>NW_026641006.1:0-657081 GCF_028554395.1 Pezoporus wallicus
CAAATATGATCCCAGAAAGATGGAGATCTGTTTAGCAAGCAGTTAATTCAAAAAAGTAAACACAGTATTAGACTACAGGTAGCAACGTAAATTCTCTTCTTTAAAAACATGGTATCTACGCTGTTTACTTTCATGTCTCCAGATAACTCTGTGGAGAAATTTTTATACACACACACGCATGCATGCACACGCACGCACATATACATAAGGTCCTGTAAAAGTGATTATTGCCAACTGGCAATCTTAGATCCCTGAGGTAACAGATCCTTGGTCTCTTCCACTTTAGTTCACTTGTGGCTGGAGTACTGGAGGTTTTTCTTGTATAAAACTACAGTGTTCTGTGTAACCAGCTGTGATTTTCTTTCAGATTTATGAAGAATGATGCTGAAGAAGTGCCAGTGTTCTTGATTTTAGTCACAAAGATGAGGGTGAATTTTGTAAACTGTGCTTCTAAAAATCAGTATCATTGTAAAAGACATCACTCTAGTTTGTGTTGTGTCAAGTAGAAAACAGTCTATACCAACATAGTTTTTGCAAGTTAATCATAAAAAAGACAGAAAGAGAGGGAAAATTCACAGAACCATAGAGAGGATCTCGGCTTTTAATTTTACAGCTACAAGCAGTCATTTAGAATGGAACTGAGAGAAAAACTATTTTGATAAATGAGATTTTTTACCTCATGATGCTTTTGGATAAAAATGACTCCACAGCCCTATAGCCAAAACTAGAAATAAGCAACAAAATTTTGTGGCAGGTCATATATGCTAATGACAAGCAAACATAATTTAATGCTAGAGAAATGCCAGCCCCCATATTTGGTCCCTCGGTCCAAAAAAGATGTTGAGTAATTATTTTAAAATTTTTCATGCATAGGCAATGATCTGATCCTTTCAAATATTTTACTTTCCACACTGTGTATGTTCCTAAACCATTTACATTTGGTGAAGGTTTTCAGAGTTAATATAAAATATAGAGACTGAAACATATCAATAATGACTAAATTTAACTTTACCTCCTTTTAAAACAGTCTACAATGGTGTAATAATAGCACTATATTTTTTATTACACTCTAATATGATTGCAGAAAAACTGTCATGAAGTTAAGGTTATTCACCAATTCCTTATGTACAATATATTTCTGAAATGAAAAGTTACAGCAAGGCAAGCTGAAATTTCTAAGTTTAATTTGCCTAACATGTCTTCAGTAGTATTCTATGGGCAAGGCCCCTACTTTTCTAAATCTGAGCAGTCATCTGATATATACTGCTGATTTTCCAGTAGAGAAAAGCATGAGCATTTCAGGACAAAGTCCAAACATCCAGGCTTATTCCTGACTGCATCTGGACTCAACAACCACCACTTACATTTAAATGTTACTACTCTTCCACTACTGTACTGAAAGTTGCTGCTGGCCTATATTTTTGTACCTATATATACACACACACACATAAAATCTATTCAGTACTCACTGAATCCTGGATAACGTCAATCTTCATGGCAAGAACCTTATATTTATAGTAGCCAGCACCAAAATAGCCCACACATACATCCTTAATATATGTTTGCACCAACTGAATCAAAGCTTTTTCAGTCTCTAGTAAGCCCATCTGCCTTTTCCTTGTATTTCCTTGTATAATTTTTTCACATTGTTTCATAGGCTTTTCTAGCCAGAAAGCACAACAATTTCATGCTATCCCTTAGCAAAAGCTGTTGAATCATTACTGATGGTATGTGTTAAACTTAGCAGTTTCTGACAGCCTACCTTCTTGTTGTGAAGGCTGTGAAAGATAAAGAACCTGTCATCAACTGGCAGCTTGTTAGCTGTCTTGGTCCCAGTACCAGTTTCAGAGGACACAGGGGAAGGAACAGTGTTTTCCTTAACTTTGTGTTCTTGGAGATCTGCATTTGAGGTACAAATAGAGCCCAGGGAAGAAGAAATAGTGAAGTTTTGCGGCCATGAAGATAATCCTACAGTACATAGGAATGAGTGTAAGTAATTAAGCAATACAAATGTGGGGAAAGATATGTCTATATATAAAGTATTAGAGGATAAATCGGTGTGTGCCTTAATATTTCTTTTTTTTTTTAGAAGTTTAAATGTAATAACTTCTTGCCCTCTAATTGTGCAAGACATGACTAAGCAATTTTTATTGTATCAACAGCATTTTAAAGTAATGATTAAAATGACAGGCTTTTATTAGAGTTTTAATCCACAATGTGCAGTAAAAGTGATTAAAGAGGAACATCATGAAGTTAGTATTGCAATTTCTTCATGTAGCAAGCGATACCTATTTTTGGAGACTGCTGCAGAGCACTTGATAACATTAAATAGTTATAATATTCTCCCTTGCTACCAAGTAAACTACTAAACTGAGTCCTTAGACAGATCTGAGAAAATCTGCATCTTTGCAATTGTGATTTGCAGAATAAGTCAGAAAAAGAAACATCTGTAGCTCAAAATACCCATCACCCAGGAAAAAGACAAACAAGGCTCCCAATTCCTTGCTTAACATGACAGTAGGAAGCAGGGACTATTTTTGCCTTGGAGGTAAAAAGCAATCTTGTCATCTATATGGGAATGATTCCAAATACCAGCAAACGCCTGAAAAGCTGGATGAAGAACCAGACATCCTGCCAAATAGCAGGTACAAAAGAATTAATAGGGAGCAGAGAAGAGACATAATTTATCAGGTATAATAATTATGCACTGCTGTTTCTAGGAGATTCTTGAACATTAGGTATTTCCTTTTTTAATACAATTTTGAACAGTTCACCTCAAGTTTTCTAAAAGTGTGATTCTCCTTTTTAACTTGCCATCTATATGTAACCTCCTAATGGCTCAAATTTACAGAACAACACTCACATAATTATGGAAGGCTTACTTAAGGGAATGATATATATTTTAGTTATAGAAATATTTTAGGTACCGATGACACCTAGAGATAAAACTTACATATTTTTCTTCATTTGAAAAAAATAAAAAAAATATCCAAGTACTTGAAAGCACTTTTGAACCCTTTTATGACCTTTTCAAAGAAATACTGAAGTGGAGTCACCTCTCTGAGACCACCACTTCACAGTCTAGCGGAAGGGTCAACAGGCATTTCAGACTCAGTAGGCAAAGCACAAATAGAACATGCTGAAAGCAAATATGCAGGATAGGGAATGCATTTTACTTAAATGTGAGTTAATGCTATGTGTATTATGGCTTTTTCCCAGCAATTTTTTCTAACAAATGTATGATGAGCATTCAATGAGATTACTTGATGGGGTAAAAACTTGTTGTTTTGTTTTTTTTTAGATTGCCAGGGGACAGGATGCCAGGAATAACCACCTCAGAACACAGGAACTCTATTTTAACATGATTCACTGTGATAAACTTGCTTAAACACAATATTTTTCTTATACTAAGATCAGAAAATAATACTGGCCTACTTCCAGGCTCTTTACTTATGCTTCACTTTGAGTTTGAATAGATAAATGGAAACCAGAACTATAAAGTATTTGTAAAAGAAATATCAAGCTGCTAATTTCAACAGAAAATGAAGAGTCAATCATGAATACAATAACTGCACAAATCAATGGTAGATTTTGCACCAGTTCTTTATATGAGTGTAGCAAATGTTGTAAAGAGCTTTTAGGAATAGTTTCTGCTCTGCAAAGTTAGGTTAGCAGACAGGTAGAAATAGCAAGATCAGTGGCAGGATAATAGCAATAGCACAACACTGACACTGGCACATACCACAGAAATAATAGAAATGTCTAGAATTACAGTAATAATGAACAGTCAACTTTTTTTTTTTTTTTTTTAAGTCAATAACTGATGAGAGGGAGAATTTCCTTAAAAGAAGTTAAAAAAAAGGCTATACTAGGTAGATGTGATTCTCACTCTGATAAGGCCAATAAGGGATGGTGAGGACACTGGTCTAGAGGGGCCATCAGTCAGGTGGCAGGTCCTTGTTTGTAGGCTCTACAGTAAGGCTGAGAAAAGAATGAAAAAGGGATAATTTTTAATTATCCTAAGAGGGAACTCCTTTTGGACAGTATAAGGAGCATCAGCAGGGTAAGTTCCTTCCTTGACTGTTATAGATTACTCTGTTCTGGGGGGAAAAAAGAGACACTAGTATCTCTGTCACCTGCCTATAAATTTCCAGCAGCTTTATATTAACTGGCATTTGAAATTATTGTAAGGGAGAAAAACCCTTTAGGAGAAAGTTCACACCACTGGATTTTTTTTACCGTTTTCTCTCTTCTTTCTATTATTTTCATTTTCCCTGCAGATGTGTTTTACATACAACATAAATAAGATCAGTCTCAGCAAAAGGTATTTTCTGAGAGTTATTTCAAAAGTACTATGGGTCTTATGAAACAAACTTATCAGATTTTATTTAAAAGGGGCAAAAGAAATTAGTGGTTTCACTATTCATGAGAATTTTGCTCTAAAGAGAAGTTTCTAGCTTATCTTTAACATATGAACCCTAACTAATGTAAATTTTTTTTTTTATAATGTTCATATTGAAGGCCTAATATCTTCACTGTTAGTCCTCCAAAATCTTTTTTTGTGCAGCTGAGCTATTTTTCAAAATCCAAACAAAGCCCTAGAGACCACTTTTGAACTCCAATCTACCTAGTTTCTTATTAGCTTTTTTCTTCTTGATACAGACTTGCACTAGTTTTTGCTTTCAGCTTGCTCCTCAGACAACCTATTGTTTGAGAAGATTTTGGCATAAAATGGAGCTCTGGAGGAAATAATGTATATTTAAAATAGCAGGGATTTAGCAGACATGAAAGGCCTGCACTCACTTGTATTTGCTTGTACTTACTTTTGAAGTCTTCGCTCCAAGATGTAGATGCTTTTATTAAACACCTAATCATAGCATAAAAACTCCTAAACATAAATAAAATCATAGCATACAAATTTACCAACCTCCTCTAACTTAATTTCTTAGAGAGACTAACTGTATTTTTTCTTTTATATTTTCCTTAATATCTCATTCCAACCCACAGTGGGGAAAATGAACCATGTTATCACCTCAAAGTCATCAGGTCTGTTGTAGTGAAATAGTGAATTCCTGAATCTAGGGTATCTGACAGAAAAAAAACATGCCATCAAGAAAAGCAAATTAATTTCATGATACTTGTATTTCATTTTGAATGCAGTACTGAAATAATGATGAACTTACATAGTGAATAACAGTTTGCAATGAAGGGAATTTCAGTGTGTGAGTTTTAATACTGTAATTTCTGTCTGGTATTTTGTATTCTATGAATCATATTTATCAAAAAGAGGTTTACTTTGTTGTGCTTTAACTTCTTTGCTGTAACATGTCTTTGGATGCACTAGTTTTATTTCTCTGAAGGGCAGTAGTCATTGGCTTTGTGACTATTAATAGTCATAAGAGATGTGCAGTAGTCATGAAGTAAGTCCCAGGGTTATGTTCAGGCCTGGACCTACCTAGTGCTGAAGAAATACATCAGTTCAACATTTTGTAATTAATATCTTTCTGAAACTTTTCAAAACAATTTATGAGGGAAGACTACTGTAGAACTCTACCTCTTTCAAAATCACTGAGAAAAAAAAAAGTTTAAAATCTTATCAAGACATTTAAAAACATAAAAAATAGGGTTGAATTGCAAGATGATGAATAAAAGGAAAATACCCCCCCCCCACACTGCTAACAGAAAAATGCTGAGCTCAGTGTAATGCTGAGTCAAGATACAATAAAACATTTTGACATATTTTAAATTTTAAATTTGGCATTTTGTAATTCATATGGTTGAAACTGTTATTTTTAAATGTAAATATTACATAATTTAAAATATTTTTAAGCCCCCTGAATTATATGTGTTTTCACATATTTCATGTGTTTTTTCTATTGTAGAATTCTACATGTAAGTACTTAGAAAGATATTTTTAATATAAAATCTTGTCGTTCTTGAGGTCATGGTACAGTGAAGCAATCCCATCATTTTCATTCTCCTCCCAGTGGGAGGAAAAAAATAAGAGAAAACTCTACAGTTTAATATAATGGTTATAGAAACCTTGTAGCTAGGCATTGCTGACAGTTGTTTCAGGAGTGTGACACCAACAAAAAGTCCCAGCTGACCTACCAGAGCATGGCTTTGGGGAGTTGGTGTTCTCAGCAGCCAGTGAGAATGAGTTAAGCAGAGTCTCTAAGCACAGATATCATTCTTCTTTTCTTTCTTAATGACTTTGATTAAAATAAACTCTTGATCATTCCCACCGCAGCTCATACAGCAAGAGATAGATAGCTACAGTAGTGCAGCACCAGCAACATCTGAGAAACAAATCTGTCACCTGATATTCTCTTACTTAGTGCACCAGCTCCTCCAGTGCCTTCCTATAATCAGTGACAGAATTATCCTAGTACCTACTCTAATTAGCAAAGGTTGATCAGCATTAAAATATGGAAATTACATTATTGTTAATATAAATCACTTGGATCCCTCATATTTGACCAAATTAAACATGAAACCAGATTCACTAGTAACTAAATTAGGCAAAAAAGAAAAAAAAAGCAAAACATGACAGAAACACAATAGAAATTTACACCTTATAATCTGTTCTTTATATTTAGGGGAAAAAATGTACTGAAATTGCACAGCTGCTTTGTTTTCAGCAGTTCTTACTATGACTGATAGGAGTATGACTAGATTTCAAGAGAAATTAAGTTTTCACTGGTGATAAAACATATATATATACACATATGTATTCACCTCAGTTAAACAAAGCCATGAACCTGGACTTAAATTTTTCCCCCTTTGGTAAAATACATAAAAGTCCATTTAACTGTTTAGGCATGTTTAAGAGCTATTTCCTTTGCTGTTAGCTGTGCTGGTTTTGACTGGGATAGAGTTATTTTTCTCTGCAGCAGCTACCATGGCACTGTGTTTTGGATTTGTGCTGTAAAACACTGTTGATAATTCAGAAATATTGCTGAGCAGTGCTTATCCAGAGCCAAGGCCTTTTCTGTTCCTCACATCACCCCACCAGTGAGCAGGCTGGGGGTGCACAAGGAGCTGGGAGGGGGCACAGCCAGGACAGCTGACTCCAACTGACCAAAGGGATACCCCAGATCATATGGCATCATGCCAGCATATAAAGCTGGGTAAAAAAAAAAGAAGGAAGGGCAGGGGGGAATTCAGACTGATGGTGTTTGCCTTCCCAAGTCACTGTTACACATGATGGAGCCCTGCTTTCCTGGTGATGGTTGAACACCTGCCTGCTGCTGGGAGGTGCTGAATGAATGCTTTGCTTTGCTTCCACGCATTACTTTTGCTTTACCTATTAAATAGTCTTTACCTCAACCTACAGGTTTTCTCACTTTTAGTTTTCTGATTCTCTCTCCCATTGCACTGGGCAGGGGGTAAGAGGAGAGAGGGCAGTGAGTGAGCACCTGTGTGGAACTTAGTTGCCAGCTGGGGTTAAACCACAACACTGGATCATTTACTGCTCACAGAAAAAAAGCAGTTAAATAACTGCTGAATCTCATAGTTCCTACTCATTTGTCACCAGCTAAAAAATGTCCGACATGCAGGAAAGAGGAGTGATCAGCAGTGACTTACATGGGAATGTGTGTGTGTGCTGGGAAAAACTTTCCGTGGTTTGAGTCTAGTCATTGCTGCTTTAAAAAAAAATTTCAAATATCTCTGACAAATAGCAAAGTAACACATCCTGTTTATATTTTAAGAACTTTCTACAACCAGGAAACTGGGTGTGGGGGTCATGTGGTTATCCCCTTATCCTTTGCCAGGTGACCCCTACTGTGACGATGGAGGCACAGACCCAGAGGTAGAGTGCAAGCTGGATCGTTTATTGAACAGATTACACAATATTTATATGCTTCCAAGCAATTAGCCAAGCACATCTGATTTTCTTATCAACATCCTCTTTCCAGTTCCGATGTCCTTTTTCCTTGCCAGTTCCAACATCTTCCAAGTACCAGTCAGGGACAGGTCACTCTTAATTGCCTGCTGTAGTTCCTTCTCATGGTCACTCTTAATTGACAGCTGTAGTTTCTACTTCCCATGGTCTCTGACAGCTTTGATACATTCCAACCCCCACACCCTACCACTGCGATGGAGGGGTTGTAAAATGTTAAGTCTGAAAAGAATTCTATTGTTCTCATTTGGACAATAGAGGTTATCCATCTTCCACTGCTTGAGACCTTGAGTGCCAAAACTGCTCATCATCACATTACTGTGTTTATGACTCTTTGCCCTATTTTAAACTGATCACACAGCCATGTTGATACGGTGTTTCTGGTTGTGAATCTGGCATTCCCTCTGAATACTTATTTCACCTTTTCTGGCTCTGCAAGTTTGCCTAGCATCTCAGGAAATGTTGCACCTGACCTTTTCGAAAGAGCAAGCCTATAGCTATGTTTGTACCATAGATATCATAGATCTCATACAAGTCCACCTCTGTTTCAACGGAGGTAGAAATAAGTATCTTACAAACTTTATCAACACTGTTCTCCTAGATAGCAGTCAAACTGCTAACATGTTGTGGTGAAGTAATTTTTTTTTTTCTCCTCACACAGAACATGCTCTGCACAAATGATGTTCTTTCACAATACAAGAAACTCTTCAACTTTGTCAACTGAATTCTACCCTGCAGTTCTTCCTGTCATTTCTGCTATTTTTACCACTTTAAGTATTTGTTTTGTGTTGCATTTGCAAGAATTCTGTATTTGCTGTTTGAAGTCATATGAATTTTACAGCCTATGCTCATATTAAAACATGAACTTTAAGGACAAAACAACAAGCACCTTCCATTCAGTATCCGATTCACTACAATGTTCAGAGATCCGAGTTTTTTGTCAGGTGGGCTTTCTTTTCTGCCCTTCATGTGTTGAAAGTGGCAATGCATAATTTGCCAGTCTTTTTCATTCAAATGGAGTTGAGGTGTGTGTGTGTCTGTGTGCACATACATGGGTGCATGTGCATAGATATGCATGTCAACTAAGGAAATTAAACCCAATATTTATCTTCATACATGATTGCAGCTAATTAGATACTAACAATGTTGAGGAGGAAGTCAGATCAGAAACCCATGACCTGCAGAGTAAAAGCTACATGTAATCTTGTTGATTAAGAATTAAATAGGCAACTACTCTCTCAATTTTTTTTTCTTTTCTCATTTGATTCATAATCATAAATGGAAAAGGTGTCTGTCCCCATCCCCCCCCCCAGCCATCCCAAATTACCTTCAAGGAAATTAACCCTCATATCTGGCTTTGCATAATTAATTTATTACATGTTTCTTGCTCCCAGTATGAAATATGTTATGACATGGAAGGGAAAAAAACCCAACACCTTCAACAATTTTAACAAAAACTGTTAGTGTTGAGTCTCTTCTGGAATGGTAGAAGACTAAAATACACTTACAAGAGAGGCATACATAGTGATCCTACCTGGAGGACCACTGTATATTGTAGAGTTAGTGATCCACACAGCAGCTGACCCAAGCAGGCACTGAACAGAGGATAAATCATGTGACTAATTGTGAAGGACATGTCTGTACATGGCACTTGGCACCTGGCAATGGCATCACCATCACATCCTTGTCTATCTCAGATTTGTGTATGTCTACAAAAATACTGCAAGTCCAAAGTTCTGAATTCCTTCATGGACAGGATTTACACAGCATGCTCATCATTACATGACTTAACTCACTGAAGGAATCCAGTAAGTAATGTGTGCATGTTTGCTCATGCATTAACAGATCATTTCATATGTTAAATAATATCCATTCCTACACTTATTTACAAATTATATAAAGGGAAATAAATAAAAGATAAATACTAACAAACGCATATTATGAAGTAATTGATGCATTGCCAGTTCAGCTCAACAAATCAGGTTTCCTGGAAGCAATTTGCTTCTATTTTAAAACTTAACAGATCACCTTTCAGTCAAAAGACAACGGACTTTGTAAGTCACAATGACAGTATTCTAATAACTAAGGGAATAAGACAAGCAGTATGTCTGATTTAGATTAAGTAAAAGACAACCAGAACAGAATTAAAAAAAACCCCTATGAATTAAGCTAATGTTGGCTTTGGCCTGTGAGATGTCTGCAGGATGAGCAGGCAGTAACTGAAATGAGGAAATACCAAAGAAAAAGGATATTGCCTCATACAGTATTCCACTGTATGTATCACTCATACAGTGATAATTTTTATACATGTAACTGTACTGATCCCCTTACATTGAGATGTAGTATGTCCTTTGGAAAAGATTAGAAAATAGTGATTTATAACTATTTTTGTTTTTTTTTAATTTCCACATTGATATATAATGATGTAACTTTGAAGCCTCAAGGAACTTCCTCACCTATTGAAAAATCTGACATCTGGGGATAAAAAAAAAAGAATCAACTAAATTGCTATCAAATAAGATGTTCTATTTTCTAAAAGAAAAAAAATGGTTGAAAAACATGAGTTAGCCTTCATTTGCGTGAATAAATGGTGTTACAGTCCAAATACTGTGCTACTCCAATTATGACTGGACAGACTTCTGAGTACTTCTGCAGACTTTTGGCCAGAACTGAAATTGAAAATAGGGAAAAATTTGATCACCTTTGTGTTGTCTAGATCCCTTGGGCAGCTGCATTCTAATTTATTTTGTAGGACAGAACAACCACAAAACTGCTCCAAATTATTTTGCCTAGTAATTGTCTCACAGGGTCTGTTACACTGCCCTTACATACCAAAGAACAAAGGGCATTCGTTGCCATGCCTTTATTTTAGCCTAGTGCTCTGTGACACCTAAGAAATTCTTAGTTTTTAGGAACATTTCTGGTTCCATCTGCCATCAAATTTTGATATAACTTTGGCCTATTTGACATATTCTCTCCTTTAAACTTTCATTTAATTTCTGCTTCTGAAAATGGAAATAGGGCAAAGGAGAAAAATAATTCTTCTGTGTCATACTGAACAATATAATTTAAAGTGCTTAACCTTTCCTGATATAAAACACAAATAGCTGTCCTTGTTTTAACTTTAGTTAGATACACAAACACAGATTTTATGAAATTACACCACACTAAATGACTCTGAAATCTACTGCAGATGTTTTAAAGATTTTTACTTAAAAGGAAGCATTTGTCAAAA
Source organism: Pezoporus wallicus (assembly GCF_028554395.1). Classification (NCBI taxonomy): domain Eukaryota; kingdom Metazoa; phylum Chordata; class Aves; order Psittaciformes; family Psittacidae; genus Pezoporus; species Pezoporus wallicus. Next base: position 11,139 of record NW_026641006.1, read on the forward strand.
AGTTCAACACATACTTAGCAAAAGTATTTGGTGTATACATTTATTTTAAGCCTTAATTGTTTTAAACCGGTTGGATAAAATCCATATGCAGTATCCAAAACTCGCTTCTAATGTGATAACTCTAAAACTTATCCAAGGATGTCATATGTTTCTTCGTGCCTCTTGCCTTCTGCACACGACACTCTGTGTTCTTGCCTTTATTAAAAAAAAGCAAACCACCCACCATGGGTGAATGGGTACCCCCACCTCAGAGCAGACTGGGGACAGATATGGGCTTCAACCTCTTGTACTGCCAAGGGCAGAGTATATGTCTGCCACAGGGTGGGTTAGTGAAATGCACCAGGAACCTTTCAAACAGTACTAAATTCCCACTGTGGTTCAGAAGGACCACATAACATCTGTTACATTTTTTAAAGAGTTAACTTGAATGCCCAACAGCACAGCGTATTTCTGCACTCAGTTTCTACACCTAAGACTCTCAAAGACCAAAAGCATTATGCCATCTGTATTTGACATCTCCTATTGACCAAAAATTTAGCATACAAACTGTTCTTTCTCCCTCAAGTGTATCTCCCTCCTGACCTTGTACAACAAAGATCCTGCTTTGCCTAACCAGTTAATAAATGTGGATACCAGTGTTTCAGTGCTCTGGAAAGAGTCAAAGCAAACACTCCCTAAAGCCACCTTCTTAAGACAGGAAGGGTTTATTGAATCTGTACATGAAGTGCAGGTCTGTTATCCCACAGTTCTGACCTGTCCCACGAGTTCTGGACTACTTTGGGCCCACACGTCTGTGTCCCTTTCACAGAAATCAGGTTAAACAGAAAAGACTGCACGCCACCCAGTCGTGCCTGGAGGATGCAACCCAAACATTGTTTTAAGAGATAGAAGCTGGAAAATGTTCCAATAAACACAGTTGAAACATATTAGAGAATCTTAGATTTTTACATAATAAATTCTTAGATTTTTACATAATACCATAGAAATATGGCTTTATTAGGCTAAATTGGCTAAAAATTCAGTAATGGGAATTGCCAGGTGAAACTTCAGAATTTCATTTCAGCTTAACATTTCTCTTATTCAGTTTATATAACTTAATTTTAAAGCAAATGTACTTCAGAGTCTAAAAGCTAGAAATTGATTTGTATGCCATTAGCTTCTGGTAAAAAGGAAAATATTAATAAATTTCTCACTTCTATCTAAATGACATTTTAGCCCTGGATTGTAAGATTGCAGTTTTCTTAAGAAATCTAAGTATGATGCAAATGCAAAAAGAAAAACTGAGACCAGTCATAAAGTCGATATGAAAACAGACTTTACCAATATTGTTCCTACAAATCCTTCCAGGCAATGATATGCTCAGTAATTAGATATTTGACCTTTCCTATTGTTCACACTATTGAGTGCTAAACTTTCCACATTACACATTACTGTTATTTTTAATGATTAGGTCATCTAGATGTACAGCACATTAACATTCTGCCCAGGAAGCAAAATGTGCCTCCTTTCACCCACTCCATTTTTGGTATTTTATCAATTTGCATACGACAATATTCCCTTTTTACATGGAATGTCCCAGATTTTTGGCTCAAATTTGCAGTCATTCAGAATAAATTTATTGTATGCATCATTTCACTGCACCAAACAGGAATAATGAATTTGAGATTAGTAGAGAGTATTATAAAATAAAAAATCATTTGTTTCACTCTAAACTTCCCATATTACTACTAGTTTAGCTATGCAGCACATATATTTCACTTCCTCAGATAATTTTTTTTCAGCTGAAAAAGTGTTATGTACAAATAGGTAAATATTATTATGAATAACAATATTATTCAGAAAGTAGAAACTGCAATAATAAATTTTGTGTATGTCAGCATATAAATATGAGGGACCAGTTATAGCGAGGAAATACAGGTGTAATACACTTACTTCCAGCTGGGCTGGAAACATGACTTATAATTTGTACAATGAAGGAAAGTTTTAAGCAGGAAAAGATGGAAAGGGAATATGTATTGCAAATGAAATGGGTAACAGGAGGCTACAAACACTCTTGCGATCTCTTTTGTCCTTGTTATACGTCAACTCCTTACCCCTCTGATTTTCCCCAGCACATTTAAAGATGCAGTTGCAGCACGGAGTACCCTATGCAATGAATTGTATGTGTATGACATATTGTGCAAGTTTTATTTTATGTGTTTGTTGAGGATTTTTGAGGCTTTTTATTGTGTGCAGTGCTACCTTGTTTAAGGTTTTCTACATATATAATTTTACTCATTTTACCTCTAATATACTTACTAAAGAGCACAGAAAACTCAATAAGATTAATCCACACACATGTGTGAGACCTAGTATCTCTGGAAACATGGAACTCTTTTATCTTGACCACTCAATCAGTATACTACTTGAAATGAAAGATATAAATAAAGAAAGTTATATTTTACTAATGTTATTGTATTTCTTTGATATTCTGTATGAATTCACCCATGTGAACAGATGTACACCTTTGCATGCATCATTTTTGTGGACACCCATCAGGGTCATAGAATCACAGAATCATAGAATCATAGAATAGTGAGGGTTGGAAAGGACCTTAAGTTCACCTAGTTCCAACTCCCCTGCCATGGGCAGGGACACCTCACACTAAATCATATCACCCAAGGCTCTGTCCAACCTGGCCTTGAACACTGCCAGGGATGGAGCATTCACAACCTCCCTGGGCAACCTATTCCAGTGCCTCACCACCTAACAGGAAAGAATTTCCTCCTTATAGCCAGTCTAAACTTCCCCTGTTTAAGTTTTAACCCGTTACCCCTTGTCCTACCACTACAGTCTCTAACGAAAAGTCCGTCCTCAGCATCCCTATAGGCCCCCTCCAGATACTGGAAGGTTGCTATGAGGTCTCCACGCAGCCTTCTCTTCTCCAGGCTGAACAGCCCCAACTTCCTCAGCCTGTCTTCATACAGGAGGTGGTCCAGTCCCCTGATCATCCTCGTGGCCCTTTTCTGGACTTGTTCCAACAGTTCCATGTTCTTTTTATGTTGAGGACACCAGAACTGCACACAATACTCCAGGTGAGGTCTCACAAGAACAGAGTAAAGGGATAAATCAGAATTAACTTTTAAAATGGAATAGTTAAACTATATGAAACTCTTGCCTGGACATTCTCATTCAGAATTAAAAAGGCTTGCATTTGGTTTAATTTAATTTATTCAGCATGTGAATACACTAATCTAATTATGGTCCTCTGAATTAACAGCTTTAGTCAATTTGGGTTAACTTTCCCAATTGCCTTTATGTAGGCAAGTCTTAATGCAATTTCAAACCTAAAGCAGTATTATAACCAATTCACAAAGTCTCACTATATATCCAAAGTCAAGCTTAATTTTATGGATTCCTGGATGGATTTCATGGGTTTGAGCAGCAAAAAAAGGTCAAGATACAGTTTAAATCCACAGAAGGCACAATTTTTCACTGATGTCCACCAAAGAAAAACTGTTTAAACAAGCTGCATTGAGGTAAATGCTTGTAGCTGGAAGATAGATAGGTGTGATAGGCACTTCAACCAAGTGGGTCACTAGGTATCCCATGACACTTTTCACAAGATTAAAAGTGTTATTCCAGAGATACCCTGAATAATTACCTTCTGTCTTCCTAAACCCCCTTACAATCTCAATTGGATACACTATTCTCTGCTCAGCAGTGTAAGAAAAGAAATACTTCTATGTGCTCCTAAGCAGCTGCCGCTTTGCATTTCAGTGGTGGATTGAGCAACCTGTATAAACAGCTGAAATATGACTAAGAACCTCAGAAAGCAAAAATACATTAAGTCTTTATACACATTATTTTGTTTTGTTTTGGTTTGTTGGTTTGTTTATGTTTTTTTTTTTTGTTGTATTCCTTGAAGAACACTACATATTGGCATTTCAGTAATGGGGAGATTTGACAGGGATTCTGTACTTAACAGTATATCAAATACTTATCTAGATATGAAAAGAAGCTTAGATAGGAATTAAGGAAGTTACTATTAAAATTAAGATAATTAATTGGAAATTTGATTAATGTTTTAATTAACACTTTAATTATGCAAATATCAATGCTTACATTTGTTAAATAAACTTTGAGAAACTTCAAAAGTTTAAACAGTATCTTTAAATGCAACCAGCCTAAAAATAACTAAGCTATTCTCCAACTACTGAAGCTAAGCATTTTTCTTTAATGCCTGCATTTTTCTTTCTGTCTGTCATGGTAGCAACAGATTTTGATGTTTTCTTAGGCCAAAGCCTTACCTAACACTATACATGTTACAAATAAGCAGCAGGAGCAATTGTTTCAAAGTCAAAAGGTACTTTTCTGCTGGCATGCAAACATTTCAATTGATATAAGAATTATGTTGTATAGCTAAGCATAATGGCTAAACAACTGAACAAAAATACTGAAAGATTAAGAGTATTTACAGATAGATAGTTATTTAAAAAGGGAATTCCTGCTCACATCCTGAGACACCTAGGATGCCACACCTCTCCCTCCCCCCCATACACACACAGTTTGGCATTGTTTTGTAAAAAGAAAAACAAACAATCAAAGCAGTAGAATATCTGCTTTCACCTTTTAAATAAAATGTAACTATTGCAGTATGCTGTCCTATAGCATGTTTTAAAATTTGTAAGGTCTTTAACAGTCTCTAAGTAGATAGAAAATATAATACACAGTAACTTCAGATATGCTTCTGTTTTAATCAAGAAGTAAGGTAAAATACCTTTCTTATTTTACAGAAAGATATATTGGAGCTTATACTTTCAAAAACTCTTGCATGTTGCCTATAAACATAGGTTATTGTTTTTTTTTCACACGGAAACAGCTAAAAGTGTCAAGGACATTGAAGTCAAAGTCCTGAAAAAAAGTAATCTGTGTGGTGACTTTTTTTCTTTTCTCCCCTCCTAAGCATTTAACCTACTGGCACTACAGCAGCTTTGATGATTTTTATCCAAAAAAAGGCATTTTTTGAATTGCAGCTTATACTTTTAAGAATGTGTTGTGTAGCTTTTTTTCTTTTCTTTTTTCTTTTTTTTTCTCTTTTTTTTTCTATATTCTATAAGTGTTGTGTTCTGACATGGACATCACAGTATGCCAATGTTTAGAAAATTGGTTAGGTAGTAGGCAAATGGAAACCTTGATCTCCTAACAGCCTAATAAAGGCACTACCTACCCTTGAAATTGCTACTATGAATGACTTTTCATTATACATGCAGTGATGGTGAATGTAATGCTTCTACTTAGCACATTTTAGTCCAGAGATCTGAATACAGTATACAACAATGGGTAATTAATCCGTATTCCTTTTTTAAATAGAGTAGCTGATGTATAGACAGATTAGACATTTCACCCACTGTCACACTAAATGGCTTATTCTTCATCACCGAATGGCTCAGTATAAGCCTTATATTTTTATTTTTAGTATAAGCTCAATACAAGCTCAGTATAAACAGGCCACAGTATTTCATATAGCATGCATGTTCATTTCCCTATGTAAGTTATTATCACCTACCTGTCACATACAGATGCTGGGAAAATTGTTCCAGTTTAAAAAGTTTAGGATGAAAACATTTTTGAGTTAAAAACTCATTGTGTGGAAACTGATCCATCATCAAAAGCTCAGAAAGATTATTAACAGTAGCACTTGAGCAAATCACCTCTCCTAAGGACTTGACAAGTCCTGTGCAGCACAACTAAATAGGTCCCCTATGGGACATCAGGAGGGAGGAGCCCATGAATGTAGTACAGAGATAACTGAGGATTTGTAACTGGACCACTGTGAATTACTGGGAATTTACAAAAATTGCTTCAGATATAGGGTCTATACGCAGGTCTCACTGAAGAAACCAATGAGACATAATAATGTTTATGAGCTGATACTTTGAATCTAAATTCCTCAGGATGGATAATACTGGTCATGTATTTTTAAAAATAACAGGGAGAGTATTGCCTACCCTTGTTACTCTACCACTTTTTTACCATTTCCTGTAGCATTTGAAGGGTTTACAAGAGTTTTTCCCAAATGTCTTTTTGGGCTTGTTGGGTTTTTGTCTTTGTCGCGGTTGTTTTGAATTTTTTTGTTTCTGGTTGTTTGTGTGGGTTTTTTGTAAAGTCAGTCTGAAGTTTCTGAGCTCGGCTGTATGTCCAGGCATTGTGTGGCACTTGGGTAGTCATCTGATCTGAATGTTCTCCGGAAGACAAGTTACCATTAAGTACAGTTGCAATTACTAGGTGGTTAAGAGGACTTCTTAGTAGTACTACATGGAATGCTTCTGATATAAACCCCATAGGACATATTCCATACATATTTTTGTATTTATATGAAATGCCATTTATTTTAACTGCAACTGCTTAGGACCTTGATCATGAGTAGTGCTAACATGGTGTCTGGTCCTCAAACCCCTAGGAAGAGGGACTATTATATATCTCCTGGAACGGGGTATCAATACTTTACAGAAACTTTGAATGCTTCTAATTATCTACCTAGGCAACCATAATTCCTGCAAGTAGTCAAAGTAAACGCTTAAGAATAAACATACCGGCATTGATCTTATTTACTTTTTTATACTTCAAAAAAATAATGGTATGAATTTGCTTTAGTAACCTACATATTTACACACTTCTTTAAAAAGTATTGTATTTCTGGAATGTATGGCGGGCATATGTGAGAGGCAAGGAATTAACAGACCTGAAAAAAAACTTTAACAAAATCTTACTGTCACTGTATTTTTTTTTTACTTTTTTTTTTTTTATTTTACAGATAAAAAATCAATCTTTCCTACTGAGCTATTAGTGACAAGACAATCAAATCTATTTAAAGTACACACATACAAAAAGAGGAGGAGAGAAAGCAAAAGAAGAGTTGTTTGGTACTATAACCTGATTTATGTTGTCAGGAAAGCATATATTTGTCCTTTTGTCCACCTATTTTAGCATCTCTTATTCAACAGATCATCAAAACACTCATATACAAAAACATTTTAAAATAAAGAAAAATAGGAAATAGAAAGTTCTGACTTTGAATGATTGCTTCTGAAAAGACTTGGTATGCTTACTTTTGGGTGTCTCCTTTTTGAGGAAGGTCCATGAACAGCTTAAACTGTTTATAAAGTGAAAAAGCCTTAAAGTGCAAGAGAAATAGGGAACTATGTTTCTGTAACAATCAAATTTTGCAGTGACTCTTTATATAGTACACTGAGATTGCACCGAAAACTCACACACATCTATGTGCAATAAATGACATAGTGACACGGTTAGTGTGAGCTGTCCCTGCTCATGGCAGGGGGGTTGGAACTAGATGATTTTAACGTCCTTTCCAAACCCAACTATTCTATGATTCTATAAAGTTAATCAACCTATTTACAGTCTCAAACCAGCACAGACCACTCTGATGATGAAACTGAAAGCTACTCAAGGTTATTTTTCTATTCATTAAAATTACCAAGAGGCAGGTGAAGTGAGCTTGTTGAACCATTGTTTGTGATACCTCAAAAGTATCGTTAAAGTGTTAACTCTAACACTGTGCCATCAGTTACTCTTAAAAAGCCCATGACTGAAGACCTCCTAGATTGTCCACAAGTGTTTCTCAGGAGAAACATGATTTCAAGCAGCTCTGATAAGTACCCTTTTCATTAGAGCAACAGGCTGGTGGAACTGGTTGCTTAGCAATAGTAACATGGAAGGGAAAGTGTCTGATCCTTTAAATGTATATAGGGGTATGTGTGTATTTGCGTAGGTACATCTACAGAAAGAGTGAGAGAGACGTCTCCCCTGTTGAAATGTGTATTGTATTCATACTTATTTTTAAAGTAATTTGAGAAATGCGGGTGGGGGGGGAGAGGAAAGAAAGTAACTTAGTTCAGATGTGATTTAAGGTAGTTTTCGTAACTAAAGATTTATTCAATGTTTCATTTTTATAGGTTTTAAACTATTTTTGCAATACAAACATGAGGGCATGAATTTTATTGAATATCTTTTTCCCCCAAAACGGAAAGTTTTGTTACAACAAGGTGCATTCACTTCAGTGCTCATAAAAACCAAATATCAGGTACAAACTGTACTCACAAAATACTCACTGATTTTAATATAGGTATATACAAGATACTAGGACAGGCGGTTTTGTGTTTGGTTTTTTTTGTTTTTTTGGTGTGGGTTTTTTTTTGTTTGTTTGTTTGTTTGCTTTTGCTGCAGTTGCTGTAATGAAGACTTCTGATTCATCACTGAAGCAAAACTAACCAAATGAATTTAGGATGATCACCTACAGCAATGCTGCAGTCTGTGACAGGAAGCACAGTAGCTTTAAGAAGCAAGAAAAGTAACAGACTATGTGCCAAATTGAAATACTAGGAAACAGATTTTCTCATTCACAGCAACCTCAGTCAAGACACTTACTTATCTGTCACAGAGTTTTATCAGTAGTGAATGTAACAAAGTTATAATAGCATGGATGGCTTTTCCAATCAGTGATTGTACAAATCCATGTTCGTTAGCGGTTGGTTGCAGAAACTGAGACAGTTTATCTTGTCTCCTTTGTCAGGCAGGTTATTGCTCTGTAGTAAAAGTTTAGGATGAACACTTTCTTAACATTTTGAGAGTGTGAAATATCATCCTTCACTAAATTTTAAATTTCAGAACAGAAGCAATCTCAAATGTTAGTAGCCTCAGATTAAATTATTGTTCTGCAAAATGGCTTTGCCTAGTCAACAGCAGTATTTAGTTTTGTATTTGCTTATTTCTTGTAGACAGTCACTCATTAGCAGTCAATACAGAAGGCCAGACATAATGATACTGCTTAATCTCACCGGTTTTATAGCAAACTGTTAAATGTTTACCAGCTTGTTGTACTTCGGTTTGATGATAGCAGAATTTACAGCTTCATTATTTAAATACAGTTACAATTCCCAGGCATAATTTTGAGCTCAAGCATGCAAAGGAGTACTTCCTCTTCACCTGCTCCGTAACAAATATTTTTCTTAAAGAGCCGTGAGTAAATGACATTAAAACTGCTACTAAACAGTTCTTAAAAAAAGAACAAACAACGTACTACCATCCGTCTTAATGCCACATGATTCACTGATTAGGCTCAGGTATTTATTTGAGATTAAACTAAAGAATCAGATCTATGGGAAAGAGAGCCTAGATGAGATTATCTAGCACCCTATCCAATCCTATAATTAAAACCTCCACCTCCAGTGACAGGGACTCTACCAGGTCCCTTGAGAGGTTGTTATGGTGAATGAGCGTACCTACTGTAAAAATTTCTTTATGCTGAGATAAAACCTGTCCCAGTGCAATTTGTACCTAGAATATATACTGTTCTGTAAAGGAGACCCTATCAATGCCTAGAATCATGATAGACTTTTTGAGAGCTATATTACATTTGCAGTTTCCTGAACTGCCACCTCTAACTGATGTGCTTTTGGTTTGCACCTTTTAGTTATGAACTGCCCCAGTTCTCTTTGATATTGCCAATTGGCATATTTTTCATTCTTTCTGTAATGTCATTAATCAACACATGACTGAGCATAAATGTGAAAAATTATCCTTGAAAAAATTTCATTACTAATTCCCATCTGGAGAATTCCTAATAAAAATCCTATGCAGTCTCTTGTTTAGCCAGATATCTCATGGAATCATAGAATAGTGAGGGTTGGAAAGGACCTTAAGATCATCTACTTCCAACCCCCTTGCCGTGGGCAGGGACACCTTACGCTAAATCATATCACCCAAGGCCTCGTCCAACCTGGCCTTGAACACTGCCAGGGATGGAGCATTCACAACCTCCCTGGGCAACCTATTCCAGCGCCTCACCACACTAACAGGAAAGAATTTCCTTCTTATATCCAATCTAAACTTCCCCTGTTTAAGTTTTAATCCGTTACCTCTTGTCCTGTCACTACAATCCCTAATGAAGTGTCCCTCCCCAGCATCCCTATAGGCCCCCTTCAGATACTGGAAGGCTGCTATGAGGTCTCCACACAGCCTCCTCTTCTCCAGGCTGTACAGCCCCAACTTCCTCAGCCTGTCTTCATACGGGAGGTGGTCCAGTCCCCTGATCATCCTCGTGGCCCTTCTCTGGACTTGTTCCAACAGTTCCATGTCCTTTTTATGTTGAGGACACCAGAACTGCACACAATACTCCAGGTGAGGTCTCACAAGAGCAGAGTAGAGGGGCAGGATCACCTCCTTCAACCTGCTGTTCACGCTCCTTTTGATGCAGTCCAGCATACGGTTGGCTTTCTAGGCTGGAAGCACACGCTGCCGGCTCATGTTCATTTTCTCATTGACCAGCACCCCCAAGTCCTTTTCTGCAGGGCTGCTCTGAATCTCTTCTCTGCCCAACCTGTAGCTGTGCCTGGGATTGCTCCAACCCACTTGTCATGGTTAAACCTCATGAGGGTGGCATCAGCCCACCTCACAAGTGGGTCAAGGTCCCTCTGGATGGCATTCCTTCCCTCCAGAGTAGCAACCGAAACACACAGCTTGGTGTCATCGGCAAACTTGCTGAGGGCACACTCAATCCCACTTCCATGTAAGCGACAAAGATGTTAAACAAGACCGGTCCCAACACCGATCCCTGAGGGACACCACTCGTTACTGGTCTCCAGCCGGACATTGAGCCATTGACCACAATTCTTTGCATGCAGCCATCCAGGCAGTTCTTTATCCACCGAGTCGTTCATCCATCAAATTGATGTTGCTCTAATTTAGAGGCAAGGATGTCATGTGGGACAGTGTCGAATGCTTTGCACAAGTCCAGGTAGATGACATCAACTGCTCTACCCCTGTCCATCACTTCTGTAGCTCCATCATAGAAGGCCACCAGATTGGTCAGGGAGGTTTTCCCTTTAGCGAAGCCATGCTGGCTGTCACCAACCACCTTGTTGTTTTTCATGTACCTTAGCACGCCTTCCAGGAGAATGTGCTCCAAGATTTTGCCAGGCACAGAGGTGAGACTGACTGGTCTGTAATTCCCCGGGGCATCTATTTTCCTCTTCTTGAAAATGGGGGTTACATTTCCCTTTTTCCAGGCATTGGGAACTTCACCTGACTGCCATGATTTCTCAAATATGATGGCCAGCGGCTTTGCAACTTCATATGTAGCTCTTTATTTCCATCGACTGCATCTTAAGTCACTCTGCTGTAGCAATTAAGTAAATTACCTATTTAAATATAGGTAAATTAGAAACCCCACATTATATTTGTCTCAAAGGTTATTATTTTACTATAAATATTTAAATAATTAGGTGTCATTTACCTTTGATATATTCTTGCACATTTTATCGCACCATTTGCTTCCCTGTGCTTATATGCTCTCCTCTATAATCTGTTAAAAGATGTTTGAAAATTTAGCACCTAAATCAACGTATTTTTTTCCAGATTCCTGATTAAATGTCCAATGTCTTCATATGCCTATCATGCATTTCAAATAAAATTGTCTCTTCTGAATTTTCAAATAAAGATTGTGTGCTCAAATTTGAGTATCTCAGTAATTTTGCTTAATAAAGTCTTATTCTTGAAAATACTTTAATACGAAATAAAAAATGACTCATTGAACCAAATATATTTGCAAATCTTTTATGTGTATTTTTCTATAATTTGCCTTGTTTCTAATCACTGCTCTATAACAGACTGGCTGGGAGAAACAAAACAAAACAAAACACAACCAGAAAACAAAACAAAACAAAAAACAAACAACAAAAAAAAAACAACAAAACCCTACCAGAGTTTTTTTGCTATCTTTACTTTTTGTAATATTCCATTACATTTAGCAATAGTTCTTTCCAAGTCTCTTCAAAAGCGTAGTCACCAGTGACTATAAAAAAAGTTTCATATCCATGATATGTCAAATAAAAATCCAAGTTAAAGAAGCAGCAGGTAAAGAACTAGTAGGTTTTCTTATTACCTTAATCTGAAAAAATATTTTTTTTTTTATTTTGCCCTCTTTTTTTTTTTATTAGTAACATAAGCAGGGGAATGAAAAATATATCCAATTAGTATATTTCAGGTTTTCGTAGTTTTAGAATTTGATAGCATTTTTTAACTAAACTTTTCTTTATAACTAGACTTGTTTCATCTATATGGCCTGTGAAAAATGACCAAATTGAGTCTTTTGCTTTCTTCCTTAATTTATATCAAAAACTCATAATAATAATTTTGAAAGCAATTTCTTTAATTTGGGGGGGGGGGGGGGGGGTAAATAGGGGATACAAAATCTCCATTTGGGGGTCTTGAATCAGCTTGTAAATGATGTGACCAATTTATATATAAATTGAAACTTATTTTCAGGTTCTTCAGCTGATTGTAATTATTTCAGCAGTAATATGTCATTTACAAGTTTTTCCAATTTACATTTTTCCAAAGTTACAGAGGCTGAACTGAAGAGTTTCAGAAACAGAAAAAAAAAAAAAAAGTATATTGTTGCCTTTGAGCAAGACCTTATACTCAAATATTGATCAAAGTAAATTGAATGTCAAGTGATAAAGCATAATTACATATCCAGAGAGCTAATAACAAAGTAAAACAAACTGTAATCCAATAACAAAGGCAAACCGTGGAAATGAAACAACCAGGTTAAAGATGCTGAATTGGCAGTGTTAACATAGATTTATAGAGAAAGAACATCATTTAGCATAGCAGGAAAAAAAAAATCTATTAGCAAATATAATCTCCCTGATGCACTTCCATTTTGGTACGTGTTAATTCTTCTACTAACAAATCTCCAGTGATGTTGCATTGAAGATTCAAGGGAACTGAATCAGTATTAGGGAATCATATTATTCCCTGACAGAAAGGAAAGGATTCATTACAGCTATTGAGAATTTATTTAAACATATGAAATACAAATATGCCAAGACACTGTACCAAGTAATATAGGATCCAAGTGCTCAAGATCTTTGGAGTTCTCATGGTAACCACCACCACTGAATCTAGGACATATGATGTCTAATCTGGAAGCAGTCAGTCTCATTGCTCTTGTCTTAATTTAGATTTTTGTTTCTTTCATTCAAGTATTATGTTATAACAGCCAAGCTTTACGAGTACAATAAAACCAGGAGATCAAGATATTATATATAAAAGCCTAATTAAGAAACATCTTAGTCAGCTATTGTTCATGGGGAAGTACTGTGCTCTGTTTCTCCTAAAGTTCCTAAAATTTAAAAGACCCTTAAGTACTATAAAATGACATCCTTACCTCTTAAAATAAGTACAACTAAAGCATTCTGTTGGATAAAGTATGAGTGACTGATTGTATGCATATAAGCATAAGTTTACTTTTCATGTAAGTTTACTTCTAAATTTAAGACAAGACAAATATAAGAATTTAATATACAGCCATAAAAAATATACATTTTAGAAAATCTAGCAGAGAAGCCTTTCTCATTTTGTGCATCTCTATGAATAGATTTTGACTTACTACAATTAAAACGTAATTAACAACATCTATTGTGGAATACAGTTTTTTAACTGGAAAAAATGGACAACATTTCAATGCTATGATGGTGTCTAGAATTATTCATACACACTGCAGTATGTTTCTCGCTGTTGACAATTTCTAGCCAAATAATTATTAATTGCATTCTGAGAGTGTTTATCATACAGCTACTGGGTTTCTCCACTAACAAGGAATATATAGCATCTACTGCAACAAAAATGCTCTTCCGCCTGAGTTAGGGAAGGGGTCTCCTCCACATAGATTAGTATTTGAGGTCCAAGCTAAACAACTTACAAAATATGATTTCCTAATATCATTTATGCCACAGTTATAGAGGGAATATAATTTTAGCTAGAATTCAAATATTTGAATCTGGAACACAAACCGGCTTATAGTTGGCAAAAATCTGTAAGCATTTAATCTTCCCGAGGGACAAGAAATTATATTAGCTTTTCACATGGTATCCAATACTGCCAAACTGCAGTTATTGCTAAAAGACTCAGCTCAGGATCTGAGACCCTTGATGCCCTAGGGTGATCCTGGGTGCCAGTGCTTTGCCCAGACAGGCTTTTGCCTACACCCCAGGGCTCCAAATATGTTTTAGTCCTCCCATTTCCTATTCCACACCTAAACAATAAGAACTCTCACTTCAGCACTTAATGACTAGGGAAAGCGGCAGATGAGGAGTAGAGACCAAAACTGACTATTTTTATAGCTCTAAGAAAGCTAAATATGTCCCACTACTAATTCAGTTATTAAATAATGTTCCCTCTATAATCCTGTTCAGAAAAGCACTTAAACATTCAAGATGCCTCTCTGAAATCTGTGCTGTTATTCACACTTTAAAGCTGAGTCCTTTTTTGGACAAAGGTGTTCATACAGATAATAAATTAACCTTTCCTATTCTCATTGAGCAGTTCAGGAGCTTTTCTTTCAGAATAACTAAGAAATTTTTTTTTTTTAAAAGCCTTCTTACTACAACAATGAAAAATTATTTTGACTTTGGATAGATAACTTCTGCTTTTAGTGTAAAGGCTAAGCATTTAAGCAGAGAACTGAAAAACAAAACCCGAATACTATTGTCTTCTGCTTTTAGGTACCTGTTTTCTGTACAAAGAAAAATGTTTGAAGATTTTTTTATACATATATTCAGTCAAAATTTAATGGTGTCCTGGGTTCAGCTATAACAGTCATTTTTCTCCTTCTTAGAAGATGGTGCAATGCTGTGTTTTTGACTTTAAGCCTGGGAACAACACATATAACATCAATGTTTTTAGTTGTTGCTAAGTAATGTTTACTCTGACCAAGGACTTTCTCAGTCTCATGCTTTGCCAGGGAGGAGGGGAAGTTGGGAGGAAGCCGGCACAGGACACCTGACCCAAACCAGGCAAAGGGTATTCCATACCAGGAGCATGTCATGTCCAGTAGATAAACTGGGGGCAGTTACCCAGAAGGGTTAGATCAGTGCTCGGGTCAGACTGGGTATTGGTCGGCAGGTGGGGAGTGGTTGTATTCTCTTCCCTTGTTATTTCCCTTATCATTATTATTATTGGTGGCAGCAGTAGTGGTTTTGTGTTATACCTTAACTACTGGACTCTTCTTATCTCAACCCGTGGGAGTTACACTCTTTCGATTTTCCTCCCCATCCCTCCAGGAGTGGGGGGAGGAAGAAGGTGGGGAGTGAGCAAATGGCTGCATGGTTCTGAGTTGCCTGCTGGGCTTAAACCACAAAAGTTCTTTGTGGCATCCAACATGGGGCATGAAGGGTTGAGATAACGACAGATCTGAGCACAGTGTGTCTAATCGTATTTGTGATAACCATTTATTGGTTTGGATTAATTGTCACTTGTCACAATGATGATTTATTGGCTTTCAAAGTTTTTACTCTTGATCTCAGAGTTTCAACATGCTGTATCTTACTTTCAGATGGTATTTGTGGTTTAGGGACACAGATGGGGGGCCTGGGCTAAGGTTCTTGTTTCACTGTACTTTATGATAATGACTTGTAAAACAATAGACTCATTGATCATGAAACTGGTCTGGCTTATGTTCCCAGGGTGGTCATCACCTCTATAATTTGGGAGGTTGTCCAGGGTTTAGCAGTAGCAGTCAATTTTTCTCCTTCTTTGTAGCTGGTGCAGCGCTGTGTTTTGACTTTCAGCCTGGGAAAAGAACTGATAACACTGATGTTTTTAGTTGTTGCTAAGTAATGTTTACCCTGACCAAGGACTTTATGAGTCTCATGCTGTGCCAGGGAGGAGGAGAAGCCGGGAGGAAGCACAGACAGGACACCTGACCCAAGCAGCCAAAGAGGTACTCCATACCACAGCACATCATGCCCGGGGAGGTAACTGGGAGTACCTGGAAGGACACAGGGTCTTCTGGGTCGGACTCGTTTCAGTGGTTGGTATCGTATTCTCTTCCCTTGTTATTTTCTCTTATCATTATTATCATTGGTAGCAGTAGTGATTTGTGTTATACCTTAGTTACTGGACTGTTCTTATCTCATCCTGTGGGAGTTACATTATTTCGATTCTCCTCCCCATCCCCCCCCGGGAGCGGGGAAGGCCGGGGGGGGGTGGTAAGGAAAGAAAGAGAGAGGAAAGGGGGGGAGTGAGTGAATGAGCTGTCTGGCTGGGTTTAAACCACGACAGAGGTATATAATGGAAGTGTTTAATAATTACACATTGACCTCATAGCAACCTTCCAGTATCTGAAGGCGGGCTATAGGGATGCTGAGGAGGGACTATTCATTAGGGACTCTAGTGATAGGACAAGGGGTAATGGGTTAAAACTTAAACAGGGAAATTTTAGATTGGATATAAAGAAGAAATTCTTTACTGTTAGGGTGGTGAGGCCCTGGAATGGGTTGCCCAGGGAAGTTGTAAATGCTCCATCCCTGGCGGTGGTCAAGACCAGGTTGTACAGAGCCTTGGGTGACATGGTTTAGTGTGAGGTGTCCCTGCCCATGGCAGGGGTGTTGGAACTGGATGATCTTAAGGTCCTTCCCAACCCTAACTATTTTATGATTCGATGATCTTTTTTTCCCTCTTTGGGTGGTCAGCCTATGAAGGAGACATTCCCTTACACTCCCAGCTACCCCACCAAACTATTTACAGCATCATTTGAGAGTTCTGAAGGTTTTGAATGGCCTTTGAATACCCTTGAGACCTGACTGCTGATTGTGATGGGGATTACCATGTTGGCACATACACAGAGTCTGTTTTACCCAGAACCATACTGTCTGATATCGAAAGTTAAGCAGAGTTGGGCTGGGTCTTGTCTAGGATTAGATGACAATATAGGAAGATCAAGAGATTTTCCCAGAGGCTGGACAGTCATGAGTGGCAGGGTATGTGGGATAGTGTGGGCAACTACCTAGGCCAGTGGGCTCCTCCAGTGCTTTGGAACTTCACCACTGAACAAATGCAAAATCCGGAATAACTAGTAAAATATTTAAGTGAGGTGTGTTGTGATCCTGGTCATATCAGAGGGGGACAAATCACAGCAACGTGCTGGGGCTTGGCCTACACCTACAGAGCCCTGTTCAACACTATCCAGCACCTTCAAAGGGAAAAAGATGTCTCTGGATCTGATGCCAAAGCAACAGACAAAGCAGCTATTCCAACTCCAAGTACAACAGATACACCAACCTCAGTGACAAGTACAGCAGCTACTCAAACTCTGACTATAACAGACAATACAGTTACCCCAAGTACAGCAGCTACACCAACCCCAGTGACAAGTATAGCAGCTACTCAAACTCTGACTACAACAGACAATATGTAGCTACTCGAACTTCAAGTATAGCAGCTACACCAGCCCCAGTGACAAGTACAGCAGCCACTCAAACCCCGACAGCAACAGACAATGCAGCTGCTGGTGCTACTCAACACCCAAGCACAGTGGCTGCACCAGCCCTAACAACAGATACTGCAGCCACTCCAACCCTAGTGGCAGACACTGCAGACACTCAAACCACAGTGATGGTCACTGCAGATAAAACAAAGAACCAACTTGTGCCAATATTGGTTGCCCTTGGACGTAAGAAGAAACACAAACAAGAGGCACAAAGAGCAACTCGTACAGTGAAGAAAGATGAAGAACCAAACATCTTACTAGACAGGGCATCATCTGAACAAGAGTTATTATTATGTGGATTGGAGGAAGAGGAAGAAGAGGTGACTTCTTGACCCTGGACCTCAACTGAGCTACGGAATATGCAAAAAGATTTCACCCGTCATCCAGGGGAGGACATCATCACCTGGTTGCTCCGATGCTGGGACAATGGGGCCAACGGTCACGAACTAGAAGGCAGGGAAGCCAGGCAGCTGGGATCATTTGCTAGGGAAGAGGGAATTGACAAAGTGATTGAAAACAAGAAATGGACCCCCAACCTTTGGAGAAGGCTCTTGGCAGCTGTGAAAGAAAGGTTTCCATACAAGGACGATGTTATGAGTCGTCTGGGCAACTGGACCATGCTAGGGAAAGGCATTCAGTCTCTGAGGGAATCAGCCATTCTAGAGATGATCTATCACATCAAGCCGAACAACGGGGATACACCTATAGATCCACATGAAGTCGAATGTACAAGACCCATGTGGCAGAAATTTACACAGAATGCACCATCATCATATGCCCATTCATTGGCAAGAGTAACCTGGAATGACATAGTACCACTAACAGTGGATGAAATGGTTCATAAACTCTGAGAGTTTGGAGACAATCTCACCCCTTCCATCATTTCAGCTGTGGGAAAACTGTCCCAGGACCTCAGACAATTGAGAGATGATCTATCTGATCTATCCAGCTCCTCACGTGTACCAACACACGTCTCAGCTAATAATAAAAGGTGTCCTACTATTCAAGAGAGAAGATACAGAAGGTATATGCCACAGGCCACCCTATGGTTTGACCTGCAGGATCACAAAGACGTAATGAAGTGGAATGGAAAACCTACCTCAGCTTTGGAGGAATGGGTGTGTGAATTGGAGAACAAAGGTCAAGGATGATCATCCCATGAAAGCTGCGGCTTCAGTCTCTGGTGAGCAGGTTCCCACATGGCATGGAAGAGCTGATTTTACTTCAGCTCCTGTGATAAAGACTAATCTCTGTCAATAAGATGTAAGTGACCAATGTGATGACCATTAGAGGGGCCCTGCCTGCAGCCAGGTGGAGGTAAGGAACAATCAAATTTACTGGACTGTGTGGATCAGATGGCCTGGCACATCAGTCCCACAGAAGTATAAGGCTCTAGTAGGTACCGGTGCACAGCGTACCCTGATGCCATCAAGCTGTCAAGGGCTGGAACCCATCTGTATTTCTGGAGTGACAGGAGGATCCCAAAAGTTGACTGTACTAAAGGCTGAAATCAGCCTGACTGGGAGGAAATGGCAAAAGCACCCTACTGTGACTGGTCCAGAGGCTCCATGCATTCTCGGCATAGACTACCTCAAGAGAGGGTACTTCAAAGACCCAAAAGGGTACCGGTGGGCTTTTGGTATTGCTGCTTTGAAGACAAGAGGAAACTGAGCAGCTGTCCACCTAACCTGGTCTCTCAGAGGATCCTTCTGTTGTGGGGTTGCTGAAAGTTGAAGAACAAGTGCCAATTGTGACCACAACAGTGCACTGGCAGCAATATCGCACCAACTGAGATTCCCTGATTCCCATCCATCAGCTGATCCGTAGACTGGAGAGTCAGGGAGAGATCAGTAGGATCCGCTAACCCCTTAATAGCCCCATATGGCCTGTGTGAAAGTCTAATGGAGAATGAAGACTAACAGTAGACTCTCGTGGCCTGAACAAAGTCACACCACCATTGGATGCTGCCATACCACATATGCTAGAACTTCAGTATGAACTAGAGTCAAAGGCAGCCAAGTGGTATGCCACAATTGATACTGCCAATGCATTTTTCTCAATTCCTTTGGAGGCAGAGTGCAGGCCACTGTTCACTTTTAATTGGAGGGGCATCCAGTACACTTGGAACTGACTGCCCCAGGGGTGGAAACGCAGCCCTACTGCCTGCCATAGACTGATCCAGACTGCACTGGAAGAGGGGCAAGCTCCAGAACACCTGCAATACATTGATGACATTATTGTGTGGGGCGATACAGCAGCAGAAGTCTTTGAGAAAGGGAGGAAAATAATCCAAATCCTGCTGAAAGCTGGTTTTGCCATAAAACGGAGTAAGGTCAAGGGACCCGCACAGGAGATTCAATTTTTGGGAATAAAATGGCAAGATGGACGTAGACAGATCCCCACAGATGTGATCAACAAGATAACAGCAATGTCTCCACCAACTAATAAAAAAGAAACACGAGCTTTCTAGGGTGCTGTTGTTCTGCAGAATGCACATCCTGAATTGCAGTTTGATTGTAAGCCCTCTCTATCATGTGACCCGGAAGAAGAATGATTTTAAATGGGGCCTTGAGCAGCAACAAGCCTTTGAGCAAATTAAATGAGAGATAGTTCATGCAGTAGCCCTTGGACCAGTCTGGACCGGGCCAGATGTAAAAAATGTACTCTATACCGTAGCTGGGGAGAATGGTCCTACCTGGAGCCTCTGGCAGAAAGCTCCACAGGAGACTCCAGGTCGACCCCTCGGCTTTTGGAGTCGGGGATACAAAGGATCTGAGGCCAGCTATACCCCAACTGAGAAAGAGATACTGGCAGCCTATGAAGGGGTTCGAGCTGCTTCGGAAGTGATTGGCACTGAAGCACAGCTCCTCCTGGCACCTTAGTTGCCTGTGCTGGGCTGGATGTTCAAAGGCAGGGTCTCCTCTACACATCATGCAACCGATGCTACATGGAGTAAGTGGGCTGCACTAATTACACAACGAGCTCGAATAGGAAATCCCAGTTGTCCAGGCATTCTAGAAGTCATCATGGACTGGCCAGAGGGCAAAGATTTTGGAACATCACCAGAGGAGGAGGCGATGTATGCGAAGAGGCCCCACCATATAATAAACTGTCAGAAAGTGAAAAGCAGTATGCCTTGTTTACTGATGGCTCTTGCCGTATTGTGGGAAAGCATCGGAGATGGAAGGCAGCTGTATGGAGTCCTGGACGACAAGTTGCAGAAACTGCTGAAGGAGAGGGTGAATCAAGTCAGTTTGCCGAGGTGAAAGCCATCCAGCTGGCCCTGGACATTGCTGAACGAGAAAAGTGGCCAGTACTTTATCTCTATACTGACTCATGGATGGTGGCAAATGCCCTGTGGGGGTGGTTGAAGCAATGGAAGCAGAGCAACTGGCAACGCAGAGGTAAACCCATCTGGGCTGCTGCACTGTAGCAAGATATAGCTGCCCAGGTGCAGAACCTGGTGGTGAAGGTATGCCATGTAGATGCTCATGTACCCAAGAGTCGGGCCACTGAGGAACACCAGAACAAGCAACAGGTGTATAACGTGGCTAAGATTGAAGTGGCTCAGATGGGCTTAGGTTGGAAACATAATGGTGAACTATTTTTCGCCCAGTGGGCCCATGACACATCAGGCCATCAGGGCAGAGATGCAACATATAGATGGGCTCGTGATCGAGGAGTGGACTTAACAATGGACACTATTGCCCAGGTTATTCATGACTGTCAAACATGGGCAAGACAAATGGTTAAAGCCTCTTTGGTATGGAGGACGATGGCTGAAGTGCAAATATGGGGAAGCCTGGCAAATTGACTATATCACACTGCCACCAACCCGCCAAGGCAAGTGCCATGTGCTTACCATGGTGGAAGCAACCAGCGGAGGTTGAAAACATACACTGTGCCCCACGCCACTGACCAGAACACCAGAACACTAACCTGGGCCTTGAGAAACAGATTTTGTGGTGACATGACATCCCAGAGAGAACTGAGTCAGATAATGTGACTTACTTCCAGAACAGTTTTATAGATACTTAGGCCAAAGAGCATGGCACTGAGTGGGTATATCACATCCCCTTAGCACTTTTATATCCCACCTACTAGATGTCTTCAGGTCACTATCAACTGGCCTTGACTTCCCTCTGACCATCATCCCAACAAAAACGGAAATTTGATGAAACCAGACGAGCTCAGAAGTGACTAGACTTGTTCCACAGTGTCATCAGCAGGCGTCAATCCAACACTGCACACAGCCTCTGCTGCTCTGAAAGACTGTTAGAAGAGATGGATTCCAACATCATGGACTGGATGAATCAGCAGCTTTATACGGACTGGTCCATGCCCTAACGAATGATATCTCTCTCTCTTTGTGTGGGTGTGTATGCATATATGAGACAAAAGCGATGGTATATTGAAAAATGTGGGATCTGACCATGAAGTTTATGGTATGGAATAAGGGGTGGATACTGTCTTGGATTCAGCAGTAGCAGTCATTTTTCTCCTTAGTAGATGGTGCAGTGCCGTGTTTTTGACTTTCAGCCTGGGAACAACGCTGATAACACCATTGTTTTTAGTTGTTGCTAAGTAACACTTACTCCAACCAAGGACTTTCTCAGGCTCATGTTCTGCCAGGGAGGAGGGGAAGCTGTGAGGAAGCAGAGAAAGGACACCTCACCCAAACTAACCAAATGGGTATTCCATACCACAGCACGTCATGCCCAGTATTTAAACTGAGGGGATTTACCGGGAAGGCCAAGATCACTGCTCGGGTTGGGCTGGGTACTGGTCAGCAGATGGTGAGCAGTTGTATTCTCTTCCCTTGTTATTTCCCTTATCATTACTATTATTATTGATGGTAGCAGTAGTAGTTTTGTGCTATACCTTAGTTATTGGACTGTTCTTATTTCAACCCGTGGGAGTTACATTCTTTCGATTCTCCTCCCCATCCCTCCGGGAGTGGGGGGAGGAAGAAGTGGAGGAGTGAGAGAGTGGCTGCATGGTTCTGAGTTTCTGGCTGGGCTTAAACCATGACAAATGGGAATTAGGAAAAAAACTATCTGACAGAGACCTATTTCAATCAGTTAGAAATTGTAGGCACGGATTTTGTACTTTGAGAAGGGTTTTTCATTGAGCTAGTTTTATTATGTCAGCAGTCTTAGCTCCTCTAAGTACCATTGTGTTTCTACCATGGTGCATGTGTCTGAGAGTCTGCATGTGCTTTCTGCTTTTATTTCTTGGTGGGAAAGAGTAAGCTTTTGTGCTGTTACAGCCCAACAACTTACAGTCATTCTGAAGTCACGCACAGCGAAAGAGTGCACTTGGCAGCGTCAGGAACAATTTGCCCCTCCAGCAACTGCGCTGATAAAACCAGAGCAGTAATTTGGAATCACAGAGGTAAAGGATCACTGAACAGTAAGATATTCTGATATTGAAGTCACTTTTCTTACCACTAGTATAGTGAATACACTACATTCTTTCATCTGTGGCAGACCTTAACTGTCAACCTGAGTTTGTGGGCTCCCAAGGCTTTTAAAATACTTGTCACCTGAAAATGTGCACTATTACAAGTTTCAGTAAAAGCATGTGTAAGACATGGCAAATTGGATGTTTGGTCACCAAAAATCAATGGTCCATTGCATAATTATCTTGGCAGCTAGCTAATCAAATGCAATGCAAAATGGCACAGCAATGCATAGTTGGTGAACAAACACATGAGGCTTTAGAATTAATAAAGTTCTTACAATACTGACTACTGTCAGACTTAGCCAATGATCACAAACAAAAAAAAAAAAAAATCAGCTCTCACTGTTGTGTGGAGTTGTATTTGCAAACGTGTTTTAATAACCTTAGCTCTCTCTATTTCGTATATGCAACAAAAGCATAGAGACTTGGTGATCTTCAAGGTTTCCTTCATGGAAATATTTGGTATTTCTGCAAATAGAGATGAATCTCCTAGCTGGTAAATTTTCTGCACTGCATTCACTGTACTTTAATAGTAGTACTACTGTACTGTAGTACAGTGTACCACACGTAGTTCTATATACTGCCTTAGCACAAGATAAAAAATACTAATCAATAAATGAGCCAGAAACCATAAAATCATAAATAAAACTCAGTATATTTATTGCTCACATCCATTAAGTAACAAGCCTGCAGCTGACTGTAGTCTTCTGTCATTGGGTTCATGTTAAAAATCTCCCTGGAGTAACCTTTCAAGCACTCTAGATGAGTGCTATTCAAACAGTTGCATGGGAACGAACCGTGGTAGTGTGCTTTCCAGAGTCATAGTTACGAAAATATGATGCAGATGCAATTTCATGTATGTCTTTGTAGGCAGCTATAGTATAACTGTAGGACAGATTTCAAGGCACTTGATTTCAAGGCAAATCAAAGCAGAGAGGAATAATTTCCTGCCTCTTTGACAGGGACACAAACTCTGAACAGAGTAAAGTCACATTCTGCCTGGAAACTGTAACAGCTGCAGCAAACATACGGAGCTGCCATGGAAGAAAAGCTGTTCGGTTTATGAAGTGAGACCCTAATCAAAGTGATTGATGCTGGATAAAATATAGAAATGCAGCAGAAATCCCTTTTGAAGGAAGATACTCGAGAGATAAATACAAACTGCTCTAATAAATGGGATAGGCTGAAACATCTGTAATATCTCTAGGATAGATGTTAAAATCACTTACAGTTATATTAGCAATGAATCATTTTCCCTGATGCAAAATACATAAGATACAAAGTAAAAATGAATCACTGGTCCAATACTAACCATGACAGCTGGATTACAGTCATTCTATCTTCCTGCTATTCATCTCTGATTTTTTTACACTATTCGTTTGTTTGTTTTGTTTTTTTTTTTTGTGGTAGTTGTCCTGGGTTCAGCAGTAGCAGTCATTTTTTCTCCTTCTTAGTAGCTGGTGCAGCGCTGTGTTTTTGATTTCACCCTGGGAACAGTGCTGATAACACCTATGTTTTCAGTTACCGCTCAAATGTTTAGTCTGACCAAGGACTTTCTGAGCCTCATGCTCTTCCAAGGAGGAGGGGAAGCCGGGAGGAAGCAGAGACAGGACACATGACCCAAACTGACCAAAGAGGTATTCCATACCACAGCACATCATGGCCAGGATGTAAAATGAGAGTAACCCAGAAGGGTTGGTTCACTGCTGGGTCGGGCTAGGTATAGGTCGGAGGGTGGTATTGTATTCTCTTCCCTTGTAATTTCCTTTATCATTATTATTACTGGTGGTAGCAGTAGTGATTTGTGTTATACCTTAGTTACTAAACTGTTCTTATCTCAACCCACGGGAGTTACATTCTTTTGATGCTCCTCCCCACCCCACTGCAAGCAGGGGAAGGAAAGGAGGGGAGTTAGAAAGCTACTGCGTGATTTACTGCTGAGCTTAAACCCCGACAGTAGTTGGAACTGTAATTACCTACATATTACAGGCAGGTCTGATACGGCAATTTATTTTTAATAGGATAAAAAAGTAGAGTGTAGTCCGTTAAACTCACTTGAACTGAATATTAATGAAACAACTATACATAGGTACAATAATGCTATTTTCCATCTTTATTAGACAGACAGTAGGATGAACGGTAGTGGTTGCAGATTCAAAAGTTTATTAAAAATTAAGAGAAAAGCTGAAAAAGATATTACTGAAATTCTATTTTCATGAAGAGTTCATAAACTCAGGGTCACTCTGCTCCAGACATAATGTAAACTGAAGATACTGGTTTTGGGTGAAAATGGCATGTGCTTGTCTTCTAAAACAGTTCTGACTGCCTTTCATGCTGCTTTTTTTTCCCCTACATCTTTTATTTATTATTGTATGTAAGGAAAAAATGTAATTCACTCTTATTAGATATTAATTTGACTGGGCAGGATGCTATTTAAAACAATATTTGGGAAAGTCCTATTCAAGCAACACTAGTTTAATTTTCACTTTCTTTTTAACATACTTATGAACTGCTAGACCTTAATCTAACTATAAAGGAAATTATATTAGTTCAAGTAAATCATTAAATAAAATCTGAAGTGCAACAGAGGTATTTTGCTGCATCTTCATCTCTGAGGCCAACAGGTTGACCTGGATCCAAGCAAACAATGTTCTGTGCATCCTCAGACCCTCAGAAAGTGCCACCTTGACAATAACCCTGTTGCTCTGTGAGCAATCATGGGCTATAGGTTAAAAAAAGACATTTAAAAACTACTATATGCATTACTATATGCATTTAGAAACTACTGGATATGCATTGCAAGGAACGTGCCTGTATTAATGCTAGGATGCCAAAAAAAACCCCTTAAGATTTAAAGTACTATATTTAATTAAGGTGAAAACTATCTGTTATATTCCAGGCAGGAAAAAAGATAACATAACTACCAGTAGGAGTTAATCAAGCATTATTAGAATTTCATGACAATGCTCCCAAACAAAACACCAAAAATATTGTTTCTCTGTTCTAACTTCTGATCCTTGCTTTTACAATATGATACTGAAACAAACTTCTCAAAAAAAAAAAACAAAAAAAAAACCCACAACAAAATAAACAGCAACAAGTAAAAAAATCTCCCAACTTTATTCATATGCATTTTATTATGCCTATGCACTGAGCCATATAATATCACAAGCAAATAACTACAAATATATACTGGTAATTCTGCAATTTTCAAAGAATGTCTTCTTAAGAAAAATGCAGAGTAATGGATGTTTCAGTGTAAATAGCTATGGTGAATTCCCAGTTATTAGCGAATATAATAATTAGTGAATATAATCTATAATAGACAGAAAAGCATGTGTGCAAATTTCAGTAAACTTACAAGGAATCTCCCAGCCAAATGAATCTCACCCCTTTTAGATCATTCTAGTGTGTTAATCTGGTGTTTAATTATAACCTTTAATATTTATAATTAAAATAGTCAATTACTTCGGCTACCATAGATAAGAATAAAATTATGCTACATATTAACGCTTCCTTTAATGCTGCTATTTTTTCAGTTGGATTAATTTTCTTAAATTACAGTTCTATTTGGTTTACTAGTGAAGGGAAATACCCTTTTTACAAATCTGATGTTAGCCTGCATCGCCGTGGTAGAAGCTAACAAAAAAAAAATAAGTATATAGGTGTAGTTTGGGAAGATATAGTTGGACTGACACATTCAGAATTAATCACCTTTCAGGCTGCTAACTTAGCTTAGTTCACTTTTATTAAGCATTTAGTCTAAGTTGTTTTTCTAAGTATTCCAGCTGTTTAATGACCAAAAAGGCAAGGAAAACGGAGTTGAAGTATCTAAAATGAGTGAATAAACATGCCTTTTTGAAGATCTAGTCAATCTGCTTGACTTTAAAAGATGTCTACACAGATAACTTGAAACAGGCAACTACCTTCTAAATAGCTCAGTTCAGTGGAGTTATTTCCCAGAGTTTTCAGCTGTCTTCAGGGAGTTTCCTATATGGATGAACATGTTTTTTGTTAAAATAGTCCAGCTGGTAAAGTGATTGGCAATAAAAACTAGTGCTTCCAGATACAGTAGATCTCTTTTATATATTTATGATATTTGGCACATCTACTGCTCTTAAAATCTTAAGGGCATTTACCTCCCACTGAATTAATTGAAAGCCAACAATTCTCAGTATCACTAGTCAGGATCAGTAACTGTAGGACTTCATATCCTATCTTGCACAAGCAGACTTTACCATATGCAAAATGAATTTTCTTTCATAACTATTTTAATCGCATATCAATCTGACCGATACCAAGATGTTTTAGCAATCAAAAGCAGCAAAGGCTTTGCGGGCAACCAACAAAGGCTTCAGTTTTTCATTGCAATACTTCTACTGTATGCTCCAAGCAATTATATATAATTTAACACATAGTACATTCTGAAAGGAAACTCAATAGCTTGCCTATCTTCTGAACCTTTAAAATCTGATGAAAAATATCCATGACAGTGGCAATAATCCTGTATTTGGTTACCCATATATTTAGAGATGAGGCCACAAAAAGGTTTATATTACAGCTTTCCTCTAGGGTGATTCATCTAGTTAGGGATATGCAATTGCTAGTTGTGCCCTCACTGCACACACACACACTCACACTCTATCCTTACCCGAGCAGACAGAATACCTTACGCACAATTCCTGCCTTCACATCCTAACAGCAAAGGGAGCCCAATTTCATGACTTCTAGAACTGACGACCATGGGACCCTTGTGGTTTCCTTTCTGTAAGAATGTTAATGTCAACTACTAAATTGTACCGAATTTTTTCAGCAATATTAAAGATAGGACAAAAATGAGGAAAAAAAAAAAAAAAAGCCCCAATGCACTCAGGAGTAGTTCTCCAAAGATTTCTTCTCTCCCACATGTAGTTTCTCACTTTCAAAAATCGTGAAGAGACTGTTACTGATGAATGTTGTGCTAAAAGCTTGTCTTCCATACACTTATTCTAGATACATTTTAGATTTCAGATACACTAGAGGCTTTTGAAGTACTGAAGTTGCCGTCTACATCAAGAGATGGATAGAGTATTAAGAGCTGTCTCTGAAGAATAGCCATAAACAGTTCAAAAGATTATAAGTAAGAATTAGAGACTGAGGCAACAAAGGGCACCGTGTGGTTGGTGTCTACTACAGGCTGCTCAATCAAGGGGAGACTACTGTCAAAGCCTTCTTACTTCAGCTATAAGAGGCATCATGCTCACAGGCTCTTACCCTCCTAGGGTACCTCAGTTGTCCTGACACCTGTTGGAAAAGTAGCACAGCAAGCTGTAGGCAAATCAGGAGATTCCTGAAGTGCTTTGAGAATAACTTCTTAATCCAGGTAACAGACAACCCTACCAGGCAGAATGCAATACCAGACCTAATGGTCACTGATGTGAGCTCATTGGTGACATCAAGGTTGAAGGCAGCCTGGACTGCAGGGATCATGCAGTAGTGGAGTTCACAGTCCTGGGAGAGAGGCAAAAAGTAACATCAGAACCCAGGATTTTAGGAAAACAAGCTTCCATCTGTTCAAGGAGTTAGTCAACAGGATGCTTTGGGAAACTACCCACAGGGAAAAGGGAACAGAACAGAGCTGGCAGATCCTTAAGGAAGCATTCCAGAGAGTGCAAGAGCTCTTGATCCCCAGGTGTAAGAAATCAGGAAAGGAAGGGAAGAGACTGGCATGGCTGAGAGACTGGAACGGCTGAGTCGAGTCCTGCTGGTTAAACTAAATGGCACGAAGGAGATGCACAGGCAGTGGAAGCACTGTATCAGGATACAGGGCAGGTGTCCTGGGAAGAGTATAGGAATAATGCCTGATTGAACAGAGATGGAGTCAGGAAGGCCAAGGCACAGCTGGAGCTGAATTTGGCAAAGGATGCAAAGAATAACAAGAATGGCTTCTACAGTTATGTCACCCAAAAATGGAAGGTCAAAGAAAGTGTACCATGCCTGATGAGCAACACTGGCAAACCAGTAACTCAGACAAGAAGCCTGAGTTACTCAACAACTCTTTCCGCTGCAGTCTTCACGGGCAACCTCTTTTCCCACACTTCTCTAGTGGATGGACTGCAAGACAGGGACTGGGGGAGCAAAGCCCCTCCCACTGTAAGAAACGATCAGGTTCGTGATCACCTGAGGAAGCTGAAAATCTGTAACTCTCTCGGACCTGATGACATGTCTCCCAGGGTCCTGAGGGAACTGGCTGATGTAGTTGCTAAACCACTCTCTGTGATATCTGAAAAGTCATGGCAGTCGTGTGAAATCTCTGGTTACTGTGAAAAGGGAAAAACTGCACTCATTTTTAGGAAGGGTAGAAAGGGGGAGCCTAGGAACTACCAACCTGTGTCATCTCTCTGCCTGGAAAAATCATGGAACAGATCCTCATAGGAGCTATTCTAAGTCCACAATAAATCTCAGTGGATATATTTAAAACATGTTAGGACATTGACTCTGAAGGACAGGTGAATATGGCTGACATGTCTGAATCTTTGATTCTCCTTTATTGCCTATGAGGCATGTAAATTCCTAGCAAAGTCTAACTTGAATTAGAGTCTGTTTTTCCTCTCTACTGCTATTTCAACAGCTTCTTATTTAATGCCTTTGTCCCAAAGCCCAAGGCTTTCTTGTCAAGTAGGGCTTTTATTTGTAATAGTTAAATGTCACATGTATGATTGCACCTTTAAGTTAATATACACTTCTTTCCCATGACTCACTTTGGTTCTAGAAAATTAGAAAGCTAATGAATTATACCAAGAACTAAACTGCACTATCTCAGTCTAAGGAAAGAATGTACTATTATTATACATCGTTCTGCGTATATACTTTAGTGATGATTAATATGTGCAGCTAAAAAGATGTTTGAGTTCACAGTTAAAAAAAAAAAAGTCTTCCTCATACTTCTGTAGAGAAAAAAAGGTACTGTTTAATTTTTAAGAGATTTATCATTAACAGAACAAAGGGATGTGAAACTTATAACTAGCAAAATAAATGAGAAAATTTATAATAATTTCAGTCAAAGTAGATCTGGACTTAAGTTTTCTAAACTAGTAAACACGAGATAAGGGGTCCTCAAAGAAGTTGAATGTCCAACTGTTTCCATCTATTTTGTTTGCTTGGCTTCATTAGTAAATTGTCCTCTTTTGAAACAGAAAGCAATCAAAGTACAAAATCTCCTAAACCTAGTCAAGAAACTTGTATGGAAAGTAACATGAAAATAGCCACACTTTGAATTGGAACCAGGTTTCTCAGCACATCAGTAAGAAAATAATTACTTATTTGAGAATTGCAGCTATATTTTTTTCTTCTTACAGATTTTGCACAAATGAGTCTTTGTGGTTATAACAGTTTTTGACAATGTGCTATCTGTATTGTAACACTACATAGATCATTAACATTCATTTTCAGGCACAAACATAAGTCATACTGCTGAATAGATCAAAACCTGTAAAGCCTATTAATTAGTAACACTGTCAGTTATGTAGTATTTTATTGTCATTCATCAGAAAGCTTTATTTTGGTTTAAAATTATATAACTAAAGGGCCTTTTTCCTCTGTCATTCTTCATTTACAATCTCATGCAGGGACAAACCCACACAGATACAAACCCACGCATAATATGGCCTTAGTAACTGAAAGCAAATGCATCTGAAACAAACAATCTCTGCTAATAAAATAATATTTTAGCAATTTCAGACAACACAATAGACAAACTGCTAATCCAACAATTCAAGATGATGCACATCCTAGTCTCAAGTGGCTTTAGCTGATAAAACTGTAAATCCTAAATTTCTTTTGACATAAACTGTACAGGAGTTCTTATTATCTGTATGTAAATCCCAATAATATAGTCTAACTGAATGCCCAGTGTAATTAAATCAGACATTTCTTTCCGAATCCATTAGAAAAGTTTCCATCGATTTTATTTACTTGGCTTCATTGGTAATTCATCGTCTTACCTTTTGAAACAGAAAGCAAAATCAAAGTACAAAATATTCTAAACCTAGTCAAGTAACTCAGCAGTGGTACTGAAAGAAAACCCAAATAGATGGTAGAGTCAGTCCTTCGGTTTTATTATAAAGTTGGGAAGATAAAACCATGTAAACGTATTTACAGGTACTGCAGTATGTGCTTCTTGTAAGAACTCAAAACTCATTCTGAAGTGACAAATGTCTTTCACTTGGACAGGAATAATCTTGTTTAACTAGCATGACAGAAGCTTCTACCACAAAACAGTCACATACAAGAGTGGTGCAAGTATCTGCAGGCTGTGTGCCACAGAGAGTCTCAGATATCCTAGCACACCTCAAACACAATAGATGGCTGCATGAAAATCCAGCTCCTACAGGCAGTACGTTGAGGAAGGTATTCACTTTACTACTCAATGTGACCACTTCATAAGGATAGGAATTGTTCTTTAAATGCAATGATTTTCTTTAGCAGCTCTCCATTATGATAATGAAATTCTGAATACATGGCAGAGCTGTAGTCACTCATGTAGACACCTGAAGACAGGTATATTATTTTTCAGTGGTATCCCTGCCTCAGACATCCAGTGTCTCTGTAGCATGCTTAGAATCCCCAAAATAGGTACCATTACCAGTCAATGAATCTTAAATGCAGTAAAGATTCACTAAATGCTTACAATTAGGTGTCAAAAAGAGAAGTGAAATTATATAATTGTAACCTCTATTAATACCAAGTACAAAAGCCTGAAATGTATAGAAAATAAAAACTTCTAAAAATTAATGATTTCCAGACTATGGAAGAAAAATCTGCTGAAAATTATCAATTTAATAATTTGTGAATTGTGAAGAAGCTGAGGAGAATGACTCCTTTGAGAGACAGAAAAAGAAGTGTTATTTTCTTCTATTTATCTTCAGAAGTCTTACAAAATGTGTTTAGAGTTTAAAAGGTCAAAAGTAGATTGTCTGGTGCCTTTTTCATCTCCATGAAGGAGAAGACAGTAGTTGTACTTGCCATTTCAAGTCTAAAGAACACTTTTATTTTGAAATATCTTATCAAGTTCATTATAGAAGCTTGATTTCAGAAAAATCTTCTTGCTGAAATATATCATTAACATTTCTCAAAATAACTGTCTTCAAAAGAAGGAAAAATTCTTTATTCTAATGAGTAGAAATACATAAACTATGCATAAACTTCATTTGATTCCAACCCAAATGGTGGATTCCTAGCTCAACTTCTTCAGGTTTTTGACACAAAACTTAAAAAATCATTTGGTAAGAACATACCAGCACCTAAAACAAGCATCTCCATATTCAGATAGAACTTATAAGGACTCTCCCTCTGTAGAGCTAAGGCAAAGAAAATGTTGCAGAATGTCTTCTGCTAGAAAATAAATCTTTCTGCTTATCCAGTATTGAAATACCCCAGCAGAAAAAGCTGGGGTATTTCAAATTTTATTGTTAAAAAATGTTCTTATACAGCAGGAAAAAATAAAAGAAAATATGTCCTAATTTACTTGTCCTCAATGATTTGTGTAATAGTTCAGAAATTACCAGACTAATATTTGAGGTTTCATCTCATAAAATATCTGCTTTCTCTCAGGTATCAGCTGTATTTTACAGAATACAGGAAATTAGCTAAATAATGCTTTGTGAATCTCTATTTTACCACTGTGCATAATCTCTAATTTCCTTATGACCTGTTAACTGTCACCATGTAAGAAGTGAAAACACACTTGTTATAACAAGCATTGCCTGTGGGCTGTGGAGTATCCCACTTTCTGGATAAGTTTTGTCACTGTGTATAATTGATATTTGACTGGGAGTTGTCATAGCAAAAGATCAAATGTGTGATATTGAACAGTGACATTATACTGGCTTCTTTTCAAAGACGAATATCTTGAATTCTGTTTAAAATGAGATGATGTTCCATGGCAATATATAACAGCCAGCCTACTGGACAGGTTGAGGAAAACAAAGGCATTAATCATAAAGTGATCTGGTTGCTTAAACAGAAAAAGGAAAAGTAGCACTGATACATGGATTTATGTCCACTGGTCCAGAAGCAGCAGTGGTTTTGCTTAAGTCACAGACTTTGAATCTGAGTTATTCCTAAAATTAAATGATGAAGTGGAATCATGATCAAATGCTCTCCAAGCCTTAAGTACTTCACTGTCCCAAACTATCTAAATATCTGCATTTTTCTCAGCCTTTTTTTTTTTTTTTTTTGGTTAAGGAGAGAGAAGGAGAGAAAAGGAGAGAAGACAGTATTTTTTAAAAGGTTAATCTCTGTCTTTCTATTTGAAATGACTATAGTCAACTGAAATTATGAACATAGAAAGGGGCACACTGAGACTACATTCTACTGCAATTCCACAGAGAAAAAAATCTAGTGAAGAGGAGCAGAAGCACTGTCATGATACACCATAGCATGAATTCAGAATTGACTTTCCTTATTTGCTGGACAAGAGCTCATTTTTATACAAAGCTCTGTTCATGTCCCATAGCTATTTAGGGTCTGTAGGAGGAAATGTTGACAGTCTCTTTCTTAAGCCTTCTTGTAGTTAATACCGCAGCCACTGCCAATTTGGCATCGCTAGGCTTCTATGGGACTCTGTGTAGGATTTGTAAAGCCCAACAAACTGAGAAAAATACTTGTTTCACAGCAACTACAGGATTTTATCTTAGGAGACAAATATTATGAAAAGTACGTTACTTTTATGATAAAAAAATTCTAGCGTTTATATGGGCCACAAATCTATGGACTTAGAGTGATTAATAGATATAGTTTGGAAAAAAAAAAAGATGTTAATGTTTCTAAAACGAAGCTATATCTTTGTTTTGGAAAAAAAAATATATCTTTTAATATCTACAGTGAACATACATGACGATTTGTAGTGACTCTCAGTGAGGAAGTAACAAACACCATTTCAAGACTGCTAAACTATTTATTGTTTTAATTAAATATGCAATTAACACTGAAGTACAGTTTATAGAGATTTAATTTTTCCTCTTTTCAGAAATAGTAGTCAAATTTGTCCTTGCAATAAAGAGAAAATACATTTCATTGGAAATGTTTTAAACATTAATCAATAGTAGAGATACAACTTAAAAATATTGTCACAAACAGCCAGAGTGCTGCATGTACTGTTGAGCTCCAGAATGGTTTAAGTGTTTTGCATTCTGAATGGGCATAAGGTCCATGTAGAAGCAGAAAGCAGGAAGAAGGTACTGACATTTTTTTCTGCAGAACTTTATTATGTGCTTCCGGATTTCCTTTGTTTCGTGAGAGATGCTCATGAAAGATCTGTTCACACTGTACTTAACACATTTTCTGATGCTACAGAAGAACACAGAAATGGCTGCACTGTGTCAGATCAGAAGCCCATCAAGCCCAGTTTCCTTCCCACAATGGCCAACAGTAGATGCTGAATAAATAAAAGGCACCACAGCATGGTATGTGCCAGCACTCTTCCAGCCTCCAGCTCTGCTCTTCTTAAAGAACACTTCTGGTTCAGGTTTCATGAGAAAAGAAGGAATGTCTAAGATAAGTATATGAAGCCATTCACTGTCAGGGAGCAATTGCTGGCCTCTAACAGCAAGATGGAACTGGACCCCAACAGGTGATAAGAACAACACTGTTTATTATAAAGGGGAAAGAAAGCAATCAGGATAAAAGCTGTTTCTTGACTTTGCACAGTGTCATGTCCACAGGTTTTCATTCACCTGGGAAAACTGTGGGGGAGGAGCAGCAGCAGCCAAAGAAGAACACTGATGGTGGTGGCAGAGACAACTGTGAAGACCACTGTGGTTTTCCAGACACTGTGTGTTTATTCAGGTGAACTTTTAACGTAATACAGTACTCCCACTGATA
This sequence comes from Pezoporus wallicus, assembly GCF_028554395.1. Lineage (NCBI taxonomy): Eukaryota > Metazoa > Chordata > Aves > Psittaciformes > Psittacidae > Pezoporus > Pezoporus wallicus. The sequence continues at coordinate 45,796 of NW_026641006.1, forward strand.
TAGTTTAGAATGGATTTGAATCACATCACTGATAACTGTGGCATATGGTTAGGCCATTGATCCCCCTCCTGGAATCAGTAAATACTAGGATGCAAATCTAATCCTACACTGTATTTTCAGCTACTAAACTATTTAAAGCATTGGTCTATTTCCATTCAGAGAGTAAAACCATTTTCTGAAATGCTTACAACTTCACAAAAAAAAAAAAATCCTAGCTTTTTTTTTTTTTACTCTTTTTTTTACTTTTTTTTTTTTTTTTGGTAAAGTTTCTGCTGTTATGAAAATATGATCAAGCCCTTAGGGACACTGGGGCCTGTATTTTGGATAGAAAAATCAGCTGATGCTTTTACATGCTCTTGTCTCATTGTTCAGAGTAAAAATCATTAGTGGCTAGAATTCACCTTGATATGTACCTCTATTTTCTTATCAACAGAGTTCTTTGGAAGTTTAAAATTATAGTTATTTGTGAGAAGCAACAGTAAGTTAAATTGATAATGAAAATATCTCCTTTATTAGCTCTCCATGCAACTTCTGTAAGCTTGATACTCTTTTTTTCCAGGTCTTAGATGAATGCTTCGTATTTGTAGCAACTGGGGGCTGGGTGGGCTGGAGAAAAAGAAAGTCACTAATCATCACCCTGAAAAAAGGTGCCTAAATTAAAAAACTAAACTGAATCATCCACTTCCATCATCTCCATCATGGAAGTGATTCTATTTTTTCATTGCATATAGAAATACTGAAATGACGTTAGACTCATAATTCTGTTACCAAGGGCTGGGCAGTGTGAATATGTAACACACACTGAAACCTGCTTGAACAACCATGATGATGCCAAGTACTCCTGTCAAGTTCTAGGCATCTTACATCCCATTAAAGTTTCTGGGCACCCCAAAATATTGCTCAATTGTGCATATACATCTTTACAGAACATGATAGCCATAATAAGGAGAGATTTAGTGTTCACAATATTCTAAAATGGAAGGTATGACTCTGAATTGTAAGTTTACTTTTATGTATGTAAGGTTTATATACATATAAATAAAATATGTGACTAAACAAACATAAAAATCTGTGATACTATGTGATGTATCAGACAGACCCAAAAAAGTCAACCAATGACACAGTTACTGCAGTGTTTCCAATCTAAGCTTTCATGCAGAGTCTTCTCTCCAAAGACTATACATATATTACAAAATGTTTGCCTTACCACCTTGCCTAATAACTAAAATTAATTTAAGAATTCCTAAGTTCCAAAGACTTTGTAGACTGTTGATAATGCATCAAAGAGTCTCCTTAATAACAGCTACCTAATACATTTACTCCTTTACTGTTTGTGTGGGCAGGAATAGATTTAATTGTAAAAGGAAAAATATGCATATTTTAGAAAACTGCTGGTTTCATTTATTAAAAAAAAAAATAAAATGTAAGCCTGATCTGTTTTCAGCTTGGCTAGAGTTATTTTAATTCCTAGGTGATGGTACAATGCTGTGTTTTAGCTTTAGCCTGAGAACAATGCTGATAACACACCAATGTTTTAGTTGTTGCTAAGTAGTGCTTATTCTAATCAGGGATTTTTCAGTTTCTCATGCTCTGCCAGTGAGGAGGGGCACAAGGAGCTGTGGGGGACCACAGCCAGAACAGCTAACCGGGACTAGCCAAAAGGAAATCCATACCACAGCATAGCAAGAGTATTTAGTATACATTTACATCTCCAATAGAAATTGATGTGGACAGTGCTGTGCACCTGGTATTTATGGTACATGCTTTTATGTGGGTTTTAGTTTAGACTGGTTCTAGTCTAGCTCCACAGGCTGAACACAATCTTGACTAGAGATTTTGGTTTAGTTTTATGCAAAAATAAGTCCAACTGTTTATTCAAAGGCTATCCAAAGATACGAATGAAAGTACAGTGAGTAGGGGAAAAAAGGACATTCACTTAAAAAGAACCTTCCTAATTTGGACTAAAACACTGAGGTAGGTGCAGACTAATTAATGCAACAACTCCTGCATTTATTGCTGCTTTAGTACTACTGTAAAATGAAATATTCTAACTAAATTATTTCCTTTAGTTTTGGAATGCATTTAATTGAAAAGGAATTATTCTACCAATTACAGTTTACAGCATTTGGTTAAACAACTTTTGGCTATTTATGTCTCTTTGAATGTGACATATTATCAGAGCAAAAGGTCAAAGCCACAATATCTGAGTCAACATCATCTACTTCAAGAATAGATAGGATACATTCTCTATAAATCTTTAGTGTCTGAAGACTTACACATTTGGACAAAGAAAATGGCAACCATTTAAAAAAGGTATGTTAAATTTTATTTGTAATTCAAAATTCTGCCCTTAAGCTTTAACTAGCTGAAAATGAGACTTGATGAAAACAGCACATGAAAAGACTAATTTTTCATTGACAGGCTAAGCAAATTATGGTTTAAATTTCTTAGAAAAATTGATTAAACCAATTATCTACTTTCAAATCTATGTATAGAAGATTGAAATGCTCATCTTCTCCTGAAAATGCCACTACATTTTCTGGAATAGTCACTTCTAGTCAAGTGTATGTCCCAAGGCCTAGAGTATATTCCTATGATGTGCCATCCTCCCCAGGGTGCACCTATGCTGATGGTTAAACCATGTGGGCACATGCTCTTTAACTTGAAGGAATAATTTGATATTCTTTTTTTTACTCTGCTGCTAAAAAAGCTCAAACCCCCAGTATTCATGTACTAAGCAAAAGGTCTACTTACGTTTAATAAAATCATATAAATGTCCAGTTCAGTGTGACAGAAGCAAATGAATGTCCAAACATTTAGTGAAATGAGTCAGCATTATCTACACCCCAGCTCATAACAAAGACTTTTAATTTTGCTGTGTATTTTCTACAGACATTAGGATAGGACCATTTAAGCAATTTGTCTGAGTTAGTCAGCTAGTTAGTTAGTTTGGTTGGTTGGTTGAGTAAGCGGAGCAAACGAGAACTTTGTTCATATTTGATAACAGACAGTACCTAATTTGACATCTTATTTCAACACAACCTGAAGTGCAGCCGTAGCAGACTTTCAAACTCCATCCTATAAACTTGAGAAGATCTTCCAAATGGCCCAAGAATCTAAGACACCTGACACAAAATACTGGAAGACTGGAACACATTTCTAGTGCCCACAGGCTTTGGGAAGCTTTGCCATGCATGTTTTCTTGGCATTTTAGATGTTCATTACAGCTTATTTCCTGCTATATCTTTTCTCTCTTCACTCTGGCTGTGGGGAAAAAAGGTACAGTCAAATATTTTTATAACCAATTTCTCCTTCCAGATGAGGATGCTCAGTCAGAATATTTTAGAAAAGTAGAAAAGGTAGCATGAAACTACTTCTGCACAATTAAGTAAAATATCCCATATTTTTTCCTTTCCTATAAAATAGTATAGATTATGTAATTTTTTTTCTGTCTGCAACTTTGGAGTACAATATATTAAGACTGCTGAATCACTATTTTTTCTGGCTATCATCCATATTCTATAAAAGATATTCTACCCCCATATGAGACTATGATTTAAACAGAGACAAAAGACATGTGAAATTTTACCATTAACAGCCATGCAGAGATTTGAAAAATGCTATGAAGATATCATTATGACAATCTTTTCTGATATTCTGTAGAAAAAAATTATTTAAAATGTAACATACCATTCAGAATGATTCCCAGAAATAAATAAAAAACTATCAAGTGCCATCTCAAGCTGCCCAAGTATTTAATTGTTATTAGTACGGGGAAAAAAAAAATAAAATTATCTGGCCTGACAATGCCCAAATTTTAGTTCTTATAATTAGATATTCTTTTATTGCTATTTGAAGTGTGATTGCTCTCAGACATTTCTTTTTTGAGTGCTTACCTTCCTTGCGCAAGGCAGCTATCTTGTGTATCTTTCGATGCATTAAATAGCTTCTTTAGTCTCCTACTGTTTCATTCTTTTCACTTTTGTATAAGACCTATATAGAGATGCAACTTTTTTTTTTTTAGAGCAGCCTGACTTTCATTACAGTTTTATTTTGTATCTTATTATATGATAAAACTAGTTTCTTTGACTTGGTACGATATGATATAAAAGCCCCAAATTCATGGTAAATAATACTTTTAACAAAATCAATTCTGAATAATTCAATCTACAGTAAATATTCAGGACAATACACAACATTCTTCATTACTCTTTTAAATACCCCCAAAAGATAACTCATAAGCAAGAACTGTGCGGGAAGGCAGTTTGATAATTTTTCTGAGATAGTACTAGTTTTTAAAGAATCTGGCTATCTGGGATATTTTAAAAATAAGCAATTGCTACAAAGCCTATTCCTGCTTTTAAATTCATTCACCTTATGTACTAACAGCAACTGATATGCAATCTAGTGATCCTGCTCCATTCCAGTCAGTAGAATTATTATTAGTGACTTGAACTGGAAATGGATTGAATCCCAAATAAACATGCTGTAGAAATGGATTTTACATGCACCACTGAAACTTATATAAAATTCTACCCCCCACACACAGTCACCAATACAGAAGTTTACGGAACATTACAATCTGGTGATTTGTGCAACAATATTTAGAAAGATGTCAGGGATAGTTATAAAAACCAGTTATTTTTTACGGAAAGTGCATAATACAAAAGTCCTAAATATCTCCCCCTTTTTCCTGTACTGTACTCTGTTCTGGTATCTAATAAAAATAATATTGCTTTGAAGATGTTAAATGAATACATTCATACTACAGCTTTTATTTGTGCAGAAAAAATTAAGAGCTTGATGCTCAATTTCTTTCCATTTGCAGATGCATAAAAGAGTCACTTTAGAAAATGAACCCTGCTATATTTATGGCTAGTATGTTCTCATTTAGCCTAATCTCTGCTGGCTAAACATAACATGCTGCCTTTACAGAGTGCCTACTAGTAAATGCACCTTCACAAATATTGTAAGGGCTGAGGAAGAAAAGGAGAATCCTCCCTTTCAGTGTTGGCATACTTTGAGTGTTGGCACACATAACAAAAGTATCGTAAGAAATAACATAAAGTTATAATAAGTCTTTTCATTTCATAGCTGAGTACTTGGACACAGAATTGTTTATTTCAGAGGAGATTGATGAAAATGTTTACCTTCTTATATTAACAAGGGCATCATTAATTTTTATAAAATCATTACAGAGCTAGATAGTATACTGTCAGCCATCTCTTGTTCTCAGATAAACTGCAAGCATGCATCAGTTATAATCCTTGGAAACTCCTTTCGCAGTTCTACACTGTAACTCTATAACTATCTTAGAATCACAGAATCAGACAGCAGTTAGGGTTGGAAAGGACCTTAAGATCATCTAGTTCCAATTCCCCTGCCATGGGCAGGGACACCTCACACTAAACCGTATCACCCAAGCCTCTGTCCAATCTGGCCTTGAACACCGCCAGGGATGGAGCATTCACAACTTCCTTGGGCAACCCATTCCAGTGCCTCATTACAGTAAAGAACTTCCTCCTTATATCCAATCTAAACTTCCCCTGTTTAAGTTTGAACCCGTTACCCCTTGTCCTATCACTACAGTCTCTAATGAAGAGTCCCTCCTCAGCACCCCTAAAGCCCCCCTTCCAATACTGGAAGGCTGCTATGAGGTCTCCACACAGCCTTCTCTTCTCCAGGCTGAACAGCCCCAACTTCCTCAGCCTGTCTTCATACGGGAGGTGCTCCAGTCCCCTGATCATTCTTGTGGCCCTTTTCTGGACTTGTTCCAACAGTTCCATGTCCCTTTTATGTTGAGGACACCAGAACTGCACACAATACTCCAGGTGAGGTCTCACAAGAGCAGAGTAGAGGGGCAGGATCACCTCCATTGACCTGCTGGTCACGCTCCTTTTGATGCAGCCCAGGATACGGTTGGCTTTCTGGGCTGCAAGTGCACACTGCTGGCTCATGCTCATTTTCTCATCAACCAACACCCCCAAGTCCTTCTCCACAGGCCTGCTCTGAATCTCTTCTTTGCCCAACCTGTAGCTGTGCCTGGAATTGCTCCGACCCAGGGGTAGGACCTTGCACTTGGCATGGTTAAACTTCATGAGTTTGGCATCAGCCCACCTCACAAGTGGGTCAAGGTCCCTCTGGATGGCATTCCTTCCCTCCAGGGTAGCAACCGAAACACACAGCTTGGTGTCATCGGCAAACTTGCTGAGGGCACACTCAATCCCACTGTCCATGTCAGCAACAAAGATGTTAAACAAGACCGGTCCCAACACCGATCCCTGAGGGACACCACTCATTACTGGTCTCCAGCTGGACATTGAGCCATTAACCACAATTCTTTGCATGCAGCCATCCAGGCAGTTCTTTATCCACCGAGTGGTTCATCCATCAAATTGATGTCGCTCCAATTTAGAGACAAGGATGTCATGTGGGACAGTGTCAAATGCTTTGCACAAGTCCAGGTAGATGACATCAACTGCTCTACCCCTGTCCATCAGTTCTGTAGCCCCATCATAGAAGGACAAAAAGTTGGTCAGTCAGGTTTTCCCTTTAGCGAAGCCATGCTGGCTGTCACCAACCACCTTGTTGTTTTTCATGTACCTTAGCACGCCTTCCAGGAGAATGTGCTCCAAGATTTTGCCAAGCAGAGGTGAGACTGACTGGTCTGTAATTCCCCGGGTCATCCATTTTCCCCTTCTTGAAAATGGGGGCTATATTTCCCTTTTTCCAGTCATTGAGAACTTCACCTGACTGCCATGATTTTTCAAATATGATGGCCAGTGGCTTAGCAACTTCATTCGCCAGCTCCTTCAGGACCCGTGGACAGATTTCATCAGGACCCATGGAGTTGTGCACGTTCAGGTTTTTAAGATGGTCTCAAACCAGATGCTCTTCTACAGTGGGCCCAAGGTCTTCATTCTCACAGTCCCTGCATCTGCCTTCCAAGACTTAGGTGGTGTGGTCAGAGCATTTGCCAGTGAAGACTGACGCAAAGAAGTCATTGAGAACCTCAGCCTTCTCCAAATCCAGGGTAGCCAGTTCTCCTGATGGCTTCCAGAGAGGGCACGCATTGTCCCATGTGTGTCTTTTATTTGCAATGTACCTACAAAATCCCTTCCTGTTATCTTTCACATCCCTAGCCAAGTTTAATTCTAACTGGGCTTTACCTTTCCTAACCTTGTCCCTAGCTTCCCGGACAACATCCCTGTATTCTTCCCAGGCCGTCTGTCCTTGCTTCCACTTTTTATCTACCTCTTTTTTCCCTCTAAGTTTCGTCAGCAGCTCCTTATCCATCCAAGTAGGTCTCCTGGTCCTACCTGCTGCGCTTCCTTCTAGTTGGGATGCAACACTCCTGAGCTTGTAGCAGGTGATCCTTGAATATCAACCAAGAGTCTTGGGCCCCCCTGCCCTCTAGGGCTATATCGCATGGAACCTTACTAAGCAGGTTTCTGAAGAGGCCAAAGTCTGCTCTCTTGAAGTCCAGGGCAGTGAGCTTGCTGCACGCTCTTCTCACTGTCCTCAGGATCTCAAACTTGACCATCTCATGATCGATACAACCAAGGCTGACCTGAAGCATCACATTTCCAACGAGTCCTTCCCTGTTGGTGAGCACCATCTCAAGCATGGCACCTCTCCTTGTCAGCTCCTCTATTACTTGCAGAAGGAAGTTGTCTTCCACACAATCAAGGAACCTCCTAGATTGCTTATGCTGGGTCATACCGTCCCTCCAACAGATACCAGGGTAGTTGAAGTCCCACATGGGGGCAAGTGCCTGTGAGTGTGAGGTTGTTCCTATCTGTCTATAGAGTGCTTCATCCACAGATTCCTCTTGATCAGGGGGTCTGTAACAGATCCCCACAATAATATCCCCCATAGCTGTTCTCCCTTTAACCCTGACCCACAAACTCTCTGTGGACTGCTCACCTGTCCTCAGACCTAGTTCCATACTCTAGCCTATTCCTAACGTAAGTAGCGACTCCCCCTCCCTTTCAGCTGGCCTGTCTTTTCTAAAGAGCCTGTAACCTTTCATTCCAACACTCCAGCCATAGGAGCCATCCTGCTATGTTTCTGCGATACCTATTATATCATATCCCTGTAGACATGCACACATCTCAAATTCCTCTTAGTTGTTCCCCATACTATGGGCGTTTGTATAGAGGCATCTCAGCCAAACTCCAAATGAAGCTGGCTCATTGGCTGGAGCAGCTGGAATATCTCGACATTGCTCCAAGCATTTATTATAGGTGCTGGCAACTGACTGGTTGTGTTGGGATGGAATGATGTCCCCCTCCCACAACACATCTAGTTTAAAGCTTTCTTGACCAGCCTGGCAAGCCTCCTACCAAAACCAGCTTCATCAGGCTCCAGTAGACCTGGCCTCCCAAATTGTGTCCCATGTTCTAAATACTGAAACCCCTGACTATGGCACCACTGTTCTAACCATGTATTAACCTGGCCAATCCTCCTAGCCTTTTTATAGTCCTCCCCTTTATCCTGGAGAATTGATGAAAAGACTATCTGATCTCCAGAGCCCCTAGCCACTTCTCCCAGGGCTCTGTAGTCCTTAATGTTCTCTGGGTTACTGCTGTCTTTATCACTAGCACCCACATGGATGACTAGAAGTGGGTAACAGTCATGATTTCATGAATTAATTAAGATATCTAGATGTTGGATGCCATTGGTTAAGTTGCAAATCAAAGTTTCTTTTCCAGCCTCAGGATATGAAGAATGTTTATGGTCTAAATGGTTTTAATCAATAAGTACTAAACACCTCAGAGAAACTTTTGTCTTTTACATATTTTTTGCATACTGGAATGTTCACCTTGCCAGAATGTGTGTCTAAATAAGCTCATCAGGCAATAATGACATTTCAAAATTATTTCACTAGTTGGATCAAAAGCAGATACTAGTACAATTGTCCTTAGATCACTGTTGCATGGAGATAAAAAGCTCAGCAAATGTTAAGTATGAAATTGGCTTGAACTTCAAAGTTTTCTGACTCCTGTCTGTATGTTTCAGACTGTACAATTAATAACTCACATTTCTGCAAATCTTCTTTTCACATAATAAGTTGCTATAAGCATCCTGGACTCAAGCCCTAGCTAAAATTTTATTTCTTTCTTTATGCTCCAAGCACCCTAAACTGTCTTGAAATCTTCCTTCTTCACAAAAAAATCAAAAAACTTATAAAATCTGATGGGGACAGCAGATCTGATCAGGTACAGATCTCTTCACTAATGAAAACGTAAATCACAGAACAATTTGGCCCTCAGTATGAGAACCGCCTATTTATTCATTTGAACATTAATAATGCACTTACAGACATAATTCATTTATATGGATCAGAAAATACAGTTTAAATTCTTCAAATACCTTGCAATTAAATATTTTGAAATATTGTATTATAGATTGCAGACATGTGGGTAGAGGAAAAAGTTAAATCTCTATCTGAAAATACCATAGCTATAAAAAAAATTACCGAAAGAATTCAGAGAAAAACCCTAACTACTTCAGCTGAAAGAAAAAACAGTATTTGGTTGTCTTGGGGTTTTTTTTACTCTTAGACAACATAGACTATGAAATACATAATTTCATTTATCTTTGTATTATGCATGATTGTGGGTCTAGAAGGTAACCATGAAGTTCTAGGTATATGAGTGAAGTTGAACAAGCCTTCTTCCTCATCAAGAGATTTATGTAACGGGTGCTTCTGTTTGCTTAAAAAAAGATACAGCAACAGAAAAAAAAAAACAAACCACACCTTTCTGCATTACAGAATTTCAACGTTATAAAATAAAATGTGCTCAGGATTGCTTTCTTGTTATTTTCCACATGTCCTTATCTAAACTACATCCAAAAAAAAAAGGTCAGCCTTTGTAAACTTATGGAAAGTATGCTTAACTAGGAATGCAGTCCTTTCAAAAGACCTTGTTTCTGTAATAATTAAGTTGAATTACAATCCCTGTTAACTAAAACATTAAAACCATTCCCTAGTTTTGGGGACTATCCACACTAATCAATTTATGAACACTGGAATCAATTAGATTTTTCTCCTCTCTGCTTTATATTCTGAAATCTGTAACAATCACACTGCTTAACTAAAAATACAGTATTTAATAGAGGTATTATCACTAGATCTTTGCTCTTACATAATCACAATTATTTAAGCCCTAGAAAAATGCATGATAAATGGTAACCTACATATTTTAAGTAGCGGCATCAAAAAAAAAAAGTTTGATTTTCAATTGAATTTGATATTTTATAAGAAAATAAATACAATTTTCATAAACTGAACTTGATGACTCCTTTGGAAGAGGTTATATATTGTCTTCAGATTTTTTTTGTCACCATATAGCTCTCCTTCAGAGTTAGTTAAAACTACTAGAACAAAAAAGGACTAGAGGTTTGGGGTGACATCAAGAGCCACTGAGGATCATTTCCATGTTGTATGTCCATTTTTTCTTTTTTTTGTATTAGATTATTTAGGTAGCTGAAACAGAAAACTTACAATAATATATACCTGTGAGAGCAGACATTACTGCTCTCATTATTCAGGAGAGATGTTACTCAGCAAGGTAGCCCCTGAAGAACAGCACAAAGTACTTCCACCCACTCCAGCCAATAAGGCATCATCATCAAGGGCCCAAATGAAATGCCTCTACGCCAGTGTGTGCAGAATGGGGCACAAGCAAGCGGAGTGAGAGGCGTGCACACACCCGAAGGACTACAACGTAACTGACATCACAGAGACGTGTGGGATGACTCCTACAACTGGAGTGTTGGCATGGAAGGACACAGGCTCTTCAGGGAAGACAGGCTGGGGAGATGAAGAGGGGTGCTGCCCTCTACATCAGTGACCAGCTGGAGTGCACACAACTCTGCCTGTGGATGGATGAGGGGCCCACTGAGAACGTATGTATCAGGATTAAAGGGAGGACAGGTACAACGGGACATTACAATGGGGGTCTGCTACAGGCCACTCAACCGGGAAGACCTAGAGGACGAGGCCCTCTATAGACAGATAGGTGCAGCCTCACCTTCACAAGCCCTGGTCCTCATGGGAGACTTTAACCCCCAATATCTGATGGGGGGACAACACAGCAAGGCACAAGCAATCCAGGAGGTTCCTGGAATGTGTTGGTAATTTCCTCCTCCAAGCGATAGAGGAACAAATATTCAATCCAATCTTTTAATAGTTCACTAATCACAAATCTATTAGCAGAAGTATGTGTTTAAACTTAAATACATAGGTCAGAATTTGCAGAATTTGCCTCTACTTTTGTGAAATACAGCAGTAGTGTCAGTCCAGTTCAAAACATGCAGGTATCTGCGACATGATACTTAGATTGGCAAATACTGTGATGACTGAAACAAAGTTTCCACTTGCACAAAACACAATTCTGCTACTTAATAGTAACATTAGTAACTTATGAATAATTAATTACTAATTATAGTAATTAAACAATTAGCAATTAACTAATAACTTAGAGATTGTAGCAAATACAGCATTTTAGAAGCTAGTGCTAGGTAAAAAAGGGCTAATAAAATGTTTATTATTGCGTGGAAGATTTAATTAAATAAAAATTCTCTTATACAAAAGCCTGTTTTTCTAAAGCATACAGTAATATACTTACCAAAAGACAAATTGCACCTCTTTAAAAATATTTTATAAAGTCTCTTCCCTTGAAGGCACAAATAACATGTATAGCCTTATGTACAGCTTTATTCTTCTTTGCTTCTGCAAGACAAATGATTCTTAATCTTAAACAGTTCAAACACTGTCATATGGAATTACCTATTTATTTTCACATCTAAATTTCTGGAAGTAACTTATTTAGATATTTAAGCGTAAGTGCACCAGTGATGATGTGGTGCTCATAGCAGGAAACTGTATTTGTGCAAGATACTAAGAATCAAAACCACTGGCTTTTGTTGTTAGTTTTGACTTCTGTATAGCTTTGGGCAAGTAATTTCATTGCTTTACATTATGTTTATGGTAAGTGAAGTAATCAAAACCTGCTGAGTTGTGAGAATATGGAATTTTGAGAGAGCTCAATTCTTCAGGCTGCACTTCCATCACTGTGGGGACAGGTATCAACTGAATCCAGAAAGAGCATGTTATATTTAAAGTATACTGTGAAAAATTTAATCTGCTAACTAGCATCGGGTACAAATTCTGCAGAAAGTCTGTGGTATTGATGGATTCTGAGGACTTTTATAGGATTAATTCAATAGAAGGTGGTGTTGAGTGCTGTTTTCAGTGTCCTAGGATTTTCAAGTCACCTGTGTAGGTCTGGTAGATATGAATCTGTGAGAGACCTGCACTGCTTTGGAAAAGAAGCCAGCATCTTGATGGGATAACCTAGGGCATCTATGACACTAGACACTGCCTGAGGGTAGAGCTCATCTCCTTATTTTATACTAATATTACTTTTTAAAGTTTCACTTAACACATCTCATAACCATTCATTTTAGCAAACACGAATGGTAAACTTGCCTAGAAAAAATTTGCTTACTATGAGTTTTCTGCTTATTCTTAAATACTTTGCATGGCACTCAGTATTGAGCATCATTCTTAATGAATACTTGAGAGTGAAATATAACAAAAAAATAATACTGTTGATCAAAACTAACTTTCTGAAGTCCAACTGGCACCCCCGCCCCCCACACACATCCAAAACACCACAAACCCAAACTCCGAAGAAGTGAAGAGAAAGTGGTGCATAGAGTAATAACTACTGATACATTAAGTACAGCAGCCAGAGTTCAGTGGATGACTTCTGCAGACATGTTCACAAAAAAAATAAAAAATGAACATGACCTAGAAATTTCAAATTTCACTATTTATTCCATGTTTATGGCATGAATCTCTTCCCTCCGATAGCACTGGACTGAGAGGTTTTGTAAGAAGGAAAAAAATGAAAGTAACACCTGAATACAGTGAGGCCTTTAAAAAGGCAGCTGGGCATGAAAAAAATTCTCAGAAACAGACATAGATTTCTGCTTTAAGATTTCAACATCACTGAAGCGTGAGGCAAAGCTCAGATATGACTTTAATGATAGGATGATTGTTTTAATTTGATTATAAAACTTATTCTTGGGATCCAAGTTTCTGAAGAGTTATTCTGGGTTGCCCAAAGTGGTCTCAAATATTAATATTTTACTCCAGATTTACCTGCTTATGATAGCTTTAGTTTGAAGAAAGTTATGTAGCATATAGAAATTAGCTGTACTACCTAAATCTGTAACAATTCTAGTGAGAGCTTTCGTTATTTAAATCCTGTTTCTTTTTCTTTTAGATGTCATTATTTAAACTGAAATCTATGAAGCCAATACCATACATAAAATTACATTTCAAATTTTATTTCTAAAATTTCAGAAAAATCAGGTCTTTTAATTATGTCAGCAGCACATAAATATGTCTTTTCACTTACATCATCTTTCCCCCCCTGCAAGCTTACAGATAGACTTACAAGGTAGATCAGATACAGGCTGAATTTAGGACATTCACACCTGAACCTTCTACAGTTCTGCTTTGTGTCAGCTTCTTTCCTTATGGGCTGGAGTGAAAGAAACAGGTAGAAAGAGAACTAGATGATTTATGAACCCAGGATGTTATGGCTGTTAATGGCCTTAACAGGATTTTTTGCAGCACTGGCATTGCTGCAGGGGTCACAAATGATTTACTTTTATCATCATTCATCTTGGAAGGACATGTTCTCAGTTTGGCTGCAGGAAGTGGAGAAATGTATAGAGACTGAACTCCTTGGAATGTGTTAGAAAAACAGTTTCCACAAATAAGTGTGTCAATGCTATATTTTTGGGGGGAATCTTGCCATGAGTTGGAGAGATACGGGTATTAGGTTGAGTAATCATGACAGTATTTCAACAGTCAGAGAATTAATTTAGCAATAACACACAAACAAAACCCCAGTTTCTAGGACGTTTTTCTCAAGCAGATATCATGCCAACATGATCCCTGAAAAAGAGAAGGCAAAATATACGCTAGAATACGAAGAGGAGAAACAGTCTATGTCACCAGAAGCAACAAAGAGGGACAACTGGATCTTTAAGTATTCCATTTCCTTTTAGGTAAGTGGAAAGGACATTCTCCAGCTGTCATAAAATAAAAAATACCACGAGAGTAGCACATAGCCGAATGGACACTGGGAAATAAACATATGGTGTATGCAGCTGGAACTGAATGAAAGAAGTTATCACAATGCTATAGCATTGTAACTGTCTCAGGTCTTAAAAACTCAGTCATCACTTGTTACATAAAGGTAGTGTTTTAAGAGTCATTTTTACATAAAGTCTTACTTTTTATTTAAAACTCAAGCATGGATTTACTGTTGAGAACTTCACTTTTGCTTTTTAAATAATTATTAAGTTAACCACTGTTTTCCACTTTGATAAAGGAACCTAAATGATATTCAGTTCTAATACAGACAGTACGCATGCATATAAGTTCTGGAACATAACTTCTTAAGAAGTACTCTACAAATACTTCTTCATATGGCATTTATATATGTCTTTTGAGAAGAAAATATTAGTAAGATAGTAACTAATAATAACAATATTGTTAATTTTGCTTTTCATGTGAACTGAGAAATATGGCCTGTTGTGATAGGACATGGGCTTTTCAACTAAAAAAGGATAGATTTGGACTAGACAGAAGGGAGGAATCTTTTATTATGGGGGTGGTGAAACACTGGAACACGTTGTGCACAAAGGTGGCAGAGGCCTCATCCCTAGAAACATTCAAGGTCACTTTGAATAGAGGTCTGAGCAACCTGACCTAGGAAGATGTTTCTGCTCATTGCAGGGGAGTTGGACTAGATGACCTTTGAAGGTCCTTTCCAACCCAAACTATTCTATGATTCTATGAACACAGTATTAACACAGTATTAATTGCATAGCACATAGTTGGAAATTTTGTTTAAGCCTCTGGTCTGCAAAATGGAAGGTGAGACACAAGAAGTGTGAAGTGCTCCTAAAACTGAGGAGTAGATAAGTTCTCAGGCTTGCACCTACAAGCAAAGTTGCCAGCTGCTTCCCACACTGACCTCCACATTTTAGCACTGCATATGAAAAAAAAAAAAATTAATAAACAAATACATAAACTGGGTGTTTAATTGTTCAAAGAAGAAGCAGCCCTGTATTTAACAAATTTATGTTTATTGTATATATATGTATGTATGTGTAACAACATTAGCTATTATAGCTCCATTTTGAAAAAAATATTTAATGTAAAATGTAAAGTATTACCAGAATGATCCCCAAATATTCTTTTTTTAGGGCTGTATTAAGTCTGACAGGCTAAGAAACATTGCAGATGGAAAACTGAATGTACTTAACACTTTATTATAAAGAAAATAAGGTTGTTCTCATTTGAAAAGTCTGCAGCGGCTGTGAAGATTATCTAAAATAATAAAATGAGAAGAAAGAAAACCAGGCAACTAATGATATATATACTGTAAAGACTGAGTAGAATACTTATCTTTATCATTTAGTGTAAAGATTATTTTAGTATTTAGAAATATAATATTTTTTTCTGATATAGTACTAAGCAAAAATGGGAAGGGAAGAGAAGGGGAGGGGGATGGGAGGGCAGGGGAGAGCAGGGAAGGGAAGGGAAAGAGTCTGAAGCTCTGAAACTGTAACGGTTGCTTCATTTTGAAAAGTACAATGTATGAAAAGAATCTTGGTAACCTAATCAAAATGATCAGGACATTTCAGGCTTAAAAGAAAAAAACCTGGGATCTTTCAGAATATGCTTTCTAATGTCTCCTGTTCCCATCATGAACAAGAACTACACTGCTAATGTAGCTGAAAATGCATGGGTATGCTAAGGGATGATTATATCCCTTCTGAAGGTACTGATTCTTTATCAAAAATTGAGCATTTTTTTTTGTATGAGACTGTTCTGCTGCATTACAGACAGAAATGCAATAAATACTGAAAACATCCCTGTTACTTGCATTCTATATTTGTTTATGACATCCAGAAAATTTATAAGGCTTTCCCATGAACATAAGCTTAGAAGTATGAATTCAGGAGAAGAAATTATTTTGTTTTCCAGTCTTAATGTTGTTTGAACACATTTAAGGGTTTTGAAGTTAATTTCCAAGTTTACAGTCTGCTGTTAAGAGAGTGTTTATACTAGCACACGCTTTGTCTTCTACACTGTAAATCTTAACAGTGAAGAGCACTCCATGTTTCACACACAACATAAAAGATGCATCATGGCCATTAACCTTCCCCTTAGTTGCTGTTAAAGTAAAATAGGCCCATTCTTTACAGTAAGAGTAATGTATCTGTTCAGATAAATATTCCTCTTGGTGCAATAAAATGTGGTATTTTACAGCTGCATACCATCTTTCCAAACTATAAAGTGGCAATTAAAATTGAATATGAACAGAATACTAAGTGAAGATGTGAAATCAAATGGGGCGGAAAAAGCTTTTCCTAAAACTTCTGTCAGCAAAACCTGAAGTTCAACATATAAATCAACTAATGTTTGCTTCTGTGATTTTTGAATCTACAGCAAAGAGACAATACTAAATGAATTCCAGGTAATCACTTTTTAAAGGTTGTTAATTTGATATAGCTCAACATCCAACATATAGGAGGGTCTGGTCGAAGCAGTAAAGGTTGAGGGCTGCCTTGGTTGCAGTGATGACAAGATGGTGGAATTCAGGATCTTGTGTGGTAGGACCAGTAGAATAGCAAGTAGAATTGCAACCCTGGACTTTAGCAGGGCAAACTTTGACCTTTTCAAGCAATTGCTAGGGGAAATCCCATGGGCAAGGCTGCTTGAAGGTAAAGGGGCCTGAGATGGTTGGCATTCAAGGATTGCTTTTTCCGAGCTCAAGATCAGAGCATCCCGACACGTAGGAAGTCAAGGAAGAGGGCCAGGAGACCTGGGTGGCTAAATAGGGAATTGCTGGGTATGCTCAAGTGGAAGAGGAGAGTTTACAGGTCATGGAAGGAGGGGCTGGCCACTTGGGAGGAATATAAGGCTGCTGCTAGAGGATGTAGGAAGGCAGCTAGGATGACTATAGCCTCCTTAGAATTAAACCTGGCGAGAAGGGTCAAGGACAGCAAAAAGAGCTTTTTCAAATACATGGCAGATAAAACTAACACCAGAGGCAATGCAGGCCCACTGATGAATGGGATGGGTGCCCTGGTGACAGAAGATACAGAGATGGCAGAGTTACTGAATGCCTTCTTTGTCTCTGTCTGCTCTGCTGCAGGCAGTCCTGAAGAGCCCTGTACCCTTGAGACCTTAGATGAAGTCAGGTCAACGGAGCGGTTTGCCTTAGTCGATGAGGAATGGGTTAGAGACCAGTTGAGCAATCTGGACATCCATAAATCCATTGGTCCAGATGGCATGCACCCGCGGGTGCTGAGGGAACTGGCGGAAGTCATTGCTAGACCACTCTCCATCATCTTTACCAAGTCCTGGGAAACGGGAGGGGTGCCTCGGGACTAGAGGAAAGTAAATGTCACTCCAGTCTTCAAAAAGGGCAAGAAGGAGGACCCGGGTAACTATAGACCAGTCAGCCTCACCTCCATCCCTGGGAAAGTGATGGAACACCTTATCCTTGGTGCCATCTTAAGGCATATCAAGGATAAGAGGGTTATGAGGGGCAGTCAACATGGCTTCACCAAGGGGAAATCATGCTTGACCAATCTCTTAGCCTTTTATGAGGAAATAACACGGTGGATGGATGATGGCAGAGCGGTGGATGTGGTCTACCTTGACTTCAGCAAAGCATTTGACACAGTCTCCCACAGCATCCTCGCAGCTAAATTGAGGAAGTGTGGTCTGGATGATCGGGTAGTGAGGTGGACTGTGAACTGGCTGAAGGAGAGAAACCAAAGAGTTGTAGTCTATGGGGCAGAGTCTAGTTGGAGGCCTGTAACTAGTGGAGTGCCTCAAGGGTCAGTACTGGGACCAGTATTATTTCATATATTCATGAACGATTTAGATGAGGGAATTGAGTGTACTATCAGCAAGTTTGCTGATGACACTAAGCTGGGAGGAGTGGCTGACATGCCAGAAGGCTGTGCTGCCATCCAGCGAGACCTGGATAGGCTGGAGAGTTGGGCAGGGTATAACTTGATGAAATGTAACAAGGGAGAGTGTAGAGTCCTGCATCTGGGCAGGAACAACCCCAGGTTCCAGTATAGGTTGGGAAACGACCTGTTAGAGAGCAGTGTAGGGGAGAGGGACCTGGGGGTCCTAGTGGACGACAGGATGACCATAAGCCAACACTCTGCCCTTGTGGCCAAGAAGGCCAATGGCATCCCGGGGTGTATTAGAAGGGGGGTGGTTAGTAGGTCGAGAGAGGTCCTCCTTCCCCTCTACTCTGCCCTGGTGAGACCGCATCTGGAATATTGTGTCCAGTTCTGGGCCCCTCAGTTCAAGAAGGACAGGGACCTGCTGCTGGAGAGAGTCCAGCGCAGGGCAACTAAGATATTAAGGTAGTGGCGCATCTCCCTTATGAGGAAAGACTGAGGGAGCTGGGTCTCTATAGTTTGGAAAAGAGGAGACTGAGGGGTGACCTTATAAGTGTCTATAAATATATAAAGGGGGAGTGTCACGAGGATGGAGCCAGGCTCTACTCAGTGGCAAACAATGACAGGACAAGGGGTAATGGGTACAAACTGGAACACAAGAGGTTCCACTTAAACTTGAGAAGAAACTTCTTCTCAGTGAGGGTGACAGAACACTGGAACAGGCTGCCCAGGGAGGTTGCGGAGTCTCCTTCTCTGGAGACATCCAAAACCTGCCTGGACACATTCTTGTGTAACCTTATCTAGGTGTTCCTGCTCCAGTAGGGGTATTGGACTAGATGATCTTTTGAGGTCCCTTCCAATCTCTAGCATACTGTGATACTGTGATACTGTGATATAGATGCCTGGTACTTCTGTTTTTGCACACAAGCTAGTTACATCAGGAGGCTCTAATTGAAGGACTGGTGATACTTAAAATTTAAGAAGCTGACTTGTAAATATATAAACTGAATTACGCTTAATAATATAAATAATTTAATTCATTTTCTTGTGCCTTAAAACGTAGTCAGGCTGACATATTCTCAATTTCAAAGGTTATAAGATAACTAAAGTTTCTGCATATGTCCATGTGTTTCAGCAAAGTTGTCAAATTTAAGGCCATAATGAACTGATTATGAAACAATTCTTTTTCCTCTTGGTCTCTGCAAAATGTAATTCCCAAAATTACAGAAAAAAAAATAACACAAAGTATAATGAAATATACATAGGTGACTACCAAACATGTAAGTTTTAGAAGAAAAATGCATATTTTCACCAGCCAAAACTATTCCAATCCCGGTGTTTTTACGCTTCTTGCAACAGTACCAGGTGAAAAATAAGCAATCAATATTACAACTCTCCCCTGCCTCTTAACTATTAAGATCATTTGAACTGGAAGGAAGACTATCAATATTAACTCTGTCATTATGTGATTCAAGCTATATATTCCCTAAAATGACACACTGGTTTTTAAACTTACACCTACTGAACACTTAAAATATAGACTGAAATATATTCTAGTCAAATTCCACCTTGCAGCTGAATAAAATAATTCATTTAGTAAGAAATAAATTGCCATTTATATGAAGGTAGGTGACATGTGTACGGTAAACATATACGCAGGTTTAGCTTAAGCAGTCTGTACAACTGTAAATTGTTTCTAAGTACAGCAAAACTGATTCACAGATGTGGTTACGGCATAGGGTTGGAGCTGTATGTATGAAAATGAATGCAGAGGGTTGCAGGTTTTTATTTAAGTCCATAAAAACACTTTCAAGCACTAGTGTGGGCATTATACTGTAGGTCTTAAAATACTTATGCTGCTTGAAGTACTTATTTACTGCCTCATCCATGATCTTTACTTGACCTTTTTTTTCCTACTGCTGTGCTTTCAGGTGCCATGCATTCTTTTGTGTTTTAGCCATAGCTAAATGCAAATTATTTATCTGAAAAAAAAAAACAAACAAAACCCAAACAATTAAAAAAAAAAAATCCCACCAAACAGAAAAAAAAACCCACAAATGACCACATACTATACTACTGTTGTTGTTGTTGTTGTTGTACCCTTATAAACATTAGGCATTCATGAACCTGACTGCCAGAACTTTCCACCACACATCTCTGACTTTCCTGTATCATGTGTAAGTGCCATGGGAACAACTTCCATCTTTTTCACCCAGTTTTCGGTTGAGTTAATTATTTTGCTTGTAATTTCAGAAATAAGAGAAAATATAAAATAGAAATTGTGTTTCTGAAGTGAACACTAGCGGAACAACTGGGAACAACTTTCAGCTTCTGTGCATCAGCTGTTACTTTTCCTTTAAGCTTTGAACTACTTTAAATACTATTAAACTACCAAGCTAACAGTTTTCTGTTAATCATCTCCCAGAACTGTGATGGAAATTGGAATCTTTAGCTGTTACCAGTGGTGAATTATATTGGAAAAATAAAAGTGCCAAGAATTATAATACCTGTTATTCAAAATCTCATGTTTTGGCTACATTTATTTTGTGTAATGACTGTGGAAACCCTGGATATCTGATTGGTTTAAAAAAAGAAAAAAAGAAAAAGCCTTTTAAAATATGATAGCTGCTGCAATCATAGAAGGAAAAAGAACAAAGCAATTGCTAGCACTGAAACAGAAAACAAAATAGTAATTTCTGTAGTTAGTTCAGTATTTCTGATAAATGCTACCAGCGGTTACTTTAAAATATGCAATTCCCCTAACATTCAAGAAAAGAAAATGTAAAAGATGACACAGTAATTTATTAGTTCTACTGTTAATTGATTTTAGCTCTTTTCAGAACATTTGATTCTTATGCACATTCTGGCATTAAGCAGGCCTAAGTTGCAACAGATCCTTCAGATGTGAATTGTTAATCACTGCTTCAGTACCTATTTCATTTCAGTCATTCCTTACACCAGATTATAAAAGATCCAGGCTAATTATAAAAGAGACATCAGAACAACTCAGTAGTCAGACCACACAATCCCTTAGCAGGGTCACAGCAAAACAATGTGTAATTTCTTATGTTAGATTTTGCTCTTTGCATCATTTTATGCCTCTATCACTTCACTTTTACACTTACACGTATTAGCTCTACAAGACTATGTGGCCATAAATATAGGTCTAAATACATGTCTGCTTGAATCACACTTAAAACTTGATGTTAGCATCTCAGAAGTATGAACAATAGTCTATAACAGCACCATCATTAAGATGGTTTAAATATAAGATAGAAGAAAGACTGCAAGTCTTAAAAAAAAACCCCTCTTTTGCATACTTGTAAAAAGTCGCATCCATTTTTCTTTTTTCCTTTTTCTTTTTTTTCTTTGTCAGTGGTTGTATGGAAAGGGAAGAGTTGATAACGAAGGAGAAGGAAAATTTAAAAAAATGAAAAACATATTCTGATTTCTGTTTTCTGTATGTGTGATTCTGAAGAAGCCTCCCACTCAAATGCCAGGAGATGAGGGACTAATTAAGTTCAAATACCAGACACATTTAGTTTCGTAAGGCAAGGCAATCCTCTGTTGTTTAAAATTAAATACAAATATACAGTAACCATGTTTAAGTGAACATAAACTGTAGCTCAACTAGAAGGGAAAGGCTTGACACAGATAGATCATCAAGCAACTACACTGATGGCATTGCTCTTTGTATGCTGCTGTGTATGGGTAAGGAAAGTCTGATTAAATGCAAGCGTCTCTCAGTTCAAGCATTACATATATGTAAATAACTGATTGTTTTACTACATCTGTATTAAAAGCTGAATCCACCTCCACTCCTTAATTCTACTAATGTCTTCTTGTTGGCTTGTAAAAGGCAGGGTCCTGATGTTTTAATTACTTTAGAAAATTACTACTTCAAGATAGACTCAAGAATTTCAGACCGAAGAAGACTGCCACTGGTATGAATTAGGAACTTTTAGTGTGGAACATTACATTCCATATTCCTGGCATGGAGAGTCAACTCTCCAATACGCTATTTGAACAGACTTTTTTAACCTCCTTTAACTGCATCATTTTAAAATTTTATCATAAAATATTTAACATAAGTTTATAGAAAGTGATTTTGTTACTAAGAAAGCAGAGCATCCAACCTAATATTATTTCAATAAACTTTTATGAAATAAAAGTGTAAAAATAGCTATAAAAATCTGTGAAAATATTTTAATTTACAGTGGCAAATGTTTAATATTTAATGTGCTAAATTTTATTTCATGTCTTTCTCTAGGCATAAAAAGAACTGAGGTAAGGCTTATTTTTAAAAATCTGGCTTTTTGAGTCTTCACTTTCATAAAGAAAAATCTTGCAAAAGAGTGATCCTTTTACTGATAGTGATCAATTATATATGCTATCAGGAGACAATTTAGGAAGTGATTAATTATATATGCTATCAGGAGACAATTTAGGAAAAACAGAAGGAATCTTTGTTTATAAAGATTTACAAGAATTTTCATTCTCAGTCAAGATTGTGGAAAAAAATACTGAATGATAAAGGATAACTTTTAATCTGAATTAAATGTTTATTCACAATCTGTAGGCAGTATTCATAATCTTTTAAGAGCTTAGATACATAGTCATTTTTCTCATTTAACAACATCCTTTCCTACACTTTAAGACAATAAATAAATTAAAAACAAAACGAAACACATAAGCTTTGCAATCCCATTTTATTTCTCTTACCATTAGCTGGAAATATCCTAAATGTCTCCTGCAAGCTGTTGTCAGAAGCATTTTTAAGCCTGTACAACAGTAAGGCTGAATGGAGGAGGGTGAAATGGCCAATGACAGATAGCTGAGCAGTTACCTAGTGAAAGATCTGCTCCCTGCAAATCTGTTTAAGAAAAGCAAGGTTTTCATTTAACAAAGTCCAGATTAGATCTGCAGCAAACAGAAATGATATAATTGCAGATAGGTCATGTGCTCACACAGAAACGTGAAGAAGCTTCATGCATACTTGTTCTGCTGTGTCAAGGTTTATGGAGTCCAAGTAAGTAAGCATTCCATTTTACTCTTTGCTTATTTATGACAGTGGTATTATTAGAACCATGTTAACTTACAGTTAGCATACTGAACAACCTTCTTAATTTCATTCAGTCAAGTAATTTAATTTATATGAGAATTTTTAATTTTCCCATGAAAAATTATTTTGACACTGTTCTTATGGTTAGGTGTATTTTCTTATGTATTATATGTTTATGTGGATTTTGACAGCTAAGAAAATAGGGGCTGTTCAACCTGGAGAAAAGAAAGCTGTGTGGAGACCTCATAGACACCTCCTGGTAACTGACAGGAGCCTACAGGGATGCTGGAATGGGATGTTTCATGATGAATTGTCGTGATAGAGGCAATGTGTTTAAGCTTGAAACAAGATTAGCTATAAGGAAGCAATTCTTTTCTGTGTGGGTGGTGAGGCACTAGAACAGGCTGCCTAAGGATGTGAATGTTCCTTCCCTGGAAGTCTTCAAGGTCAGGTTGGACAGGGCCTTCAGCAACCTTATGTAGTGTGAGGTGTAGGCAATACTGCCTCCATGGCAGGGGGATTGGAATTAGATGATCTTTTTAAGGTCCTTTCCAACCCTAACCATTCTACAGCTCTGTGAGTCTATGGTTCTATGATTTATCTTGAAAGACACATTGCGATTGTACAAGCTGCTATAAAGATAATTAATTTTAGCAAATACTAAATATCAAAACAATGTGTCATAAACTAGAAATATGTCTTTCTCCTTTGTGATATTCCTACCACTCTTTATCTCTAAATCACCCTTTTTCTTTCCAAATCATCCCATTTTCTTATGACAAAAATCCGATTCTAGAAATACTCATCAATAGTAATGGTTATTTGGGTGTTTTTTGGTTTTGTTTTGGTTTTTTGGGGGGAGGTTTTGTGATGGGGTTTTATTTTGTTGTTTGTTTTTTGTTGTTTTATTTTTGCTGTTTTCTCCTATTTTGGTTTCTCTAGTAGTTGAAAAATTCCTTTTTTGCCAAAGGTTGCTCCCTCAATAGTATTTAAAAAATCTGTTACTACAGTTGTCAGTTTACTTCATTGCAGAAGATAAGGAATGGCATAACTGTTCCAAGAGTTCTCTTTCTGAAAAAAAAAAAAAAAGTAATAAATCTTTAGCCACGACTGATTGTCAGTGTAGTGTTTCCTAAGAAAGCAAACAAAATATTAAAATATCAGTAGCACGTATATGTTACAAACCTAATGGGACAAGTAAAATGGGGCTATCATGAAGTGTAAGACATAGGAGTATGCTGTTAATGATTTCTGATACAGACCCCTGGCCATTCAAAGTGACCATAATAATTTTTTTTTCAGAATGAAATCCTAGTTCTAAAGAAATCGTACGGTCTAAATAGTAAGTTTCACAAGGGGTGATGAATAAGCATCCCAATGATATTTAAGGTATGTGGGGAACAGTAGGAATTTTGTAACAAAGGAAAATAAGAATTTGTAAAGACATACAATTCCAGTTTATAAATCAAAACTGAAGTACCTGCACGGAAGGCTCCATTTCATGTCTAATGCTGAAGAACTGTAATTTCCATAATGCCAGAAGAAACCTAGAGCTGGTTCATATAGTCAAGAACAGTAGATAAAGAGGATACCTGAAGGAGTACCTGGTCAAGCTGATGTCAGAACTAAGGTTCTGACAGCATTGGCACTGCAAAGCTAAAGTCCCATTTCACAATTTTTAATCTATGTGCAATTCTCTTAGTGTGGGAAATAAGGTACACACACTATCATTCTTAAATGTTAGAATTATTTTATTTCAATTCATTAGAACCATAAAATGGTATATTGATAAAAATAACATATGAAGAGACTGAAAATGAAAAATCCATATATTTGAATTTTTTCACCACAGAAAGCAGAAACTACTTAAAGGAGCAACTTCATACCTGATTTGTGAATAATGGGAACATCTGCATTATATTTATTGTTACGTGTGCCTTTATCACTTTTATTGTTGTGCTGCAGTATAGTCCTTTGAAGGTCTGCCAAACCACTGCGGCTTGCTCAAATGCAGCGCTGAATTTTAATTAAGCTTTGCAAAATACTCATTGAATTTTCTGAGCCTGATTAGGCCAGTCATCCTGATAGATTTGCAGAGGGCATCTTGCTTACTTGTTTTAATAACTGACAGAAGCAATTAATAGATTATTGTAAAATAGTCAAACATGAAAAATACAGGCTGTCATCACCTTTTTCACTAAGAATCTTAGATTTTTTTTTTTTTTTTTGTATTTAAGATAGCTACAACAGATATTTTGGAATTATTAAATACTTAACTGTAATTCAGTATTCACATTACATCATTTCAATATCTAAAAGGGGCCTATAAGAAATCTGGAGAAGGACTTTTTACAAGGTCATGTACTGACAGTGCAAGGGAGAATGTTTTTAACATAGGAGGGGAGATTTAAATCAGATATAAGGAAGAGATTCTTTACTGTGAGGGTGGTAAGGAAATGGAACAGGTTGCCTAGAGAAGCTGTGGCTGCCCCATCCCTGGCAGTGTTCAAGGCCAGGGCAGATGGGACTTTGAGCAACCTGGTCTAGTGTAAAGTGTCCATGCCCGTAGAAGGGGCTTGGAACTAGATGATCTTTAAGGTTTCTTCCAACTATAACCATTCTATAATCTATGATTCTAAGGGTAAAATATAAGCTTTTTTTTTTTTCATTAAAATGTTTGCTATAACATCACAGTCCAGTTAAGAGGAGTTTCCATTGTGAATGAAGTGACTTTTTATAGACAACTTTTTACTTTATCATGGAAGTGATACCAGACCTCTCTCCAGATTAGGCAGTTAGAGCATCCCATATATATATCTGTATCTTCAATCTTTCCTGAGAAGCATGACTATGAACTACAAAAACAAATATTCTTCTTTACCTCTTTTCTTTGTGACAGTGACAACTTCAATTCTTCAGAAGTTCAAGAGTCAGGTGGATTTTGACATAGTAATAATGTCCTTAGACACTGCTTAGGAATGCTGGTTTTGCAGTTTTCTCCTACCTATTCCCCCAGTCAGTTTAGGGGAAAAAAATTGTGATGTATTAAAATCAAATGAATAATAACTGTCCAGCCAACCAACCAGTTATCCCTAAAACACTAAAAGAAAAGGATAATACTACATTAAAAAAAAAGGGAAAGCATATGTAGATGGATGGTATGAGGCAGTATTCACAGTAAGATGTTCTAGGTCCTAACTCAGGTGCAAAAACTTATCAGGGTACTTAAGTACCCTAACCTTTTGTATGGTGAGCAAGACCATTGATACTCTTTGAATTTAACTTCAGTATTGTTGTCAAGAAAGGATATGAAAAATAAACATAAATTAATAGACAGAATTTTCATTCACTTTGATAGGTTTGGTATCAGGCTATAAGAAAACAAATTTTTAATTACGAAACTAGGATTCTGTATTCAATTACTGAACTTCAGTGATCAAAAAAATCCCAGAGTGACTTGCAGCAGAAGCAAGACTAGTAAATAAGTTATTACAAACCAAAACACTTAAAAGACTGAATTACAGAAACCTAAGAGCTGTCTTCCCTCTAACTGAAATGGTAAGAGAAACAGAAAGATGGAAGATGTAAAGGTAAAAAGTTGAAACAGGGAATATGTACATGTAAAAGACAGACAATAAATTTGTGTTTTAATGTCCTTTAGTACAAGTAGCAGTTTGTGCACACAGAAGTAAAGAGCGGAATAGATGTTGCTAGCCTTTGATTTCAGTGCTCAGTAGCAATTTTCACAGGTTTTGGTGTGCTAATTCTAGGCTAAGGGTATACAAAATACTAAAGTATTGGGAAGAAAAGTTTCTGTCACAGGACTTTGCCTCAGTCTAGAGACAACTGCCCATAAAACAGAGTAATATGTTTTTTAAAAAATATTGTTCATTATATTCCTTTCCCCAGACTCTTTTAAGTAGTCATTTTGATTTATTAATCAAGCTAAGAAGACACAAACCTGTTATCCTTACTATTATCTTATTAATCCAGATGTTTGCATGCCTAAGCAAAGGATTTGCTTTTAGTAAGGATAACAGAGTTGGACAAAAATAAGATCAGAAAACAAACAGAAAAACAAACCCGAGAATACAAAGCCCTTTTACTGATTATTTCACATACTGATAGAAGCTTTATGGACAAGGATCATGTGAATTATACAGAAAATTTTCAGAAATATTGGCTGAGAGAAAATTTTGCTTTGTGCAGAAGTATTTAAACTTATTTTCTAAATTTCTATTGCCACATACAAGGGGAAAATAACAATTATATGTACTGTCAGCACCCTGTTCACTGCTGCTATCCATGGCATCTTCACACAGTCACATTTACAAGGGTTAGCCATATCCCCCGGGTGGTATTTTAATTGGGGTGAAGTGTTTATTGTTCAAAGGACTGATGAAGTGTAGAAAATAATTAGCATAATCCAAACTCTGATTTTACTATTCTGTTTACAAAACTTTCCCTTTGAGAGCTGTATCAATATTATTCAAATTCATTCCTCTGTCAGTGCCTAGCTTCACTGACATCAATCTAAATTTATAAAGCAAACCTCACCATTATTGTTTTTAATCAAGATATATAAGCTTTAATGAAGCTCAATGTTTCAATTTTTCCTCATATATCTCTGCCACAGAAATACTATGTATTTTTTATTTAAAAATCTACATGATCAGGATAAATATTATTACATTGTTCAGTAGAGAGAGCAAGGTCACACAAGAAGTAAGGAAAGTAGAAGTAATATTTACCTTCTCAAGAGGCTTCAAATAGACAATAATTGTTTAATCTTACGGGATTGGGATTTTTTTCTAAATATTACCTGAAAATCAGTAGCATTTTTGGTCTATGTACAGAAGAATTATGGCATTATCCAATATATTTAGGAATCATTTATGTAAAAATTAGTTTGATACAGCTATAGATGTATTTACCAACACTACTGCTTCACGTTTTGTTTTTCCACAAGCAGGAAAAAAAAGCATTTTTTTCAAGAGATGTGACTTATTTTGCAAGTTGTCTTTGAACATCAGGATACTAAATATTTTTTTATTTTTTTCCCTAAAGCAGCATTGTTTACTGCAAATTTGGTGAAACCTAGGCAGCTATCAAGCTATTTGTTCCCAGTAGGAGCCTGACCAGTGCCATCATTATAATCCTGGCAGGCTTCCAAGACAGATACCCTCCATCTGTTACTGTTTCATAGAAATGATACCTTGACGTCCACTTGATCCATGACCCCTCAAGACTCTCCAGCAATTTATTAACTTTTTCTCAGTCAATTAAGTTGACAAAAAATTTTCCATGAACCCTCAATGAAATTCATTCAAGTGCTACAAAGCCTGTGGCTCTCATGATTGAGGGCTGTGGTCTCTAATAAGAGAACATGGAAGTGCTGAGGTTGACAGATTCATCTGGATGCTTAGGGCTTCCAGGGTCCCTTTTTACAGGCTTGGAGATCGCCTTTGACAAAGGAAGAAATGTCATAGTTTCACAAGCCATGCATTTGTTGGGAATACTAGAGAATTACAAAGTTAGGGAAAACCAACATAAAAAAAAATCTGTTACCATAGATAGTATGAACAATTCATAGGTGATGGGATGTGCTGTATTCCAGCATTTAACAGTATTATAATTTTACTTTTATTCAAAAATACTGATCATACTGACATGTAACAAGGGATTTAAGACGTGTCCCCAGAGGAAATGTGCTTTGATTGTTCTAAAAATGAAATGCATAAGGCTTCTGCATGCATGACACATTTTCTGGTCATCATTTCTTTGCCATTTATGACACAGAATCTGTTGATGAATATATGTCAGAACTCTGATTTTCAGAACAATCATCATATCACAGGTTCAACTAAGAAACTTCAAAAGCAGGCACTCTGACCTGGGACATCTCTTAGATTTCTGATTTGTGGCAAAGACTGATTGTGGCATCATTTGCCAAAGATTTTGTCCTGAGTTGTCTGGTTATCTAATGAACCTTAAAATTTCCAGTTACCCTTGATCAAAGGAAGAGTGGGAATGAAAGTTAATTACTTCATTCTTGCATTTTGCTGCTCAACTCTGAAGGCTTGAGCAAGCATAGCAGATGGAGTAGTGTATAAATAAAAAGTGAGGGGAATGAAAGGTAAAAGAGAACAGGAAAAATATGAAAATATGAAAGAGAGAGGGGGAAATAAGCTTTTTCATCTTATAATTTTAAAATATTCTGCATTCCCACAATTAACAGGCAAGTTCTGAAAATAGAATGTGCACTTTTTAGCATGTCTACTCTGTATCTCAAGACTATCTGATGTAGCCTAGTTCCAATTATATTAATGAGAAAGGAACAAGTCACATCCTGATATAGCTCGATACCATTAGACTTCTTGGCAAACACAAACAGAATTCACGTTATTTCAGGTTAGCAAAAAACTTCAAGGAGGGAAAAGCTTACACACACATGCACACACAGATTCACAAACTGATTATATGCAGTCAATACAACAGTATTATCAGAATATTTGTTTCACAAGTATTGAATGCACATCTTCATAGAGAGTGCATTTTTATACTTATGAAATAACATGCATGAATCAAGTTAAAATACATATAACGAACATGAGTCAAGCTGAAGTAGAAATTTCAGTAGAGATTTTTGTGTCATCTCTTTTTATACATGTAGTTGCATGGGTGCGCATGTCTGTGCACAGAGAAAGAAAAAGGAAAAAAATATACTGCAGCAGAAGCTTACACGGCAACTGGCATATACGAACTGCATCTGGATCTACAGTCCCCAAGTCTTACATAAACAAAGCTAGTCTACTTTTCTGAGACTGATTAGTCTTTTTTTTTTTTTTTTTTGAAATACCAAAGAAGAGCACTGTCATTTCAAAATTTTACATGACAAAGCAACAAAACTTACAGTTTTATTTTCAAACATACACAGGAAGTTTATTTAAAAGAATTTCCTTTTTTGCTACTTATATCAAGGTCCTTTTACTTTACCTCCAAAAGTCTTGTTGACTGAGAAATACATCATTATTACAGAGAGAAGCTGAAGAATCAAATTTTGTTTAATGTGTCTGACTGGTATTGAACTTTATAAACAGAAGTATGTGCTCCTGAAAAGAAATCCTGTCCTCATTCAAATCAACTGCAAAATGTTACGTGACTACCTTGTCACCCAGACTTCATAACAAGACCTTTTTTCAAAAACACTGTGACTGACAAATAAATCCTTGAAGTGGAAGAAGGCTGAGGATATGGGCAAGGGGATGGGATGTGACCATAAATCGCAGGAAACAGTGCAGAGTGTGACTGACCACAGCTATGCACAGAAGCTGATTTACCTCACCACCAAGGTGTCCAGAGGGTGGCCTCTGCTTTAGGTGAACAGCTATCAAGTTAAGTGGATCAACTGATGGTGTAAATGTTTCTCCCTAAGCTCATTAAAAAAGGGTGAATGTCCCCTGAGTTAGCCAGATCAGCATGGAGGGGAGTGAAAACCTGGCTCAGTCCAGCAGAGTATAAACAACTAACAAAAATAACAAAAGAATTTTGAATAGAGAAATGGACTTGAACTGGCTTCAGTCCATATGTATGCCTTTGTGCTGAGTGGGGATGCTCAGCATCATAATGGTGAGCATGCAATAGAGACTGGCAATGAGAATCACATTGCTATTGTGATTGAACTGTGTATATTGCTATGTTTTAAGTGTAACTCACATTTGTATTATAAAATGTATTTTGTATTGTTCTGCTAAATCAGAAATCCCATGCAACATCAACTGGCTTCATATAAGGACATTTGATATCCATCCACATGAGGAAGAGGTAAAAGAACCTGGTCAAACAATATTGGACTCTGACAAATATATGTAAAAAAATGTAACACTCAAACATTTACAAAACATGCATCCCTCATTTTCCCTTGCAAAACAATCAGCTCATGTGGTTTTCTCAGGAAAGTGCCAAGCACAAGACAAACTCGTTGCTTAAAGAACAAACATTAATTCCAAGGACAGGAAGCATTTCTAACTGAATGACAGAAACCTATGTCAGTTACTGGATAATGCTTAAACAATATACAGCAACAGTTTGTTCACGTTACCTCTGCAGAGCTAAACTACCCCTACAGGGGAGGATATGAAACAATTCTATCACTTCAATTCTGTCAATTCTATCTATATTGGAAAGCCTGTAGTGAACAATCTGATGCTTGTTAGCAGCCTGAAAAACAAGCAAACAAAACCTACTGTAATGTTAAATGGCCAATATGGAAATACTGCTGCTCCCCCCCCCTCTTTGTTCTCTACCATAATTACTGCCTGTTTATATACAGAGAGAAAAAAAGAAAACATGTTTGAAGCCTTTCAAAATGAGAGCTCCAATCTATTTCCACTGAAATCAGATTACAGTTTTTCATCTGACATTAGTAAGAACAGCACCAGTTTCTCAGAGAAAAAGGATCTTTGGGTGTCTTAGAATATTAGTGTATCACAATAGATTTACTGCTTTCTACTCCCAAACCTTTGCTCAAATTTGCTTCTGTTTGATATTATAAAGTAAACATGAAATAAACAAACTGCAAAGAAATCATAGTCATGAGTAAATTGTAGGAATAATGCTGATTGACTTCAAATAGGATTTTATTTTTATGTCTCTTGTCTCCCCTTTATCTCCTTGGGATAAATGTTAAGTTTCAGAAAAATATTGCTAGCAGTCTTTTTTTAACAACTTCAAAAAGAATAATTTTCAGGAAAATGTTGATGCTCACACAGAACACTAAAAGAGAGCTTTGCAAAATGGGTAGTATCTTATAATTCAAAAAACTCAGGCAACGTAGCATAAAGGAAAGACTGAATCTCATAACATCATTTTTCTAATCCAAACTTGTTATTGTTTGTTTTTTATTTTTAAACAAAGTCAGTGCTGTGTCACTAACCTGAGTTCTAACCATATGTGCATTTCATCTGATCCTTCTTTTATAATCACTGCTCCTTAACCTCCTATAATTTCCAAAAATCCTGTAGGTATCAACTATGGTACACTTTCTAACAATTTCAGTCCTACATTATGCGAAATACTACTGCTATTTCTTATTTTAGCTATTGAGAAATACTGCAGATACGATGCTGGTGTAACTGATAGCAGATGTTGGCATTTTAATAGCAGCTAAAAAAACAGGTGAGATTAAGACCAGAATGGATAAGTTATTACTTCTTCTGCACCATAGATGTAAATGGCATTCCTACGATTTATGAGCACATTTAATGTCTTTCCTCTTTACTGTGCTCTGTAAGAAAAGACGTTAATAAAGAAAATAAAATCAAAATTCACACAACATAATGCCTTCAAAAAATCTCAAACTAGAATATTCTCATATCCTTTTAAGAAGAATACAAAGTAAAAATAAACATTAATGTTTATTGCAGATTAGAATAATGGCAGCTTGACAACTTGTTCATGAAAGACATTTTCCTTGAATTTTTTATTTTTTTTTCTAGAAATAAGACTTAATGAATGTATTCCATTAACTGTTCAGTACCTGGTTGGAAAACTTGGCTGTTTTCAATCTTTAAATATAAAACAGCCTTAGGAAACCTCTCATGAAAACTGCTTTAAAATGAAGAAGTTATATGCAGTGTCATACTTGCCTCTAGCAAACTCAATTTCTGTCCTAATGCTTGCGTAAATGCACACGGAATGCATGACTGTGAATGAACAGAGTAAGAATTATTTTTTCTTCCTCCTTCCAGTATTTTTTTTTTTTTTTTTTTTTTTGTGCTTGAGCTTCTGACATAATAATAAAAGTTCAGGAAATTAACAGCACACCTTACTCCTCTTTCCAAGAAAGCTTTACTTGCATAGTGTGTATCTCAACTCAAAGGCAAATAAAACCTAAATCCATTGTCTTCACCAGATAGGGGACAATTTAGTGATGAATTAATTATAGAAGTAACGTGGTCTCCAAAAATCATAATAATTTGATTAGGTCTTCTGCTGTCATCTTAAAATATGTGACCATTGTTTCTCTGACTGTATGTAGCAACAAGAATATTACAAGAAAAACAAGTAAACAAAAAACACACGGATGTAATCTTCTGGATATTTAGGATGGGACCTATCTATGGAAAAGGAAGCACTGTGGGTAAGAAAAGAAAGGATTTTTTAACATGGACAAAAAATATGCCTCAGTTCTAATCAGTCTTTCACAGAGATGTACTACAAGCTTTATCTGAAGCCTGCGTCTCAGACTCACAGACAGGATAAGGCAGGAAGGCACCTCTGGAGATTGCCTAGTCCAGCCCCCTGCCCAGAGCAGTCAGCAGGTTGCTCAAGGTTCTGTCCAGTTGTGTTTCAAGTATCTCAAGGGAGAGAGACTCCACAGCCTCTCTGGGAGGTGTTTTCCTTCACACTATAAAAGCATCCTTTTTCTTCTCAAGGAATCTGTTGATCTGTCGAGGAATCTTGTTTTGTGCCCACTGGTGCTTGTCCCATCAATGGGCACCACCAAAAAGAGACTGGTTCCTTCAGTATTCCCTCCCATCAAGTATTCACACATACCAATAATATCTCCATGAGCTGCCTCTTCTCCAGGCTGTCCCAACTTCCTCAGGTTCTTTTTTTACGTCACATATTCCACTCCCTTACTCATCTTTGCGGCCCTTTCACTGGGCCCGATCCTTCAGGTGTGGTGTCACCATGGCTGAGTAAACAGGATCACGTCCCTTGAACTACTGGCAACACCAAGGCTCATGCAGCCCAAGAAGCTGTTGGCCTTGCTGCAAGGGCACATTGCAACCTCATGTCCAACGTGCTGTCTACTAGGACCCCATGGTCCTTCTCCACATAGCCGCTTTCTAGCTGCCCCTGATCTTTACAGGTGGCTTCAGTAATTCCTCCCCGTGGTCAGGATTTGGCACTTCCTTTTGCTGAACTTCATATGGGACATTACTAGCTCACTAAGGAAAAAAGATGGCTTTCCTGTAGCAAGAAGGCAAATTCAGCTTGAATATTTTATAAAACTAACAGAAACAATCTTGCATTTTGCTTGTGTGCTTGACGGTTGATTGGTTTTGTTCCTTCACACCTGAGTAGCAAAATTAAAACATCTGTCTAGTTCTGTTTTGATACTGTCACCACCATCATTATATCTGAATGCTAGCTATTTTCTATGTTGAAGCAAATCATGGCTTAATGTTGGACCCTTATGAAATCCTCTAGGTTTCATCTGCTACATAAGGATTAAAATAAATGAACCAATTAGTATATTATCTCTCATTAAATAAAACCAATTTATTAAATAAAAACATTAAAACAAAAAAAATGTAGACAGTTTTTTCTTTCTTGGCTGTTTTCTCAGCTTTGAGATCTCCACCCTGAATACTTTGTTCTCTGGATCACAAGCCTTACTAGAACTGGAAAATCTCTTTAACCTTTGGAGACATGGTGGAGATACATAGATTTCATTAGGTGTCCAGATGTCTGGGGAAAGGGAATCATCTTTTATTAAAAAAAAGACTGTAGATGTGAAAAATAGAGAATTAATTAAGAGAATACATTTGTTGGAATATTTTACTCTGCAAAAAGTGGAGGTAAGACTCAACAAAATAAAATAAAAAGAAAGTCCTTAAGGTAGGAAAAATATTTTTAATAATAAATCTGTAAGCTTTTATTTATTTACTGCCAATATACTAGGATGAAAATACTAAATTTTAACTCAGATTAGGAATTATAAGGATACTTTAAGGAGGCATTCCTTTACGAAGCAAATATTCTCTCCCACGCTCATAATATAGGGTGGGTTTTTTGGTTCTTTACTACCTTTATGCTTGAGATACATTTGTATCTTGGTGTATATATATTTAAGATATTTACTGAAACCTGGCTAAAGCACACCCATGTTAAAAATATGAGGACATACTAGAGGTGTGATTAGGAAAGGAAAACATGTGAAGAACCAAAGCACAGAAGCTATGAAAGAACAAGATTCAAAAAAAGAAGTCTGTTCAATTGTATAGAAGTCACAGGAACCGTGAGGCTGAAGTAATGGTTCTGTTACCTGGTGAAGAAGTTGTCATTGTAGTAAAGTTCCAGCAACAAAATGTAGATTGGAGAGGGAGTGGATGGGGATGAAAGGAGAGGACCACCAGCCATCCATTAAAAACAGTATTCCATAAACTCAAGAGATTAAAGCAACAAAAGGAATGGTGGTGTCATTGGAGAAACAAGTCAGGTCAAGTGCGTTTCCTTTTCAGCCAGGGAAACTAGGACATGTTTACGTTGCAAAGAATAGCACCAAGAGAAATTGAAATATTGAGGAGGAAAGGATGGAGATGGGGAAAAAAAGGCACAAGACAGACCAGCACAAAGTTCAAAAGGAACGAGTAACCATGTCCAACAAAAATGAGAAAGAGTGGTCTGGAATTCACAAAGCAAGGCAAGATGTCACCAATCATCTCATATTAAAAATCACAAAAAAGTCAAGGTACAGATTCAAACAGTTTCAATTTTATCTAGTCTTCCCATTTGCTTTGTAGTTTTAAGCCTTGAAAGGCAGTTAGTGAGCAACAGTGAAGTCAGATGAAACACAGAATTTAGAAGTTGTGAGCCAGCTGCTGACAAGGCTGACAACTCAATACCAAAAAGACCAAAAGTCGTATCAAGTGAGGCTAGTGGAAATGAGGGAGATAGGGACCGTGTAGCTATTGCAGGTCTATCTGAAGTTAAGAGTGAAATTACCATTATTAAAATGAAAAAAAAAAAAAAAAAAAAGCAGTATACCAGAGCTTCAGAATCGGGCCTGAAATGTGTATTATGCAAAAAATGTTTAAAATGCAAAAAAGGTCAGTTTGCTGAATATTCACAGTATGGCCCAGTGATTTTAACTTCCTGCATGTTTTACAATGTAGATTATCCAGGAAAAAAATAACTTACTCTATCTGTATTCTAAAGACATAGAAATAGATATAAATACAGGTATGTTTCTTACTGGAATTAGAAATTACTGACAATGGAAACACCAAAAAGGATTTTTACCCGAATGGCACCCAGTATGCGGTCTCGTTTATTTAAAATATAAAATGTATCATGCCTGCCTCTGTGATTTCACATTCTAAAAGCTGTAAGAAAAAGAAGTCTCTTGGAGTGAAATCCTATTACTAGTGACTTGTTTCAAGTTTCACATGAATGTCAATAGAACCTGGATTTATAAATAAGATATTAGAACTTCCCTCTGTTATACATACATTTGTTTAGTTATGCGTGTGTAAAGGAGAAAATATTTCTATCTCCTCTCCGAATACAAACTATAATAAAGACACATTTATTAGATATAAACCAATTATTCTGAAAGAACACTTACAGTATTGCCAAAGTAACTCAGGCCTGAATAGTCAAACCCTCTGCGTATGTACATTATATTGACATGGTAATATGTTTTTTTGTGTTTTTTTTTCAATCAAATCCCTGCTGCATTAAACCTTACAATGGGTGGTGCTTGGTTCATGACAAATCACTCAACACTCTTCTTTCCTCCTCATTGTTCGACCCTTCAAACCATTTCCTGTAAACAAACTGCAACATCTCAACAGCTTTTTTGACTCTCCATAGCTATCCGCACCACTATGAGACAAGAGCGCATTACTGTCCCATTCTACAGAAGACAAATGGAAACACAAAAAGAAAATTGGAAGCATCTTCTAATTTCAGGTATCTAAATTTACAACAAGCACTTGATATTTTCAGTGATATGATCCCACTGGTTACTAACCAGACTTCAAGATCTGAAGTTCAAAACTTGAAAATAAGGTATCAGTCATTAATACACTGAAAAAAGTAGTTCTAAGAAACTACTCAGCTATTCTCCAGCAGAGATAAAATTTACTTCTCCAGGGAAATACCTGATTTCTTTAACCACATTTTTTTCTTGTACTATCTTTTCAGTAATGATCATGAACAGAAACCGTAAACCAGTAACTATCTCCACCTTTTCTTTTAGATGAAGATTGGCCTTTTATTTTAGGAATTGCTTACTGACATGTTCCTACCTCAACAATCATTAAAGTAATGAGAAAAAAATTGCCTCTTCCAAGTATCTTTTTTCTTGCGCTTGCATGCAGGCTCAGCCCAAATTAGACCACACTGACCACTGAGATCTGTAATGATTCAGTGCTTTTATGAAAGATTCATAATAAATACACAAATGTGACAGAACTGAAGCTGTGAATTTTCTAAAATCTTCCAGTATTTCTATAATATTAATTTAAAAAGCATAAATCTATTGGTTTAGTACATTTTATATATTTAATTTCTATGATTTTAATAACAGTAAATTTGACAAAAATACACACAAATTATCATGTCTAATATTACCCGTACCCATCTGTTAACACCAGTCTTGATCCCATTGTCTGACTGGGTTTCCCAATCAGACCCACTCTCCTGTATACCTTCTTCCTTTCTCTTCCTCCGCTTGCTCAAGTTTCTCTCTCAGCCTTCCAGTGGGATTTGAAGGAGGTTTCCCCTGCTCCAATGGAGACCAACACTTCCCAAGAAAAAGGCCAAGATTGTGTCCTGAGTTCTTCAGTCCCTTTAAGTGTTGTCCATTTCTTCACACCACCCCAGGGTGCCTCAGCGTGGGCAGCTCCCCATGACCTCTCCTCCAGGACTCATAGATTTCCTCTCTGAGTCACATTTCAGTGAGAAATATGAGTGCCTGCAGAAGAGAGGGAAGGAGACAGGACCCTACTACAGCTTTTTCCCTGATCTGTAAAAAAAATGGAGTTCATGTGGCTCCACAGTAAGCCCCCCAGAGATAGGGTAGGTTGCTGAAAACAGGGAGGCCATGCAGCAAAAATACAGAACTGCTGAGATCAAGCCTAGGTAAGTACCACAAGAGAGCTAAAAGAGTGCAATCAATATTTCATTACTAATAGTATTATGCATATGAAAGAGAGGATACAGACTAACTGTCTGTATAATGCTGCCCATTACTTAGGGTAGGAGGCTTTTACTGTCAGCACAGAAGAATTTGTCTCCTCCTTTTACTTGCTTTTGGTTCAGGTGCCTGAATCTAGACTCAGCATGACCGAGGGAAAGCCCATCTCCACACCAGCAGGACATGCTCCAGGTGATCCAAGGCTTCCACTGTGCCAGTGCTGGCTGTGCCCTGTGTCAGCCAGGCGTTGTGGTTTAAACCCAGTGAGGCAACTCGTTCACTCACTCCCCCCTTCTTTCCCTCCCCCTACTCCTGCAGGGACAGAGAGGAGAAACAAAAGAATGCAACTCCCACGGGTTGAGATAAGGGCAGTTTAGTAACTAAGGTATAACACAAATCACTACTGCTACCACCAGTAATAATAATAATGACAAAGGAAATAACAAAGGAAGAGAATACAGCACCTCAGCACCAGCCGACCGATAACTTGCTCCCCTCAGCCCAGCCAAGCACTGACCGATACCTCCTCCAACCCTGCAGTCTACCAGCCCTTCCGGGTAACTCTCAACTACATCCTGGGCACGACGTGCTTTGGTATGGAATACCTCTTTGGCTAGCTTGGGTCAGGTGTCCTGTCTCTGCTTCCTCCTGGCTTCCCCTCCTCCCTGGCAGAGCATGAGGCTCACAAAGTCCTTGGCCAAACCAAAACATCATTGTTATCAGCTCTGTTCCCAAGCTGAAAGTCAAAACACTGCACTGCACCAGCTACCAAGAAGGAGAAAAATGACTGCTACTGCTGAACCCAGGACACTGGGCTGTGAAGTCCCGGGGAGGGCTAAGAGTGCCGCCCCATACGGAATCCTTGCAAGGTTCAAGTCTCTCCTCTGTAATACATACTAGACCTTTCCAGCAAACAGCTGCCAAAAGTATGACTTTTAGGTGGGTAAGGCTGTATCTTTTTCCCACTTTTTGTCTTGAAATCTACTCACCAGTTTGGACGAAAATGAGTCAAAACTGCCTTGAGGCAGATTAACAGTTGAGCACTAATCCCTGTGCTATAAAATCTGGAAAGTAAGTAAGAAGTTGAACTTTCTCAGTTTTACTGCAGAGCCAATTTCATTTTCCTTAGGTATTTACTTGGTACGTAATACTTTTACACCTATAAAACCTACACATCCATTTTAACAGTAGTGGCTGTATTCTGGATCAATAACTGGTAATCTGAAGAGTCTCAAGAGGTTTGCTTCACATCAGCTTTACATAAAGACACATAAGTTAAGCTTTGTTTCTTTGTTTTCACTTAAACCATTCAGCTTCAGGATTAAGGGTGCACTGACCTGAAATGAAAGTTTTCATCTTTATAGGGATGCTTGGGTTACACAGAAGAATAAGAGAAATGCTATGCATTTTACTTCCTTTCCTAAAATAATGAAGAATACAGCTCATTCTCCTCAAGTCTAGCAGACTGCTCTTGGTCCTCACAGCAATAATATTTTTTCTTCTTCTGACAGCATTCCCTCTTTTCAGCTACTGAGTGTATGCTATTTTCTGAACCATTCTCTTAATTTCTAAGCATTTCTCATAATCATTGAAATTATTTATATCAATATTTTTGGCACATTTTCCTCAGTCATATAACCTAACCTAACCTCCTATAATTACTCTGCTATAGGCATTTTCCTTTGCCTACATGCTCATGAAAAAATAACTTAGAAATTTCAGAAAATCACTGATGTAATCAATTAAACTGTGGTATCTTCTGGATGCTGAAGCAGAGCCAATCTCAATTTAATAGTTCAAAAATTTTAGAAGAATAAATTTTCTAGAGACTCTTTAAAGACCAATGACTTACACCCTGAATCCCTCAGTTATTTCATCACTAGATATTTACAATACTAATGTTTCAACAAAGCTGATATACAAAATGTGCTATTATGGACTGCATGCTCACTTATGATGATATCAGTATTTATATTGTGAGGGTTCTGGGAAATTAAAAAAAAAAACACAACCAAACAACCCAAGTTAGAATCATCGAATCATAGAATTGTTAGGGTTGGAAAGGACCTTAAGATCATCTAGCTCCAAACCCCCTGCCGTGGGCAGGGACACCTTACTCTAAATCATATCACCCAAGGCCTCGTCCAACCTGGCCTTGAACACTGCCAGGGATGGAGCATTCACAACCTCCCTGGGCAACCTATTCCAGCGCCTCACCACCCTAACAGGAAAGAATTTCCTTCTTATATCCAATCTAAACTTCCCCTGTTTAAGTTTTAACCTGTTACCCCTTGTCCTGTCACTACAGTCTCTAACAAAGAGTCCCTCTCCAGCATTCCTATAGGCCCCCTTCAGATACTGGATGGCTGCTAGGAGATCTCCACGCAGCCTTCTCTTCTCCAGGCTGAACAGCCCCAACTTCCTCAGCTTGTCTTCATACGGGTGGTGGTCCAGTCCCCTGATCATCCTCGTGGCCCTCCTCTGGACTTGTTCCAACAGTTCCATGTCCTTTTTATGTTGAGGACACCAGAACTGCACACAATACTCCAGGTGAGGTCTCACAAGAGCAGAGTAGAGGGGCAGGATCACCTCCATTGACCTGCTGGTCACGCTCCTTTTGATGCAGCCCAGGATACAGTAGGCTTTCTGGGCTGCAAGTGGACACTGCTGGCTCATGTTCATTTTCTCATCAACCAACACCCCCAAGTCCTTCTCCACAGGCCTGCTCTGAATCTCTTCTCTGCCCAACCTGTAGCTGTGCCTGGGATTGCTCCGACCCAGGGGTAGGACCTTGCACTTGGCATGGTTAAATTTCATGAGGCTGGCATCAGCCCATCTCACAAGTGGGTCAAGGTCCCTCTGGATGGCATTCCTTCCCTCCAGGGTAGCAACCGAAACACACAGCTTGGTGCCATTGGCAAACTTGCTGAGGGTGCACTCAATCCCACTGTCCATGTCAGCAACAAAGATGTTAAACAAGACCAGTCCCAACACCGATCCCTGAGGGACACCACTCATTACTGGTTTCCAGCTGGACATTGAGCCATTGACCACAACTCTTTGCGTGCAGCCATCCAGCCAGTTCTTTATCCACCGAGTGGTGCATCCATCAAATTGATGTCTCTCCAATTTAGAGACAAGGATGTTGTGTGAGACAGTGTCGAATACTTTGCACAAGTCCAGGTAGATGACATCAACTGCTCTACCCCTGTCCATCAGTTCTGTAGCCCCATCATAGAAGGCCACCAAATTGGTCAGGCAGGATTTCCCCTTAGTGAAGCCATGCTGGCTGTCACCAACCACCTTGTTGATTTTTTATACACCTTAGCATGCCTTCCAGGAGAATCTGCTCCAAGATTTTGCCAGGCACAGAGGTGAGACTGACTGGTCTGTAATTCCCCGGGTCATCCATTTTCCCCTTCTTGAAAATGGGGATTATATTTCCCTTTTTCCAGTCATCGGGAACTTCACCTGACTGCCATGATTTCTCAAATATGATGGCCAGCGGCTTCGCAACTTCATTTGCCAGCTCCTTCAGGACCCGCAGATGGATCTTATCAGGACCCATGGACTTGTGCACGTTCAGATTTTTAAGATGGTCTCAAACCATTTCCTCCCCTACAATGGGCGCAAGGTCATTCCTGTCTCTTTGGGACTAAACTTTCCTGAAGTGATACCTCAAAGGCAGCTCATTTCTATAATCCCATGATTCCAAAAACCGCTGACAGTGCAGATTTATTTTCACTTCATTTTTGATATTTTGCCATTGAAAATATAGTGAGCTTCTCAGACCTTTAAATACTACAAACAAACAAAACAAAACAAAGAACCAGAATACCTTTCCTTCCAAGAAATAAAGTTTTAAGTGAAGTCACACCTCTAAAAATATTTGTGCAATTTTATTCTGCCAAGACATCTCACCTGGACAATCTTTCAGATTAAGTACTTTCAGATTAGAAGGTTATTTATGACTAAGGCAGAAAAAATAATTATTAAAGGAGTCTTGTGAATGTTAAAAAAAATTATCTGCAGGTTAATTTAGAGCTGGTTGATAGTTATCTGTAAGGAAGCAGAGAAGACTAAGTTATAGCTTCACTGCAATCTGCCTTAGTGAATGGGAGCATGCAGCTAAGGCGTATAGGGAAGATGTCTAAGAAGGAAGCATGAAGCAGACTGAGAGCTCTGCTATGCTTCCTTCAGCTCCCTGTGCATCCACAATAGCACCACTAATTTTGCTGATAAATGAGAGATATATATTACTTAAAGTAACTGCCCAGCTGCTGTTCAGTGTGCTGAATAATGAACTAGAGCCTTCTAAAACCACTTCAATTATGAACAAGATAATTTACCTATGTTTAAAGAGGCTTAAAATTATGTATGTTCACTTCACATTTTGAGAATTTAAAATAATTTTACTTAGGTTTATTTACTTTGCCCATGAAGGTGATTCATCTGGTTTCTCTGAATCTTGGTCTTAGCAAGACCAAGCAGTAAGATTTGTTTACATTTATTCTCCTCACAAAAGAGTAAATGCTAAAAAAGTTAATCAATAATTAAAAGTTTTCAAATATGTTAGCATTCCAACAACAGTAAAAGGGACCAGTGATGTACCTCCTGAGTATCTCTTTTTAAGCACCACTCTAAAGAACTATGCAGCATTGCGACCCTCAATTGCTAGTCTCACTCCACACCTTTTTTTACATTTCAGTTACAAAATTCAATCTTGAACCCAGTAAGTGATCCTAGCATATAAAGAAACACATTTATATAAAAAAAAAGTTTGATAAAATAGAAGTTTGAAATTCATTAATTCTCAACCTCACAATTCTGCTTCAAACCTGAAATAGCGTATCAGAACCATTTAGTAAGGTTTAAAAAAATAAATAAATGGGTAAATAATAATAAAATAAATAATTTATAGTTTTATAATTCATAGTTTAAGAACATACATGATTTATAATTTGCATATATTTTGTTATGATAATAACTATAGAGGGTTCTATGAGTTTTCACCAATTCTACAGAAAGGACGTGAAAAACGAAGATTAGGAACTGTGGAAAAAAATAAAAAGAAAGGAACACCTTATCAGTGATGCTGCCCTTTCATTTCATAGAGGAAAATGCGTACTAGTCAAAAGACTAGTCCAAAGTTTGATCATAGCCCTCCACGATTTTCAGTAACTGCCTTTAAATTACTAATGTCTAAATACGGCAGGGCAAAGTCTTTTAAGTATCATCTGAATGAAGAAGGGAAGTTGTGCTTGATAAGCTTGTTAATTATGCAGGTAACATGGATCATTCCCTTCTGAATTCTCTTTTGGAGTATGGACCATAGAAGAGCTCTAATGCTGGCTCCAATGTGGGAAGCTGAAATGTCTAAAAATTATATACTGAGCTCTTCATGGCCCATTGGAATATAAAATTTTGAAAGGATTTGAAAACAATATTGGACCCAAAGATAGGAATATTTTATTTATTTTGTAAGAAGCACAGCAAGTTAGCAATAAATATGGCATAAAAATTATGCCAACTGACCTTTCCTTTAACATAAATGTTAACATTAAGTACATGTTTGTATATTCTTTGTTGACATTTTGATGCATTTATTAAATATCAATATTTTAATCTGTGAGGGGTTTTAATATAGCAGGATGTACACACTGCATCAAGTACAGATATACTAATTCTGGAACACTTACACTGCAGCTCATTTAGCCATGTAAAACACTTCCTTTCACATATTGCTCCTTTATAATTTGCCCAGTAGACAGCCATCAGGAGCAGTAAAAAGAGGAACTCATTTCTCAATTAAACACTAGGTAACAAAAGATTGCTAGGGATTTCCCGTAAGGATTGTATTCTTTGTAAATCTTGCCTTTGATCTTACTCTCAAGAATAATTCCATAATTACAGGAATTTGTCTACTCAGGGTACCACTATTATTTTATTTCAACTATTTGAGCCTTATGAATTTAGTCCTTACAAATTATTTTCTATGCAGTATCTACCTTCTGAAATGCTTATCACCATAGTATTTGAACACTTTTATTAAAACAAACAATGTCTTTACTCAAAACGATGCACAACTACAGAAAGAGATTTTTCAAAATGTAATTTTTTTCAGAAACTCACCTCCTGGGAAGCAAAATACAACATTTTCTATTTACGTGCTTAGATTTTTTTAAACCATGCTTGGCTTATTCTGGTTCAATTCCCAGACATATATCAAAAGTTCTTTTAAGATGTATATTGTAAAAATGCATCACTCTATGTCCCAGAGGAAACATAGTCTAAATTAATAAATTTGGGGGATACTTTTAATAGCCACTTTCAGTTGTGC
Organism: Pezoporus wallicus; assembly: GCF_028554395.1. Lineage (NCBI taxonomy): Eukaryota > Metazoa > Chordata > Aves > Psittaciformes > Psittacidae > Pezoporus > Pezoporus wallicus. Next base: position 90,157 of record NW_026641006.1, read on the forward strand.
CACTGATCTATTCTTTGTCCTTGAGCAAGTAAAACCTGTCTGCCTTGGAATTGCCCATACATAAACTGGATTACAAACAACCATGAGAATGTAGTTTTGATTTTTCTTCAGAATTTTCTGCTATTTTGATTATGAGAGGTACATTCCTATAGTTTCCACAGCTCTCTTATTCTACAGTGCATATGCTGCTTTAATACATAAAGAGTTCTAATTGTAATTTTAGTATCTTTCTAGGCATTTTTAAAAATTTGTTTTGTTCTTTTTTTTTCTGCTGCTTCTTTTCAACTCAGGCAGAGATGATACAAACTTGTACAATATGGCATGTGATTGCAGCAACAAAGGGAGATTCTCTACAAAGTTGTGTTTACTTGTACTTTCATTTTTCAAAGCTAGATCAATGTAGAAACAAATTAGTCACTGTCATTCATACGTGTTCTAGGAACAAGTGTCTGGCCCCTCCAGAAAGAACCTGGAGCCAGCTACCTTGCAATGACAGTCAAAAATGCAGTAGAAAAAAACAGATATAGGGCAGAATCAGTGAGAGTGGGAGACCCCTTGCTAGCCTTCCTGAATTTGGCTTTGCTCTCAAACTCTTCTCCATGAAAAAATGTGATTTGACTGAATGAAAACACCATCAGCATGATTTTAGATTCATAGTCTGTTTTCAGACTTGGATTACAAATAGCTGTGGCTACGATATGTTCTACTGATGATGTTCAAAGGGATGTTTTCATTATATTTATGCATTTCATTATTATTTACTAACACCAAGATATCTGCATGCTATAAAAATTCATTCATAAAATATGGCTTAGCAGTATAGGAGCAGATATTGTCAAAACCATGTTCTACCAATGCACTTGACAGATAAGGTCTTTAACATTGCTCTTTGTTTCACTAGAGCAGTGGAGATCTACATAAAACTAGCAGATAAAGTACAGGCAAATTCCTTGAGGAAAGAGGAACATGCACGTTTCACAGTTCCTCAGGAAATTAGTATTCTTAAATTAAAATATTTTATAATCTGTACTTTGTTTCAAAATGTTCAGTGGTTCAAGTATCAGGGATGTAAAGTGAATCACAGATTATAAAGTAATTCAGATGTTAATCAGTTTCTAAGTTTCCATCAGTTTAACGGTGAGTTTCTTAGTTTAATGTGTATGTAGCAGTGAAGTGCTTTTATAGGTAACTCTAACCCTTTATTTCTTATTTAAAGCTTTTTTGTTGCTGTTTCGGCAATGGTGTTGTTTTGTTTGTTTGTTTTGATTGGCTGGCTTTGTTGGGGGTTTTGTATGTGTGTATGTTGTTTTGGGTTTTTTTTTTTAATAAGCCATACTCAGGCTTCTAGAAGTTTCCAGACCTCCATACTTCATGACAAACTTTACAACTTTAAAAAAATCTCATGTATCTAGATTAAACATCATTTCTTATTTAAACCCATTATGTACTGACTAGAGGTAAGAAAACTGAGTGCATTTTAATGTCATTTAGCAACTACTGCATATATAATGGACACTGAACATACTTACAAAGGAAGAGAACAAACAAGGGTTTGTTAGAGGCTTTGAAACTGAAATAAAAGAAGGAAAGGTACTTTGTTTACTAAAAGCGTTTTTTTTAATACTTCTTTTTTTGTGTAATGATGAACAAATACACTAACAACTTAAGAAAAGCACAACATATTCTAATACATTTTCCCCCATTAGTTCCCTCTCTTTCACTTAATTTCAACCTCACTGGATCAAGGTGGATTTCCTTTTATTATTTTTGTCACTATGTAATATATGGGAGTATCCATGCATGCTTATTATTTGTTTCTTCAGGATGGTTTTGATGTGCCTATGGGCTGTACATTCCCTTTCTGTTTGACCTCATGCCTAACTTGTTAATTTGCTTTCCTTCAGGGGATTTCTGCTTTTATTTCTAGTTTACCCTAAACTAATTGAAATGTAAATTACATCAAGGATATGAAGTCTGGAAAAATAAAATCTGCCTTAAAAATAATACACTCATGTGCCATGAATAATCTTGCACATGGAGCTGTAGAAATTATGGAAAGAACTATTTTCCCATCTACCCACTCCTGCAAAAGAAGTTCACTTTAAAGAGATCCTAGAAAGACCAGTCCTGAAAGGGCAGAAAAAGAAGATATTCATAAAATACATGTGTTTCTGCCAATAAGTATCTGAATAACTTGACACTGAAATATTTCTGCAAAATTTAACAGCTACTTCATGGTACATAAAAATTAAACAAAAGATTCTAAACCAATCATTTACAAGAAGTAGCATGTGCAATACTCTGCAATGCATACAACTTAGACAATTTTTCAGTGTTCAGCACCCTTACTGAAGAACACAGAGCAATATACCTCAATCTGGAAAAAAATCTCAGACATTTTTGCAATTGGAAAAGCATACTAGGGCTATATGGAATTAAACTGCTTTGCAAGGATTTGCAAACTTCAGGAAATTCTGCGTATCATTGGTAAAGATAATGACAACAGGGGTTCTGGATTAAAGACCTCTCTATAGAAAACATACAGGGCTTCACCAAAGGTGAGAATATGGCAAACCACTATCCCACTATAGACTAGGTTACAGGCGCCAGGCAGTGTAAGTCTATATATCACAAGCGTACAGTGATATTAGTATCAAGAAAGAAAAACATAATTAAAGGTAACTCTGTTAAACATGTACAGAGGTTTCAATTAGGGAAAATACATTGAGAATTTGCAAACTGCAAACATACATAATAAGAACATATTGCTGAGAGAAAATTATACATAATTCTTTGTTTTATTAAAAAAAAAAAGTTTCTCTTATAAAGTGCACGAGATAGGAGGAAGGAGGGATTTCCAGCTCTCACTTAGTAAATCAGAAAATTTCAGCACAGTATTCTGCAGAACTGGAAAGCTCTTCACCTACCTAAAGTCAAACATTGTTTCCAGTCAAACACCATTAACACTTTCTCTTACACTAATTGTTATGTTTAAGTGCCTATGAACCACTTAGCACTATTACTAAAATAGGAGATCAGCAAGCCTCCTTTAAAGCTAGAGACAAGTGCTTATTTGGAATTACAGATGCACAGCTGAATTCTGGAGCAACATGGCAAGAATAAGCAGTCTCAGGAAAGAGTGACAAAAGAGCAGAAGAGCAAATTTCTGAGCTAGGCTTTGGATCCTTCCAACACAAAGGGAAAAATAAGATCTCTACTTTGGCTGCTATTGCCTGTTAATATCAGTTAGGATGGAACCCTTAAGAAAACAATCATGGATAGCGTCAAAGAATGCCTGTGACACTGCATCCTCAACCCTTTTGTCAATTTAACAGAGAGAGAGAGCAAAACATAATAAAGAATTTTACTTAAAGAAACCATGCTATTGATTCTTAAAATGCTGCAGAGTAAAGTGTTAAAAAATTATGACATTCACTTCAATACTGAGAAATACAGGAGACAATGGTTCATACTGGACTCAGAAAAAAGTTTTGTGTTTTAAGAAAAACAGTGATTCTAGTTTTGCCTAAGCAGAATTCAACCCACATTAAGCAAAGGAATCCATGCTCCTGGCACAAAGCAGTTGAGGTTTTACAGCACTATTCCTTCTCAGTGAGCTTTCCCAAGTAACATAAGGAAGCTTTGAAAAATAGTGTCCTTTCTTTCTTCTGGTCATAATCTTTAATTCTAAAGCTGTCTCCCAGTCAACAGATGATCTGAAGACAACAATGAACATGTGATTCTCAAGGCCTAGTGGAGTTTAGAGTCTTCAAATTATCTAACCTTCCTATTTTTTAAATACTGTTACATGTAAGGTGAGGCTTCAAAAAAGACAAACGGTAGTTAAGCTGAAGCCTTCAATGAAAGTCCGATATCTGCGCTTTATGATTCAGAAACATCCCCCAATCCAGTTTTGAATGTGTTCGATTACTTAAAATGCATGCTATACCAGTACTTAATTTCTCACCTCAGAAACTGCTCCTTACAGAGTAGCTACACGACAGGCTTTCTAATCTACTAACTAATCTAATCTACTAACAAACACTGAGGATTCAACATTAATAATCTGCAATAAACAAATATGCCTAAAAACTGGCATGGAAAGGGGAAAAGGTAGAAGAGGTCTGAGCTTACAGTCTGAAGTGTGTAAAGATATCTTACCTGCCAGAAAAATGTTACAAAATTCAAAGGCATTGCAGGACTTAATTAAATTGACAGCAAAATACCTAAATTGTACAGTCTTCACCAAAAACCGTAAGAGATTTTATATTAGCATTGACATGTTAACCTATAACTTATGCAGTCTTAAACTAATTTCTGATGAACTCTGTCATATAGTAAATTTAACACCTACAACGGTGGAGACACCTGGGCTATACATGAACTTGTGGGGCTGATGCAGAAAGCATGATGAAGAAAACCCTGGCTAAATATCCACATACTGTGAATACTAAAAAGACATATCTCCTTCTTCAGTCAACTTGGGTACACTGCCTCTTTGAGAGACTGTTTTGGCTAGACAGTGAAATTATTTCTTTAGGATTGTCTGCCTCTGATTTATAGGTCTGACTAATCCCTGTTGAAACTTCCAGAACAAGGAAATGTGCAGAAGGAAACAGTGTATTCTGTTTGCACAGTCTTGGCTTAGGCTGACTTGAAGATTATTTTGCTGAAATGACAAGAATCAAGCTAGTATACCTGGAATAATTCCAATTTCAAAGAAAGGGTGTTTACCAGCAGCCACCAGTTGCTAGAGATGGAAATAATAGCCTCTTTACCACCGTGTCAAGAGATACGCTTCTGCTGGTAAGTGGCTGGGACTTCATAATATCTGCAACCAAAACACCTGTTAGAATTAGTATAAGTAAGTATTTTAAACATTTAGTCATCATTTAACTTTTAGGATTTTTTCAGAGTTACTTGGTAAAGAAGTGATATCCCGTGCCCAGTCTTGTAGCTGGTCTGCAGCACTCGTATGGTAGCTTTAACTGGGCACCTAAAAAATCAACAAATCACAAACATTTCTGAAGTATGAGAAAAACTGAACTACAGAGCACATGGATAAGTCTGGATGTCCTGGAAAATTTCAGCTTTCATCAAATACCACACAAATGTACACACATTGCTACACTGCAAACCTCAACACAAATACATGATCTTGCCAAATATCCTTGCACTCTCTGACGTATCAGGCAGCAATGCCTAATGTCCTACCACACATATTGAAGTGCATTCTCACAACTTTCCTTTCATCTGTTTCTTCCTACTGGGAACCAAACAACTCACATCAAAACCTCCTGGCCTTCCTCTGGCTTGGTAAAATTCAGAACCATGCCTCACATCCCATCCTTTTTCTTCCATGACAGATTAGAAGTTGAGGCCCAGAAAAGAATATGAAAGGAAAAAAAAAAAAAAATCCACTTAAATAAAATGTGAGATTAAAGGAGAAAGTTTTGCACCCAGACACTGTGTTATCCCTGTCTACGTACGCATCATAGAATGGTTACGGTTGGAAGGGACCTTAAAGATTATCCAGTTTCAACCTCCCTGGTGTAGGCAGAGATAACTCCCACTAGACCAGGTTGTTCAAAGTCCCGTCCACCCTGGCACTGAACATTTCCAGGGACAGGGCAGCCACAGCTTCTTCAGGAAATCCGTGTCTCAGTGCCCTTACAGTAAAGAACTTCTTCCTAATATCTAATCTAAATCTACCCCCCTTTCATCTTAAAGCCGTTCCCCCTTGTCCTAGCACTACATGCCTTTGTAAAAAATCTCTCTCCAACTTTCTTGCGTGCCTTCTTTAGGCACTGGAAGTCTGTCAAAGTTATTGACAGTTCTGACATGTAATTATGAATGTAGGCCTTCCTTTTTCTCCTGGTAAAACCTAGCAGAGATTAATTATTTCCCATTTCAGTTTCTGAAAATGTTCATAAAGAGTGATATAAAATCAGAGTTCCCACTTTAACTGAAAATATTTATCTGAATATAATTAAATTCGTAACAAATGACAGCAGCTGTCTTTTCCCTTTTTTTCAATTTTGGAAGGTTGAAAGAAATATTCTGGATCAGAGAATGCTTCCTTTCATAGTTTTTCTCAAACGTTTTACTGTACAGAACAGTTTTACCTTAATCAGTGCATAAAAATGCACCTTGAGGGGAACAAAGTCTTTCCTCTTGTTGCAAATCCAAAAAAAAATCTGTGAGAGTAAATGTTTAGCATCATACTCTCTATTGAGGGATTGCTGATTACACAGTGTTCCAGCCAAAACTAGGGCACACCCATGTTTTAAGTACAACTGCTTTGTCCCTGAGTTCACAGCTAATACATAAATATAGAACAAAGATTCTCAGCTGTTACAAATCAACAGAGCCCCAACACCACGGAAGTATCAGCAGGTGGCTGAGAGCCACCTGGTGGGTAAGACTGTCTGCACCCAGCAAACACTCTGCAAATAGCCGTATCTCAGAACATCTCCAGTTAACCCTGTCAGCTTCCAGCCACTAGTGGCTCAAGGACTTCGAAAGCCAGTGGTTACATCATTTGGTTTTGGTATCACTTAATGGACTCCTCTTTCATGTGCTAATCTTCTGGCAACCAGGCAAACTTTAACAATGCTCTGTAATGAATTGCTTCCTGTACCTTTGCTTTGTGATAAAAGCTCTCTGATGGTGATGACGGTCTTATAAAAATCAAAGAATATCAAGTTTTGTGATTAAAGATCTAAGTACAACCTTTAGAAAAGCATAAATAATTTTTTAGTGTAGGAAAGCAGTGTGAAATTAATGGAAACTGAAAGAAGGCTTTTACATCCCGTTCAATTATTATGAATCACAGAATCGTTAGGGTTGGAAAGGACCTTAAGATCATCTAGTTCCAACCCCCTGCCGCGGGCAGGGACACCCCACGCTAAATCATATCACCCAAGGCCTCGTCCAACCTGGCCTTGAACACTGCCAGGGATGGAGCATTCACAACCTCCCTGGGCAACCTATTCCAGCGCCTCACCACCCTAACAGGAAAGAATTTCCTTCTTATATCCAATCTAAACTTCCCTTGTTTAAGTTTTAACCTGTTACCCCTTGTCCTGTCACTACAGTCTCTAACAAAGAGTCCCTCTCCAGCATCCCTATAGGCCCCCTTCAGATACTGGAAGGCTGCCACGAGGTCTCCACGCAGCCTTCTCTTCTCCAGGCTGAACAGCTCCAACTTCCTCAGCTTGTCTTCATACAGGAGGTGGTCCAGTCCCCTGATCATCCTCGTGGCCCTTCCATGTCCTTTTTATGTTGAGGACACCAGAACTGCACACAATACTCCAGGTGAGGTCTCACAAGAGCAGAGTAGAGGGGCAGGATCACCTCCTTTGACCTGCTGGTCATGCTCCTTTTGATGCAGCCCAGGATACGGTTGGCTTTCTGGGCTGCAAGCACACACTGAAGCCGGCTCATGTTCATTTTCTCATCGACCAGCACCCCCAAGCCCTTCTCCACAGGCCTGCTTTGAATCTCTTCTTTGCCCAACCTGTAGCTGTGCCTGGGATTGCTCCGACCCAGGGGTAGGACCTTGCACTTGGCATGGTTAAATTTCATGAGGTTGGCATCTGCCCACCTCACAAGTGTGTCAAGGTCCCTCTGGATGGCATTCCTTCCCTCCAGCGTACCAACTGAACCACACAGCTTGGTGTCATCGGCAAACTTGCTGAGGGTGCACTCAATCCCACTGTCCATGTCAGCAACAAAGATGTTAAACAAGACCGGTCCCAACACCAATCCCTGATGGACACCACTCGTTACTGGTTTCCAGCCGGACATTGAGCCATTGACCACAACTCTTTGCGTGCAGCCATCCAGCCAGTTCTTTATCCACCGAATGGTCCATCCATCAAACTGATGTCTCTCCAATTTAGAGACAAGGATGTCGTGTGAGACAGTGTCGAATACTTTGCACAAGTCCAGGTAGATGACATCAACTGCTCTACCCCTGTCCATCAGTTCTGTAGCCCCATCACAGAAGGCCACCAAATTGGTCTGGCAGGATTTCCCCTTAGTGAAGCCATGCTGGCTGTCACCAACCACCTTGTTGTTTTGCATGTGCCTTAGCATGCCATCCAGGAAAATCTGCTCCAAGATTTTGCCAGGCACAGAGGTGAGACTGACTGGTCTGTAATTCCCCAGGTCATCCATTTTCCCCTTCTTGAAAATGGGGGTTACATTTCCCTTTTTCCAGTCACCGGGAACTTCACCTGACTGCCATGATTTCTCAAATATGATGGCCAGCGGCTTCGCAACTTCATTTGCCATCTCCTTCAGGACCCACGGATGGATCTCATCAGGACCCAAGTGAAATTTTAGTTAATACTATTTCAGTTTTATACAACTACACATACTATGATGTGGGAATTGCATAGACAATTATTTATGTGTGGGAAAGTATTACATTAATTTAAAGATACTTTACTTTAAATCCAACAATGTAGAAACACCATGCTTTATTTTCAGACAGAAAAAAAAAAGTAATTTGATTATTCTTTCTGCCTAAATGTAATCTCATGCAGTACCAGTCAGTATTTAGAAGCAATCTTAATTTTTTTTTAACTGAAAAAAAAATTCTGAATTATTTAAAATGTGACAGTGATTTTTAGCTGACATGTATATTAACAGCAAATCATTGCACTACTCCTTTAAGGCTGGCTTGACGATTTTGATTACTAAAGGCTTCCTAAGCAAGGCTTGACATGAGTGATATGATATAACAACACACATTTTAAAAACTGTCTAACATGTCTAGATCAATGAATGAATTTTACTTTTTTTAATCTGTATTAAGGATGTAATGCCGCATATTACTTTAAAACATGGTAAAGCATGTGAAAAGGAAAGATTCATTTTCAGTCTCTGCCTCCAAAGACAGATAAATCAATGTGTAAAAGAAGGCAGAGGTGAGGAGAAAAATGAAACGTCAATACAAACTCTGATCTGCATTTCAATATGCATCCTAAATGACTCCTCTATTTTGGAGGGATTGTTTCAAGGACAGGTGCTTCTTACTAAATGCAAACAAGATTCTCTGTTTTAACATGTTACTTCACAACAACTAATCTGAGATAACTAACAAGACATGCTTATCCCATGTTATAATTCTGATAGTACACCAGTAGTACTGCTGTAACTACCAGATATTTATAACAAGATGGCACCAAAGCGTTCACAGAATCATGGAATGATTGAGGATGGAAGGGATCTCTGGAGGTCAGCTGGTCCAACCACCTGCTCAAACAGGGCCACACAGAGCTGATGGCCCAGGACTGTGTCCAGATGCCTCGTGAGTATCTCCAAGAAGGGAGACTTCACAACCTCTCTGGGCAATCTCTACCAAGTCTTGGTCAATCTGATGGTCAGACAGTCCCTTCTGTGTTTCAGTTTGTGCCTGCTGCCTCTTGTCCTGTCATTGGCCACCAGTGGGAAAAGCCCAGCTCCATTGTCTTTGCACCCTCCTTTCAAGTATTTATAGACATTGATAAAATCCCCCTAATCTTTCCTTCTCCAGGCCAAACAGTCCCAACTCTCTCAGCCTTTTCTTGTATGTGAGGTGCTGTAGTCCCTTAATCATCCTAGTGACCCTTTGTGGGATTCTCCCTATTATGTTCCTATCTCCCTTGTACTGGGGAGCACAGAACTGGACACAGCACTCCAAGAGTTGCCTCACCAGCGCTGAATAGACAGGAAGGATTACTTCCCTTGACCTGCTGGCATAACTTTGCTTAAGGCAGCCCAGGATACCACTGGCCTTCTTTACCACACAGACACAGTGCTGGCTCATGTTCAACCTGGTGTTCACCAGGACCCCCAGGTCCTCTTCATAGAATCACAGGGTTGGAAACGACCTTAAGATCATCTAGTTCCAACCCCCCTGCCATGGGCAGGGACACCTCACACTAAACCATGTCACCCAAGGCTTTGTCCAACCTGGCCTTGAACACCACCAAGGATGGAGCATTCACAACTTCACTGGGCAACCCATTGCAGTGCCTCGCCACCCTAACAGGAAAGAACTTCTTCCTTATATCCAATCTAAATTTCCCCTGTTTAAGTTTGAACCCGTTACCCTTTGTCCTGTCACTACAGTCCTTAATGAAGAGTCCCTCCCCAGCATCCCTATAGGCCCACTTCAGATACTGGAAGGCTGCTATGAGGTCTCTCTCTTCTGTGAAGATCTTTCCACCTTGGTGTCCCCCAGCACATTTTGGTGCCTGAGGTTGTTCCTCTCCAGGTGCATGACTTTGCACTCCTCTCTGAATTAATTTTACCCATATGTTTCTATGTGTCTTTTAATGGATCACACTTTTTGTAGTCCCCAAAAGTATGAGCACAAGATATAGGCAGAAGCATTGAACCTGCTAGTACAAGATGATACCAGAGGCTCCAGAGCTATAAACAAAAATCATAAATGGAAAATTGCTGGTTAATAAAGGACCTTGGCTAAAGATGTTCTTAAGGATAACTGTTAAAGAAAGATCAAGCAACCACACTGTAAATCTGCAACATCATGCTTCTAACGGTGAAGAATGGGGGACACAGACCACTTACTGAAACTCTGCCCTTTTGCAACTCTGCTTTTCCAAAGAGAAGGTTGTTGCCATTGAATTTGGGACCCAGAAGATCAGAAAGAGGGTAAGCATAACAACAGAGAAAGGGTGCATATGAGAAAGTTTATCAGTTTTCACTGTGCCACAATTTAGAATACAATATCATAAGACAATCTAGAAATTGATACTTTCATTGTAATGCGTTGCTCTAGAAAACTTTGGCCTCTGCATACGGCCTGTGCCATGGAGACACTGATCTAAAACAGAATTGCACATAGCAAGCATGTTTCCTGCATGCAACAGTTCAAACCTGTTTTCCCACTTGGTGTTAACCACCAGCAGGAGAACACAAGAAATCATATTATGCATGGGGAAGCAATGAGATGATAGTGACCACTTATGAACAAGCAAAAGAGAAAATAAAAGAGGAAGAAATTGCAGACAAGTCGAGTCTGGACTGATATAAAACCTTGTCTGTACAACAACTTACAAACTTTGTCTGAACAATTTGCAGAGGTCATACTGTGCTGAGGTTCGGCTTCCTTACACTGCCCGGAAGGATCTAGGGATCTTGGAGTGCAGGCAAACAAGATGCAAACATCAGAAAAATCACAAATTGCAGATGGCAACATCTCCTTTGCACCTGAACAGAATCCTCTTGCTCTAAGAACCTAGTCTAGTCAAATCAGCTTGGAGCAATTTATACTAACAGTAATTCTTTGATTAGAATAACACTGAATTCTTGACTATGCATAAAAGGTATTCTTCTTTATGTCTCATAAATTAGACAAGATATTTGGTTTGGTACTCTGCCCACAAGGATCAGCTCATACTGGCATTAAAGTTGAAACCCTAAGCTATCACTCCTAACAATGAACTAAATAGATCTTGCTTTTCTTACTGGTTTCAAGCAGAAATTTTATTGTGAGGATCTGAGATGTTTCATCATGGAAATCTTAAAATTTTCTGTTAGGAAATTCTAAGAATGTAAATGCTCTGGTGAGAACAAAACAAGAAAAGTAATGCAAACGTTTCCAACAAAGTCTACTTAATAGTGTAAAAAGTAACACTCAAAATAAATTTTCCTCACCTGCCAGCAATTATAATTACACAAAGGCAGAGAAATACAAGACTATTTATATGATTAAGACAGAAAACACAAGATAAAAACCTAAGAAATTTTTGAGAGGGATTTGGATAGGCCAATTCAAATTTTTTCTTGCATATTTTACCAGAGTTTTAATTGTCTTCCCTCATGGAAAATGAAATATGATACATGTGACATCTTCTTAATTACTTCTTGGGCTTACATTAGTTATTCTATTATGTAAAGTGTTATATTGTTGTGTTTCATATAGTTTTATAGACCATTAGCTAATTATATCTAATATGAAACACGGTGATTAAATTCTCATTAATGACAGTTAATTTGATGTTATTAAAAAAGTGATAATTTTATTCTACTTAATTTTAATGCAGGAATGAAGTGCACTATAGCTTAATTACAGCTATGCAAATAATTAAAATAAACTAAGGAGTCAGAACTGTTCCAATAATAGCACCTTTCCCCCTTTTAAAGGCACATTTATTTATTTGGGTCTTAGTCTGAAATTCAGTAACTTGCATTGTACTTCCTTAATTAATGAATAATTCAAGAAATTACAGAGCAAGTAGTACAGAAAGTAAAGAAAGCATTGGAGATAAAGTGTTCTGGTATAATGTGCTGCTTTGAGCTTTTCCATGTAGTGAGAACACAGCTGCTCTCTGATACATCAATTCTATAACCTCCTATTTGGAAAGAAGTATTTCAAACAACTCATGCTTGTTTCAATCCACCTCTTGGATGAACAAATATATAATAAATATAGAAAATACAATAATATTTTAATATCACAAATATAGAAAATATAATAAATATAGAAAACAAGACAATTTAGATAGCACTTAAGACTTTCTACGTTGTCATAGTCATTGATTATTCCAGGAAACTTGCTGACGTGCCATAAAATTTTGTATTTATTTGTTTAGGATCTGATTCTGTACTCTTCTACGGAGCAAAGCATTGCTCCTCCAGTTTTCTTCATAATTTCTACATTACAACTTTTTCTTAATCTGATGTATAAATCAACTTTACCTAAATGAAACAACCAAAGCAAACTCTTTTCCTGTATTTACTACCTCATTTTTTTGCTATTTATAAGGCAATGACATTACAGATTTGCATAGCTCTTTAGTGCTGTACAGTCACCTAATGAGTCTGGCTGTGTGCATGCATTCTCAAAATCCCAATTTGCAATTCACCTATGCACTCATCTGCAAAAATGGAGATTGAAGTATCACCTCATATGATCAAATAAGGAAGAAATTAACATCTCTACTTTCGCTAATTATACCTTTGTTCACATGTAACATTAGCCATTAAATCTTTACTACTGGGAATTCACCCATGAGGAATCTGCACAAAAAGTGTTTCTACACAAAAAGTAACATTTCATATTTATACTGAATCATAGAATGGTTTGGGTTGGAAAGGACCTTAAGATTATTTAGTTCCAACCCTGCTGCCACTGACAGGGACACCTTGCATTAGACCAGGCTGCTCAAGTCCTTGTCCAGCCTGGCCTTGGACACTGTCAGGGATTCACAATTTCCTTGGGCAGCCTGTTCCAGGGCTTTACCACATATATATGATTAATAAAATCTGTCAAGGTGACCTCTGTACTATGAAGAGTTTCATAATGAAAGAGGCCCATGTATAATGTAATTTCACCATGTCCCATAAATTCAGTAAAATATGCATGCTTGATAAACCTATGCATATAAACATTAAGCAGGACTCAGCAGTATAATTAATTATTGTTTAGTAATTGCTGATGAATGTTCAATAATAACATTAAAACAAACTCTTTTTACCATGATGCATAATTAGGCAGCCATGGGTGGTTCTTTCCTTCTATCAAATGCATCTCAGAGACTTCTCTTGTTTACAGCTGGAGGTCGCCCATCCAAAGAGGTTTAATGCTTTCAGAAATACTCCTGATCTATGATGATTCACCTTTATCACAATCTTTCTGCTTATATTAGGAAAAAATAGATTTTACACATTTATGTAAAATATAAAAGAAATCAAATACATGACTGCTGCAGTTCAAAATCTCTCATTAATCAACATTCATCTGCAGTAAAAAAAATAAAATTGCAAGCAATGTTTTAATCCAGGACTTTGGCAAAGAACTTCAGTTCTACTATTAATTACAAAGAGTGGAATTTTCTAACATAAACTGAAAAAAGAAAAAAAAAAAAAAGGCTTAAAAACTCCACCAACTAACCCACAACCATTTTTTTTTTAATTTTTTTTTATAGCCACAATGGATTCTCATGAAAAAGAGAATCTAGACTGTAATTCAAACATTCTTAACTAATTTTTCAGTAGTAGCAGGGAAGCTGTATTTGCCAAGATAATACACTGTAAACATCAATGTTTCACAACGAAATCTTTTGTAAAATTATGCTTGTAACTCCTGGAATGAGAGAAAGCACCTAGCTTTAGTGATTGCTTGGAACTAAGGATTGCAGAGCTGCCCTTTACAGAAAAGAATTTATTACAAGCTTCTTAACAGTTACAAACTTTTCAGCGATTAATATTATATGTAAATTTAAAATTATTAAAATATTATTAAAAATTATTTGATAACTGATATTTTCATGGTTCTTCAATTACCACTGAATATTTTCAGACAATACAATTCAATGGCAAAGACTAAGTAAGCCTACTGTAATGAAGTTCTTATCCCAAACCAAAATGGTCAGCTTGGGAGCTGGCAGAGAGGGTACTTGTCTCCCTGAATTAGTGAAAGAACTTCTTTTCACATTTTCAGAGTTCAGAACCTGTGGGCTTCAGCTTTTCTTTCATAACACAACTTAACAGGTTGAAGCCATGAAGCGTGCTAAAGAATGGTGCGCAATAGTATTGCAAACTTATCAACAAATCAAGTGTGAAGAGGTCTTCCACTGAAAGAATTTGGTCATCGTGACAGCTGAAACCGGAGAATAAATTTCATGCTGTTGCAACTGTATTATGTTGAAATGTTTTATAAAGCTGAACCAAAGAAAATTTCTTGACGCTTAATTGTCAAAGCAGTTGTGGCTTAGTTAATTTTGCAACTCTACCAAAAGTTCTCATCTACTTTGAAAGCAAAAATATTTGCAAACACAAAAAACCCCCACTGCTCAAGCAGACACATCTATGTTAGGCATATAGGAGGTCTTAATGACTTAACAACTTCCAAGCTCTTTTGGGACCAAGAAGGCTCTGGTTCTGTATATTAAATAAAGACAGAACATTTCAGATTATGTCGTATAATAGAAATTAATCCTAGGTTAATCAGTGAAGCTATATTGCTGTTACTAGTATTTTCAAAAGCATGGGTTGTATTTTGGTAAATCCATTTTACTGATCAGATTTATGGGCACATTTTGCAGCTAGTACTTAGAAGAAAAAAAAAAAAGCAAGCATATTAATAATATGGCAAGCAAAGTAGAAAAACAAAATTGAAGGTCCTTCTATTTTCTTGTTTTTTACCTATTTCTTTCCCAATATAATTTGAATCAAGGATAGCTTGGCTAGATCCTCATGAGCTTCAAATGAGCATAAAATCTATTAACATCAACAGGGTTATGCTACAGAAAGAACCTTCTTCCTTACTATGGCTATGCCATAAAGAAGACATAAATGTCACTTTGCCTTACACATTTGCATCCAGAAGCCAGTGAGCCAGCACTGTGCAGTACTGTGAAGATAGGAATTGTAAGCAATGCAAGGACACAAGGAAGGGAAGGATTCATAATTCATGGGGCTTGACAGGGTTGAGCTACATGATCTGTACTTTAAATACTACAGAAACCTGTAGATAATTTCTTGGGAAAATTAAGTTACATACAGAAAGAATTTGGACTCCATCTTTCTTTCCTGGACTGAATTCAGTATACTGTGTGACTATCAGTGGACAAGAAAGGAAAAAAATGTCACCAATAAGTATCTGGCTTCTCGTTCTCTTTCTCTGTGCAGTAACAAAGAAGTTAGTAACAGATTTTTGTGTACAAATCTTGGAGGCACAGTTTAGGACTATGTTTACAGAGTAAACACAGGCCCAGAAATAAAACCATATATAATAATCTTCTGAAATTCTTTGTTTGTCTTCCTATTATATTTACTTCTACAGCTATTCTCACTTTTGAATCAAAGTAGTATAAACCATTTATAATAATTAAGACTAAAGTAATGTTTTTATCATGGCATGGTAATCCTCTGTGCAATGTTTATGTTAATTCAGTAAGTTAAAAGAGAAAGTCATTAACTTACTGATAATATGAAAACTAGATTTGTCACAGTGTAGTATTTTCTAAAGTTAGTTCATACAAAATGCAATACTGAAGATCATCTAAGAGATGAGCTCATGAGTGTTTAAGTGGCTTTGAAAACTTTAGCTTACATGCCATAATATTTTTGTTCTTAAACTGACAGAAGAATCATACACCTCTACAATATATGTATGCACCTTTACATAATTTTTCTACACATTTACATGTACTTCCTTCTTGAATCATTTCACTGCAACTATTTCATTATATAAATTCTGGAGGAATAAGGGCAAGACTGTCAAAGATATTTAGGCACTTAATGATGCAATTCAGAGATTGCTAGGTTTTTGAAAGTATGAAAGTCAGATTCCTACATGTAGATGCCTGCAGGAAACTGTTTCCTAATAGACTATGGTATTTTTACCATTTTCATGTGAAGCTTCAGGTATCTAAATCCTTCTGATTCAGTGAGCCCCTGGTAATTTTTATGCGGCTAAGATTCTGATTTTGCCTCAGTAGTTGTTTCCACAACATTCCAGACAGCAGCAGTGCACTAGAAGAAATGCACAGTGTCAACTACAGACTCTGATACATGGTACTTACCTCTCTTTCCTTGTTTTTGCTTGAAGTACGGTGAAATCTAACATCTTGTAGTGGCAACATAAACTTGAACCCTGACAAGGTATTACCTGGCTGTGAGCTTCTAAACCAAATATAAACCTTATACAATAAAGTTGAATTAGTTGATAAAATGAAAAGAAACATTGCTATAACAGAAAAGAAATAGTCCCTAACTCCTTGTAAGTAGAAAAGATTGCTCTGAGATGTAAACAGATACTTAGCATTGAAATTAATGATCTTGATGCTGTATTGTTGTAACTAAAAGAACAAATTAAACACAAAATGTGGTGAAAATCTCAGGTAGGAAGGTTTTGGTGTGAATGGAGAGCACTAGAGTCTATTGGTATTCATGAATTCATAAAACTTCACAACTGATCTTTGTTTTGGCCAAGTGAAATTTGTCATCAAGCATGTATTTTCTGCTTCCTCCAGTCGTAAAAGTAAAAATAAAGCTGGAGTACTTTACAGCTTCTCACTGTACTGAGTTTATACTGATATTCTCAAATGCTTTCTTGACCAACAACCAGAAAGCATAAGAAGTGAGGGTAGGATAGAAACAGGAAGAGTGAAAGGAGGAAATTGTTAAGCATTACATTTTGTTAAGACTAGCTCATTTGGTTTTGCTTCTGTATGTGTTTGATCATCTGTTCAAGACACATCTCTAAACAAATGCAGATACCTCTAATAAAGCCAGTTACACTTTAAAGAAATTAGAAGATAATCAGATCCTAATGAATCCTGAAGCAATTTCCTGTTGTTTCTTTTGTAAGTGGAAATGGAAAGACATAAAGATTATTCAGACTTTTAATGCCATATTTATGGAGACGAACTGTCCTGCTAAAGACATATGCCCTTATCAGCTGCAAAACATGGATAAGCAAACATGCAAACTAGAGCTTTCATTGGACTGACCACTGATCATAGATCAATTTACTCAAAGGCTTTTACAGACCAGTAACAAAGACTTCTTAACTCTATTTAAACAGGTTTGATTAATAAAAAGAAATACTGAAGATGCAGAGGAAAGTGTTGAATTTTTTTTTCATTAAGAAAACCAAATAAAAGTAATTTTGCAGAAGTATTTTTGTTTCCTGATTCAGGAGTAAATAATGGAACAATTAGGGGAAAAAAAAAAAAGAAACAGCAAGAAACATGATACAGAAGATTATAGAAAAGTCTGCTCTAAATTGATACATTATAAAATATACAAACCATACCTTGGCCATTACAATGACATGAGTAGGATTTGGTTTTCATATCTGTCACCGGATAGCCAACTAACTTTATAACATTGATAAATAACTTCAAAATAATTAGTTATAAAATTAGTCAGCCACTGACATTATGAAATTATACTTTAGTTTAGACATTCCTCTGAGTATGTAATGCAATAAGAGTTATTGAGCGCTATGTGCAGTATAAACATATTCTTTCTAAAAGGTACACTTTACAGAAGTCCTAATACCAGTAGCCATCAGTAGGACTGGAGTACTCTAATTACCCTTTATAACATTGAGAGTTTTAGCTTTCTTTTTCAATGTTCATTTTATTTTTCAAACTGCATCTGGAACTGATATATGTTATGTAATTTTTCATATGGTTTGTCATGTATTTTTTTTTATTATTATTATCTTCTTAAAAAAAAAAGTGGATATATTTATATACCTATCTAGATTTAATGTACTGGTGATGCTTCAAATGCAAACTAATTAAAAAGGGTCATAACAGAAGATGAGGAATCACAAAGATTAAATTGGAGAAACTACACTTGATTTCTGGAGTAGACTTGTTTCAGTTTTGTGTGGGATTTTTTTTTCCCCCAAGTTGTCTATGGTTTGATATCCCCGTATGTATGTCATCAGACAACAACATTTTATAAGATATATTTATTTTTATAGTAATTAATCATAGCAAGTCTCTTGATAATTAAGAAAGTCAGTGATATTTTATCTATATTCAGTGAATCTATTGCCACTTCTTCCTTTTTTTTTTTTAATGTATTACTAACTATTGGTAAAAGCCCAGTAAAAGAGTATCTCAACTGTGCATTGGTTGTATGAGTACAAGAGAAAATATGGATAATATGTCACTCTAACTGCTGTTCTAAACTGTAAACTACGTTATCGTTTCTACAGTGTAAGACTTGGACTATGCTATGCTCATTAAAATATATGTATTATGCATTTCATAGTTTCCTTAAAATTATCAACCTGCTTGCCATTGCAATGTAGACACCATCTTACGTGGTCGGCCATAATGAAAAAGGTTCTTATTCCTTATCCATTACTTTTATGGATTTAACATCTAGATGACATTACTGAGAGACAAAATTTACTGTATCATACAGTGCTAGAACCTGTAGCACAATTCTGGACATGATTCATAAGAGTTCTGGTGGTTTAGCATATTCTGGGACTAGTTTGTGTGAAAAAACAAACAGGTCTTTCCTTAGTTCAGAATTATTTGTATCATAATTTGAATCATTCTTTTAGTTCAGAATTATTTGTTATCTTATGGAAATTCTGAGCAGGAGAAGTAAATCTTTTTTTATGCTAAACACCTTTGAGGGGCTGCACTGAACACAGACAACTTCTCATTCAGTGAATGGGATTTCATATGTGTTTGTTCATGTGTCAGTAGTTCTTCTGTTTTCACCTACATTATTTCATCCTGAACAGGTAAAACTTTGGCTATATGGACAAAAAGTAATCATGTCATCTGTCAGGAAGATTCTTTCTATTTTATGCAGCTGTCAGAACTAAATTAATTCTTCCAGAATTTGTTCTTTTTTTTTTTTTCAGGTAAGTGCCAGCCTGTATTACTCATAGGACTTTGGCAACTCTTAGTAGGATGAAATTTTATTCTTTGCAATATGTAGACCTTTCCAAGGCCTTAAAAAGGGAAAGGATATACAGAGACATCTAAAAAGCTATTGTTCTTTGAGATACTAATAAATGATACATCAGCAAGGCTACATACACTTACAGACCTTGGCTCTGACAGCAGAACTTAATTAATCCATCTAATTCATGGATCAGTTTAGATGTAAAAACCCTTCAGAGCTAAAATTAGCCTTTCAGTCACTCTGAGTTATGAAGTACAATTTATTACATAACTTCCCTAAGAGGGAAACAAAAAAAAAAAAAAACAACAAAAAAAAGCTATCAGTCATGAAAACGGTGCTAGCAGGCTGTTAAATTTGCTTCTAAAAGCTATACTGGATTCCTAAATTTACAGTAGAGTCTATTTCTACAGATGTAATCAAAACAAATCTGCCAAATCTGCTAGGTTAATTGCTTTCCATACCTTCTAAATGGTATGGATAATAGGTAACTGCAGTGTTACTCTTGTTTTCCAGTTAGGAGGTTAAATGGCCACTTAAAAAGTTGCAAAAGAAAAAAAACCCTGAGTTATCTAAAGTTTTAAATTGTATGACAGAAATGGTTTACGGTACTTCCTCTGATACTCAAAAAATTGTCAAGAGAAACACTAAAACCTCATGTTCCAACACATATCTTGACACTTAAAATAGAAAAGCATTTGTAGTTTAAGAGACCTTTAATCCCAGCAGTTTCCTGTACAGATGAGTCAAATAAATTACTCTGTCATGGCTCTTTAGCAAAAATAAAACATTTTCTAAACATGCCACTTATCTTGGACATTTATCTGTAACTCAGTTCCGAAGTCCATTCCAACAGAACAAGATTGTTTCATGTATTGTAAGCAACCCTTATGACATATATGAAAATGCAATATAAATGTTTAGCATACACTCACTAAATTATGTATTAGATTAATACAAAAATAAGCAGATAACTTTTCTTTTTTTTTTTTTTAACTACATGTAATTTTCAGCACTTCGATTTAATTCATGGAATTATTTCAGCCCAACTACCACCTTAGACGCCAACCTTGCTCATTCTCTCATAGCAACAACTAAATCTCTACAAGTCCACTAGCAAAAACCTGAATCTTAATTGCACTTTGTCCTTTTTTTTAATGCCTTTCTGTGCTGACATAGCAAAAGACGGGTCATGTTATTCTCTTCTCTTACAGGTATTGTTGAAAAGATACTTTAATACTTTAACTATGAATTTACCACGGACTCTAGCACCACTAATGACTCAGTTCTTTAAAATAAATCCCTTCTTTCTCACACATCTAGAAAGAAAATAACAATTTCTAAAGCACTGTGGCATTTCAGTGAGGTTGGTATTATAGAAATGCAGAACTATAGATATGTTAACCTCCATTTGATGGGAAAAGTTATTGTAATTTCTTTTATATTAGCAGACTATTTAACTTGAAGAAAATGTGTCAGGATTATAGAATAGTATTGAAAAATCATCTTTCCCCATATGTTCCCTTAATTACTTCATTAATCTTTTCAAGATATATGGAAAAAAAAAGAATTTTTATGTTGTATATTTAAAAAATTGATGACAATAATATTGTAAACACAAAGTAAAAAGCTGGTAGCATGGAATTTTTTAACAATGAAGAGCATCCAATCAGTAAAATGTCTGAAAAAAAACCAGGAGAGGATAAAAGTATGAATGCATACAAACACAACTTTGCTTTGCATCTTGAAGGAACCAATCAACTAGAACTGTCTACAGATTCAAGCTCTGTTAACATTACATGAAACTATGAGGAATTACAATACTAATTGTAATAACATGTAGGAAAACTGTATGGACATATACATATTTTCCAAGTGGTTGGGTTTAAATCAGCCTGGTTAAATATTGCTCAGCACAATCCTACCTTATGTTCCTACAAGTTAATAAGATCAAAACAACTGATGATCAGGAATGGATAGCACTTATAGTGTCCGAACACAAGCAAGGCAATCACTTCTTTCATTCAGATCATCAGACTACAGCCCTTTCTTATTCCTTTGGAAGCCATTTTATGTAAGTTCCCTTAAGATGACTGGAGGAAGGAGAAATACTAGACTAACAGAAGCTGGAGACAATTTTGCATAAAAACTGAATTTAAGCTTGATTTTTTTTTTTAATGAAATTTACAGCAATTTTAATTATTTAGAAAAACAGATCTGCTAGAAAAACAGATTTCTCTGACTTACAGTTCCCTGCATTCAGAGAGTGGGAAGTGGGAAGGGTATGCCCAAGTAATCATTTAATGAAATGTATATTTTACTTAATTTAACATAAAGTAGAGCCCTGAATCATAAGTTGTTCTGTCTGTCCCTGTTTTTATCAGGGAACATCTAAAATAATCATCTGGATTTATTTTACATTTAAAATCAGAAAGAAAAGATTTTATTTTTTTTCATAGTAACTATGCTCTGACACCATTTCAGTTAAAGGAAGGTAAGCAACATCTTTGACACATTAGCACTCTTCATGTAACCTTTAGCACTGTGCAGGTTGTTAAAGGATTTCCTCTGCTCTAGGAAAGATGAAGGTATATGACAGAAAGTAAGGGATAGAGCTAGTTTTCAAAGGCTTCCCTAAAAGAGTGAGACAACTTTGTACTTCTAGTTATATAACAGATTTACTTAACAGCCTTCAGCATGCAAGATTGGATGAAATTCTGCTTTGAGGCATTTTCCTTCACAGAATTGTTTCTATAGAAGCTAGGAAAAAACTGTGGGATTCATCCCTTTGAAAAAGACTACAAGGTAAAAAGGAAAGTCATCCCAATAGAAATAGTAGCCAGTAATAAGGAAAGAACTGTATCTTCTCAAGGAGGGCGCAGCTCAGAGCACAGCCAGGGGAGTACCTGCATGGCTCTGTGCAGTCAGGCCCCACAGTGCCTGGTGCGTGCTACAAGACTGCCTGCACTCATACCAGCCTCCAATGGTAGATTGCCACTGGCATAACTCTGGACTTAAATTACAAGTCCTTCATATGTCAATATTTGGGTAATCTACTAATAACATGCATGCTCAGGTCAGCAAAAACCACTGGGCTGTGGGGGAGAAAAATGGCAGAATGTCAGAGGCTGTGTTTCAGGTGTGTAAAGCAAGGCAAATGGGGATTTATAGGTGAAACTTTGCCATCACAGGCGAATCTTTGAATCACTTATCTTTTTTAATGGACTGTAGTTTTATCTTTTCTTCCTTTATAACAACCTTTTCTTTCTCTAGTCCTCAGCTTCCAATCTTTGCCAAATATTCGCTCAAAATATATGCATTTCTGTATGAAGTGTCAGGAAAAGAAGAACTTGCCTATGGAACTTTGTCAAAAAACCCACAACACAACCAAAACCCCTAATATAATATTAAGAGTTTCTGTAAAAGGTGCTGAGGAAAAAAAGAAAAATTGTATAAAATGAGAAAATGGGATAATGAAAAATTTAGTTCATAAGGACTTTTATACATGTTCTTAAGTCACCAGAAAAAAAAAAAAAAAAAGAAAAGAAAAAACAAAAAAGGAAAAACCTATTAAAGAAAAGAAGAAAGGCAGCACAAAGATAAGGAATGCAATGTTTTAGCTTGGTATAACCATCATTCTGTCATAAATATCTAGACATGAGAGAAGATCAACTCTAGTAAATAACAAAGAAGTTACAGTATTTTACCTACCTGTTAAGAGTAGTAGCTTAAAGAACTCTTGACTAAGGAGCAACATAATAAGTTTTAAGCAGAGCTACACCTCACTTTAGGGAAAATAAAGTCAAGGCAATTGTGAAGACAAGCAAATGCATCCTTTTATGATGGCAGATGTCCACACCAACCTACACATCAGGATTAAAACAGTCAATGTCCTTGGAGAAGCTCAGCTGACAGCTGTCAAGAACAGCATAGACAGTGATAAGTCTTACGTTACTTACACAGAAATCTAACAGGAATAAAAAAGTGATGCGGTGGAAAAAGCTGGTGCTTCCTTATTCATTTTGATGTTTCAGCTACCATGATGGGATCCTCTTTCATAGGTCATTACATGAGATACATATGTATATAAGCACACATGTATATAATATATACAAATAAAATATATATGCATTTAAATAAAGTGCACATTATACAATACATACATATATATTTTGCATATTTTTTATCTGTATTGCTTTACTCCCCGTGTTAGTATCTAAATTCCAAGGTCTTTATGCAAAAAAAAAAAAAAAAAAGAAAATTAGTACTACTTTGAAGTAAGAAAATATGTCTTATTACCAGACTACGCAGACGAAAAAGAAAGAACCCACATGACATACATAACTTCTTCTTGAGATAAAATGAAGTCATAATTTCCACAAAAAGAATATATACATTCTTTTCCAAGAATATATACATTAATATATACAAAAAATGCCTGAGAGTCAAAAAAGTGACATCAAACAATCATTTTCCTTTGTCATATTAAAAGTCCTTTTGAAGAAGCTATTTCATTAATGATAGATATTAGTTGTCTGAAAGAGCTAATTCCACTGCTACCATCAGAAGAAAATCACTAAAATATCATTTTTTGGCCTTTGTCTTCGAGTCTTTACTTAAAGGCTCAGCCTTTGTGATTTTACTATAAAGTCTAAACTTCCCAACTTCCAACAATTAATTTCATTTTTTGTTTTGATTTTTACTTTAAAATAGTATGGAAGACATATTATGGCATAAATTTCACCTATGACAGCATTAAAGTTCTGAGTTTCTCCTTTCCATCTCAAGCATTAATTGGAATTCATAACATATATAAGAAATCTTACATTAGTAAGAATCTGAAAGTCAATTATCTTACCTACAGAAATATTTAAGCACGTGTTTTTTATTGCCCTAAGGCATCTGGCATAAAATAACATTCTAATCATAAGTAATAAAGTTGTTATGAAACATCTTCTGCACAGGCATCTCACTAAACATGTTTCTGAAATGTGGCTGTTATTGCAGGAGATTGCCATAGATCATCACCACTAGCATTTCTGGAAAGGCTTCTGTTGAGTGTATATACATCAAAATGAGTTAACAGCAAAATGACAAGTGACAATTTTAAGTTTATTCTTCACTGAAGAGATGCATTTTGTTTGCATGTTTTACTGGCTGGTAACAACAGGTAACTGTCCTGGGTTCAGCAGTAGCAGTCATGTTTCTCCTCCTTGGTAGCTGGTGCAGTGCAGTGTTTTGACTTTCGGCTCGGGAACAGAGCTGATAGAGATGTTTTGGTTTGGCCAAGGACTTTGTGAGCCTCATGCTCTGCCAGGGAGGAGGGGAAGCCGGGAGGAAGCAGAGACAGGACACCTGACCCAAACTGACCAAAGAGGTATTCCATACCACAGCACATTATGCCCAGGATGTAACTGGGAGTTAGCCGGAAGGGCTGGGAGACTGCAGGGTTGGAGGAGGTATCGGTCGGAGCTTGGTCGGGCTTGGGGGGCGAGTTAGCGGTCAGTGGGTGCTGAGGTGTTGTATTCTGTTCCCTTGTTATTTCCTTTATCATTATTATCATTGGTGGTAGCAGTAGTGATTTGTGTTATACCTTAGTTACTAAACTGTTCTTATCTCAACCCGTGGGAGTTGCATTCTTTTGATTCTCCTCTCCGTCCCTCCGAGAGCAGGGGGAGGGCAAGAAAGGGGGGAAAGTGAGCGAACGAATTACCTGACTGGGTTTAAACCACGACAGTAACTTAGGAGGGAAGAAAATGATACATAAATAACTTGGAGAAATAAAGAATAGAGAATGCATCCTAAACATGCTCTTAAGTTATTTCTTTCTTCCTAACATTACTAATGAATAAACCACAATGTCAGACATATAATCTTTGTTCAAGACAGCAAAGAAGGCTACAATGAAACAATCTATCACTATTAGCGCTGTGTAAGAGATAATTAGTGTTTGATTAGGCATGCTCCTTAGAATATAGTTTACATTAGATATTCTTTTGCCAGTGTATCTGAGTTCATAACTGCCTGAATATAAATCAGTTTGGGTGAAATATCAACAGCAGTGATGGGTCCCTAGAGCTCTGATTCTTTTATCAGGAATCAAATCAGTTGCTCTGTATAGGCTTAGCTGACTTCAGAGAACAGTAGCCTACATCAAGAGACTACTATATATTCCCATTCTCTTCATAATGTAGCTCTCTACGTACACTTTTTTTATCCCCAATATCAACCTGAAACAGTATTTATTTCCCTGCAGATAATTTCTCTTAGCATAGTTGCACATAAATAGAAATACAATTTTTTTCTCTATATATGCGTAGAACCCAGCTCAATGAACTTGCTACATCTGACTATAACACCACTATGATAACAATAAGGAAGTATTTTTCCAATTCCTATTCCATGAATGAACAGCAAAATCAAAGCAAAATTTTACAATCCATTAACAATTTAGGGATATAATTTGTTCCTAAAAAAACTTTCATATCTTTTTGAATGTCACACTAATTTTTCTTACTTTACTTCCTCTAAGACAGAATATATTTATAGTAATATTTAATAACTGAAGGAAAATACTATTAATATTTTCATCTGGTTTTATTCTAGGGTGCTTATCAGCAACTGTAAATGCTTGGATAAAAGCATAAGTATGGTTCCATTGTGTAGTACTGTAGTTCAAAATACACAAAACAAAGTATCTTAAATCCAAGTGACTTTTCTGATTGTATTTTTGATGCTCAGCATGATAAAACTGAAAAATGTAATGATAAAATATTAGTATTTTACATGTAAATCTCTTGGAAATCCCTCAACCTCATGGATGAATCTGCCTCCTTGTTTTCCTCAGCTGTATCACAAGAAGAAAAAAAGAAAAAAAAAAAGGAAATACAACACAAATATAGGAATTGAAAAAACCTGAAGTTATCTAAATCATAAGTAGAGAACAGTATTCAAGACCATCAGAAAAAAGCAAGACTGTCACAAAGAAGCTTGCACAAGCAACAATGGTCTTTCTCTTCATGCTGGGGTACTTTGTCATACAGCAGAATACTGCACTGTGCTATTCCAGGTCTGGAATTTTCACCTTTCATTTTCCAGATTAAGGCAATTGTTTTGTCCTGCTGGTGATGTACAAGTGTTAGAGTTCTGCTCTCAATTAAATTCAGCAGCTATCAAGCCCCACCCTATGTCTCTGGAATTGTGGTTTTATATTCCCATCTACAAAATGAGTAAGAATTTAATTCCAGGAAAGAACGCCAGTCAGAGAAATAAAAAATTGCTGTCATTAGAAAAGAGATAAAAAACAAAAGGTCTGCTGGTGAGGAATAAGGGAAAGGCAGAATAAAGAGAAACAGAAATGCAGTACCTAAAGATGTTATCAGGTCACTCAAAAAATTAAACCTGTGGAAGAGAGCCTTCTGAATTTTCACATTTATTATGTGCATTATTCAAGTGAATGTAGACCCCCATGATACTGTGGTGGAAGAGGACAAGGAAAAAGTACTCCCTACCCTAAAGACTTTGAGGAATATACAGAACTAAACGGTCAGTTAACAAACAAGCCCAAACATCATATGAAATTTTTCATTATCTATTTAGCAGACCAACAATAGTTCTGAAAAAAAGCTTACAAATGCAAACAAAAAAGAGTTTGTACACAGAAAAAAAAAAAAAAACACAGAATCTCCCAACACTGAATGAATACAACAGAGCTTTTTTTTTTTTTTTTTTTTTTTGTTGTTGTTCATTAGCTTATTTTTTGTTTAGGACATCTGTGTCTAGTATAAAAAGCTGTATTGAAGAGACTCTACCATAACAGATATTTTACAGGTAGTATTAGTGAAATCCCAGGCTTGTGTGTTATGTGTATACTTACACGAGGTACAAATCTGTTACTAGCCCACACACATACATCACACACAAGCTTGTCACCAGGATGGTGATTAATAGGGTGCTTCTTATTAGCATTGGACTGCTAAGTTTTCCAGACTCATGTTGGCAGGTGTGTCTCTAATGCTGGAGGCAACTGTGACAAAGACAGGGAGATACAGGAGGAATCCTTGAAACAGAGAGGTTTGGGAATGAAATCAGAGATTTCCAATCTGTTATTACAATTTCAGTGATGAAGAAAACAAATCCAAGGATGTGAGTTTGAACTTTTGCACCATTCATAGCTCTTACCAGCATGAGAATGCAACTCGCTCAGGATTTGGTGTTTCACACACTGGCATTGTGAAGCTTTATTGCTGCTTTTCATAACAGAGGGACTGTGAGAGTCCATGTGGCTCTGCCCCAGAGGCAGCCCTCAAAAGCCCTACTGTCTCAGCTATGAGTCACTCAGACTGTCTCTGGCACTCAGAAAGGCTCAGCAGTACTGATGATACCATGACTCTTTTTTCATCCAGATGAGATCAGTCCTTCACACTGATGAACAGTGGAAAGAATGAAATGCAGTTTCACTAACATCCTTCTTACAATTCAACTGTACAAACTATGCACCTAGGCAGAAAAAGCCAGAAACAGGCCTGGATGAGCAAATGAAAAGCAGAAAAACAACCACTTTTAACACAAAGAATTAAATCACAATTTGCAACATATGATCTACCTAGAAAACATGATATATAAGCTATTCATACCATTCTAATCTTATAAATACAAAGGAAAGGGACTTCTGATGCACACGGAGAGAGAATGTCTCTCTGAATAATTCAGACTGGATTTTCGAATGCCAAATTGACACATAGCTGCCCCCACTGGGCACAAGAAGCACTCATTTTTCTACCAGGAACACCAATCACATGAGCAGCAGCTGGAATGTACATGGGATGTTAATCCTACAAATAGTAACAGATACTACCAGTCTGGTGTTTTTTCCTGCGAGAGGCAGCAGACTGTTGGCACCATAGACAAAGATAGTCACACTTCTCTCGGATGCTCAAGCTGTGCTTCACAAGCCATACTGCCATTTCACAATGAAAAATAAACCAACATTATATGGCGTACTCTATAACTAAAGACATTACTTATTACATTCTCCTTCTGAATTTTAAATTTTACATGGAAACACACAGTTCAGTGACATAAGCCTATATTGGCTTAGATATCCGAGGAAGTGCCACTGTATCTTTAGAAATGTTAACCCAATTAGTAAACTCCAAAAAGTCAAAGGACTAAAAGAAAATCTGTGGAAGCCTAGTATGTATAAACGATGCACAGTTCAAGCTAATACAAATAATAAAAAAGTCCATCAAGTTAATGTGCTATAGAAAGATTCCCAACTAACATACCTATCTGGTGCACCATTATAGTTTTGTAATGAAGAAACTTATCTACTGTTCAGAATCACTTTAGGATTTAACATGCAAAATATATTCAAAGGAAACTGTTTTTACACCCATACAAAAATTTTAAATGTATATTTTAAATGTATGCCAATTATACCCTAGGAAAAACTTTTAATAGAAACTTCAGTTCTTTTATTCTTTTCTTATTCAGTTCTATTTTTTGCTTCTCTTTCAGATTTTTTTAGTTCTGTAATTCTTCTCTTTGCTTTCAAATCATACAGGAAGGATGAGAGAGCAAACTTTTTACTTTTTTTTTTTTTGTCCGTGCCCAAAGACAAAGAAATAATCAGAGCACTGAATGGATAGACTTCCATTTACAAGCATCAAATAAAAGCCACTAACAGTTGCTTGCAAGCATTAAAGACACCTCTGGGATTAGCACTTTATAAAATTCTTTTGGCTTAATAGACAAATGGGTGTTTATATACAATATATATATAAGTTCGTATTCCTCAGAGACCTAAATCCTCTTACTCAGAGAAAAGGTACATGCTGTGTGATTACATATCCATTGGCACACTTACCAAGCAAAGAGTAATAAGTAAAAATGGGAGAGAGGAAGGATGTATTTCAGGCTTACACCTGTTACCCAAAGTTGGGGCTACATTTCAGTCAGAGTTACTCATAATTTTTTCCAAAAAATACTTACTTGTTTTACACAAATTGACTTCATGTCCTATATTTGCACTGAAACTTGTTTCCATTGTTTTTGCAAGAATATAGCAAAGCAAAAACTGAAAGTATCACCAACTTCAATCATTAGGATTTTAGCTAAATCTCAGACCCTGAGTTCCTGAATTTAAACTACCTGAAAAGGAAAAAAAAGATGGCAGACCCCTAATCTGGCTGAGGTAGAGCGAGAGAAGGGGATGGCAAGGAAAAGGGTGAGCCTGTAGTCCAAGCCTAACAGTGCACTTAGTCACTTGCATTTAGAAATATAGGGGAATGTAGGGATGAAGATGAAAAAAGGAGGGAAAAGTTGAATTAACCCAGTAAAAAAAAATCCAATAGAATAAATAGAGAAAAACAGATTTATTTTAAGCATGATATTAGTAATCAAAAAAAAATGACTGTAAGGTAATCACAGAACTTTGAAAAAATACTGAGTCCATCAATGTAGTATTTATGATGCACCTTAAATATAAGTATACTTTTTAAAGAAATTAACAGACTGAACCAGGAAACAAAAAATGTTCTTTGACAATCAGAAATTGATACAGTCTCTGAATTTCTGAAATACAGTTTTCAATTCAGAAATACAGAAACTCTTCTATGCATCTTGGGCAGAGCAGAAAAAGCAATGCTGTATTTACCTTTTTAAAAACTAACACATGCATATTAAAAAAAAGTATTAGGGATTAAATTATACTGGAAGAAATGTGCAAACATAGTTTTGTAATACTGTGGTGTACCATCTACAACTTTGAGAACAACCTAAAACTATCAGTGTGCTTATGTCTTGTGTTTATCAATAATTCATGAATTCTGAAAGAAAAAAGGTCCATTAATATGGCACCAAATACATAAAACTAGATACAGCACAGTTTTGAAGTAATTCCTATTTAAACCGGAAAACATTCTGAGGATGAAAAAATACTTTGTGGTGGGTTGACCTTGGCTGCTAGACCCCACGCAGCCATCTTTATTAAAAA
This sequence comes from Pezoporus wallicus, assembly GCF_028554395.1. NCBI lineage: Eukaryota > Metazoa > Chordata > Aves > Psittaciformes > Psittacidae > Pezoporus > Pezoporus wallicus. Next base: position 120,560 of record NW_026641006.1, read on the forward strand.
AGTGAATCCACCACAATCATTCTTCCAAAGGTTAAACAATCATACTATAAAAATGTCTGCCTGATAGCTAATCTGGTTTTCCAGCTTCAGCCTTCAGCCACATTGGGACATTCAGTATTCATGATTTTTACTCCTATATCATGGATATTTGTATTAATAAATGTCAGGGTGTACTAGAAAGAATGATACTTTAAAGCATTCATTTTCATAAATTCATTTGGTATTCACTGCAATAACAGTAGTCAGAAGAAATCTGTTTTGTAGTAATGTGGATGTCTTATCTATTTTCAAAAAAAATTTGTTACAATCTAGCATTATTATACTGGTAAAATTAGGTGCCACTGGACACTTCAATAAAGATTTATGATATAGATGTGTAATGTAAGTAAATCACTGCCTGATTACCTGTAAAAAATGATACCATCAAGGCTGTATAGGTCATCTCAAAATTTACCACCAGGAAGGTTTAACTGTTTAAGTTCTGGAGTAAATTTCCTGTAAGAAATAAACAACCTGCAACACTCAAATATCAACCCGACAGTTCCACTTCTGCCTAACAAATATATAAGTCTGCAAAATATACACATAGAATTACCAGCCTGTCAGCTTTGAAATACTGAAATGTAATGTAACATCTTCCCAGTGAAGTAGATATCAGGTTGTAAACCAAATACCAGGTTGTAAACTAAATGAGGAAAAAAACCTGCCCTCTACCAGCTGTTTCAGTGATTCACTGATTAAAGTTTTTTCAAAAAAGAGCGAAACAGAATTTCATGATAGATTGCTCAAGTTAACTAGTTTCTCTGAAGAGTGAGAGTATGACCTGGGTGACAGCATTTAGAAGGATGAGTTATCTCTTCACCACAGTAGTCATTAGGTCATATAATATACAAATCTTGTACATGATTAAGACTGACAAGAAGTGGCAATAAAAATTCCACAAAAAGCCACTGATTAGTTCTGCATATCCATGCAACAACTGTAATGCAGAACAAATCATAATGTACTTCAGTGGCCTGACGTGCTGGTTTTGACTGGGATAGTGTTGATATTCTCCACAGTAGCCAGTACATAGCTGTGTTTTGGATTTGTGCTGGAAAGGACATTTGATAACACAGGGATGTTTTTGTTATTGCTGAGCAGTGCTTACACAGAGTCAAGGCCTTTTCTGCTTTTCACTCCACCAGCAAGTGGGCTTGGGATGCAGAAGGATCTGGGAGGGAACACAGCCTGGACAGCTGACCCCAACTGACAAAAGGGATATCCCATACCATATGATATCGTGCTCAGCATATAAAACTGGTGGAAGAAGAATGAAGGGGGAACATTTGGAGTGATAGCATTTTGTTTCCCAAGTCAAATTGCGCATGATGGAGCTCTGCTTTCTTGAAGATGGCTGAACCTGCCTGCCAAACGGTAAATTAATTCCTTGTTTTGCTTTGCTTGCATGCATGGCTTTTGTTTTACTTATTAAACTGTCTGTATATCAAGCCACAAGTTTTTTTCACCTTTTATGATTCTCTCCCCTACTGCACTGGAGGAGGCAAGTGAGCAGCTGTGTGGGGCTTAGTTGCCATGTGGGGTTAGACCACACCACCTGAATGATTACCAAGATTAGACACTAAGGGACGGAAGGAACAGAGCAACAACAAATAAAATCTCACATTTGAAACATTATAGAAGCATATTTTTACAATGGTAAGGTTGTGGATCTGCTTTCACGGGAGGTTTCCAAAGATAAGGACATCTCCACTGAGCAGGAAAGCTACTAAACAGGCTAGAACCACAGCCTACAGGAAAGCTTCTACTACAGTCCTTTGTGGATGATTTTGATTGAATGGACATCCACATCCTCGAGGGTTTTTTTATTTTTACTTTGCTAAATTATGGGCATTCATGGAAGTACAAGGGGCTAACTAAAGATTTTTCTAAGCAAGCAACTTGACCGTGTCTCAGGAGGATTTACTTTTTTTTTTTCATTTCTTAGGAATATCATACACCATTACAGAATTTAGATTTAATGCAGCTTGTGTGCCTGAAGTTGTTAAGAACCAAAGAATTTCATAAATGTCTAAAACATGAGTTGCATAATTTTAACATTACATTTCCACCATTTTAATATGTTAACTATTGTGCACACTGCCATTCAGAAGTTTCTTAAACAATTCATTAGCTGTTGAAAATATGAAATATAGAATGGAATGGTAAGACAGCTTTGGTTGTCTTAGAAATAGCAATGATTCAGAGTTTCTGTTAATGGCAAAAGCATCAGGCTTCCCACACCTGGCATCCTTTTCCCAACCAAAGCATGACAAACAATAAAATAAGATGTTCTGAATACTAACATACCTCATGTCCCAGATCACAGCAGTGTTGTCAATCCAGCAGGAACACCTGTTTAAAGATGCTTATTTCCTACTATATGCTTATTGCAAGTGCTTGGGATTTTGAGTCATAGTTGATTGCCTTTCTTTAGAGTTGAATCAGAGTAAAAATTAGGGACCTTAGAGCTGGGGTTTGTTTGTTTGTGGGTTTCATTTTCTTTGTAAGAACAGAGCAGCATATTGAGAAAGTTTCTCCTTCATGGTACACATGATCTAAAGCTGCTAAGATGTGTAAACTTAAAGGATTTGGACAGGAGAGATGCCAAAAAAAAAAAACCTACCTAATTTCTGTATAAGGAATGATGATAGCAAATTAAACATATTACTGCGTTAATGCAAAATATTGAAACAAAATATTGAAACACATTAATTGTACTGACAGGCAAATTATAAAAATTATAAACAAATAAAGGGTATTCCTATTTTGGGTCTATTAGGACTATGCATGTTGTTAAAAAGGTCAATACAGAGTACAAGTTACATTACCTTTAACGAAGGTAAATGTTATTGGGCTGCAATGCACTTTTATGAGAAAGGGATCTGTTTGATATTTAAATACATTTCAGATTTCCAGTGGCTCTCTATATAGCATAATTTCTGTGAAGCTAATGAATTATGACAGACAAAAAACAAAGAAGCTGGAATATATTAAGTGTTCATTTATATCACTGCCTCTTGTCATTTCTGTAAAGGAATCTACCATATTTAGATTTCATTCTCCCCATTTTCTTAAGGTAATTTGAATGTTAATGTAAAATGGAGGTATTGGATAAAAAAACGTATACCTAGTTTTCTTCAGGACTTAAATACTCCAAGGAAAGGGACAGACATGAGACAACTTATGAAGGGAGAACTAATCGCAGATAGCATGAAAAATTATTATTTGAATACACGATCATTAACAACAAACCTAAGTGGGTTTTATTTTTCTTTTTCCCTGTATTTTGTTTCTTATCTGATAAAAAAAAAAAACAATTTTCATGACACATTCAATTTTTATAAGCCAGAGTACCTTTCAAGGTTTTCGTTACATGTGACACAAACCTCACTTAAATTTACAAACATATTGTTGAAATATGAAAGCCACCCTCTTAAAAAATTACTAATCAATAGTGATGCTTTCAGTTTGTCTGAACAAATGAAGAAATTTCAGTACACACAAATGAAACCTGACCAGAGCTTGATGCTTTTGTCAGACAGACTGCATGATTTGGCTTCATAATTGACAGAACTTGTAGTGATCTTGAAAAGAATGAAGGAAAAAGATAACTGAGCACATTTTCTCTTTGCATTATGCTTTTCCTTCAGTGGAAGGTAACATTTAATAAACAACTGTTTCTTTCTAGTGAAACATTAAACCACAGATATGCTGTCTGAGTGTTTTGTGATGAAGAAATGTCTTATAATAAATGTACCTGTTGCAAGGTGAGATGTCTGGAAATTATTTTTTACCATTTTTTTCCCCTATATTTTAGCACTGCTGAAAGTGCTCTATCTCTGATTGTGTGTTTTTCTGTAAAACGCTTTTTTAGCATATCAAAGATGGAGGGAAAAAAAAAAGAAACAACAAAAAAAAAAAACCACAAGTTAGGAGTGAACTGGAGGGAGAATGCTGTGGTTCCTTTTAGGATTTCCTCCTTAACTCCGGGGAAGAAATATGGAAAAAGAGACATATATGACCTAAATCACTGGGTGGGCTGGCACTACTTAAAGAATCAGGGAAGCTATGGGATTTTGACTCCTAGGCACACATGAGCAAGAATAGAAATTTGGGGCATGGAAATAATTCCTAGGTTGCCTTAAAAGTCACTTTAAAGAATAAGAAGAATGAATGTCAGAAACAAGTCTGGATATAGTCTACATTTATTATATTCTGCTGGATTATGTTATTTTAAAGTCTGGATAATTGGTGTAATCAAGTACGACCTACCAAACAGATACAGGGAGAGCTTAATTGTGTTAAAATGTGAATGGACTTCAAGAATCTGAACTGAATACAAATTCAGAAGGAAAATATAATATTGTGAACAATCTGATAATATCTCAATAACTACTCCTCCTACTTGCTCACACCTGATTTTTTCCGTATTGTTCAGCTTGAGTTATACTGATAAATACTCATGAATTATCAAGTTAGCAATGACAGTGAAAAGACTGTGAGCCTTTTGAAAATGTTGCATAATTGCTTTTTTAATTTACTTCAAAAATCTATACTGCTATCATATTTATAGAAGCAGTTTATCATTTAATAGGTTTTCATGTATTTCAGAGGAAAGAAAGCTTGTCTATGATTTGTCCTATTTTTCTAGAAAAATAGTTCACTGTAAACCGTCATTGCAGAAGCAAACTTCAAGCAGTTACTGACTGGATTCAGGTTATCAAAAGACTTGACTAACTAATGCATTATCTTTGTTTTCCATTCATATGTTTCTGAAAAGAAAGCTTTAGAGAAGATGCTGGGTTTTTTTTTTTTTTTGATTTTTTTTTTAATTATTATTTTGCATGCTGAATAAAAACCAAATGTTCAATGTAATGTTCAATGGTCCATTGCCATGGGTATAGTGGGTGGGGAATCACAGGGGAACTATCTTCTCCTACTGTTTATATTGAGGTTATCAATTCTGTGGAATCATCCAGTAAATATAAGTAAATAAAAAGGTTTACCATTTTTCTCATACAAAGGAGTTGGAAGTCAATTGTCAGAAAGCAGAGATAGTCAGAAGCAAAAATTTTGTTTAGTAAAGACTCTCTTCCTCAACCCTTAATCTCAAAAACAGAGAAGGGAATGTTTGCCTGAATGTGCAGGACTTAGTCTCTTATATTTTATTTGGGGTGTTCAATTCTTTTATTTCTTATTTCTGAGAGTGCACAGGCACCCACTCTGTAACACCAAATCTGAAAGCAAGCACTATGTAGGCAGAAAAAAAGCAATGATGTATCTCTAGTAGAATCACAGGATCATAGAATTAACCAGGTTGGAAAAGACCTTTAAGATGAAGTCCAACCATTACCATGGGTCCTAGGTGACAGAAGTTAATAATGCTATGACCTAGATAAACTACCAATTGTGAATCCTAAATTTCTTCCCAATTTTCTGGTCAAAAAAAAAAAAGTCACTGTCCCAAAGAACCTACACTATGATCAGTGGTTGTCACAGCGCTATTTTGGTAGTACCTGCTTTCTCAATAATGTAGATATCTTGAGAATTACAACCTTCACAGCAGCATTTCTATGCACAGATAATGATATCAATATATACAGAAGAAAATCACTGATACAAACCCAGCACTATACACTACACTATTACCTACTCTATTCTATTCTATTCTGTTATGAGATACTAGGCAAGACAATGAATGCCATAAAAAAAGGCTAAAAATACAGATTTTCAACTGACTGGAGTTATACAGAAAGTAGAAATAAGAACCAAGCATTATGTCACTGTTTAGCAAAAGCAATTTTTTGGCCCATTGGCTCTATATATTTTATTTTAGAGTTCACAACTAAAGAACATAATTTTTTCCTCCTTCTCAGGCTGTTTTAAGTTTTTGTCTTGTTTTTTTATGTCTAAGTAAAATGGGCTGGTAATTATTAGTAATGGAAGAAATAATTATATGTTCACAATTACTTCAGTGAATAAACTGTAATCATTGAGCCCTCTCTGACAACACATTAGACATTAAGTTCTTTGAGTGTAAGTTATACCATGTACTCTTAAACACATGATTATTTTTCTTTCTGAACAAGTACAAGTAAGTGTTGATTTGGTTTACAGTCTATATCTTTTATTATCGTCTATATCTTATGTTTAGAACTGAAAGAAAGCTTGCCTTCCTGACCACGCAGCCAATAACGACAGTAGCAGGGGAAGACTGGGAGGAGTGTTCTCCCTGAGGAGGAAGGAGTAGCAGTGACAATGTGTGATAAACTGACAAGAACTCCCATTCCCTATCCCTCCATGCTGTTTGGGGAGGAGGCTGAGAAGCCAGGAGTGAAGTTGAGCCTGGGAAGAAGGTAAGAAAGTGGTTTTTAGATTTGTTCTTACTTCTTATTATCCTATTATCTTATTAATTAGCAATACATTAATTTTCCCAAGTTGAGTCACTTGATGGTAATTAATGAGTGATCTCCCTGTCCTTATGAGCTTTTTGGTGCATTTTTTCTCCCTGTCCAGTTGAGGAGGGGGGATGATAGAGCAGCTTGGTGGGCACATAGCATCCAGCCAAGACTAACCCACGACAGCATCGTATTGTTCATCTTCTACATTCTCCTGTTCTGTTTTCAATTATTTAATCTGTTGTCATGAGACACTTTCCACATTAAACACACATTCTTTTGTCTCCAGTTTTCGTCATACAAACTATAATCTCTGAGAAAATATTGAAAAGTCAGATTCTATGTCTTATATTTTGAATTTAAAACTTGACTGTTATATTTTGAAATCAGAATGTCTGTGGACTTTTTTTGCTATGACAAAAAGGAGTTTCCTATAAAGCTCAAATGCATACATTAAATACAGTGTACATGCACATCACACACACACAAAAAAAAAAAAATCCCTCAGGCCCCACAGCCAGAAGACAGGAAGAGAGCCAACTACTTTAGAGTATTAATGCTAAATATCAGTCAAGAAACAACAAAAAAAATGGATATAAAACTAGTCATATTTACAATTAATTGCCATTCTGCTATTTCAGCTCATGATGCACTGGGCCTTAGTTAATAAGTATTGCCACCAAGATGAATTCACTAAACACTTACGAAGACTATTAGTAAGACTGAATTTTCTTGGCAGTAGAAAAGACTTGGCCGATATTCCTCTACTTGTTCAGAGCCAAAAGGAAAGTATTGCCTTTTCTCCCATCTCTTTTTCTAGTATCATTCTTACAGACTGTTAGGTCTCCTAGTTCAAATAAAATTCTTCAGATTTATTATACTTTGTTGATTTACTAACTTTACTAACAGACATAAGTGGTGTGTCCCTTACTATGTATGATGCACTTTCACACTACAAAGTATAGATTCCTTAAGATAGTAAGCGCATTTGTTGGCTTTCTCATATTTCTATATTTATATCACTTTTTAATTCACTTTGTTGCTTTAACAACCTGTTTCATTCAGTTATTTACAAAATTACATAGACAGCAAACAGCTTTCAGAGAAAATTTTATGTTCTCTTTCAATTAAATATAAAATGGAGCATTTGTATGGTATTTATGTACATTTCACCAGGAACTAATTGCAGTTAGTGGCATTTTAGAGAACACATCAACAAGACAATGATATATTAAGTAAAATTCTGTGATGGTGATAATGTTTTTCCATCCAAGTATCTTTCACTGACTGACCCATCAGAGGCCATCATTACTTTTTCTTTCTTACTGTTAATACTGAGGAATTCTTTGGAAAAAAAAAAAAAAAGAACCTACATAACTATAGATAGTAGTGATAGATCAAAAAAAAAATGTAAAATTCATACAAAAGACAGTAACTTTAAAGTCTAAATTTGAATATGAAATGAGTCAAAGGTCACAGTTTTGCCATCTGATTTTACAATGCAGTTATTTTATAAGCAATTTGCACATATTGATTAAGATAGAAAAAGCACAATATTCAATGAATCATTCTTTCTTTCCTAAGTAGTATTTAGGCTGAAATGTTAACACACCCTTTTTAGCTTCAGAACTGCAGTAACTGAAAAATCCTCACAACATTTTTGTGTAAAATAGTGAAAATAAAATGCATGAGTCCTCCTGTCTCTTTGATGAACAGCAAATGAGAGGAATGGACGATAGCGAAGCCACAGTAATATTTCTTCAGTTCATCAAATCAAATATAGCCAAACCCGCAGCAGATGCTTTTTGTTTTTGAAAAAGTCAAAGGTCAAAATCTAAAACACAGAATTCAAAACCTCTGTGTTATGGATGAACTGCCCACGCACTTGGTACTGGTGAAACACCACCTCAGTGGAAGTTTATTTCACCAATATCTGAGTCATAATTTATATCTGCTTCATTTGTTTGTTCAAAATGTGTTGTGTAAATACTGACTTTTTTCTTTTTAAGGGTGAGGCTGGACACCAGAAAGGCAGGCTGCTTTATCCTGATTGCTGCCCTGTGGCTCAAATGGGACACTTCTCAGGGGAAAGGGCACAGTTCTCGAGAATAACTGAGTGTGCTCAGAAATAATTTCTCAACACTAATGTACAGAACAGAATAAGGAAGTCCATAAACATGGGATCAGTAGGGCCAGCAGAGTTGAGAAGTGTCCTGGGAAGACAAACAGTCCCAGAGATCTCTAACATAATGACAGTCATATAATTCTCCTAGGGATCTAGAGGAGACTACAAAGTTTATATTAATCAATGAGCCACTAAAAATTACTGGAGTGAGAAGGACCCCTCCTGAAAGGAAGCAGTGGATTGGGAAGGTTTATTTTCAAATATCTTGAAATAGCAAACATCTTCTGCCAGATCCAGAAGATCAAGGATTCATCTACTGACAAAATTGCTTTTTGAAGTTGAATTTTAACAAAGATGTATTTCTATTGATTAGTTCCTTTCACAGTATTATTGGTCTCGTAAGGGACCAATATTCCCCTATTCCCTACGTAAGGGAACCCTTCAGAGACTGGGAACAATACCATCACAATTCAGTATTAGTAGGACAAGAGCTATCTTACAAGTATTCATCAGCTCCAAACTTGGCCGGCAAGCAGCATGAGGAAAGGGACAAACATAAAGGAATGATTTGTTTCATCCTAAGAGTAGGGAAGTCTCCACCTCTGGATAGAATTTTCTCTCTTCAGACTTCAAACAGGAAGCTGGAACTTCCTTAAACCAAAATTAGGGGAGATCAGTATAACCACTCAGAAACACGTTTCCAGGGGCTGATCAAGCCTGCCACAAAACATACAAATTTAGGCATAGTTTCTAATAAATTTACACAGTTCTAAATACATGCTTCTAGATGATCCCTCTGTAATCTGAATACTTCCTTTATGTTTATATTTTCATTTCAGGCCTTCCAGGATGTCTGCAAAACAACTGTCCTGACCAAACCCTCACCTCAAAAAAAATCTCTCTCAAAAAAGGGAAAGAAAAAAATTTGCTTCTCTGCCTTGCTGATACACCTTCAGCATTCATTCATATCAGCCATATCTGGGAAGAATGTGTACATCAGTGCATTTGATACAAGACTCCTGGCTCTTTTTAAAGGCTGTTTTAGGATGCTTTTTTTCTGGGCTCCATTCATTTTACACCTGCCAGTCAACAGTAGTCAGTTCTGAAGTATCAATAACCCAAACACATCTGAGGATCAACTTTTGTGTGAAATTATAATATTTAAGTTAACCAACAATATTTTGAAATGTTACTTTTCAAACATCCTGAAAGGGAAAAAGAAACAACTTTTGAGCATTATACTATGCATTTATTTGATACAGTCAAACCTATTAACAAGTAAATATTCATGGCTAACTTCCACATTTTCTTTGTGATAAGACAGCAAGAAAAAAAAAAAAAACGTACATTACTGCCAGAGCAGGATAGTTTGCGAAGTGAGTCATGGAAGAATGAAGAAGAAAATGCAAGAAAGACACCTAAAAATGCAGCATATAATGAGGGCTAAGGTAACACCCCAAGCACTATTATCTCATTATCTTTCCAATATCTGTATAATGTCATTGCACCTTTCCTAGTATAAAAATGCTTAAAAAGTGCATTAAACTCTCAGGATCACATACATAAGCAACCTAAATAGTGGTGCGTATTACTCAAAAACTGAATAGGTTCCTTTATTTCTTTGGCCACAAGCACATTTGATCTCAGCATGTTGTACATTTGTTTTCCAATATATAAAAAACTGGTACAACATATATCATTTGCACCTGTCCTCTCAGTCATTTACCTTTGATAAACAACAGCTCAAGCCACACTTAAAGCTGTTCCTGACATCAAATAAGTAGCCTGTTAGAGATAAAATGAAGCAAACTGTGTTTCAGAGTTCGAGCAGGAGAGACTAACATAAGAAGATATTTATTTGATGATGTTACCAGCAGAGTTCTCTTAACCAAATGGAAGTATTGCTGTTTTCCTTCCTCCAGGCCGCTCATACACCTCATTTCCCCTTCTGCATAAACTGCCTAAGATGGCAAAATAATATAAAGCACAACACACATTTCCTCTTAAAAATAATTTTGGCACAAGCAAACATACTTGCCAAATTCAGGCTGAAATGTTCATTAAAGGGGTAGAAAAATGTCGTGTTTACTCATCAATATAACAAAGTAAGGAGCTCCACATACCAGGGATATCTTTAAGTATATAAATGCATACCACCTGTTGGTTAAATCCCAGGCAATAATAGGTTCTTTTGTTAAAAACTGTATTTTCAATAATGTCAGTAAAGACACCAGTAAACGTTTTGACAGCCATTCCTAAACAAAGCCCTCAGAAGTATTACAAAATCTCAGAGGCTCTTTAAACACTAGAAATCTTCCAACAGGCCTCTATTATTTTTTGGATCCACATTCCTAAAGGCTTTTTGGCATAGTGACTGCTAAATGCCAATATCCAGCTGATGGAAATGAAGAAAAAATAGCTTAAGTAAGTACCTGGTTTGGTTCGCGGGGGATTTTTTTTTTGTGGGTTTGTTTGTTTGCTTTGGTTTGTTTTTTGTGTGTGTTTTGTTGTTTGTTTTTTTTTTTAACAACAAAGAAAATCTGTAGAAACAGAAATACCTACTTGTTTAATTAACACACTCCATAGGACTTCATTTAGCAGGTAATCTTGAACCTTGAATTACTATTAAGTAGTGTTAAAAATATTAATTTTGTACACGTGAATATTAGTATCAATTTCAGTGCATATCAACATCAAAACAGGTTGCAGAAAAGAACGTGCAAAGGAAAAGAAGGGACACAAAGCCTGACTATTTTAACTGCTGCCACACCTATCAACACCTGCTAATTTTTTGTTTCCTTATCAGTCTTTAACATGGAATATAGGGTGGTATTTTCAATGACTGAAATAAACAAAAACAAATTCTTTCTCTCACAGATATCTACAAGGAAGAATAAAGGTAGAGAATTTATTTTAGTTGAGATTTTTTTTTTTCCACTGGGAAATTGCTTCTCATATTTACCTTAAGATGCCACAATTGACTTTAAAGGGCCTGACCAAACATCCACTGAAGTGTATTACACTGATCTTCAACATACTTGAGTTTAGCCTCTAGAAAATTGGCAACTTCTACTCAGAAAATGAGTGCATCGCTATAATGACCTTCACACAACAGTTTGGTTTTTTTTTATTTTTTCTTAATTCTCAAACTGTTTATTCGTAACTTTTCCTTTCTCAAAAGTTTTCAACCTACTCTATAACCATTCAGTCCTTCACAGAAGCATATGTTCAATATCAGGAAATACCATTTTCAGGCTAAATTTGGCAAGCAGAACTCTCTTATCCGTGTTACCATGGATTCCCCTCAAAAAATTAAAAAGCCATAAATAACAAGACAGATGATAAGAATTTACTGGAACTTGTAAAGTACCTCTGTTGGTGCCTTGTTTAGAATATCCAATATATTACTTTGTAGAAATAAATACTTAAAGACTTCTAATTAATCAATTTAGCAACAAAGATGAAGATAAAAATGACAGGTATTACAGTTCAACAATAACTTTCAAATAGCTGTGATTACCTTAAAAGCCAATTCACCGGCTTTTGTTTTAGAATAAAAAACTTAAAAGTCTGAAGAACTACATATTTCTCTTTTAATAAGTTACCTTAGAGGCTCTATGCTGCATAGGGTTTGCATTTTTAATTCCCTTTTTTTCCAAAGAATATGTTTTATCTCATCTTTACACTTGTGAAACTGTAGCAATATTTCTTCAAAACATAAGTTTCATACTGTCATGTGGACTTTCACAAGTAAAAGACTAAACGCACAGCATGCAGATGATTTGTATTTTGTTTCAGGAAATAAAGCACACAGGCACAGGTGTACTTCATAAGGAATTACAAAACTGGAAAGTCTTAATGATTAGGCTCGTACAGAAAATGTATTAAATTTATATTCCAGTGAAAATATATCTATTCAATTACTAAATTATATTTCTTTTAGACTACTCTGTTAGGTTACTGAAATATTCTATTATTGTCTAAAGCATAACAGTACTGATCATCTGACATTAGATAGTTCATTAAATACATGTAATATGCTTCTAGACATAATTCATTTGGAATTTCAATTTCCTTTTTTTTTCCCCAACTATTTCTCCAGCAGTTCTTTCATTGGAAGACAGAAATTGCACAGCCTCCTTACTGAACAATGTAAAAAAAGATCCCTAACATCCTGGCTTTATGAGAACCTCTGCTGTGAGCACATTCACTCAAGGGAGTGCCAATTATGTCTGGCAACACTGAAAGTTTTCTTATGAGGTGCTAACTTCTTGTGATCACTCCACTGTGACTGACCTATAAAGCAAGTGTACGCATAGACTACAAGCAACTAAAAAAAAAAGTTGTAAATAAATTGCAAATAAATTGTAAATAAACATTTTAAATCCTTATGAAAAAAAATAGCTCACACTCTGAGATTGGTCAAAAACTGGACAGTAGTCACCATCTAATTACCATGAATGACAGAGATGTTGGAATTATACTTCTTACATGTAATACTGTAGTCATTTTGGGTTTTCCTCTGCAATTCTTTTGTTAGCTGAACACAATCAGCAAGGTTTTATTCCCTATCTTCTTTTTTTCCTTCTACTTTCATATAAATAACATCCTTGTTTTCATTACTCTCAACTTTCCTCAAATGTACTTATAGATGGTAAAATGACATCATTGGCGAGAAATAAATCTGATCTGACTAATTTGACGTACTTTGTTCTGTAGAGCCTACTTAACAATAATTATTAATTATAACTTACCCTTAAAAAATTGCATTGCTTTATTTGCTTACAAGTGGCATCCTAATAAAGTTAAATATTTAATCATCAGTAAGGGTACTGCCACAGCAAAATGCATCACCAGTGCTCAGGTACTTGCTTCAGCAAGTAAAACTTTTATTTACTTGTTGATTTTTTTTTTTCTTATTCCATTTACAAATATTGCTACCATAATCTATAGTAAGGTAAAGTATGACATCTGTCATAAGGAAAACATCAACAGGCACAGAATGTTCCCATTGTAGTGTGTCTACATTATTATATTGACTTATTTATATTTAGGTGCCAGAATTTCAGGTCAAAGGGGAGAATGTGAGGCTTCTGCACCTCACCATGTTTTTTGTGAACTGACCAGAGGGCTGGATACCGCTGTTCCCTTTCTCAGAAAAGCAAGAGAAGGGAGATTGGGAGGCAGTGATGCACCAAAAGTAATCCTGCTTTGTGGGGCAGCACTCTGATGAATTTGTTGGGTACAATGAGAGAAAGAACATACAGCAGCAATCATACAGGAATGATGACTCTATGATAATCAGATATTAAAAATACTTTAACCAACACATGATTCTACTTAAGATAGAAAATGCCTGCACTTCAGGGATAAAGGTAAAACACTTCCCACTGGAACAGAGGAAAAGACAGAATAAGATAGCAACTACTTACATCTGTGAAGAATAATATTGCTCTGTTAAATGCAATTCTCAGCAACTGATTTGAGCCAAAACAAAGGTTCCTAAAACTTTACTGTTGCCCACTAGAGCACAAATTACCAGATTAAATACATTCTTTCATCTACCCAAATGTGTCAAAATATTAGAGATAACTTTCTTCATCTTTAACAGAATTTTTATTGTACTAATTTACAGTCAGTGCATGAAGTTTGAAGAGCTCAAATCTGCCTACAAAAAAGAATGGAAAAGCAGAATGCAGCAGACTCAGTCTACTGGCACTGAGTGATTATGTATCTGCTTTGACTGGGAGCTTAGGACAGTGTCACACAGAAATTGCCCTTTCCCACATTCTCCAGTTCTTCCCTAAACAGTATAGTTTGTTTTACTACTCAAAAATGAAACTATACTTGATGGCTGAGTTGCCAAGTGTACATACTACAGCTACACAACCTATTATCTACATTATACAACAATAGTTTGCTTTCTTTCAAGAAATATAGCATTGATAGCAGAACTACATTTTATTGCATAATCCTCACCCATTTCTTGATGATGTGATATGTTTACTTCAGAATACAGAATGAAATTAAAATACATAAGCTCTTATTTATTAACCGCATAAGTAATTACTTTTCTCTATTAACATTCCCATGAAGGATCACAGTCACCTGGAGTTTTATGTAATAGAGGTACTTACAAGTACTTGCTTAGGTGAAGAAACAAGAACATTCAGATATTACATAAGAAAAGAAGGGGAATATTTTTGATTGGACACATAGTGAGCAGTCTAACAAAGAATGGAAAAGGAACTAAAATGAGAAGCAAAAAATCAAGGTAATGAGAGGGAAAATTATGTCAAGAAGTAGAAATGGAGGCAAAGGAAAAAGATCTTGATATTCAAATAGAATTGAACAGTATAAAACAAACAAGTGAGAGATGTCAAGGAATAAGTTAAAAGAGTGGACGTTGTGTATAAAAGTAGTTGGATATTTCAGTAAGGTTTCCAGCAGAGCTTGACCATTTGATATACAGGTCAGAAAAGGAACCAAAGTAATGTAAAAGCAGTTTACTTGAAAGGAGCTAAAAGGAATGGAAATTTGCCAAAACACAGTTTTATTAAAATACTTCTGAAAATTGAGAATCTCTATACAATGCAAAACTGCAAAACTATCCAAACAGAATGCTTAGCTACTTCAGACTTATTATATGGGGTCTTTTACCCCAGGTATTCCATTTGCTCAATAATCCAAACACCATACTACAGCATTTTAGCCTAACTGAAAGGCCTTTTCATTTTTGGCTGGTTGGGTTTGCTTTTTTTTTTTTTTTTTTCTCGTTTATGGAGCAATCACATGTTCCCACCCCCTCCCCCATATTATTTCAAGGTCCCAGTTTTCATCCAAAGGAAGAAAAAGTAAATAAAAGTCTTTAGAAAATAATTTTCTATTTAAAACCAAAACTGAAATTAAATAGTTGGGACAACACAGAACTTATTGATCAACAAAGCTAGTAGAGTTCCAAATGGTCCTTCTCTGAAAAGAAATTTCAAGGACAAAACATTAAAGGTGAGCAAACTTTGTTACAAATTTCAGCTTGACATGACCAGAAAGAGCGGTCAACACTTGCAACAGTTTTGGCTTTACAAGATGTGGTAAACTAACAGTACATTTCCCTAATCTTTATTTTGGTGTCTGATTAGAGGTTAGTGTTATGACAGCTAGGTTTCTTGTCTTCTTAAATATAATTAGACAATCACACTATATTTAAAAAACTTCCACACTTGCAGAAAACACTACATAAATTTTCACAGCTATGTAAATATTGAAGTTGGCAAAAACTTAATCAGGTATACTGTTTGAACTTCTGACTGACTTTAGCAGAAAACACCTGCTTTTGGAAGATTTCATCAACAGCCTCAAGCTTACTCAGATTTATTTGCATTGTGAATAATCAGTGATGTCCATTCCACCAACTTTCTGAGGAACGGGAATATTAACTCTTATGTACTGGCTATGTTCCAAATAATCATATTATCCTCCTAATCTTTTTTGGAGAACTTATGTGCATATCAGAGAGTTCTTTAGGGAAATTACCCCAAGCACGCACTTACAGAATGCTCTGTCAATCCTGTCATTAACATGAAAATCACTCGATTGCCAATTTA
This sequence comes from Pezoporus wallicus, assembly GCF_028554395.1. Taxonomy (NCBI): domain Eukaryota; kingdom Metazoa; phylum Chordata; class Aves; order Psittaciformes; family Psittacidae; genus Pezoporus; species Pezoporus wallicus. The sequence continues at coordinate 136,729 of NW_026641006.1, forward strand.
TAATGTGTCCTATTATCAGTGTGGCTTTTTTAATACAAATATGCTATTCATTGGAACTAAAGATGCAAAAAAACTTACTTTCCACAAATTTTAGGTAAATTTTAAAGTATCTATTTCAGTTGAATAAATCTGAGTAAACCACAAGTTAAATGTTTTTAGGTACTTCTGTAAGTTAAAAAAAACTTAATATTTATCTCTGGGAAGGATTCTACACTCACATCATTTTGGCATTCTTTGTGCTTCCTGCACTCCTATAGACCGGGACAACCGGCCAAGTACAAATCCTTCTAAATTCTATTACAACTCTTTTCTTTCCTAAACTAAAATCTAAAAACTCCACATATCAATAATTGTACAATAGGCTTTTAAACAAATCGCCTGCCTTTTGAAAATATTTTTATTAACGCACAAAAATAAATTTTTAAATTTTCAAATAGATATTTCAGTCTGCCATTAGAACTAGAAACAACATAATACTGTTTCACTCTCAAACTAGACGTCCAAATACTTCAGAACTTTCTCATATTTGGAGAGAAATAAAATGTTTTGAATGAGATAGCAATGTTATCTTTTTACCTCACCACTCTTCTCACTTCCTTTTTACAAGTTTGAAAAAAATCCCATCTGTTCTATTCAGGAAATGAGTGATGTGGAAAGGAGAAACAAAAAAGTTAGTAATTTTTTTTAATCTTGGTAAAGAAAACCATTTGCGAGCAACAGTTAAGATTTCCATTTCAGGTGTTTTGTGCAACCTTCCTGAAATGAAAGGGTAAGCATCTCAGGGTATGCTTATACTTAAGGTTTTGGCTTAAAGACATTTGTGGGGCTCCTCTTATCTTCAAAGTGGTGACTGAAGTAACAGATTTGACAATGTTTTCAAACTTTTCATGCAGAAAAGCCTATACCTTTCTTCACCTTTGTGAACATGGCCTTGGATTCTTTATTTCCAACATGATGAGCAAAGGTAAAATGAGTCATCAGGAACAATGCAGAGATAACTGCAAAAATAAAATTAAAACCACAACTGTTCTGAGGAAAATAAAAAAGACAACTTACAACCATAAGTTTAGCATAATCTACTCTCAAGGGAAAAACTGCTGTTGCTACATTTATACCTTAAGAAAAAACTTCTGTTAGAAATGTTGCAAAAAATCTTCACATCTAAACTGCAGCTTATGTAATGTTCGTTAAAGTCAAAGGGAAAGTTTTACTCATCTATTCAATGGAAGATTAAACAAGTTCTAAGCGACTTCAAGTAACCAGTAGAAGGGTTTAATTGAAGTGAAAATTATTTCCACACACTCTTTTTAGAATTTTAACCTCTTATCCAATGCTTACTAAAGTAGCCACAAAATGCTAGAGAACAATAGTAATATTAATAATAATCATCATCATCTTTCCAAAGCATAGAATTGTCTGCAGGATCTTTCACTATACCACTGACATAGATTTGAAACGTGATCAAGTTAATTCAGAAGATACAGTGTCAAAAATTAGCTTTTGTATTTTTATAATAAAGGGTGGCAGCAATTTCTTCATAGAGCTTGCCAGCCATATTTACTATGTGAAGTACTAGTGTAGTTAAACAGCAAGAAAATGCATACACACAATCCGCATTCCTAGTTGGAACTTAGCATTGTGTGCAAGAAAGCCTTCAGCAGTTGAAGTTTATTTCCTTTAAAGAAAAACAGCCCCATTTGGAGCTGAACAGGAGTCCTGTTGACCCAATTTTCTGAAAAAAAATTCTGAAAAAGCCTGAGCCTAATAGTGAAGGCTTTGGAAATATTCTAGAGACCTGCGACCTAAAGGAAGAGAAAAAGGTTCAAGATCAATAGTTTTAAATTATTCCCTCTGCCATGCTCAAAAAAAAGCATGGACTCTTTCTGTGCACAGATATTATTTCACGACAGAAAAAATAAAAACAAAATATTCTCAGAGTTTGTATAACAGCAGCATCCTTCTTTTTGCCGTTTTTCCTTGGAAGTTATAATTTATGAAGTCATCCGACAAAGACAAACCAAAAAGAATTTGTTATTCAAAGATGCACCAAAGTTAGTAAAGACTGCATTCTCATGTCACGCAGCTAAATATTAGAGTTTCTTTGATAATCATTTCTTTCCCTATTTGATAACCATTTCTTTCCAGCTATTTCTTTCCCTGAAACCACATAACATTTCCTTCTCTCTTGGAATCCAAGTGAGACAAATAAATCATTACCTAGTTTCCATAGCAATAGGAAAACCACATCGAAACACTCAGACTGCAGTAATTCCTGTCTTGCTCTTTATTTCCAACAGGTTTAAAATTCCTCTCTGTTTGAACAGTATGCCTAGGTTTTAAATATTTTATGCAAACTGGAAGTTAGCAAACCAGAGGAAACCCTCTAGTTCACAAATTAGCTAGTCCCAAGATCTCTCTCATTACTTCAGAAAAAAAAAAAAAAAAAAGATTTTGCTTGCTGCTCCCTTTTTCTCTTGCTTTCCTCTAATTCAAGAATGGGTTATAGAAAAAAAAGAAATCACTGGGACTACAATACTGCACGTATGTAGCTTTTCACTGTCCTTCAACTTAGATTAAATGAAACCAGTGAAAAAAGCAAAAATTTGTAGGATCAAAGTCCATAATATTTGCATGAAATTATCTACACCATTTGAAAGTTATTAAAATAAAGGAGGGAAGTTTAAATATTTTCTTTTAAATAAACAATTTCTAATTCCCACAGTCCTAAGATATAAAGCATGTTGATTCTCACAAAAATAATGCATAAACAAACAAAAAAGAATACAGTTTTGTTAAAACTATTTGCATGCTAGCTGATGAAAAACACAGAAGCAACATGTCCCTCATGACATCTGCATCTTTAACTGAAGAGGCATGAATATGAACCATTTAGTGGATAAGGAATTGGCTGGATGGTTGGCACTCAAAAGAGTTGTGATCAAGGGCTTGATATCCAGGTGGAAATAAGTGATGAGGGGCATTCCTCAGGGGTCAGTGTTGGGACCAGTGCTGTTTGACATATTTGTCAGTGACATGGACACTGGGATTAAGTGCACCCTAAGCAGGTTTGCTGATGACACCAAACTGTGTGGTGCAGTCAACACACTGGAGAAAAGGAATACCATCTAGAGGGACCTTGACAGGCTTGAGAGGTGAGCCAGTACAAACCGTAGGAAGTTCAACATGGCCAAGTGCAAGGTCGTACACCTGGATCAGGGCAATCCCAAGCACAACTACAGGTGGGGAGGAGAATGGATTGACAGCAGTCATTCGGAGAAGCACTTGGGGGTGTTGGTCGATAAGAAACTGAACATGACCTGGCAGACTGGGCTTTGAGCAATGGGGTCTACTGGAAGCTGTCCCTGCCCATGCCAGGGAGTTGGAACTACATGATCTTTAAGGTTCTTTCAACTATAACCATTCTATGATTATGTAATTAATTTAGTTTCATTATTGATTAATATGTTGATCAAAGTCAAATAACTTCTCTACTTACAAGAAGTAAGTAAATTTTCTTATAATGTTTGTTTCAATAATTGCTTGCTTTGTGAGAATCAAAAATGCACATAGAATACAGAATCACAAAATAGTTAGGGTTGGAAAGGACCTTAAGATCATCTAGTTCCAACACCCCTGCAATGGGCAGGGACGCCTCGCACTAAACCATGTCACCCAAGACTTCATCCAACCTGGCCTGTAACACTGCCAGGGATGGAGCAGTCACAACTTCCTTGGGCAACTCATTCCAGTGCCTCACCACCCTCACAGTAAAGAATTTCTTCCTTATAGCTAACCTAAACTTCCCCTGTTTAAGTCTGAACCCATTAAATACCAACAATCATTAATGTGACATTAATCATTTGATAGTCAACATACAAGTGTTTCTTGTTTCTTATATTTATTCTGGCTGACATAAACCAACACAAGAGACACCACCGGGAATAGTGCAAGGGTTTTGACAGATGGACCTTTTCTTTAAAAACTGTTTGCTTTTAGGCATAAACTGGGTTAAGATAAGTCATGCAGAGGTTTCAATATTAATATCTCATTAAAAAAACCCAGAGAGAATAAATGTCATCATATTTTTCAGTGTGTATCACTAATGTATTAAAATATTTATTGTACTCCAAATTAAGTCCAGTTAAATCATCAGAAGTCAACAACTGAGTGTAAAATTAGAGAAGCTGAAAGTGTATTTTATTTTTTAATTTTTTTTTCTAGGGTGTAAATCGCCCCCCACAACAAAAATAGTATTGAGCACCATGAGTAGTAAATCCCCACAGAAAAGAGATTCAAACTGCTCCTGACTCTGAGAAAAATTTTGAAGATCTCGTAATTTCATTTCTTGCATTATCCACATCAGTATCCCCTGATACTGCAGCTTATCTGTATTGTACAGCAGTGATAATTTACCCAAACTTGGAATTTCAATCATTATAAATTATTTTAGTTGGTAGATTTATAAAAGAATTCATACAGTGAAATAATATTATGTCAACATTAAGGATGTCTGAGTAGGAATAAATCACCATCCCCATATCAAGTCAGCAGTTCTATTACCCTGAAGTAGACTGCAAGTAAACACTGTATAATACAGTCATAAGTAACCTCTGTGGCTGAAATGCCATTTCAAAGTGCATAATATATTATTCTAATTTTAGTGTGTGCACAGTACCCCTTGGTAAAATCTCTAGGTTTTGACAGTAAAATTACTGATTGTAGATTAGTATTCTCTGGGGTGATTCGTGCTTGCATTAAATTTTTTATTATTTCCTCAAGCTGCCATTAAACATGGTGGTTACAAGCTAACTATGACTTTTCAGTTTTTCTTCTAAGAAAGTTAACTTGGTTTTACAGGGGCTTCTCTGTGAAAAACATATATTTATCAAATTCACAGTATCACAGTATGCTAGAGATTGGAAGGGACCTCGAAAGATCATCTAGTCCAATCCCCCTGCCGGAGCAGGAACACCTAGATAATGTTACACAGGAATGTGTCCAGGTGGGTTTTGAAAGTCTCCAGGGAAGGAGACTCCACAACCTCCCTGGGCAGCCTGTTCCAGTGTTCCGTCACCCTCACTGAGAAGAAGTTTCTTCTCAAGTTTAAGTGGAACCTCTTGTGTTCCAGTTTGGACCCATTACCCCTTGTCCTATCATTGTTTGCCACTGAGTAGAGCCTGGCTCCATCCTCGTGACACTCCCCCTTTATATATTTATAGACACTTATAAGGTCACCCCTCAGTCTCCTCTTCTCCAAACTATAGAGACCCAGCTCCCTCAGTCTTTCCTCATAAGGGAGATGCTCCACTCCCTTAATCATCTTAGTTGCCCTGCGCTGGATTCTCTCCAGCAGGTCCCTGTCCTTCTTGAACTGAGGGGCCCAGAACTGGACACAATATTCCAGATGCGGTCTCACCAGGGCAGAGTAGAGGAGAAGGAGGACCTCTCTCGACCTACTAACCACCCCCCTTCTAATACACCCCAGGATGCCATTGGCCTTCTTGGCCACAAGGGCAGAGTGTTGGCTCATGGTCATCCTGTCGTCCACTAGGACCCCCAGCTCCCTCTCCCCTACACTGCTCTCCAACAGGTCGTTTCCCAACCTATGCTGGAACCTGGGGTTGTTCCTGCCCAGATGCAGGACTCTACACTTTCCCTTGTTATATTTCATCAAGTTATTCCCTGCCCAACTCTCCAGCCTGTCCAGGTCTCGCTGGATGGCAGCACAGCCTTCTGGCGTGTCAGCCACTCCTCCCAGCTTAGCGTCATCAGCAAACTTGCTGATAGTACACTCAATTCCCTCATCTAAATCATTGATGAATATATTAAATAATACCGGTCCCAGTACTGACCCTTGAGGCACTCCACTAGTTACAGGCCTCCAACTAGACTCCGCCCCATAGACTACAACTCTCTGGCTTCTCTCCTTCAGCCAGTTCACAGTCCACCTCACTACCTGATCATCCAGACCACACTTCCTCAATTTAGCTGCGAGGATGCTGTGGGAGACTGTGTCAAATGCTTTGCTGAAGTCAAGGTAGACCACATCCACCGCTCTGCCATCATCCATCCACCCTGTTATTTCTTCATAAAAGGCTAAGAGATTGGTCAAGCATGATTTCCCCTTGGTGAAGCCATGTTGACTGCCCCTCATAACCCTCTTATCCATGATATGCCTTAAGATGGCACCAAGGATAAGGTGTTCCATCACTTTCCCAGGGATGGAGGTGAGGCTGACCGGTCTATAGTTACCCGGGTCCTCCTTCTTGCCCTTTTTGAAGACTGGAGTGACATTTACTTTCCTCCAGTCCTCAGGCACCTCTCCCGTTTCCCAAGACTTGGTAAAGATGATGGAGAGTGGTCTAGCAATAACTTCTGCCAGTTCCCTCAGCACCCGCGGGTGCATCCCATCTGGACCCATAGATTTATGGATGTCCAGATTGCTCAACTGGTCTCTAACCCATTCCTCATCGACTAAGGCAAACCGCTCTGTTGACCTGACTTCATCTAAGGTCTCAAGGGTACAGGGCTCTTCAGGACTGCCTGCAGCAGAGTAGACAGAGACAAAGAAGGCATTCAGTAACTCTGCCATCTCTGTATCTTCTGTCACCAGGGCACCCATCCCGCTCATCAGTGGGCCTACATTGCCTCTGGTGTTAGTTTTATCTGCCATGTATTTGAAAAAGCTCTTTTTGCTGTCCTTGACCCTTCTCGCCAGGTTTAATTTTAAGGAGGCCTTAGTCATCCTAGCTGCCTTCCTACATCCTCTAGCAGCAGCCTTATATTCCTCCCAAGTGGCCAGCCCCTCCTTCCATGACCTGTAAACTCTCCTCTTCCACTTGAGCACACCCAGCAATTCCCTATTTAGCCACGCAGGTCTCCCAGCCCTCTTCCTTGACTTCCTAAGTGTCGGGATGCTCCGATCTTGAGCTCGGAAAAAGCAATCCTTGAATGTCAACCAACTATCTCGGGCCCCTTTACCTTCAAGCAGCCTTGCCCATGGGATTTCCCCTAGCAATTGCTTGAAAAGGCCAAAGTTTGCCCTGCTAAAGTCCAGGGTTGCAATTCTACTTGCTATTCTACTAGTCCTACCACACAAGATCCTGAACTCCACCATCTCGTGGTCACTGCAACCAAGGCAGCCCTCAACCCTTACTGCTTCGACCAGACCCTCCTTGTTAGTGAGGATGAGATCCAGCAGCGCTCCTCTCCTGGTCGGCTCATCCACCATTTGCAGGAGGAAGTTATCATCCATACACTGGAGGAACCTCCTGGACTGTGGCTGGGTTGCCTAGTGGTCCTTCCAGCAAACATCAGGGAAGTTAAAATCCCCCACGATGACCATGGCCTGTGACTGTGAGGCCGCTTTCAGCTGCCTGTAGAAGGCCTCGTCAACTTCCTCGCCCTGATCTGGTGGTCTGTAACAGACACCCACAACAGTATCGCCCCTGCCAGCCTGCCCCTTAATTCTCACCCACAGACTCTCAACTCGCTCGTCATCTGTCCCTGGACAGAACTCGGTGCATTGTAGTTGCTCCCGCACATAAAGAGCAACCCCACCACCCCGCCTGGCTGGCCTGTCTTTCCTGAAAAGGACATAGCCCTCCATGACTATATTCCAGTCATGTGAGCTGTCCCACCACGTCTCTGTAATTGCCACCAGATCATAGTCTCCTGACTTAACATAGGTTTCCAACTCCTCCTGCTTATTTCCCATGCTGCGCGCATTGGTGTACAGACATTCCTGCACATCCTTAGACAATGACATCAAAAAACATATTTGCCAGCAAAAGAAATAGTGGATAGATCCTCGGACGATTACATCGGGCTGAAGAAAGCATTACATGGAACACTACTGCAAGTTCACACCTAGAAATGAAGCCAGATCCTGATTTTAACTGTACACATCCTTCATAGGTAAGTCAAAGTGTGGATATACTGTCCAGTCTAAAACTCATAGCCGTACTAACTGATCTATGGAGGAAGGCAGTTACTGAATTTCTTTGTTCAGTCTCCTCTTAAACTCCCAGTTTGGAGAGTGTACATTTCACCAAGCCTCCTTTCCCCATTCATCAATGGTCTGGGCAGCTCAGATCTGCCTTTGAGTCAGGCAGAAGCAAAGGTTAAAATTTGCTCCTGAAAATTATTATCCTCTTAATAGTGAAATAGAAGGGAGTATTGCAGGGACAAAAGTGGACTCAGAAGGATGAAACTTTCACATCTGGCCATATTGTGGGATTGCATTTTGTGAGCCTTTTGATCTTGAACATCATCAGGGCATCCTTACCTTACTTCTTACATATTCACTGCAAATTCTAACTTTATCGCCCAAGAAAAAGGAATTTTGCTCTGAGGACACTGTTTTCTGGTATGGCTTTTTTGGGGGGGAGGGGGGGTAGGTTTGGGCCTTTTTTTTTTTCAGAAGTAACATGGACAAACAAGAAAATATTTTTTTGTAGGATAAGAGCTAACAGCCAAGTCTCTGACAATTTGCTATTAAATCAGAATTATATTCCAGATGAGTAGACACACCAGTGTCTACCATCAAGAGTCAAACGTATTTGTTACAATGTTAGTTCTTATCTGCCTAAAGACACAGATATTAACTTCAGCAAACCTGAAATATCTTAAGCTGCTTCAAGACAAAAATGCAAATCCATGACACATGCTACTATATTACAGTCATCAAGATTCCTGATGTAGGTGAACCCATGGCTTAGAATGGCCCTTCAGTGAGAGAAGTGCCTGCATGCCCCAAATGAAACACCAGAGAAATCCAGTCCTACGACAGAGGGGTCAAAATGCAAGCTGGAAGCAAGGATGCTGCTGTTACTGTGCAGTCATTATTGTCAAATGAAAATTCATTCATAGAAGAAAGACAACTAAGCACCCAGTAGAATTCTACCACTGAGTATGAGTTAAGTCACAAGATGAGAAAGTCAGCATATTCTTACAGCTCAGACAATGAAACTTGTGTCTCTCCAAAACAACATTACCCTGACCTTTCTTTTTGTTTTAAGAAGATACTAATCACAGGCTCATGAAGATGAGGACATAGTGTGAGAGGGTATAAAGAAAATATTTTAAAGGTCACCTGCAAAACAATCTTCTTTTAGCTTATATCACAGATATTTGAAATTAAAACAAGAGATCAAGACATCAGCTGTTCTTCTATCATTGTTTTTGCACAAATTTTGGTGTAATCAGATCAAACAAGAAAAAATTCAGATCACCACGCTAGCAAAGCAAGCCTCGCTATTGCACTAGTAGCACATAGAAACAGCATTTTTACTGCATCGGGAATTGCAGCGAGTGTTTTTTTCTCAAGTAAATATGCTTGTACTATAGTCTATTGGAATATTAAGTATCACAGAATACTTTGATACAATAGATACTAAAAAAAAATAAAAAAATGGGGAGGGGAAATAAAGGTCCTTCTCCTTAGAAGCGTCAAGCATCAAAAATACTCAAATCACCACATTTTGACAAAACACAGACATTTTATTCCATCTTACTGAAAAGTTATTCTTCCTCTGAATATCTCTGTTAATTTTCTATGATATCACATGAAACATAATAAACACGATGGAAACAGAAAACAGTTTAACACAAGACTGTGACAGTATATGCAGTAAAAGAACATACCCGAAATATACAGTCCTTTTTGTCACAAACTGCATTAATAACATGTATAACTAAAAAAAAAAAAAAAAAAAAAAAAGAATCACACTTGTTAGCATATTCAACGTTTTGTCTAAGTCATCAATATTATGTTTAATAATGGCAGTATCTCTGCCAGATAAGTGGTGGCTATAAATACATCATTTATGAAGGGCTTCTTTGCAATACTGGAATGAATTTCATCTTTTTTAATTGGAATGAAGAACAACAAACTCCAGTTATGTCTTCTATTTTTAAATGCCTTTGTGTTCATTTTCTTTTACAACCACAATTTTATCGGTTCATTATACAACACATTTCTTTCATAGCAGACGAACTATGGTGCAGTTATTTTGGACTAGCATTTTAACCAGCCAGAGTCCTCAGGATACTTCTTTGAACTTGAGAAGTCACAAATTCTCTAAATGGGGATTTCTAAACAGGTATGATTTCAGAATAAAAAAAAATGGGCTAATGCCCTACCAACTGATTTTCCAATTATTTGTTTCAATGGCAAATATTTAGTTTGCAAAGAAACATGTAAGGTTTTTTTGCTGTTGTTGTGTTTTTATATCTGCTTTCTAGGTAATCTACATTTTACCCATTCAAAAATCCTGGAGATGCACAATTTTCCATTTCGAAGAATTTTTCTGGACTCAGAGTAAAAGACAGGGTGTACGTGATGAATATGGAATTATAGACCCTATAAACTGCCAAACATTCACAAGGAATTCTTTTCCAGCTTTGACTAGCATATTCTAGCAGAGGAACATTCAAACACAAGTGCACATATACACACAGATGCACAGATACACAGTTAAGCAAAACCTCAGAATTCACAAGCTTTACTTAGAAACATGTGAATTAAAAAAAAAAAAAAAAGAAAAGAAAAAGGCTTAGATGTAGAACTGACCAGAAAAAAAAATATTCGGCACACATAAGAAATAACAGTATTTTAGATTTTTTTTTTTATAAATAACTAATAAAACAAGAAACAGATTTCTGGGTTTTGTTTTGGCTTGAATTTGACCTTCCATAAAAAGGCTACTGCCTACTGCCTACTGCCTCAATCATTTGCATAAAACATAGGAAACTCAAATTCATGTATCTGTTCTAAATTAGTCAATTAAAAATGTCCTACATCTTGGATAAGTGCCAAAAGTCGAACTAAGGTATTACTATTCTGTGCCATACTGCTTTCTTTTAAACTAATATTCTGTTTCAGCTCTGAAAATATTTCCAGTCAAAGTTTTAAATTTATATATGAGTATTTCCTGGAGGAAAAAAAAATATAAATGTCAAACCTCAGAACAAACCCTCAGCCATGTAAAGCATTCCCTATTTGCCTTTTTTTCTTTCTTTCTTTCTTTCTTTTACACTTTCTACTTCAGAACCTTAATCTGTAATCATAAACTGTTATTTCACTTTTCAGTAAGTTACGTATGCATGAATCTACTTACATACTTGTGGTTTAAACCCAGCAGACAACCCAGAAAAAACATGCAGCCGTTTGCTCACTGCCCCCACTTCCTCCCCCCACACCAGCTCCCAGAGGGAGGGGAGAAGAATCAAAAGAATGTGACTCCCATGGGTTGAGATAAGAACAGTCCAGTAACTAAGGTATAACACAACCCACTACTGCTATCACCAATAATAATAATGATAAGGGAAATAAAGAGGAGAGGAGAGTCTATAAACTAGGAAAGAAGAAAGTTTTACAACAATCCATCCCTGTGGCACACTTCCTGGAAGTCTCCGGTGATGACTATACTTAGTCTGAATTGCCTTCACCACACTCACAGAGGAGTTACATTCAGCTTCCTGGATTCTCTCTAATCAATCTCAAAGCAGCTGCTTTAAGTACCCTATTGATTCTTACGTGCAAGACACTTAAATGCTGATAGATGATAGATAGATAGATAGATGATAGATGATAGATAAAACTCAAATATCTATGTGCTTATAGTTGCTAACCTCAAAGTAGCATATCCATATGAGAGCTATTTGTTTCAGGGTTTTCTTAAAAACTTATTTATCCTAAAGTGCTCTGCTTGTTAAGAATATCGTCCCAAATTTTATCTTGTTATATCATCATATAATATCTTAAATTAGATTTTTAAGAGCTCAAGAAATCACCTAACATGTTAACTAAAGAGTTAGTAAACTGAATGTCATGAAACTCTTGTATTTTACCTACAAGCTTTTCACAGTCAGAGCACCACTGGTCACTGCTCTCCTAACTTGGCTCCAGTACAACAAGATAACATGAAAGAGCTCAACAGATGATAACAGGAACAGGCTATTAAAGAACAATATACTGAAAAGCAGAAAAATCTGCATCAGACTGAATCTACATAAACAAGCTTTTGTATTAAATTACTGAATTATTACATTTTATATGGCTATTGAGGGGTGTGCACCATTTCTAAAACATCCACTTTGGTGACCTGAGTGCTCTTTTTGTACAACTGTAATGCAACCATGAAATTATATTTTGAAAAAATCTTTGTTGGGTGAAACTAATGATTATGATAAAATACCTGCCCATGGGTGGCTTCAGAAGAGAGCATATTCATGGAGTTTTGTTTAAAATTACGATTTTTCCTGCTCCCTATATTACTGAAAATAACCTTTAAATGTATATGCTGTCTTCCTAGGCTGATGAAAAAACTGAACCTGAAATTTTTAAAGGGATTTAATATGCATGGCTTTTCTTCTTATTTCTCTGGCATGTTCAAAAGGATATTTTGCTGATAAAATTTAATAAAATTCTATGGCAGCCTAGAGCAAGAAATTTAACCTTCACAAAACAAGATCAAACAGTTAAATGTCAGAAAAAAACAAAAACACACAAAAAAAAACACAAAAAAAAAAGGAAGTCACATATAGAAAAGCAGATGGTACTATGTACATGATTCTCGATGGGAATCGAGTACTAGTCAATCTGCTTCACCCAGAAGAGTTTTTATGTAATTATTTCGTTTATTAGTCATTGACTGTCTATTTGTTTTTATTTGCCTGTTTCAGAAGAAGCATTTGTCTTTCACTCTTTTTGAGATGACAATACTCCATATTCACCTATGCAGCTTTCCAGCTCCAGTCTGATCACTTCTGGCTCTGGTCTGAGTGACTCTACAGCTATCATCTCAGTGCCTCCTCCTGTGAGGGTGGTGCAGCCTGCTCTAGCACTGCTATTTAACAGTGTGAATTAGAGAGCAAAGAGACTCAGTCAGCACGGATATCACTCAGCATGGTATCCTGACAAAGCATTTAATTCATCCCGACAGCACACGGAGAATGAACATAGAAAAATAGTTGTTTGTCCATCTCCCCCTATGGCTTTGTACACTAAAACATAACTTTACTTTGTCTTTCCCAGCATAGCTACAATTCCTAGAGGGGGTGTGGTTTTTTTTTTTTATTAAATAGTGATTTATGGAAGCACAGGTATTTTCATGAGGAAACAGGAATTATGCTGGTACACTACACACTTTTACTTACAAAAATCCTTCAATATTAAGGCTCTTTCAGCATGGAGAAAAAATTAAATTGTACCACTGCTTAAATGAAAAAGCAGTATTTCAAGTATAGGCACTTCATTTAACACAAGAAAAGTAAAGGAAGACAAGAAGTTGATTATGTGAGCTAAGCACTGACTTTATTACTAGGATTTATGTAAGAGCAAAAACTTTTTACCAGGTCGTTTGATTATCTTAATTATACTATCTTTGTAAATGTGTAATTGTATTAAGTGAGATCCACCATAAATAGAAATGCAGAAATAAATCTTGTTTTCCATTTTGAAGAAATCCAATAAAGCATCCTTCCTTGGCCAAAAAGAATATTCTTGGCTTAGAATATAAACCTTGCATAACAAGTGATAAACAACTCTCTTTGGCTCTGGAAAATCTGTTGGAGGCACAGATTACTTCAGCTCTACAACTTTACACATATTACTTAAAGCATCCTCAAACTGATTGTGAACATTTTTAATCGCTTCAGTCCCCGAGTTGAGTTCACAGAAAGCTATCTATCTCTCACTGTTCTAACCTGCACAATCTTCAAGGCAGAAAAAGTATCAGTTTCAAGGAGCCAAAGCAAAAGGAAATAAAAATCCACCAGAAAAAAGTCTGATAACAATTATGCCCACAAATAACACGAATCTTACGCATTTGGTACTGAGTTAAGCTCTTAAATTCCTAATCTTTCTTGAAACCCTCAGATTTTATTCCCCTTTATGGCACTGGAAACCTTCTAGACAGAAATTTTCACAAAAAATGCTGCAAAACATCCACAAGAACCCAAAAGTTTCTGAAAGATAAAACCCTAATTTGTTCAAGGCAACCCTGAAACACTTTTGTGAGTACAATAAATGTAGCAGTGAAATATTTTAGGCACAATATGCATAACACGAAGCAGCTTTAGTATAATTTCTTGATGCAAAAACTTTAATCTTACTCATTTTTTGAGTAAGAACACTTCTTCTGAACACAGAGTTTATAGTCTTGCCTTCTTTTGTCTAAAAAAAATACAAACAAAAGAAAAAAACACATAATTAGGCAGCGTATCTTATGCTTACACTATCATAATTGGGGATGTTTCATTTTACAATAAAAACATACCTAACCAAGACCACTATTGCAGCATATACCGAGGACAAAAAAAATCATCAGTTATCAATCAAAACAATTATTTATAGAACTAAATTCAGTGTGCACCCTTTCGCAAAAAGCTTTATATTTACTTTGCTCTTTCATGAACACCTCAGCTAAACTCAGAGCTTGTTACTTCAAGTAGCTCTAATAATAATTAATTACAATGTCTGTGAGTGCAGTAATGCATGTTTCATGAAAAAGAGTACATAAATTAAACAAGTTCAGTTACATTACCTAATTTAAATCAAAATATCAGCATATGGCAGATCTAAAAAGTTTTGAGAGCCTCAGAAGTGGAGTGTGGAGGACATCCCACAGCTCCTAAGCACTGCCAAAAGTGTAATAGCACTGTAGAAAAGGCCCAGTTAAACTATACTCAATCTATTCTCAGCAGCTCTCAAAATACGTTTATTATGTGTCTGGGAGAAAAGATAATCTAGAACTAAACATGAAAAATACTAAACCAGTGCTCTCTATTGGAGTGCAAGATAAAGAAACAAATCATTTAGTCTTGCTGAACGGTATGAGAACTGATGCAAAGGTGACTGCTTCAAAAAGCTCAGTATCTTTTGGGAATGCTGCAAGTAACTTATCTGTATCATTTTACTTTGGTGAATGTGTCTGCTCATAATGGCTGCATTTGACTCAAAGTGGATTCAGATGAGACAGGTAACAACACAACAGCCTCAGGTTAATCTAAGCAATGCAGCCCCTAACCATAGTCCTGGTCAAGGTCCAGTTCAAGCCAAATTTGAAAGAAACTAACTTTTGTAGTTGGTATGCAAATATGACTGTGGCTCAATTATCTTACTCCATAAACAGTGGATATCCCAAGGCCTATTGAGCTCTCCTGAACATCAGGATCTGCCCTTGAAGCTTCTCAAGGTTACTCCTTAAGGTTGAAAGGTTCCTTGCCAGAACAGATTCTTGGTAAGTGATTAACAGAATGCTACACTTTGAAATCTTAGATAAGTGATATAAAGGATTGATTGTGCATCTGTAATCCTTTAGACATAAACCGCTGACCAAGTCTGGGACTAACTTTGGATCCATCCACACCAAGACTCCTCTCTGAGAAAGAGTTTAGGATGCAAGGTGGTCCATTCTGAATCTCATGACTTGATAATTTGATTCAACATGTCTCTCTGATAATTTTTGTCTGACCCTGTCCCATATGCAGTAAATATGCAGTAAATAATCAAGTCTACCTTGCCATTGATTTTTTTTAAACCAGTGTCACGTTTACTATCAAACAATGTATTGCTACTTCTCTTTTATGAGAAAAGTGCATTACTCCATCCATGACATGCATACATGTATGTGATTTTGCTCCAGAAGTCATACCCTGACATGCAGTCATACTCTCATAGTACATTCAAAACAGGTGTATTACAGTGTTTCTGGAAGTGACTTAAGTGATTGCAAAGAAAGAAAATGAAACCCTTCTCTTTGCGACAGCCTATGGTAAAGGTTTCTGAACCACTGGTGAATTTGGGAGATTTAAAAACAATGAGCTCCTGCTCCTTAGATAGGTCAAATCGGTTTAAATCCATTGATTTTAGAATTTCAGAGTATGTTAGCATCATACACTGTTCCCTAAAGCCATATGCACCCCAAGAGAAAATACTAAGGAAGGCACAGTTTTAGAGTACTTTGAGTATTAAGTACAACTCTCAACAGTAAAACAGTGTTTAGGTCCTAGCTACATGGTTCAGATATTTTATAAGTTAAAATAACTTCACTGAACTGCAATATTACATGTATTTCAGAACTTTTTGATTCTCTTATGGATTTCTATGTTTGAAGAAAGTAACTGATACTACTAAAGAATTTGGGTTTCAGATACTGACAAGTTTAGAGTTTTATTTGATTTCAAAATGAAAGAAGTTGGTTTGGAGCTGGGAATGTAGTAAGTTGAACAGCACACTGGTTGCAATATACTCTTGAAACGATTAGAATTAGAAATAGGGAAGGTTTTTTTCTTAGTTTCTCAAATGACAAATATAAATTTCCTATTGCACTTAGGGGAAAAGTATGTTTTGTTGTTTTTTCTTTTTCTTTCAAGAGAAAAGAAAAAGAAAGGCAAAGAGCAAGACAGAAGTGCCTAAGTAACAACATAATTCAAATCCTCATACATTGACCTATGTATAGCCATATATCAATTTAAAAAACAATGCATTTGTTTTTCAAGTGTGAAAACTCAGCAGCTTATTAATTGAAAGATTACTGACAAGATACGTATTGAGAAAACAGTAACATAAGGTACTTTAACTTTCTGCTACTATTCATACAAGACATTACTGCACCAAAGGCAGTAGATGCATCCTCCCATCAAAATAAACAGAAGTTAAGCACTCTTTCATTTTGATGTTTTGTGACTTTATATTTTATTCTTTTTTAAACTTGTTAGTGGAGCATTAGAAGACTGAGAAAAGAGCACACTTCCCTTCTCCCTTGATTCATCAGTTCTTTATTTTCCTTTTCCTCAAAGATCATCAGTTTTAAGAAACACTGCTTTTGTCTTATTTTATCTTTTCTTTGTTAAGCAAACCCAAAGAACTGGCTGTATGATTACAAAAAAGAGCTTAAAAATCAAAATCTGAAAATTCAGAACCAGAAGAAGACAAAACAGTAGCTTTAATTCTAGAAAATACATTGTCATTACAGAAGTACGAAATGGAGTACAGAAATGACTACATGGAATTTTAGAGTTTCACCATAAAAGGTCAGATAAAGTAATACTCCCCTTGAGCCTTTAATTTCATAGATTTTTGCCTAAAAAATATTTCCCTGTCTCATAGCAATCACTGGCATTTCACACAGTTATCTAGACAAGGTTACTTTTCAATTCTTACATACAGAGTTTTATTTTTTAAAGTGAAGCATCAGCTGAAGACTTTTCAAAAAATGAGTTTGTCCAAATCCATTTCCTCTGCACTATTAGTTGAGAAAAGCAACAATAAATGTATTTTGATCATCATGCAAGATGACAGCAGTCTAATTAGCAAGATCAGGCAGGAAAAGATGACATCACACAAGTATTTTTTTCACATGCAGAAAAAAAAAGACAAGACAAAATAAAACAACATGGTCATTATAGGGTTTATTACTACTTAATGAAATTTTAATTACTGAATCTGACAAGCACTGCTTAAGTGAATTATTTTTAATTAAGCTAGGAAAAAAAAAAACAGATATGCCAAGATATGCTAAAATGTTAATGCCATTCAGTATTTGTAGTAAAAGATTATAGAGTCAGCACTGTAATTACTTCCCTAACTTTATCCTAGCTGCACCTATCAATAAGTCTTTTCAATTCTTCTGACAGGTAGATTTAATTAAATTAATGTATCACTACAGCATAATATAAAATGCTTTCAAAGGCCTTGAAAGTAAATGTAAAGTTAAAGCATTTTTTTATTTTATTTTTTTCCCCTCTGCATTTCAGGGAAATTATGAAAAAAAGATGAAGGCACCTTCATAACATTTGATTTTAACAAACAGTTGAATAGTTAATTAGGTCCTGCAAGCTCTCTGCACTGTATATTGAATCTAATCTTACTATACATGAAATCTGAAACAAACTTCTTAAAACCTAAGTAAACAGTCTTTAATTAGTAATCATATGTGTAGTTGATTTTGTATCATAGTGGTAAAGTCTAAAAGGACAGGAAAGGCTAATTTGCTATTGCATAGTTGTCACACAAATTAAGATACTTACAGATTAAGAAATTCTAAAAATTCAGTCTCACCAAATAAACTTTATCAGAATAGTAATACGCAAACTGATTCTGATACTGATTCTTGCAAAGACAGTCTAAAGTAGGTGTTAAAAACTGCACTATGGTGAGTTAACTCAAGATAAATTTTTATGCAAAGCTACTTTGATTTTGTCCTTAAGTACTTCTGAACAAACTTGTTTATCTCCTGAAAATATAATTAAAAATCTGGATTTCAAAACATATTGGTTACAACTTAGTTTCTTTATAGACTAACTCAGGGTATCAGGCCTTACATAGGAATAATACTCTGACAATGCATTGGCTGTTTTCCAGTGGAAGAAAATGCTTTATACGGTAGTAAGGGTTTGCAGTGCAATACTCCTAAAATGTATTATGTCTCAAGAAAGAATACGAGGATCATGTAGCAACACCTAACCGGCTGCATACCATTTGAGATGCTGCTAACGAGGATATGAATTTTAGCTCTGCCAAGAATTATTTTATTTCCCTTACCTTCAAGTTACGTATTCATTAAACATAAAAGCATAAAATATTTTAAAACATGACCAAGCACCAACTGTCTATTTTTATTTCCACTGAATGTAACTAGAAATAGCTGGAATTTTTCAACCTCCAGAAAACTGTATAACAACTAATTTGACACAGCAATACTATGGATAACATCCATATAGTAAACACTGTAAGTTAAATAAATCTGTTTTCTTGAGTGTCATTTGAAGAATATTATACAATCCAGCATCAGTGAAAATATCCCATATGATTTGGGAGTGGCCCAGGGTCCTAATGAAAAGAAACCCTCTACCCTCTCCAACAACTACAAAACAAAGTGCTACAAGTAGTTTATACTGTGCTTTTTCTCTCTAACAGTAGATTCTGAGATCCATAAGTACTCTCTGGTTGCAGTTCACACTATTGTCCTGCTTGTTCTAAAGCTGAAAATAAAAGCCCATGCTTCATTTCTTTTCACAAATTGATTTCCTGATTACTGGTGCTCATAGTTCTCTGAAAACTACAGTCCAGAAAACTAATAACACCCGAACCACTCACAAACACAGAATCATGCAGTATCTCCAACAAGAGCACAGACTATAAATATTTTTATTGCAGCACCTCCAGCAATTCCTTACGAGTTTGAGAATACTTCAGGAGATGTTTGTCTTTGCTATAACTGCGTTTTTTTCCTGTGAGCTGGTGAAAATTCATACAGCATGTTTAAAGAAAAAAAACACAACAAAACCAAAAGGCAGAAAAGAAAAATAAAGTTATCCTCCATTTAGTTTTCTACAGTGCTACCTTGTCAGCTTCTTGAAAATAACATGTACAAAGCTGTGGCATAACCATGAGAACCAAACCAGCACCCTCACTGTTCTCTTGATCAAGGAGAAGGAACAGGAGAGGTGGAATTATGTCAAGTATAAAAAAAAAATTTTGTTTCTAATTGGAAATTTTGATATAAATTTTATAATAAAAATTATTAGAATGGTTTTAATGTCAACAACTAAGGATGAAATCTGGGAATCAGAACAATCCGGATTCCAATTTTCCCTTGTGGTAATTAATTTTACCCTAAGCTTGACGGCACCTCCATGTACCAAAAATTATTCTTGAAAACACAATGAATAAAATAAATGAAGCAAATAACTCATTCTGCATTCATGAACTCTTATTAATAATCAAATTTTATAGTAAAATCATATTCATGTAAGCCCTTTCTAAAAAAGTAAATAACATTTTCTTTAAAAATTTTCTTTTACAATATGAAAGAAAAAAAGAAAAAACAAGTAACTATTGTATCTTCATTTAGTAACTGTTTCCTAACAATTTTGATATAACACATACAGTCTGGTGGTTTTCTCAGTATTCATATATGTTGAGGTGGGTTTTTTTTAACCCACTAAATGTTCTCTACCTTAACTGAAAACCTTCAGAGTTAGCATATATTGAATCATCTTTTTTTTTTTTTTTCCTTTCCTTCATTCTTTCCTTAGTCCCCATCAACTAGTAGAAGAACCCTAGTAAAAATTAGAAGATGCACTGGTAGTATCCCTTCATTTTGAGTCAACTGCAAATAACAGAATTGTATTCTATCAGGAAAAGGTGAAGTAAACATATTTTGAAAAGTAAAAGGTAACGTAAGTATTTTAGGCTCTCATATAGGGCAGCATAACACTCAGAAATTCTCAGGAAGAGCTTTATCTTCCTTCTTTTGTCCTTTTCACTACTAAGCAGCACTATGAATAAGATTGTAGTTGTATACTTCAGTGAAGCAGTGCATTTTTTAACCTCCAAACCTTTATTCAGCAATTTCCTCTTGCCTCTTTTAAAGTTAAGTAACAAATAACTATACCAAAACAAAATGTTTTGTTCTGTGCTGATGCACAGTCAGCAGTAAAACGTCAAGCCTTATTCCTAGAACTGTATTAACAGGGTGTAAAAAAGAGAAAAACATCTTCAGAGGTTCACAAGAAGGGGCTATCAATAACTGAGTGCTGTCTTTCAAACTATGGTTTTGTACCCTCTTTCTACAAAAAGGTGTAAGCAAAGATTGTTACTCTCTGATGTTTTTCCTTAAGATGCTGAATAACCACTTAAGCTTCCATAAAACAGGAGTTACTAGTATTGTATAAAACAGAAAAAAGAAAAAGATAGTATAATATCGATAATGGAAAAACATGCTCCTCCTTCTATTATACACAATTGCCAAGCATGTGTGACTGACAAAGAATCTGAGAGAAAAAGGTAGACTATGTGTGGGTTCTGGAATGATTTTCATTTAAACTATACAAAAAGGAAATTCCCCTGTGATGACAAGCTAAATTACCAGTGATCTAGATGGTTTTGAGCTCAGCAAATAGACTTTATTGTTTTTCTTTCACTGCATGCACTTATTTGCTATAGGTAAGAAGGAGATGTCATCTATTCTATGAAAAAAAAAAAGTATCTTCTATTTTCAGGGCAGAACCTTTAAATACACAAAATTACACTCACATCTGGGGGTTACTGTGGTGGATTTAGTTTAATATAAGAAGTCAGTGTGGAAAAATAAGATCTAGCAGGTCAGAAATCTGTATACGCACATAAGCACATGCAGAAAAATTGTTTGAATTCCAACATGTTGATACAAGAAGTAAAAATTCTAAATACATATCCTATAATGTCATATTTTAAGTCACTTTTTACACTTAGGAAAATCATAAAAAGAATGAAAGAAAACAAGTAACGGTATTAGATTTGCTGCATACTTTCAAACATGTCTTTGCTTACTCAACAAGGCCTGTTACCTTTTATCTATTATTAACAGTTGGGCAACAGTTCCATGAATGACAAATTAAGCTAGATTGTTTTTTATGGTTTCCTTCAAGTAGTTTCCTGGCACAAAATCTTAATATTTATATACACAGCCTGACTTTCTGAAAAGTGGTCCATGACTAGCAGCTTCTTTTCACTTCCAATTCAGTTACAGACCTCAAACATAAGGGTGAAAAGTAAGTGATTTACATACCTCTCTATATTCAGTCTTAGTCTACCCTTATGCACAAGTTTGGGGTGAGGGAAATAGCCAGTACTAATGGGGAAAAAAAAAAAAAAAAGTGCATTTATACATTTGTAAAGTCATTTCTATCAGTTTATGAAATGATAAGGGATGGTTTTGTGAAAGAAGAGCTCTTCCAGAGTATTTAAGCACCTAATTTCCTGGCCAGTTTCCTGATATTCACTGCCATCTCGAAAGGAAATCAAGGTCTTCCTGGGTGTTATTCAGTTATTTTGATCATTCACACAGGATTTCTGCTCTCTGGGGGAAATCTGTCTTTAATAATTCTAAGAGGGCAGATTAGCAGGTAGATGATTCAAGGCTGGGGCATTTCCCCAACTTTGGCAACTCAACTTCCCACTGCACTAGGGATAAAACTGAGAAGTTTCGTCTCTTCTCTTTGTCTTATGGACAACTGGGAAAAGCAATCTCAAGTCAAGATAATAAAAGTTCTTAAAGAGTTTTCAAACAGTCTGGGGAAGGGTTTTAGCAACTTTCAGTAAATATGTGAGTAAATATATGGAGTTCAAACAAACAGTAAAAAGATTCCACTAATTTTAATTTTTCTGATCCATCAGAAAAAAAAAATCAATAGTTTCAGATTTCAATGCTGACAAAAAACTGCAGATGCCTTTTTGAGCAGAGATCTTGTTAATAATAGATAAACACGAATCTTGAAAATGTACTTGTCAACAAAGGATCTTTCTTGGTAAAAAAATAAAGTTGAAACTGTTCTACTAGTTTCATACTCCATAAATGCCACCTCCAGGTCAGGTATAAGGCTCATATTAAACTGCAGTTACTATAATATTCAGCTTCCTTCCATTTCTCTAATGCTTTCACTGAGACAAAGAGCTGAATTCTACTTTGAAATATGAACATTAATAACTGACAAAAGCAAAGACATGCTTCAATCAAGAACTATACAGACAAATCCTGAATTGTTCTATGACTACTGCAGAGTTTTGCATCTGTAGGTAAGAAAGAAAGAAATCCCAATTCTTGAAAAAATGCAACTAATTCTATTATTTTGACACCATATTATTATTATGTCTTTTTTTTTTCAAATACAGCACTATTTTGTTTTCAGAAATTAACTTTGAAAACAATTATGCTGAAAAAAAAAAAAAACAAAAAACAACAAACAGGAACTGCTTTACTCTTCTCCTTAATCCTTTTTTAATTAAATCCTGGAGAGGAAATATTTTTATGAAAGAATCTGTCATTTATACAAATAGCAAGGTGCTACGCTCAACAGTATGATCTCTTTAAAAGCACAAAAAAAGCCCCACAGAAATATATCTGATTTTGTCCTTAGAGTCTTTAAAAAATCTGCAAACACTTCTGCTTAACTCAAGTGGACAAGACTACAACACTTGTCATTCCAGTCCTCAGTTAATGAGATCTCTGAGACTTATCAGGTACAGAATCATAGAATCTAGAAGCACAGAATCATAGAATCAGAAAAGAGTTCAGTTTGGAAGGGACCTTTAAAGATCCAACCCCCCATGGCCTGCAGTGAACAGGGACATTTTCAAATAGATCAGGTTGCCCAGAACCACATCCAGCTTGGCCCTGAATGTCTCCAGGGATGGGGCATCTACAACCCCTCTGGGCAACTTGTGCCGATATTTTACCACCCCCGTTGTAAAAAATGTATTCCTCAAGTCCGGCCTGAATTTCCCCTCTTTTCATTTAAAACCATTAACCCTTGTCCTGTCGCAACAGGCTTTATTAAAAAGTCTTTCCCCATTTTTTTTTTTATTTTTTTTATAGGCCTCTTTTAAGTACTGAAAAATCTCAGTGAGTTCCCCGCAGAGTGTTTTCCAGGCTGAACAACATGAATTCTCTCAGCCTTTCCTCATAGGAGACATGTTCCATCCCTCAGATCATTTTATAGAGGAACCTGGATTTTTTTGCAACACTGCTTTTACCATTTTGAAGCTTAAATTATTTATATTGTCAAAATTACAAACAATTATTAACACGGGAAAAAAATGCATTTGACACACATGGCTGACATAGTACTGGTTGTGTGACTTGCCATATTTCTAGATAAGGAATTCTGACATAAAATAAATAACCTTATCAGGTAATAACCTTACAAAAAGAAATGAAATGAAGAAATTATTAGAACAAGTTTATTTATTTTTCCTTCACCTTAAATGAATAACATGTAAAGGTGCCGCATTGTTTTGTCTTCCAATTTCTATTAGCTTTGAAAGACATAAAAAAAAACGTTCTATTCTAAAAAAAAAATTGTGTATTTATTGTAGCATCTCTTATTTCACTAAAACAACTAAACAGCTGAGAAGAGCTGAGAACTGCTTTATTTCTAGCATTATACACTGTTTGTATACCTAAATCTGTTGGAAACAACAAACACCATACTACCAAAGATTTATTTGCTTGTATAGTAAGAAAACATTTATATTAAAGTACCCTTTACAGACTTCGCTTTCTTTTCCTAACCACTATGTTGCTTTCAAAATTAATCCCACAGAGTAATTTGTTGATTGCTATTAGTCTTAAATTTATCCTTCTTAAAAGGATTATGCACAAGTGTACACATAGATGCTTGGAGCTTGAGTTAGCAAGGACCAACAGCTTCTAGAAACTTATAGCAAGCACACAAATATATTTTATTATGAATGTGTGGACAGAAAGGACACTGGACTGCA
Organism: Pezoporus wallicus; assembly: GCF_028554395.1. Lineage (NCBI taxonomy): Eukaryota > Metazoa > Chordata > Aves > Psittaciformes > Psittacidae > Pezoporus > Pezoporus wallicus. The sequence goes on from NW_026641006.1 coordinate 161,000, forward strand.
GCTTTTGTAAATGTTTCTGAACACACAGAAGCTAATGTCAAAAGCAATTATTTTTCTAAAATGCTGTTTAATGGATGTGGGGAAAAATTTAATTCAGATCTATTCAGAAAACTATAGAATTCATTCTTATTGTTCAGCATAGGAATTACCAATGCTTTACATGCTACAGAGACTGCATGTGAGGAAAAGCAACTCTGGGAAAAAAAAAAAAAAAAAAAGAGAAATAAATGTGAAGACACTAAAGACTGAATCAAGCGCGATCGAATCTGTGCATCACTTCAAAGTTGCGCCAGGGATCATGCTGTAAATGATCACACTTGCCAATGATACTAAAGCAGCAGTCACACCAAGAAAAGAGAGGAGGCAGTAAAGCACAATGATTTCTACAGTACAGGAAAATAAGCAGTTTATACAAATCGTGATAAAGAAATTAATGGAGACTGGAGGAAAAAGGGGAAGGAAGGCGAATACATTCTTCATGCTACAGATACTGGAAGACAGAAAAAGGAATCTTGGATTAAAAGCAAAATTTACATTTTTGCACAATGCGTATCAGCAGTAAACAAAATAACAACATTCTAGCATGAGTAAATAATAATATTGCACATATCCCTGGCCATTCTATTTTAGGACTTCAAGAAAGAGTAGCCAAGTAAAACAGGAAATACAGCGTTCCTGTTTTGGCATGTGTGGTTTATGCACATTAAAATGAAATTCATAGAAATAAAAAGCATAGAAGACAGAAACTAGAGGCTTTTAACTAACTTGAGTTTAAAAAGGGAACTGGATATTTTTAAGAGATTTTCCAGTTTTCTAAAAATTCTGGAAACTAAACATCATTGCTAGAAGATATTTACAATAAACGTCTTAGATTACCACTGGTGAATAGAAATACGAGAACACTGGAAATGCACTGGTAGCCCAGCAGTGTTGTATCTGCTGATTAATAGATATTTTAAGATACATTTCCTGCATGGTGGGAGGGGGTGGAAGGTAAAAGAAACAGCTTAAAAATTCAAGATCTTCCTGCCCAAAACAGAACTATGCAACACAAAGTTCGAAAGATCCAGAGGAAGGAGCTCCAACCTGTGCCATACTGTAACCGTAACTAAACCTGTTCATAGCAGAAAAGTTCATACAGCTACTATTCTTTTACACCATAAAAGGTCTTGATGGTTGCACATGGTTATGAAGAACTACCTCCAGCCTGTCTCATTTAGAGCAAACTACAGCACACAGAGGATAAGTCTTCATTTACCTTTGAAAGCTTGATAATATGTAGTAGAACTGTGCTTACTTGATTACTTTCAACACCTTCTACTGTGTTTTCCTAGGGCACAGGATCAGTCCTCACTGTTAGGATATGTTTTTGAATAAGCAGCATATAAATGCCTCTAATCAAATATGAGAATGTCAGAACAGTTAAATAAAAGCATCAGTTTCCCAAAGGATTTACAGAAGTATACAAAAGGAGAAAAATCAGACTCGAGTTAAACTACAAAACAGAACAGCTGCGTAATCTTCAGACTTTATTAAAATAGACGTTAAAAGTAGCAATAATAAGAAATATGTACCTATGTTAAAAAGGTCTTGTTCTTTCTTTGAGGACCATGTCTTAGACATGCATATTCCATCTCACTATCCTCTTTCTTGTACTATTTGCCCTTCTGAATCTCAGCCAAACCACTGAAATGCACTATGGAATTTTTAAATTACACTCACTTGAATGTAATTCAATTCCAAGCAATTCAACTACTTTAAAGAAAAGAATAAAGATTCAGGTTAGACTTAAATATATATATATATGTATCTCATTGGTATCACAGTAATTTCCATTAACTTGTCACTAGCACTTATTTAAATACATAATACAACAATTTAGTTTCCTGTTAGCATTGTCATATCAGACCTTTGTCTGAGGGTCTGACTCATGAGTAATCAGCAGATAGTAACTATCAGAGTCAGGAAGACCCTTTTAAATTGCTGCAAATGAGGAGATTCAGCCCACACTAGATTAGGTCTTTTAAAACAAGTCTCAATTTTTTTCCTTTTCAACCCTCTGAAGCTCTAGGGAAAGCAGAAAACAGAAGACTAAATTAGTCTTCCACCATAGCATAATAAAGATGAAAAATCCCCATGTGTTGAAGGAAACGGAAATATTGGAAATAAAAAGCTGCCAGAAATAAAAGCAGAAATGATTGAAACTTACTTGAGTATATTTAGACCTTATAAGTAATCTGTGCAACTGAAAAAACAAAGTGTTCTATTATTTTCAGTGAATGTACTTAAGTGGAAGAGTGTGCTAATACTGACTGATTACAGAATACAGAATCAAAACATATGATCATAGAATAGTTAGGGCTGGAAAGGAGCTTAAGATCATCTAGTTCTAACCCCCCTGCCATGGGCAGGGACACCTCACACTAAACCATGTCACCCAAGGCTCTGTCCAACCTGGCCTTGAACACTGCCAGGGATGGAGCATTCACAACTTCCCTGTGCAATCCATTCCAGTGCTTCACCACCCTTACAGTAAAGAACTTTTTCCTTATATCCAATCTAAACATCCCCTGTTTAAGTTTGAACCCATTACCCCTTGTCCTATCACTACAGTCCTTAATGTAGAGTCCCTCCCCAGCATGTTTAGAGGCCCCTTTCAGAGATGTAGAATAAGACACATAAAACTCAATTTCCATAATGTCAACATAGTCAAGGAAGAAAAATTAAACCTAAAGAAATTAGAATTCAGTGAATTTTTCACAGTGATTTTCACGTCAGTGGAAGAAATGTGCACCGTGTTCTCTTCAGCATTTGGTTTAAAGTATAAGTATTTTTACAAGAAGATTGAAAGGATCTTTCCATGAATTTTTCAGTGTCTAAAAAATTAACTAGGAAAAACAGGGTTAATTTACTGATTAACAGTTGAACCAAGAAACTTTCTGCTTTCTACTGGCTAGTAGGTAATGAATGTCTAATTAACTGCAAAAAAATCATCTCCACAGGAATGATTCAGATGAACATTAGTCTTGTGATGAAGCTAAATTGGCTAAAGATAAGTTAGTAAGATAACTTTAGTAAGATTTACAAGAAGTTAGTGGAAATTTGAATGGGAGGTGTCCTCCATTCAATAACTGAATGGGAGCTTTCTGTGGACAATGCAAAAGAGTATGTTATAACTGAATCAATCATAATTTTTTACTTCTGAGTAAAATAATTTGCCAAGTGGTTCTCTGATGAAAGCACTTGTAGCTTCAAATGTTTATCTCTTCTATTTGCAGCAGTGATCAGATGTTGGGTTTTTTTCCTTTGATTTAGTTCTTTGGAGAAGGCACAAAATGCCTGTGAATATTCAAGTGTATTCTCTATGTCTACAGGTTAAACACACGTAGCTGTTATTGAAAAGAATGGTATTGCTTCGTTCATATAGAGGGGAAGTACATAATCACAGATAGATGTATTCTTCTGGAAACTTTAAGGTAAATGTCTACATTAATCAGGCTAAATTTAAAAAAAAACAATAAGAATAAAAAAAAATCACTTTGCTTCCAGAATTTTATTACCTCCAGATGTCACCTAAGTTTGTGTTGGGAAAACAAAATTAAATATATGCTTCTTTTTCTAAGGAACAAGATTACAAGATTGAATTAAAGGCGTTCTATTTCTCCCAAAAGCAGTGAGAGAGGACTGGCCAGATACTCCCAGAATACACCAAAATAGGTATGACTGGGCAACATAATGCTAAGGATGCACAAGTGACAGAAATCTGGGTGGATTGTAAACCTATAGGGATTTTAAATACATTAGCACCCTATGAAGATACTTAGAGTGCTTGGAAGTAGAGAGATAGCTATAAGCATCAATCCTCACAAAAAAGAAAAGATGCTTTTTGTGAAAGTGATTTGTTTTCTACTTCAGATGCAGAATTTAAAAACTGATGTTGATAGAAAGATGTAGCTTTTAAAGACAGTTTTATAGGTACATTTTGTTAAAAAATAAATGAATTAAGTAATTAAAAAAAAAAAAAAGAAACACAGACTTACTTTCTCAACCTTTTAAAGAAGCCGGGATTTTACAAATTTAAAGTCACCTTCTGAGAGTTTGAATACCTGATAGTTAAAATTAAAATATTTCCAGGGATTTTTATCTTTTCTTCACTCTGTGCATACTACATTTAAGCAAGTAGGAACGAATGTAGTTATTACATAATCACAGTCCAGGAAAATATTTTTAAATATCACATATTCAGAGTAAGCAAACTGAGAACTGTGGCTGAACAAATGAAGACAAAGGTATTTAGTAGTCAGCTCCTGCCTAGATTCCATGATTATTTGTCATTTTTTGATATACACTTATAAATGTCAAAACCCGGTAGAGCTCCTACTGGAAAGAGATGAAAATTGAAGGGCTCTATTGTTAACTGAACAGCACAAGAGAAATGCAATGCAACATCTCTCCTCATTTTTTGTTCAGTCTTTCAAAAACTTGGATCAGGGAGCATTTCCTGTACAGAGAAATGAAGCTACACATATAGGAAGAGATGGTAGAGGAAAAACTGGAAATTTTGTGCTAGTAAAATTAGGCCAGTAGCAAATTACTACCCTCACTGCCTAAAGCAAAAATGACAGAGGTGTGACTCAGATATGTGTCCAAATTTTGATGTCTCTAGGGCATCTCATGAAATAATGCATTTCAACAATTGCATTTATGTTCTCAATAAAGGAAATACTATCCTAGAACTATTAGGAGGAAGTACATAGAAGTTCAGGTTATTTTAAAATAGATGATCCCTAAGGGCTATAACTGATGAGTTATTTGCCATTTTGCTGCTTCTGAAGTAGAAGAACAAAGTGGCATACATGCAATTCCCTGGAAATTTACTGAGTTTCAGGAAACTGAAAATATTTGCATCTTGAACATACTCTAAAGATTTTTGAGAAATTTGATTGTCAAAAGCAGTGGTCTTGAAAAGGAACTAGAGGAACTACTTTCTATTCTCAGACATTGTCAAGTTGAGAAGCTCAATAACAACTCAAAAGTGAAGAGGGAAACTTGCCAAAAGAGCTGGGTTGTGGATAGCGCTATTGTTGGAAAGAAAGAAGTGAGTATCCAGAAAGGAGGAAAGTGCATAATTGAGAAGGTAAAGAATATTAACATGCATTTAATTAAAGCTAAGAAAATATCTTTGTAGACTAAAGACTGAAGGGTTTATGTTCTCCACTTTTTTAGAAATTTGTTTTAAAATACACGTTCCCCATGGACACATCCAATTTGATAAGTTAACATTTTCCTTACAAAATATTTCATGTGGCAAAATATTTGCCATTTTTGGCTACATTAAAGTTAACTTGTAAATTATGTCTTTTACTTACTCAGGATAAATACTGTTTCCCATATCTTCCAGCATCTGAAATAAGCTAATGTATTTGTCTTTAAATATTTGGCTGGTACACATAACTGATTGAAAGATTCAAAATTATTTACAAATTATTTGGAAAATTCTTCAAACTGATGCTGCACCTTTGTCTCTCTCTCTGAAGTGGCAGCTGGTTCATTATATAGATCCTTCTCATCGTGAAGCAGACTCATGCCACTGATGCTCTCTGTGGGACTTGCAATTCAATACAAGTAGAGTATAAAGCGGCTCATCCAAATTTTGTTTTAAAAAGTAATCTTCCCTTCATATCAGAGTGCTTCATCTCTACACAATCTCATGCTAAGCTGCATTCAGCCAAGACTGAGAGAAAGTCAGTAACTTAGAACCCAGTTTGAAATCTCAGCTTTAAATGTAAACTACTCTGCTTTAGGACGGTTTTCTGATCACATATGTATTTTATTTTAAAAAGTCTTTCCAGACATAGGTCTATAACTGTCTTGGGGACTGAAGAAAAGAGAATGGTACACAAAATGTTACAAAATGTTAGAAAACAAAATGAATTCAGAGTTCGCTTTTTCATTTTTTTGACTTTTGTTTTAAAATCGCCTTCTCTCCTACCTCTGGCCAGAACTTTACATCTTTTTTTCAGTGGAAGCAAGCCAACCCTACTTTAAAACTCTGAGTTTAGCTATATATAAATCAATTTAACTACCTGTGATTAGCTTCTGAGCTGACACACTAATGCCTTTGGATGTCAACCTCAGAAGGAAAGTAAGACTAAGAAACAAAAGCAAACCCAAAAGAATTTGACCACTGTCTCAATGGTCTGTCCTTGAGCATGATATCCTATAGATACCCATCGGTGTCCTGAAGAAGGCATTAGAGGCTGGAACATCCATTCACAAGACCCAAAATGTGTTCTTTTTACCCTTTAAGACAAAGTTTAACTTATAAAGTGTTGTTGAGAAGTCAATTGTAACCAAGAAGACTTACTTATAAATGTTTAGTGCTTGCCATGAAAAAAATTACCCATTAATCCTATCTGAAACAGTGAACATCCCTCCCTAAGCTAGAACGTCTCTGTTTCTCACCCCTCCCCCAGTTTCCATCAGTCCTTCTAATTCTAAGCTTTAAGTCAAACATTGGAAAAAAGAAGCCTAGGCATGTAGGTAGAGATAATATTTTATTAGAATAATGAGGTTATTAAAAAAACATAATGTGCAGAAAAATAACATTCAGAAATATTTACTCTCTATATACAGGAGATGAAGGTAATTATAACATAAATTATACAATATTCAAGATAAGTAAGCTTCTGCATGTTGAAGAATGAGAAATTTTGTTTCTTAGGGACAAGAAGGTCCTCCTTATAGCAATAACGTTCTCTGAAGGAACTGTAAATGATCATGGTTATTTTTTAATTATAAAGCCCAACAGAAATGGAATAGTTTCATGATAGTCAAGCTTAATTATTGTCTCTATTGAATTTGGGTTAATGCTTAACAATTTATTTTATTTCTCAGTACATCTGCTTCCTCACATGACCTGACAGTGACAAAAAAGACCTTTTTCAACAAAGAACCCCTTCATCTAATAAAAGATGTTCTTCTTCCTAACAATTTTTTTTCCATGCCTATATTATTAAACAAATGCTGCAACAGTGTCACTACAAATTTAAATGATTTTTTTTTTTTTTTTACATGTTTAATCAAGAGCTGTAATGGATTTCTCAAAAGAGTAACAGGTATTGCCCTGTTAAAAATTATGAACAGAAGCTATAGTGAAAAAATAGTAAGCAATGGTGTTAATACAGGTGAAGGCAACTATTATAACTGAATACTTTATTGACAACACTATTGCTGGACAACATTATTGCTGGATTCTTAGGATGATGAGTCCTTTTCAATTATTAAAACTGCGTGATTTAGGATTTTGTGGCTTCCTAATCAAAAGCAGTAATATCAGTCAAGGTTTCTATCCCATATATAAAAAAAAAAGGTTTTGGTTTTGTAGATCTTTAGGTTAGGGTTTTTCCAAAGGACAAAATACAATGATGCTTATTACTGCCCTCTTTCAGAATGTTATATAAGCTAGCTAATGAAAACTTAAGTTTGCTATTCAATAATTAGTGTCATTCATTGTTTCAATGAGGTATTCTAATACACTAAATATGTATCAACTTAAAAACAGGGTTTTGACAGTAAAGTTTTCATTGACAGAGCTAGTTACACTTCGTGGAATTAAAAAGAAGATATTTATTCTAGTGATCAAAATAATTATGAAATTTTAACCATTTTTGAAAATTCTCTAAAATTCTTCCCAATCACACAAAGGTCTTACTTTAGCCATTAATATATTAATCAGAATTCTGATTTATTAAAAAAAAACACATTTCATACAATAAATTTTGAAAGAATTGAAAGTAAATTAAATAACTTTATATTAAAAAAAAAAAAAAGTAGAAGGGTCCATCAGACTTTTATCCACATCAGGACATAATTTACAGTAGTCTTTAACAGAGCAATAAATTGCCTTTAGGAAAAAGAAAACCAAAAAAATATAAACAAAAGAAAGCATACATATGGAAACAAATTATGCAGAAATTTGAACTAGCTAAATATTAAATTACCTCTTTTGGTTTAATCATAGAGCTTTTTTAAGGAAAAAGTTAACTTATTTTTATATTAATTCTTTTGTAGTATTTTACTTCAGATAAGTTTTACCATCAAGACTGTTATCAACTAACTAACTTTGCATGTTTTCTTTGGTGTTTTTATTTTTTTTCATTTTAGTGTCTACATGAGGCATAGTTTTTAATTCATGCTTTAGCTTATTCTGATCTATGGGAAAATATTTTGTAACAAGAGAGCCCTAGCAGAAGGCAAGAGTCTCAAAGTAATTCTGTCAATTGCCCAGAGAATTTGTGCAAGCTCTGCCTCTGGAGGTTTTAAAAGCCTTGTGGATAAAGCTCTGAGCAATCTGGACTGATATCAAAGCTGGCCCTGCATTAAACTTGAGACCTCCGAAGGTCTTTTCTGACCTCAATTATCCTACAGAAGAAACCTGAAAAATCAAAAGTATTACTTGACTAAGCCAGCTTCAGCTCATGACAAAAATCTTTGTGCCATCAAATCCAACTAGATTTGAAAAAAAATCTTCTATTGTGGTCAAAAAGCACTTCAATATTGTTCTGGTAACAACTGTAGCACAGGAAATCCACATCAGTTACATATCTCACATTTAGCTGCAGTTCCTCACAGGCATATTTTTATATCATGCTGTTTAAACGCATCTTCATGACAAAAACTTAAAGATGCATTGTACAGAACAGTACAATGTATAAAAAAAAAAACCTCTTCTTTCACCATATAATAAAGCACTTCTATAAACAACTCTTGAAGATATTTTCAAAATTTAATATATTCCACCTAAAATTAGTATTTTTTTAATATTTCTATATAGGTAACATTAATATCTTTTTTTTTTTCTGAACAGTTTCTCAGAGAGTATTATAATAATTTCCTTAACACACCGGGTTGGTTTTCTCTTTAACACCATTGTGACTCATATTGAGAAGCAGATCCAGCCTTGCATGCGGGCGGATCAGGACTTTGGTTGCTTGAGTTTGCCTCAGGAGATGACAGTCCTGGTCAGAAACTTCCTGATTGCCTAAGCAGCCTTTTTTCCTTACAATTTTGCCTATCCCACATGCCCTTGGTCACTGTGCTTGTAGTAAGTATGGGTAAAGCCCTTCCGAAATCTTTGCTTGCGAAGCCAAGCCATCATAATCAATATAAAAAGAATGAAAAGAAATGTGTCCAGCAGCATTACAACATGCAGCTTTGAGGCACCCAGCACAAAAAAGACATGAACCTTCTTGAGCAAGTCTAGCGAGGCACAAAGAGGATCTTTATAGGATAAGGCAGTAGCACCTCTCCTATGAAGGCAGACCAAGAGAACTGGGGTTGTTTGGCCTGGAGAAGGCTCTGGGGAGACCTTAATAGCAGCCTTTCAGTGCCTGAAGGGAGCCTACAGGAAACCTGAAGAGGGACTTTTTACAAGGGCATAGTGACAGGACAAGGAGGAATGACTTTAAAATGAAAGTGGGGAGATTTAGTTTAGATATTAGGAAGAGGGTGTGAGGATGGTGAGGCACAGGAACAGGCTGTCCAGAAAAGGTGTGGCTGCCCCATTCCTGGCAGTGTTCAAGGACAGGTTGGATGGGGCTTTGAGCAACCTGGTCTACTGGAAGGTGTCCTTGCCTGTGGCAGGGGGGTTGGACCTAGATGATCTTTAAGGTCTCTTCTAATCCTTATCATTTTATGCTTCTATGATTCTAATTAAAACTAGCATTTTTATTACTTTCAATGAAAGTGCTGCGCATTATGTATAAAATATGCTAGCAGTAGCATAAATAGATATATAACTCCTTTCAGTCTGAAATACTAAAAGCTGTACAGTTTTCCACCAACCCCATATTTTTGTATTCTGTTTTTCCTTATCTAAAAGTACGTATAATCACAGTTGCAGTCTTTCAAAATGTTGAAAGTTGTTTTTAACTTCATTAGAATGAAAATTGGAATACACAATAAAAACAATGTGTTAATGTAAAATTACTAATAAATATTAGAAACAAAATTTCAGGGTCATAATGTAGACCTATGGCTCAGGTTAAGTAATCAACTATAAACAATCCTACTGAAGTTAAGTTAAATACTTTAAAAATTATCTGATCCTAATAAAAAACCAGCCTTATTGCAGTAAAACCAGTACAAAGTAAACAGGTCAATGGTAATTAAATGAGTCTGCATCTATTAAAATGAAAAGCTAATCAAAGATGTTCAAAAAACGGTAATGGAAAACCTACAGTTCTGTCTGAAAAAACCAATATAAAAAGGTTATCAATGACTGAAAAAAATACTTATCTCCATGAACTCTCTCAGAATATTTGCTGTTTGTATACCTTATCTTTTTGTCCTAAATCTTGCTGTGTGAATTTTTGTTAATCACAACTCTAGGTTCAAGATTGAAAGCTACACAGTATGTATAATTTATCAATAGGTATGAGATGACTGTTTTCCAATGTATTTTGAAGGGAAAATGCACCAACTAGCCATCACATGTACAAAATATTTAAAAAAAAAGTAACGTTACACAAGAACCTGCCATCCCATTACAAAATTATGAACTTCAGATTAAATAGTAGCTAAAATTAAATAATTTGTGGTAGATTAAGTGCTTTCTCCATTTGCTCTTATTCAAATGGAAATTATCAACTACATATGTGTACATATGTAATACTTATATTGTAGTTGCACATATACATGGACAACTTTAATCATTCTTGTTTACATTAGGTTGTTATCCTCCTGTAAGTCAGAGACTCAATTCAGCAGGTGTTACATTTTCATCCCAAAATGAGCAAACTAGACAGCACTGTATTGTTTATACCAAAACTAACTATAATAAAAAAAAAAAAATCCAAATCAAAAAATAATCCATGAATATACAGTAAAGAAAGAGGTCATCATGAAGGGGAAGGGGGGGAGGAAGTGAAAAAAGTTTACCTTTTTCTTTGACTGAAGTAAACATAAACAGAAATTACTTTCACATGTGGCTTTGCATTGAGAATTCATCACAGCAGAGGAGGGATGTGAGCAAAGCAGAGATAACATTATTCTGCTATCTTGAGTGTGATGGAACTTGATGCCTGATCTTTCCCATTAAAGAAAGACTTCATACTACATTTTAGCCTAGAAATTGAGGTCAGAAAAATGGGAGAGAAAATAAAGAGCTATTTTTTATGACATATTAATGAAATCAGCCTAAAACATAAATGAAATTTAATTATTTTTAATAATTTCATATAGAAAAAGGAAGCAGAGCAGCTTTCAGAGAGTAGCAGAGCAGCTTTGACATAAACAGTTGGATACTTTTAAAATTACACAGTAATTCACTTCCAGGAGTTCCTATATATTACTAACAATTGCAAGAGCCTCTATCAGAAAATTAGATTCCTGTGATTTTCAGTTTAAATAAAACTGAGGTTCTGCTTGACAGGATTCAGAACGTGGACATAAAATTCTAAACAGCCATGTGTTTGAGGACGGTTGTTTCACCACCTGCAGTTACGTAGGAAATTATTTGCAGGAGACAGAGGCCACTTTCTCTCCGTTTATCACAATTGTCAATACCTTGAAGTTGATGAATACATCTTGGCACAGAAAAACAGCTTTTAAAGCCTTTTCTTGAGTTTCTCAGCCTAGGAACATCTAACAATTTGCTGTTCAGTCACAGGCAACTACCATACCTTGTTACATCTTTCACATTGTGTATCTATAACTGAAGGAAGCAAATGGGAAAAAGTCATTTAGTAGCATGGAATGTGAATTTCTTCCTCATCTTCCACATCTTCTTGTTCAAGCACAGTTTGAAATTAATGACTCGAGTCTCCCCACTGGAAACAATAGTATTTCTAGGTATGAGTTATTTTGAATCCTAAGAGCAGCATGTACTCTAAATTTGGTATCAACAGCACCATCTTAACATAGCCATCTTCAATACCAAACTCATACAAAACACGTCAGCTTGGTATATGTATGAGAATAGCATGACCTACTTCGAAATGCAGGTTTATTGCACATGCATTACTGAACACTGACAAAGTGAAATAAAACCACGAATGAAGCCGTCTACCTAGTTAAATATGAATTTTAGTACTTTAAAATTTGCCCCAAATTACAGATAGCATGATACTAGTCAGACAATAGCAAGGACAGCTGCTTTCTAGGGGAATCTTATTGTGAAACAGAGCTAACAGCTTCTACGGGCACTGTAAAAGTGTAATCACACTGGAATTCAATCACTACATTACCTCCTAATAATTATTCTCTGCTTTTTGCAGCAGAGTAAGTTGATGTGTTTTTTTGGTGGGGGCAATGACCTCTTGCATTTTGACGTACTCTTGTCATAAACTCTTACACAAACAAATTTTTATGCTGCTAAATGACATCCTGTCTGAACTATTTTTTTATTTAATCATCTCATTATTTCTATGCCACTGCATGGACCTCTGATAATTTAACTAGGAGTTGTAACAAAAAAAAAGTTCAGATAATAGTAACATTTGGCAGCTATTTCAAGGGAATCAATAAAATTTGTTAACAGACCACACTACATTCATCATGGATTTGTTTTCTTTGAAAATTTTAGGAAAAAAAATAATAGGTGTTTACCTTATTTCAAATCTGTATATGAATTATTTTCAAGTGTTTTATGGAATAAATTTCAAATATATATAGAAAAATTATTACAATTTTAAAATATAAGCCATCCTATTCCATCATTCCTCATACTCTGACCCAATTTGTTCCTCTACTCCTTGAAAACTACTTTTTGCAATAAAAATGCATTTTCTGAAAAACATGGTTTGCTATGATTTCTTCCCAGACTTTGCCTTTTTTAAGCTTCCTACTTCATCCTTAATAGTATCACTTTGCTAAAACTTTACAGCAAGTTGCATACTATAAAATGAATGCATACCTATTTGTACATTTATACTTACTTGCAATTCTGCTGAATAATTATTTCAAAAAACATTACCCAACTAGAATGTTCTGTCACTGACCCTTATTCAATTTCTTAGAAAACTACAAAGCTTAAAATTTGATTTTGTCTCAAATTATAAATATGCAAACTATATTTAAAACACTGCCTATGGCAAAAATTAACTTACAATATGAGAAAGTGATTTTGTTGCAAGGTGCTTAAAGTGGCCTAGCATAGTCAGCAGAATAAAAGCAGGGCATTTGCTCGTCTCAAGGAGGCCCCTCATGAAATCATGAGGTATGCAGTGGTCACTCCTAGAAAAGGTATCCTGAATCCTTGTCATACCTGTCTCAACTTGTTTGATTAGAAAGGGCTCAGAATTTGACAATATTGCTCCATTTTTTCCCTCCTCCTTTGCTGTGTGCACCCAAGTGATCACTTACCAACAGCTTAACAGCTTCTCTATAGGCTTCATGATCCCTGGGAAGGAATTAAGCCTTCCCTCATGGCACAGTTACTTTTTCATTGTTCCTTGCCTATCTCTCTATTTTGCCTTCAGGATTCACTCTGAGTTACATGGCCAATGGCATTCAGCAGAAAACTCAGGAGTTTCACACAAGCCAAACTTACACTTAAAAAAAAACAAAACATAGCACTAAGAGCAGCTTTGCTTCAAGCTGCGCTCTTCTTATGCAGACAACCCACGTAGGTTGCAGATTTTCTTTGAAGCTGTTGACTCTATGGCCTGCTCTTTAAATTTTTATATCCACTGCCTTTGTTCTACCTAATATGACAAACCTCATTAGAAAAAGGATCATACTGAATTATGTAAAAATGCATGAAGGTAACATGCTTAGTATTACCCAATTACTTTTCCCATAAGAAAATACTATGTTTCTTGTATTATCAAGAATATTAACTATGGTTAAAAGTAAGATGGCAAGAGAAAGATAAAGCACAGATTCTGTACACTCATTATTTCACATAGCTTCACACATGCCTCATTTACTGGCTTATGTTTCAATAGAGTTTTGAAACATTTTTAATTTCCAGAAAATAAATAATCTTATTGTGAAAGAAACTGAACATCCTGAACAGGTATTAAGTAATTTTAACTGATGCTGCTTGCAATTAGGTCACGTTTTAGAACCTGACATGACAATAGTTCCAGGTGTTTCCTTGGTATATTGCAACTCCACATTAGAGCAATTTGGAGCTACTGTCCTAAACATGCCACAATTTCCACTGGGAAATGAGACAACTCCCAGTTAACGAAATGTTTAGGAAAGTTGCAAACTGGAAAAACTGAGGGTCAGGGACTACAGCATGAACATACAGCCTCTAAAAGGTCTCCCTAAGCACCTTAAATATATTCCTTAAAAAACAGTCCTGAAATCACTTAATTCAACTGCTTGCAGTCCTGAGCAACCTGCTGTAGCTGACATTGCTTCAACCAGGGACATCATACTATATCATCTTGAGACGTCCCTTTCAACTTAAGTGGTTCTGTAATTAAAATTGGAATTATCAATTGGAAGCATTTTAACTGGAATCGAATTTGACTTAAAAGAGAGTAAAAATTGTTCTTTTTTTGCCAAGGATGCAAAAAAGCCATTTTTGGAACTGTGCTTCTCCAAATGCAGTTGCAGATTGCTTGAACACAATTATGTGCTTTGGAACTGTACACCTGACAGTTTCCTGAAATGAGTTAAGCGTTCAGAACAAGATGATCAAATTATGGAGCACTCATCTTTCAACTAACACAACTGTGTCATAATTTGCCATTATCGCAGTCTGATAATTTTACTTAAAACTGCAAGAAGCTTTCGGAAAACAGATAAAGTATGCATCTTAAAATAATGATGGGCAATGTGCATTTTGCATTTGAAATAGAGACCATAACAGCAACACCAAGTATGAGCAAGAATGGCTGAAAATTTCAGAACTGCAATCTAAAAGGACAACCTTCTCATTTCATGCTAAGTTGCTTCCCATATGTCTGTGTATGCAGTACTGAGAGCACTTTCTCCCTTTATCTTTCAGGAAGACAAAGTCAGAAAGCATTTTAATCTAGGACAGATTGCATAGATTTTTATTTTCTTTAGGCGTAGCAACAGAACATATTCTAATGCGCGAAACTTCATATCACAGCCCTTATTTCTGGATTTTAATAATATTTAACAACTGAGTACACTTAAATAAAAAAGAAAAACCTATCAGCTGGCTATTACTTGCCCTTGAGGCTATTTTTCTCCTTATTTTCCACAGTCATTATTCTACATAAAATTGACAGCATAATATTCAAATAAATAAATCTTCTGCAACAGCTATTTCTGATCAAAGGTCACTTGTTTTTTTTTGCATCTTCTAGGCCATTTGCCAACAGATGGCAATCACTGAAACAACTGCTAACCATTCCCCAGGGAAAACAGAGTCTGTGGAAGCAGAGAGTCAATCTGAATCTCCACTAAAACTCAATGATCAAACTATGTAAGAATATTTATTACTGTCCTTTTGGCTTTAGATTTTGCTTTGTCTCCTTTACTATCATTAGTCATTTCTTAGTATGTATTACACACTACAAAATGTTGACCCTTTGCTAATGCACAGGCTTTTCACATACTGTGGTATTATTTACCATCTCACAGGACTTACTATATATTCAAGGGTATTGTTGAAGATTTTCTATCTTTAAAAGAAATGTGCACCTAAGAAAGCAAATTCACCCTCCTCTACTGATATACAAGGTTTATATCTTGCGAAGTAATTAGGTAAAATCCAAGAAAGTGGATACACACAATTAATTCTTCAACTATTTTGCTTATGCCAACTGTATATGGGAAGCATGTATTTTTATTAAAAATAAAAGCTACTGATTTCTACTATACAATAAATGAGGAGGAACAACCATCTTTAAATCAGACCAAAAAAAAACAGAAAAATATTAGTGCTAATAAAATCAATATGGAACAAATTATTAGATAAGGAGATAAAGTTCCTTCAGAATGAAGCTCAGGGATTTCTGTTTATCTCCACTGCGGGTTTAGACATAAAGGTTTCCCCTTATCTTCCTCTGTCTTCTCCCTAAAAACAAAAAATGTTTCACAGAGTTTTCCCAGTTCAGCCCCACAGCTGCAAACCACAACCAAGGCTGAACATTTATATGGCAATTCAGGATGATTGGGTTTTTTTTGAACAATTCTCAGATGAAATAAGGTAAACTTCTTAATCAAGTCATGATGAAAAATATTCCCACCCCCACCCAGTGCAATAATATATATGGTTTTTTTTCTGAGGACTCTCACTTTTTGTTTCTTGTCACCAAAGAGAAACAGAAAAAGGTTTTCATAGTAATAACAGTAATCTTAATTGTTCCAACTTAAAAACTCCTTCCTCACAGAAGTTAATCTTATACATCAGGTAGACAGATATTATTTCAGGTTCTGTGTAACTGCCCGACAAGCCACAAGTCTCATCAATTAATAATGGAAAACTAACATTCTGTAACAGAGTGAAAACAATAGCTAGGGGCCATTAATATCAATTGACATAAAGTCCTATGGCTTGCAAGAAGCATATGCTTTAATTGCTGCAAATGCTTTGCTCCAAGACCAGCATAGCTGGAGTACTGTATATGAGAGTGTTCTGCCTATAAACTGTATAAGGAGAACAACAGATAAATTATTTTTGACCCATATGATTACTATTCAGTACATATCAGATCCAATATGACATTCATCAACTAATTACCTTTTGACAAGAATCCAAAAAGAAAATACTTAGGTAGTCAAGACACAGGCAGAATGAGAAAGAGAATGGCAGAATGGCTCCACTGAAGGAAAGACTCTAAGAAGAATAGCATGACTTATGTAGTACTATGCACTTAGAACACCAAGTCTCACCCTGAAGGGTTATAAAAAAAGAAATTAAAAAAAAAAAAATACAAAATCTCAAATACTGGGTATCAGACCTCTGCTAAGCCTCAGCACTTACTTGTGTGCAATTTCTCAAGGTATTTTTGTCATGTATGCTGGATTCTAGATATATATACTAAATTATTTTCTGTAAAATAGTGACAATTCAATTATAAGGTACAAACGGTTAAACTAAACTTAAAAATTCTTCCTACCTGAAAAGAGTTCTCAAACTGTCTTGACTTTTGTAGATATATTCCTTACATATGGCCCAGGTGAGTAATGTCTATTCCATGGATATTTTTTTTTCTGTTTTATTAATTGATACATTAATGAGTTCTCACTACAATGTTTGTCATGAGATGTAAAATCTTGGCTTTGCTGATGCTAATGCCTACATTGCACTGATCATGTGTTTCTTTTGCAGTTAAAAGAAATTGTTTTGAAAAACCATCTTACTTGTGAAGAGATATTCTTTATACATCTGATATTATTTTCTACAATACACTTATCCTTACATGAGAAACAATTAATAAAAAAATTTATAGAGGACCATAATTTAGAAAAATGTCTGCTCATAGTTCTTAACAAGTATGGAATTTGTCAAATAAAATAACTACATGAGAATTTTCATATATATATTTCTAATCTGTTCCTCAGAATTCTACTAGTTTTAGAAACAAAAAAAAAAGTCTTGGATTATCTTTACCTAGTTAAAATTCATATTTTGCTCTTACAAAACAAACTAAAACTCAGAAATACCAATGTCACAATGTCAAAGGTCCTTCTGTTTTTCACAGTGTGGATCTTCCATACAAGTGCAACAACTAGAACCACCCATATTCATTTGTAACAGCTAAGGCACAGAATTACTTCTTAAAAAGAGAAGTAATCTACTACATAACAAAATACGTCTATAGACTTTAATGTCATCATAATGATGTGACGGATCTCATACATATCCTAATAAACCATCACTGGAAAGATTGTTTTTCCAGTTAAATTATTCAATCATAGAATAAATTTAACCTAGAAAAGAAAATTTCCATTCAGCAGAACTGAACACAGAATATCAACTAACTTGTAATGCATGATAATGAGCAGAAAAAAAAAACAGAGAACTACAAACAGTAATAACAACTCTCACCTTTTTTGATACAAGGCAACACCAGATTGCCATTAGGCAATGTGAGTGTATAAAATGCCACTACACTACTATTATCTAATTATACTAATATGATACCATTCTTTATGTGATAATTTTTTTTACATACTTTTCACCCCATTCTCCCTTTTATCAGATCTGGTTAAACACAAAAAAAAACACAAAAATAAAAAAAAAATTTCTTTCCTTTGTCTATTGAGCATGCTTGGAAAAAAGCACCAGGTGGCAATGCAGTGTTCAAGTATTTTATACTATATACGTGTTACATGGAAAAAAATCTGTAGCGATCAGCATGAGGCTCTTTCCTAACCTACTTCCTCTTTGATGAATATTAAATAATTCATAAGCAAAAACTCTATTCACCACAAGTGATCAAATACCACTCAACCTGAAAAGAACAGACTTTAAGAAACGTGAGTTTCTAAGGATGTAAAACCATATAGCTAAAAAAAAAAAAAAAAAAATCACTTTATTTAGGACTATGAAACAGGATAATTTCAGGAAAAATCACTGAAAGGAAAACATTTAGAAATGCATTACCATAAAGTTATCAAAATACTATTAAAGACTGAACTTAGCAATTAGTTGCTAGATAGTCGGCAGACTGCACAAACAATACATCTACACATTTTTACGCATTTTGTAAATTTATATGAAGTTTGGCATCATGTTAAATACCAGGCATTATTTCCCACACTTTTGAGGTTTAAGACCATTGCAGTAAAACCATGTGCTGAATGAATCAAAGTATGAATGCTTTAAGTATTTATTCTTCCTTTGCATCAAGCAGGACATAGTGATCAAAGACAGGAATTGTTTCATGAAGCAAGATGCTTTCAGATATCTCAAAAAGCCAAGAAGTAATGCTAGAATCAGCTTCCCATTCAGTAGATTACATCTGATATCCACTGTGTGCCAAATTAAAGTTCATCTTTGCAGTTACTGTTGCAGGCTCTGAAACCTCTGGAGAAGCTCATGTGGACTTCATTGAATAGCTAAAATGTACAATTAGCAAACATTACATCTACTCTGACATCAGTGGCTGGAACAGCAAAGCTTAAGGCAAAGGATGTTTTCTTTCTTTTTTTGAGAAGAAAAAAACTATAACTTTTAGAGTTGTAATTTCAACCACAATTGACAGGAAAAGTTTAGGTGTGAATAAGACCAATTTAGTTTTTTTTATATGTGGATATTAGAAGAAATTTCTTAAATCATTTATATTTAGCAATGGAATTGCTACTGGAACTGCTTACCCAACCATTCTTATGTAACAAACAATTACACTCCTAATGTAAAATAAATCCACTGCATGTTAAGGAGTAATTTGAAACGGTTCATTGCATTACAGAAATTATTTAAAATATCAACTGGAAAAAAAAAATGCATCTTCTGAGAGATAGAAGCAGAATCATGCATACAAGATAATGTGCTAAACAGGTACATCACACAGTTATGAACAAGCTAATTTAAAGCATGTTTTCCTGCTAATGTAATAAATATTTGATTAATACTCTTCACTTTATGCCCTGTACTGTTATATTTAACTGATAAATAGCACAAAGTGGTAGAATGATTCAAGACCTGCCTTTATGTAACGTTATTTAAGTGCCTTTCATAATGACAGCTCTCATGATCAGAGATTTAATCCAATGAGCACAACCTAGACTATCTCTTGTAATGTTTTTTTGACCTGCTTTTCAATCAAAAAAAAAAAAAAAAAAGAATACTAGATTGATACTGTTTACACATACAGCTAAATCTTTGATATAATGTCAGTCCTAAAAGCCAATAGACTGTCAGAGCTGTTATCCATTTTTAGAAATAAAACCAGGAATTGAGTCTGTGAAGTATTCCACATGACTTTATGAAGGTAGGTTCTCATGTTCTTGACAGATCAGAGAAGTGGTTGGAAGTGTATTTCTAATGGAAGGAGAAACTCTTACTAATCACTATCATTTTAGTACAGTTGATAACAAACTTAGAGCTGAAGCACTCTACTAGGAAAAATCTAAATGACAGTATACAAAATATGTATTTCGAAGAATAGAACTCTTTTTAACATAAAATAATGAAGTTAAATACATAAAGAACACAAAATCTGTGGTTTCACGTCTGGTGCTTAGAAATAAATTCAACATAAGTGATGAGAAGGAATAAGTCACAATTCAGATAACTATTTAGCATATTAATGCAACAACTTCTTTAAATATATTCCTTTTAACAGAAGAAAGTGCACAAAAGTAAGACATCACTAAAAGGTTTATACTACTACTCCCTGTTTATAATTATATCATCTCATAAGTATAAAAATATGCCAACATCTTTATTTTGCTATTAATTGTACTTTAATGCTGACATTTCAAGGATGAAGTAAACTCACAAGTAGAACTAACTAAAGAGACTTAACTATGTTGTCACCACCCTCTGCCTCTGGTTAACATGTTAACAAAACTAGAGTTCTGTTTTCCAAGTTGATTTTTCCTTCCTGCTTCCAATTACATGCTGCATCACGTGCAGGAAACTGTTTCTATTTTCAAAGTACAGATAAGTGCATCTTATTTTGCTAAAACTTCTGTTAAAGTAAATAAAGTTTTCTTTGTAAAAACACTTCTGGATTGCTGAATAGGCCTCATGAGCATCCAAAGGAGGGAAAACAAACCAAACCAAACCAAACCAAAGGACAACAAAAACAACAAAAAAAAAACAAACTAAGCAGCAACACGTTATTATATTCCACCTACTTCTGTGCAAGTCCGATCTCAAGTCACTACATGACATGACCAAAGGCAGCAGGATTTGAGATTTCAGAAAATCAGCTTTTTCCTTTGCACTTACATTATGATAATCAACCCTCTTGGTGATACAGCTAATTGAAACTATATACAGGATAAGCAGATCTCACGTGATAATATCAAAAACCCCATGTTACATTTTACTGTAGTAAGGCATTATCCAAAGATTTCCATTACAGCTTTTCCTTTTTATGACAGCATCAGTATGAGAATACATTCTGTACATCTTAGAAAGTAATGTATGCTCTTTCTCTTGCTGTTATTATAGCAACTACATTACTTTACCAAACAAAAATTAAAATGCATATTTACTGCTCTTCCTTGCATTGGTTAATCAGAGGAAGACAATACAGACAAAAATGATGAAAAAAAAAAAATGCAAAAAACCAGCCCAAGTTCTTATTATTGTCACATTCAAGTAAAGGTAACTGATGACTGGCTATTTTTTGGTTCCTTAAAAATGGATGTCATTGTGAAATTTACTTTAAGATAATCAATAAAGTTTATACTAAATTTGGATTAAGAGGCCTCATCTTAAATTTACAAGTATTAAATATTAATCAAACAGAACCTCCTCACCCAGACACATTGTCCTGGGTTCAGCAGTAGCAGTCATGTTTTTTCCTTTGTGTTAACTGGTGCAGTGCTGTGTTTTGACTTCTAGTTTGAGAACAGTGTTGGTGAACCAACTAGAAGTCAAAACACAGCACTGCACCAGTTAACACAAAGGAAAAAAACATGACTGCTACTGCTGAACCCAGGACACACATTCAAAGGATATCTGTGATATCTATCTAGGCTTCAACATCGTATTACAAACACCTTTTGATGATATCATGATATAGAGATCACCAACTCCTTTGCTTGCACACACTCCGTAAACTCCAGTTTTCTTGAATTTAAATATATTCTAATCTCAAGCCGTAGTTTATAGTGGTACTTACTTGCCTTCCCTCCATCTACATTTCCAGTCACTACAATATTGAACATATAATCAGTTTTATAGTATTATTACAAATATAATCCATTGAAAATACAAGATATGATTTAAGCTGTTGTCCAGAATGTATGAAGACCTATGTCCTCCCTAAGCACCAGTTTACAACAACCAACACCATCTGGAAACAAATTTAAAGAAATACAAAAAGAAATCAGAGCCAGACTTCTGGAACAGTACAACAAAAGCTACCTAAACCATTCCAATGCCAAAACTACTAATAACAACAAACCTAATTAACTAATTACAACAACATGGGATCAAGACACCCATTAAGGATTAGTGTCCTTTGGTGCCAAAGAGCAAGACAGTTTAGAGCAGCAACATCCTGCTTTTTTTTTTATTATTATTATCCAGTGAAAAGTGAAGGAATGAAAAATCAGAATTTCAGGGTCACAGACAAAAAAAAAAAAAAAAACCTATTCAATTGTCTCAATATTGGTGTTCCCTTCATTTATATATGAAGATAATTATAGTAACAGTATGAAAGATGTTTGGTAAACATGGCAACCTCTGCTTGGTTTCTGAAAAACTGCCTGGTTTTTCTTTGTTGAATTAAACTCTTCAACCACGTATCAAGTAGCCCTTTCAAAAATATATTTTGTTGCTCACTTTTCATGGTTATTAAATTTGCTGTGCTCAATCTCTTTGTTGTATTACAAAAAACAGTAGCCTAAACCAAAACTGTATTATCTGAATTTCCAAGAGATTCTTCACAATAAAGTATATAGTCAAACAGCTAATCTAGTAGCTCACACTAACAACACTGACTGCAACAAAGTCTTTTAAGTAAGTTAAATAGTTCTGGAAATAACTTTCCTTCAGTAGATGAATGATAACATTGATTTCACATTAAGTATCTGATTTTAATATATTTGGGGTTTTTGCATCAAGTTTACACACCATAATACAGTCTGAAAAGATACAGAAGCTACTAAATATTTTTGCTGCAGAGTTTGAAATCCTCTTAATTTTGTTACAAATCACTGTAACATCTCAGTTTATATTTGTACTTCTTCGTATGTATTAAGCACTTTGTTCCAAACAACACAGTAACCACAGAGATAGAGATTTACTTACCTGATCCCCTTTTGGTCACAACCTTCAAGCTCTGAGTTACAGTAGCATACAAGACAATCAAGTTGGGAATAGGAACTTTCATCTTCTGTCTTTCTGTGACTGCTTCCTGGAATATCAAAAAGAAGAAAGAAACACTGGTTTTATATTGGCATTGAAACAACCTTGAAGCAACTAATGATAATCCTGACATTGTGCAAATGTTGAATATGTGTTTGTGAGCAATTTCATGCACAAAAAATTATCTACTGTTCCTGACAAAAAATATGTAAACTAAAATCACCATAAAACAAACACATGCACACACTACATTTAATGTTGGTGCTTAAGTTCGAGTTTTATCTACTCATCGAAAATTCACTGGGTCCTGTTAAAACTTCCTAACAGATCTCCAGAATGAAACAGTTTTATCAAATTATTCGATGAAAAAAGTGTGATCATTCCACTAAGCCTGCAAAATAACGTCTAGCTTTTTTTTTAATCATATAATCTATTTCCCCCACCCCAAACAGGAAAGAGAAAATAATGCCCTTATTCATTAGTTTTGCTTCCATTTATTTATTCCATAGATTGAGCACAAGAATCACAATGAAATGAAAAATTAATAAAAAGCAAATCTGGTCATCTTCTTAGGAACAGTGAAATGGGAAAAATAAGAGAGAAAGCAAAAGACACTCCCACAGATGTAGCAGAGACTTCCTTTTAGATGAGCTGAAATCCCATGAGCAAGTTCAAACTAACACTAAATTAGAAGACGATGATATAAGGATGGGAGAGAGGTGAGTCACAGGATGTGGCTCATCCTTCACCTCTAATATGTTATAACGGATGGGAACCTAGCTTTGATTCCCACTCATGACAGGGACACACAACAAAGTAAGGTTTTTGTCAGTGTATTTGGCAGAGTATATATGTTTATGCTCCTCAGAACCGTTTGTCAGAAAGAGGCAGGAAAACACAGGTGTGCAACTGTTCTATGACCTTCTTACACCAGGGTGCCTAGCCAATGTTCTTGGTATGAACAACAGCAAGATAATGAGAAACTGCATGCTCCCCCGCGAGTGAACAATTACAGATCTGGCATAAAGCCAGTAGTTTTTCTAAGGATATAAAAGCCGGATCCTCCTGTAGCCAAATCCAAAACCTCACCTATGGGGGAATGCACCATGCAGGCATTTTCCCAGTTACCTGATACTCCTAGCACCAGCTGCAATGGGGCTTAATAGCTTGAATTGTGGGACTGGATGATGATTTGGAAGTAACTGGTGATGTATTTTTTTCTTAATCACTATTCTCTCTATGCAGTAAAGATTCGATGCATTGCTAATTTTCCTCTGTGCTATACATATATGTACCTCTGATTCGCTTTACTGTGCTTATTTACTCTCTCTATATATACACATATATATCTGATTCGCATTAGTGTGCTTGTTTGTTTTAGTGTGCTTATTTGCTTTAGTGTGCCTGTTTAACAAACTGTGCATATTATATGGCTAGTGTGTGGTTGGTTTGTTGAGTACCCTGCCTTTTAGCAGAACAGATGTGAATAAAAGTTTTGCATTTCTATTACTTGTGTCCTCTGAGGATTGGGTGGTATCAGCAACTGGTGAAGAAGGGAATAAACTTTCTGTTAATTCCTCATACAACCAGGAGGGTGTCATCTATTCATGATGATTATAAGCTTTGTTCTGAAATGGCTGATAAGACTAACATCTCACATTTCAATGTATTGAAAGGGGAAAGGGAGGACAAATCTTCTGTCTAGTCAAGCTAGACAGTAGAGGCTATCTATAGTCATTACAGAATTTTATGCAAAAATATTCTTATCTAATGGGAGAAAAAATGGTCTGTGATCAATGTTTTTTTAGTATTACAAATAAAGACTCACAAAACTAATGTTTTTCATATTGACCTCTGTTAATCACAGCAGCATACAGCAACAAAAATTTCTTAAGAGGAACCACGTGGTACAGGATTTGATTTCAAAAGAGACTATGAATCTTTTACACTTTCACTGACAGCCAGGTTACTGAGTACCGAAGATATTTTTTTTTTGAAAGCAGTAGCTTAAAATACCTTCTTCTTAGAAAAGAACAGGTTAGAAATGAAATAGTGGGGGTGTAAAAGAGCACATTATGGGAAGAATTACTTAAATAATGACTTCATACAGAATCCATCTTCTAGCTTTATGTTTCAAGACGTTTGAGAACTAAATGCAAACTTACTGCATTATGACTTTGTTGAGGATGAGAGAGTGGAAATACAGTCTGATGACAACAGTTTGTGATATCTTACTTTATATAGCAATATTTATACTCCTAGAAGAACATACAAGCATGAATATGTTTGCTTATTCATTGGCTGTAAACAAACTAGCATTTCAGCATCACAGATGAAGGTCTATCATTTACCTACATCCATGTGCAACTGAAGAAACGCTAGGCAACAAATTGCCTACCAATGTAGCAATTAAAGTGTGAAATATCCAATTACTGTGAGTTAAATTACGCGTATGTTAACATTTTGAGTTAAATTTAAAGTTTAACTAAGTCTCATGATCACTGGCAATTATAAATAATATGAATCCTTGGAATTTTAGAAGCTAGAAATGAAGGTTCATTTTCCAGGGGCACAGTTAGTAGATATTACCAAGTGTTATGCCACATTTTACTGCAGACCTGAGTCAGACTTCCTGAAGTCAAAATCTCATTTCTCAGTCACTGCACTAACTGGTGCTGCAGGGAATCCTGAAGTTGGTACCTTCAGCCTCCAGGGTACTAGCAAGAATCAGCTCTTTGCTCTGTATAAGCCTAATGAATACTGTCCAAAGAACCACAGGATCTCACTATACAATTACAAATTCACTAAATAATAGGTTCTTACTGTGAAAGCAGATCCACACACACCCTTTTGGACCATATATCAAAACACAATATTGCAGATTACTGTGACAGAAATAAAAAGGCATGCATACATACCTACACATATATGTGTGTATATATATGTGTGTATTCATATGTATTTAGACGTATTTTTCTGTGAAACCATGCAGTAGCTATAAAGCTTGAAGTTACCAAAGAAAGCCTCAGTAAATACAAATTTATCAGTAAGAAACAGTTCAGTCAATTAAATTCTTCTCCTGGTCCATGCATATATCATTCATTTAACTTGTCAACAAGAAGAAATATATTTATTACAATGGTATAGTATGGATTGCATTTTAAACATGTGACACCACTATGGAAGCCATTCTCATGTACATTTATTCCCAGAGATTCAGCTCTAGCTTAAAGGCATAAGCAAAATTGGCTGTTGCCTACATTGCTTGCGGTAAATCCCTAGAAAATAAAGTCTGCTACTGTCTTTGAGATATGAGAAAACACTTAACTGCTAATGGGGATTTAAAAGGGGAGGGATGGTTCCCAGCAGCAGCTACTGACTCCTTGCAATAATACAAGCAACAAGTAAGATCTTACATAGGCTCTTCCCAGAGTTTTCCAACCCTTCTCTCCTGCTTCCATTCCCTTTTCCACAGTAAGAGAAATTTCTTTTCTGGTCTTTTATTCAGTTAAGAAAAGTTAAAATCAAAAGTTCAAACAAACAAAACAGAGTCAGCAGTCAGTAAAGCGGAGGGAGCTGGTGCCTTATGACTTTGGAAGTTGTCTGAGAGGTTGGAAAATCTGCTTCACGTCATTCATATGACTGATTCAAAGCAGACACTTAACATCTCATGTCCCCTGTTCCAGGTGAGTGCCTGAGCAACTGACTATTCTAGAAAATGTCACCCTAGTGAAATTGGTTGTAAAAACAAAATAAGCAAGTCAGAAAGGAATAAAAATAACATCCCAAGGGGGATCACACAAGTCCACAGAAAATGCCTTCACTGCTGCAATGAAGATGCCTAAGGCCTAGACACTGTAACATACTCAGTTAAGTTTTAGGTGACATAAAAAGTCATAATTCTGAGAAGTCAAATTCTTAAGAATAACTGGATTGTGATACTCCATGAATTAGAAATAATTCCCTTTCGGCAATGAATTGTTTTAATATGAGACTATTTTAGTCACCTAGCTTTTTTTTTTTTTTTTTTTAATAACATTAAGGAATTTCTATTTTAACAAGTGGAACAAGTCTGCTGTTTTTTAAGTGATAGGCAGATAATCAGCCTACATAGACATATACGTAAATCCTTTTTACTTTTTTTTTTGTTCTGGTTTTCGGTTACCTCCACCAAAAAGCTGAGACAATGTATGGTAGTTATAAACTTAATTGCTCCTTTTAGGCTGCATCAATGTTAGCATATTTTACATACTTTTTGGCTTTTATACTGCATGGGTGAATAGTCAACGAGCAAAATCTTTAAGAATCAGGGAATTTTAGTTGCTTTTTCTTTATATGATAACAAGAATTGAAATAATTTACATCTTGAAGCAGTATTCACAAATTCAGGTTTTCAGTAGTGGGTTTTTTGTCTGCATGAACCACAACGCTGAAAACATGTTGAATATTCCTGGATAAACATATTCCACACAAATTTTAACAGGGCATATATATATATATATATATATTTTTTTTTTTTTAAGTGTTTTCTGTACAGGGTGTCATTGATCATCACAAGAATTATACAGAAAGCCTCTAGCATCTGTATCACCAAGTATTTAATTTTTCAATTGATGCAGAAATAGAAATACAGCTGTATCTCAACACTAGCAGGCTTTGGGGAAATGCCAAGAAAGCTTTTTTCCTTAAATTGTCATGAATACTCACTGCGAGGAGACACATGCACACATGCTTCCCAAAACAGCTCAGCAGAGAGTATATTAACAATAGTAAGGCAATTCCTGATAAGACAGGAAAATGAAAAAGAAAATTCTCATTTCTTAATTTCCTAATTTTACTTATGTTCATTTTGGGACTTTCCCAAAACCCAAATTAAGCTTAATTGAAGTAAGAAATTTTCCATTGGCTTACTCCCTCGCAATAATTTTGGGGTTGATTCTCAGTTAGCCTATAAATGCTAGCAGCTTCCATTACCTAATTATCTGAAAATCATTTTTCTTCCCGTGCTTCCTAACACTGAAGAACGTTCTTTTACACATGTTCAAAACTACTTCACTATCTTCCATTACAAAATTGCAGGATCTTGTAAACCCTGCAAAGCACTTCATGACTGTTCTATGGCAACATCATGGAAGTTTTATGTTTGCTAGGAAGATTAGTCCACTTAAAAAATAAAATAAAAAAAAAGGGGGCAAAAAAAATCCCACACAACAAAAAACCCAAATAAGACAAAACTTCCCTTAAGCCTGTGTATTTTCACGTGACAGAAAAGACTTTAAACAGCAGTAAAAACTTCACAGTTTTCAATTTCCCTTCTTGACAAGTGATAACTGGGGTATACACTGAGAGTTTCTTTCTTGGTGCGAGTACTACCAAATAAGGCACAAAACTGTCCTGGATAAATTATGAATGAGTAACAAAATTACAAAGAAACAAAACCTGAATATATAACAAACAAATAAACAAAAATGTCTGTTCAGTAACAGTCTCTTTTTATGTAGCAGTTCTTTAAAAATCCCTGAACAGCATGTCATTAGATCTCCCAAAGTGTAAAAACCAGTACAAGATATTAGTGTAATAATAGAACCTATCTTTGGTACAGTCAGAACACAACTCAAACAGCTTGAAAACAATCACTTTGAATTCTTAAATTGCAAGGACAAAGTAAATTTTTACCAGTGTGATTTCATAAATAAGTATCACTTCATTGTCGTAAGGGGTTCAGGCTTAAACAGGTTAAGATCCAGGCTGGATATAAGGAAGAAATTCTTTACTGTGAGAGTGGTGAGACACTGGAACAGGCTGCCCAATTTTCCTGGGTTCAGCAGTAGCTGTCATTTTTCTCCTTCTTGGTAGCTGGTGCAGCGCTGTGTTTTGACTTTCGGCTTGGGAACAGAGCTGATAACAAGGATGTTTTGGTTTGGCCAAGGACTTTGTGAGCCTCATGCTCTGCCAGGGAGGAGGGGAAGCCGGGAGGAGGGGAAGCCAGGAGGAGGCAGAGACAGGACACCTGACCCAAACTGACCAAAGAGATATTCCATACCATAGCACATCATGCCTGGGATGCAACTGAGAGTTACCCAGAAGGGCTGGGACTGCAGGGTCGGAGGAGGTATCGGTCAGTGCTTGGTCGGGCTGGAGGTCAAGTTATCGGTCAGCTGGTGGTGAGGTGCTGTATTCTCTTCCCTTGTTATTTCTGTTCTCATTATTATTATTGGTGGTAGCAGTAGTGATTTCTGTTATACCTTAGTTACTAAACTGTTCTTATCTCAACCCAGGGGAGTTGCATTCTTTTCAATTCTCCTCTCCATCCCTCTGGGAGTATGGGGAGGGAAAGAAGGGGGGGGGGGGAAGTGAGTGAACAAGCTGCCTGACTGGTTTTAAACCATGACACCACTGAAGGTGTGAATGCTCCATCCCTGACAGTGTTCCAAGGCCAGGTTGGGCAGAGCCTTGAGCAACATGGTCAAGAGCAACATGGGCAGGGAGGTGTCCCTGCCCATGACAGAGTATTGGAACTAGATGATATTAAGGTTCTTTCCAACCCTAACCATTCTATGATTCTA
The DNA here is from genome assembly GCF_028554395.1 of Pezoporus wallicus. Classification (NCBI taxonomy): domain Eukaryota; kingdom Metazoa; phylum Chordata; class Aves; order Psittaciformes; family Psittacidae; genus Pezoporus; species Pezoporus wallicus. The sequence goes on from NW_026641006.1 coordinate 190,493, forward strand.
CAATTACTGTTCTAGAACAGAGGGAAAGCCCTAACAATACTCAAAACATTACCTAGAAGAAAATACACCTATTTCAAAGACATAAAAATAATCCTTTCCGAAGTCCCAGGAAACAGAAAGTTTCAGCAATCAAATTCTGAAGAAGTCATGAGAAACTAGTCATAAGCACCAGGAAGGCAATAAGGTACTGGTTCTCCTTTGCAAACCACCCTCTTCATGCTAAGCAGCATTCCCAAGTTCAAGAAAGTTGTGACTGTCATGAGAAAAAAATAAAACAAACAGAGGTGACTAAAAAAGCACTAAGTGTTGAAGGAATGGTGACAGTGCTTTAAGCAGTGATAACCAAAAGCCAATACGCCACCTGTGCAGCAAAGCAGGCTGTGAATAGTAATTCAGTAGAGTCCTTTGGATAGCTTTCCAACCAACTGTATCATCACATTTCACATTATACCTGGCACTCATTACTGCTTTCTTTTAAAGATTCTTTTCATTGTTAAGATTTTCATCTCCTTAAGACTCCATCCATCATGCATGGTACAGTACACATGGCAATTTGGCTGGAAAAATTTAAGTTCATTTCATGTATCTCTATATAAAAATACAATCTGCCATTCCCAAAAGTTTCCGTTAAGAAACATGCATTGCTTAAACATTTAGAGTAGTTAAAAATGATTTTACAAGCAAGAAACCTTCTGTCAGAACTAGAAAAATCCTGGTATCTAGTTCAGTATTTATTTTCCCAGTTTTTTATAAAACAGTAATGTCAACAATAGCATTTGCACTTAACCTGATGGACTAGCAAACATTCATATTTTGCATACTGTTTACATCTCTTAATGTGTTCCTAATTATTTTATTAAGTAACTTTTTTTTATGTGATAGGTAATGGAGAAGATTTCTGGAGAGTGCTTTATCTAGTAAGAGACAAATAAATTGCAGCAGGTTGCAGATGCCTGAAATATAATACATATGCTTGAGAATTCTCTAGAAGAAACAGATGACTATCTTGTCCCTCTGAACTATAGGCTAAAATAGTTACATAGGTGAAAACTATCTGACACATAATTTGATAGCTGTTGTGGCTAAGAAAAGAAAGTACTAATTCAGGAGAAATATAAAAAAGGGAAATGCCAGTGGCTTTCCAATGGTCTCATAGAACCTTGTGGGATCCACGGTCAGAAGGGTGTCCTTCTCACTTACAGATAATTCATCAAGGCTGGCTCAATCAGTCAGAAGTTCACAGCTACACAGTTCACAGACACAGGTTGGGCAGAGAAGAGATTCAGAGCAGCCCCATGGAGAAGGACTTGGAGATGTTGGTCGACGAGAAACTTAACATGAGCTGGCTTCAGTGTGCACTTGCGGCCCAGAAAGCCAACCATATCCTGAGCTACATCAAAAGCAGACTGACCAGCAGGTTGAAGGAGGTGATCCTGCTCTTGTGAGAACTCACTTGGAGTACTGTATGCAGTTTTGGTATTCCGAACATAAGAAGGACATGGAGCTGTCAGAGATAGTCCAGAGGAGGTCAATGGGGATGATAAGGGGGCTTGAGCACCTCCCATGTGAAGATAGGCTGAGAAAGTTGGGGCTGTACAGCCTGGAGAAGAGAAGACTGCGTGGAGACGTCAGTATCTGAAGGGGGCCTACAAGGATGCTGGAAAGGGACTCTTCATTAGGGACTGTAGTGATAAGACAAGGGGTAATGGGTTCAAACTTAAACAGGGGAAGTTTAGGTTAGATATAAGGAAGAAGTTCTTCCTTATGGTTGCGTAAGGAAGTTGTGAATGCTCCATCCCTGACGGTGTTCAAGGCCAGGTTGGACGGAGTCTTTGTGATATGGTTTAGCGTGAGGTGTCCCTGCCCATGGCAGGGGGGTTGGAACTGGATGATCTTAAGGTCCTTTCCAACTCTAACTATTCTATGATTCTGTAAGTGCTGGTGCACAAAGGGCAGGAAAGGAAAGCACTTGACAGTGTGCCAATGAGTTATTTACTCCTGGGGTAACACAGCAGTGGATACACAGGAGTTCATCCCTGGGAGCCTTTACATTAGCGAAAGAAATGCATCAGCCTAGGTTTGAAACAATCCAGTATTGTTAGTACAAGTACATGCCTCCCTCTTAATAACTAACAACTCATGATCACAAAGAATCTGAAACTGAAGAAAGGTTTTTGCAACAAAACATGAACAAATTGAACTGAAATACTAGATGAAAACAAGTTATCTAGTAGAATGCATAAGAAATGTGTACTCAGGATGCTAATTAGGCCAACTGGTTAATGGAAAATATAAAACTATAATTTCTTTTTCTGGAAAGAAAACAAAAAACTGATAACAGCCTGGCAGACAATATTAAAAAACGTTAGCTCTATAGCAATGTTTAAAGAAAGCTAGATTGAAAACGGTTGTATTGTTACTTACTTTCTAAAGGGAGTTAGACTAGCAATGTGTAAGAGGATAAATAAAACACTTCTCCCTTTTCAGTCTCAAGTATGTAAAGTCAGACAAAGAGACAAAATTCAAATATTATCTTCAGAGAAGCTTTGACATGCCATTCTTCCAAAATTAATAAAAAAGGTCTTCCTTCCAAATCTGTGTGTATGGGTAACCAATATTCAACTTACTATGACATGGATTTGGCATGTGAGATGTCTAATCATAATTATCTGCTCTTGGATTGTTTCTTGACCATTCTGTATCTTTGCTTTTTGCAGATGGATAGCTTTGTTCTTATATCTAGCTGAAATGCTACCTCTGACAAAACTGACAGATTTTTAATACAGCAAATATAATTTTATTGGATAATTCTGTCTGTGTTTTCAAGCAACTAAATTAACTCCTGAAATATTGACAATAGCAGCATAACAATAACCTTGCTCTACTAAGTATATTCAAACTCTTTTTCTATCTATGGTAAATCTTCAAAGACTAGCTATTTACAGCAAAACCAACAGCAGAAAAGCTGGGATACTTCAGATTCCTATGGGTGTTGTTTTCTCCCACTTTCTACTTAGTGAAGAGTAGCAGTTACATAACAACATGTTTGAGGAAAAAAAAAAATCACTAGATGCAACTTAAAGTAAGTGAAGAAATCTCTAATTTTGAGCCTAAGTTAGGACAAAAGCACTTTTTTAGAAGTTAAGTCTTCCTGAAATTTTCTGAATAGTTACTTGACAAAGTAAGCGTGATGTTCCTCAGACACTCGCAGATGATTTTAGGTACTTTGACAAGCAACACACATTAAAAGAATGATTTAATTCCCAAAAAAAATTCTAAATAGTATTTCCCATCTGATTCACTAATGAGAGAGCTATTTTCCCTCAAAATGAAGAAGGACAGAAGAATGTGGAGGATGAAGCTCCACTGTGGATATTCTGACAGAATGTTTACATGCAGTATAATAAACCCACTCAACACCACTATCAGTTTACATAACACTAACATCAGTGGTTTTACGTATATACAGCAGGGTATGTATTTTCCTTTTTCCACAGTTGACATTTGTAACACCATCTTAAAAATGCAATGTAATCTCAGGCCCTTGGAGAACAATCTGCCTCTCATTTAATGCTTACTCGACCATGCCATATTAGATGTTCAAGCTAGTGGTCTGTAATTCACATTATACTTCAAACCATAGGAGCTCACTCCGTACTTTAGAGTTGTGAAAAGGGAGAAATAAGTAAGTGGTTTGTTTATCCCTTCACTTTCACAGGCTGATTGACAAGCCCTTTACGCTGGTTCAAACCAAATTTTTAAAACCTGCTGTCAGACCCCAAAACATTACCATGCCTGACTGTCTCTGCCCAGCCTCCCCTGGGGCCTCCCCGCCCACAAGCCCAGGACCCCATTTCATCTTATCCCAGAGACGTCAGTCACTGCTCAGAGACACTGTAGGAGTGCTGGCCTCCAGCTCTAGCTCTGGCCCTGCCTCTTGGACAGTACCAACACTGTAAGGGGTCCATCTCAGCATGGACTTACTCATACTGGCTAGAGCGCCAGGAGAGACTCCGGCTCTGTCTCACCACCTGCCATGCCAGGCGCTGTCAACAGACCCCGTAACTAGCCCCTATGCTGTGGAATTGCAAACCTTGGGTGCCAGTGTCACCCCTGGGGTCAGGCTTCCCACTTCAGGGGGCAGTCAGCTCTCACTGCACCCTGGCACCTCCCTCCTTAACAGGGTCTGAAATCCAGAATAACTATTCACCAGTGTCTGCCTCACATCTTTTTGTTTCCAACAGATTTTTTTCTCACATTTTAATGCTGTAAATAATCTGGGAAGAGTCACTACTTCCCCTTGAAAATGCAGAGATTACAAGAGATTTCTGTGTACAGAAATGATAATAAAAAGTATTAGAAGTTCACAATTTTATAGATTTCTGTATCTATGATAAAATTATTTTAATATGTCAGCCCACTATATAACATATAAAAGCATTTGGGTAGCAGCAATTCAGTATCTGTATGAGATTTCACAGTCAAGCTACTACCTGATAAAGACAAAAGAATTCATATAATGGATTTGCCATTTCCACAAGAACAACAAGGACCTGAAGAGAAATACACATACAAAGGATAAGTAAGCTTTGCCATTCAGATACAGCATCTTTGTATAATAAAAGAAGAAATATTTCTACAAGGATTATCATTATTAAACTGGTTTGTAAAGGATTCAAGCATTGATTATACATAGTATTTTCCTTTGTAGTTTATTAAAAGTTTCAGGGAGAAAACTTCAAGACTACAATTTGTTATAACTCCATGACAATGTGTTATGCTACACAGGTCTACCCAGCACAGTGGCAGGAAGATAGTAATTATTTCAAAGGAGAGGGAGTCCCCAATTTTGTTTTATTTTCCTACAATAATGGTAAGTGTAGTCATTATCACAGCAGGTCTTTTGCTTTGTTCTACACCCCATCCTGTGAGCCAGATTGCATACAATACTGATGATCACATCACAAATTCATAAATTCTGATCTTCTATTATAAAAAAGAGCAGAAGGTTAAAATAATGTAAATAATGCTATGAAGCTTCTCACATTAAAACTGGAAAGTGTTTAACTTTGAATCTGCCCAGGCCCATCATTCAGTTTGGGATTACACTCCTTAATCCTACTTCATTTTCAGTGTTGAAGTTGTTTGACTAGATTTTGAAAAGCATAATTTCTTAGCCAAACTCTGCTCACTACTTCAGTGCTCTAGTACCAACCAGCTACCTAATAATTCCAATGCTAAAGAATCTTTCTTTCTTTGAGTACAAAGTAGCAGACCTATGATTCTACTGCTTAACTTTGGCTGTGATCTGAAAGTGCACTGAGACCCAAGGTCAGAAAACGGTGCTGCAGGCCTAACCAACTACAACTTCTAAGTGCTGCTAAATATTACTGCTTATTAATAGCTGCAATTTATAACATGACACTAAGAGGAAGAAGACATTTTCAGAAGAGGCAGAACTTCCTGTTTACTTCCTGTTTGCTTCCTGTTACCAGGCACAGCTACAGGTTGCACAGAGAAAAGATTCAGAGCAGCCCTGTGGAGAAGTACTTAGGGGTGTTGGTTGATGAGAAAATGAACATGAGCTGGCTTCAGTGTGTGCTCGCAGCCCAGAAAGCCAACCGTATCCTGGGCTGCATCAAGAGGAACGTGACCAGCAGGTCAAAGGAGGTGATCCTGCCCCTCTACTCTGCTCTTGTGAGACCTCACTTGGAGTACTGTGTGCAGTTCTGGTGTCCTCAACATAAAAAGGACATGGAACTGTTGGAACAAGGCCAGCGGAGGGCCACAGGGATGATCAGGGGACTGGAGCACCTCCCATATGAAGATAGGTGAGAAAGTTGGGGCTGTTCAGCCTGGAGAAGAGAAGGCTGCGTGGAGACCTCATAGCAGCCTTCCAGTACCTGAAAAGGGGGCCTATAGGGATGCTGGGGAGGGACTCTTCACTAGGAACTGTAGTGACAGGACAAGGGGTAATGGGTTAAAACTTAAACAGGGGAAGTTTAGATTGGATATAAGGAGGAAGTCCTTTACTGTTAGGGTGGTGAGGCCCTGGGATGGGTTGCCCAAGGAAGTTGTAAATCATAGAATCATAGAATAATTAGGGGGGGAAAAGACCTTAAGATCATCAAGTTCCTACCCCCCTGCCATGGGCAGGGACACCTTACACTAAATCATATCACCCAAGGCCTCGTCCAACCTGGTCTTGAACACTGCCAGGGATGGAGCATTCACATCCTCCCTGGGTAACCTATTTCAGTGCCTCACCACCCTAACAGGAAAGAATTTCCTTCTTATATCCAACCTAAACTTCCCGTTTAAGTTCCCCACTACAGTCCCTAATGAACAGTCCCTCCCCAGCATCCCTATAGGCCCCCTTCAGATACTGGAAGGCTGCTATGAGGTCTCCACGCAGCCTTCTCTTCTCCAGGCTGAACAGCCCCAACTTTCTCACCTATCTTCATATGGGAGGTGCTCCAGTCCCCTGATCATCCTCGTGGCCCTCCTCTGGACTTGTTCCAACAGTTCCACGTCCTTTTTATGTTGAGGACACCAGAACCAGTGTGTAGCGATGAAATACATAATATACAGACTTGAAGCTTCAACAACAGTCTGATGGATAATGTCTGTTCCAAACCCTTCCAAAATTAATTTCAGATTATTAGCTGTGGAAAATATAAATCAAATAAAGATTTATGCATATGCAGGTCACAGGCTGAGTATTATACTCTGCAGTACATTCAGTATGTTTCTGTCATTTTCATAGCTGGAGCTATTATAATGAGATTCTTCAAAACCTTGGTTTGAGAATAATGATCAAAAGCAGAAAAAGAGCACTGTCAAAAATAACCTTCCTCTGGAAATTAGGAACAGTGTCCTCCACCATGACAGGTACTCACCTCCCCCTTAAAAACTCAGATTTCAAATACTCATGGATCAGAAGGACACTAAGAACCACTCTGGTCTCAGCTGTGGTAGACCAGACTTGGGATTCCAAGCCCCTAATTCAAAGATTTTTTTCTTAAAATAGATGAGATGCCTAAGAGAAATAACAGAAGTGACTGGAATCCTGGGACTGTTCCTTTCCCACAGAAGTGTTATAACTATTAAGCCAGAATTTGTTCCCTTTTGCTTCTTTTTTCCAGGCCCCTGAATTTAGTATGCATAGCTACATGGTGGCCTGTTTTACCCAAAAATCATAGAGATTGCTGTTGTCAAAAATAATTGGATGAGACATTTGGAAATGTAAGTTCAAATCCTTCAAATCAAGAAGACTTATAAAATAATGCTCTTATTTCTTGAGCATGTGCTGTAACTCCTTAACACATAGACACATTGCATGCTTTCAAAGGAGTAGTTTGTTCCCAGTAAAATATTATGGTGTAAAATAAATGCAGCAAATGTTTATGGGTAGCTCATTCAAAACTACTCAGTTAATTTCTACCCTGTTGTACAGGGTAGAATGATTCCCATCATATTGATTAAATATAAAAGTAGAGCATTCCATAAAAAATTATCCACTCTCATTGTGTAAGCCCCCAGGAAGTTTTAAAAGCTCACTAGAAATGCATCTAGTTTCCACAGAATTCAAAACTGAGCATAAATGTATTTAGCTGTGAATCCACCCTGTTGACTGTCTACTATCATACCAATAAATTACATATACAAAATCTATATTCAGGATAATACTTCTGAGGTTTGACCTCTTTGAAAAATGGATGTACAAAATGTAAGATTTTAGGTATTTTATATTATTTTATTATATGTATCAACATCCGATGCTTAAATTATTTCCACAGGATTTTGAATTCAAGCACATACTCACTCATGCACACTAAGAAGGAGCATGATCTCCCACTCTCTAATAGCAGTCATCCCAAGCCTCAGAAATGAACTGGGAAGGCAGTACTTTTTGGGTTCCTGCAGAAGTAGAAGATGCACAAGTGACAGTCATCTATCTGTTCCTATCTCGATTGTTTGAGGCTGTTGTGCTCACATATCAATGGGGGGATCAGAATTGGGCATATATACAAGATTAAATTTATTTCATAGGTAGTGAATTTGATACCACGCACATATATCCTATTAAATCTTCATTGGTTATAGCACCAGGATATTAATCAGAGCTATTACAGTTATTAAGTTATTAGTAGAACAGTTTATGGGGTTCCAGTCCCTTCTATTTTTTTTTTTCACATTTCTTTTTACATCTCTTTAAAGGAAGGCAGTTATTTTGAGGATAGATTTTGACCCTAAGGCTTCCAAAAACCAATTATGGCAGGAAAGATGCCACTGTTTCATCAAGATGACCAAAGGGCAACAGTTTGGAAGGACAGATACCAAGTGGGCTTCTACACAGCCTGTTGTTAGCTCAGTATTACTCAGTAATCATTTACATGATGGGAAAAAAATATTTTGTTTATTACATTTCCAGATTAAATACAGTGGGATGAATTGCATAACTGTTTGAGGTCAGGGACAGTATTCAAAATTATCTTGACAGACCACAAAAATAATACAATAAAATTGACAAAACTGTAGAGAAACAAGTATAAATTATCACATTAAGATGTAATGAACCAAATACAAATAGGATGAAGAACAGCTGGCTATGTATTGGTTCTACAGAAAAGAAACTATCAATTACAGTAGATCAGAAGCTGACTACAACTCATATTACATTTACTAAGAAGTTAAATGCCAACCTGAGATGTGCTGAAAGCAGGGTAATCGTGAAATCTTTACCTTTGAAGATCTAAGGAACTTAAAGTTTACACACATTACATTAGTACAGTTGACCTTGACACTGGGCAGTGGAACAGTTTTATTCTATGCTTTTCATTCTTTGAAACTTCCTCTGAAAATAAGAGTGGGATGCCTATGAAGTGAACATGCTTTGGAACATAACCTGAAAACAAACAAACAAACAGGGAACAGAAGAGTTCTTAAGAGGGAGAGCAAGAGTGTCAGATACAGATAACTATCAGTTCACCAGTACTGGCAGTGGCAGCAGCCCAGAATGTATCATTTAGAAAGAAATGATGGTGCTATAAAGGGCTTATTCAACCACTGATGCAGACATTAGGGGCTGAACTACTGGTTTTGCCTAACCTATTCAGCAACATTCAAAGACAAAAAGCATTCCTAGAACAGATACTGGCACTGCTGATGTTTGTCCACAGTTTGGGATAAGATATTCTGAGGTGGATCTCAAAGCTAAGTGCATGTTTCATTTATTTTCCATTAGAAAAGGCTTAAAGAAAGGACTCTTAACAGTGTAGGGACAAATATGGCAGAATCAGAGGAGGCACAGATGTTGGCCTGAGGCACTGCTGCAGACACCACAGTTAAGAAGGAGTCTTAAAAAAAAGGTGTTTTGCTCCATCACCCCCTGCCTCTGGTTCCCTCATTGTGTATATGCATTTTGTGGTTCCAACCGCTTGCAAATATTTTCCTTGCCAGCATTGTGCTTCATCCCCAAAGACATGGCAAGTCTCCACCAGATGCAACAGGGATAAAGGTGTGGTAGGCAATTACAAAGCTTTGCAAAGAGGTCTAAAGAGAGGGTGGAAGGCAGGAAGGTCAGGTTGCAAGATCACACTTCAGAGTAGCTAATTAGCACTGTATGTGACAGAACGCATGGCAGAAGGCAATGCAAGATGCCACTCAAATTTTTAAGTTCTTTAAAGCACACAGAGTTAATATATGATGGAAATCTAAAGGAGTTTGACAGGCGTCCACCAAAAGAAACATCATTTGAATTGTCACAGATTAAAAGATCAATTTGTTAAATCAGATCCAATATCAAGATTGTAGTGTAAGTATATCCCTATGCTTACTTCATTAGACATTTGTCTTTCAAGCATGGTGTTAAACACATGCAATGTTTCTGTTGATTTTAAACCTTATTTTTTTCCTCATTTGATCCTACAGTTGAAAAATACCTACTTAGCGGTTCTATTTCATTTGGAACAACTGAGCAAAGCCCTTTAGCATTAATTTAAGGGCATGCTTAATGAGACCCCTATTAGACAAACTAAATAATCTTAGTTCTATTCATCTACAGTATTTCCAATTTGTAAGTAGATGAGACAAAGTATTTTCCAATAGATGTGGCTTAAAGAAATTTTATAGTTGTATGAATAAGATCAAATCAGAATGCTTCTCAGGTCAGATTTATTTTTTAATTTCTAATAATATATACAACTCAAATAAGACATTTAACAGTTGCTTATCACTATAAACATCTATTTAGATGGAGGATAGACTCACAACATGTCTGAAGTTGTTATTGTTACAAGAAGCATTATGAGAATATTCCACACTTTCTTACAATGCCAATAAACAACAAAAACTTTCCCAGAATAATTTAATGGAATAATCCCTTTACTGAAATAATTAGTACTGAAGTATTAAAAATATGTATTAGAATTAAAATGTACAAGATTTTTGTTGTGTTGCATTTACTTTAGCTGAAATTTTTCATGCATCTCTTCCTCTGAACTCTGCAAACTGAATGGAAGCTTTGCATACATGAAGTATACTGAGCATACACAGTTTGTATGCTGCTGGACATTCAGTTAAATATATTAGTTAAATATTAGCTAAGATTTTGGTTGAATGGTTTATCCTAAGAGTTTTCTTCCACATGAATGTCATCAGTAAAGGTTAGTTCTGATTTTAAGAGTTAAAAATCACATTCATATGTATCATCTCCGATTTATCATTCACACCAATTCACTAACAATTTTGTCTGCCCCTCCCCCCCCCCCCCCCCCCCCCCGTAAAAAAATTGGTATTACAGCCAAGAAAGTCCTTCCTGTGACTATTGCCAGTTTAAAATATTTTGGTTTACAATGTTTTCAATAAGGTTAATTCCCTTTTCTTTCTGAATATGCCTGATCATCAATGGGAGTTTTATAGATATAAGGGACGACGACTCAAATTGTAGTCTTTGCTCATCCCAGTTAGTTGAAAATTTAGACTGGAGAAAAGCAGACTGCAACTCTCATTTAAATTCATTAATACTGTCATGAAATCATTTAGCTGTTTTATGTATTGGAGCAGATGCTAGTGAAGCCTAAAATAAAACGGGAAGGGACCATTTTGCTTTCAACAAAGCAGTCTTTGCGGGCTTGAATTTGGTAAAGACATCATGCTATCTTTTAATGACTGTTCCCTGGATGACTATCTCCCTAACAACAGATGATGCTTGTGTAATATTGTCTGAAACAAAAGGGCTTCAATTTGTAATCCTACTCTCATCACAGTTTGATTACCAAAACAGGCAAGAAGAGGAGCCAGATTACTTAATACTATCACCCTCTCACTACCACCCCCAGATAAAATCTGAATTCCTTACTCAGAAGATTATATCTCATCTTAACCATATCACTTCTAAGAATATAAAGAGACCAGTTTTAGGATTAACAGATCCCCCTTCGTGCTTTCTTTCCCTTACCCCTTTCTGAAGGCAAATCATTTCCCGGAAGATGAGAACTCCTGTTTTATTCCTGTAATCTGCATGCTTACCAACATCTCTGAAGACAAACACCTATATAAACTCCACCAGAAATTATTTACCCACTTTGAATGAAAGCACAGACATAAAACCTCAAGGACTTTATTTTGTTGTCATGACCACCTTTTGTAATTAATACAGTCTAAAAAAAAAAAACAACAAAAAAAAACCCACACAGCTTTTTTTTTTCTTGTCAGCTTCATGCTTATTCAAAGGTTGCAAAATACTAGCTAATCTTATTTTAATATATTCCAAATAACAGCAATTATGAGGAACTGAAATGAGTCCGGGAGATTTAATATTGAACCTTCACAGAGGATGTGCACCATGCCTTTGTATTTTTATGCTTTAGGCATGTGCATGTTCTCTTCTCTGAGAATCAACTCACTTAGAGACCTCATTCTCATAGAAAAATACATTTGCCAAACAGCATCACTTATTTTTAAAAGCAAAAAAAAACAGTGAGTCATTTTGGAGTCTAAATTCAAAAAGATCAGAGCAATAAAACCTTTGCAAGCTGTCAGGTGGTTCAGTGTTTGGGCATATGACTTCTACAAGGGCAAACTTGGAAAATCCTGAAAAATTCTGCTATAATGACATTCAGAACAATCCCTGACCTTTCAACTAAATCAATTATTTATGAAAGAGTGAATTCTTTGTTTACAATTGCATCTATATTTTTAGGAAGTGATGGAATAAACACGATTTTGGTGTTTAATACCAGCCTAATAAATTCTGAGTGCTACAGCACAGTGGACAAGAGAGAATAAATTATCCGAAGTTTCAATTAAAAGCTAATGTGTTTCAAGATTGTAAAAGTGTTTTGATGAAGTAATGATTGCAAAACAAAGAATTCAATTACCCATTCTTGCTTAGATTTTAGAAATGCATTAAGTGTGTGTGGAAAGAAAGAAATTAAATAAAGAAAGGATGTCATCTGTCAGATCTGCTAAGGACCTAAGGAGAACTACCTGCTGAGCCTTGCAGGGAACCTCCACTACAGTGCATAATTCCCTGCAGGCTGTGCTAAGGCGTCTCCAAGAATGAGCACTGAACTTATATTTATACCTTTTATACCTAATCCTGAGTACATGTCCTATTCTGCAAATGGAAGAGGATTTTTAAATTCATTTTAAATTGCCAAATTCTCATGTGACTTTAGGAAAGATGTTCTATGTTTAGCAAAATAATAATAAAAAGCCAAATTTCTTTTCAAACTTTTTATTCCCTTTTCCTGCTTGTTGAAATGAAAATGAATCAATAGTGAACTCAGCTTCAAGTTTAGGATCACAGCAGGATTTAGTTTTAATTTCTGGTTAAATTTACATGTGCACCCATCAGTTACTAATTTTAAAACTGTGTCCTTCAATGTTTCTCTATGACCTTAAAAAGCTTTTCTGCACTTTAAGATTTATTGAACATCTCTCTAGTTACAAAGTACATATATTTTGTACATTTTAGATAGGAAATGTTTACTATATAGGTGTAAAAAGGAAAGCTAAGCGGTACTCTCTCTACTTTGTTGATACTCGGTGACAAAAAGCATAGCTCGTAATAAAAACCAGAATGAGTACAGAAAAAATCTATACTCAGAATTTGCTTGGTGCAACAGAGAAGCCATGTCCTTTTAATCTGCTCTTTAAACATTACAAAGAGCAGAATGGTGGGCTGGAAAAGTATGTATTTGTCAACTCAGAGCAAGTGTGCTCCTGGGAATTACGAATGACCTCCATGGTATGCCTTATTCCTAGACAGTCCATGCTAAATTGAAATAATTTTATACCATTTTGACAAGCCAGATCACATTTTGTACTTCTTCATGTACATAGCAATAAAAAGAATACAAATATTACGTGGGTAAGCTTTCATAAAATCACCAGTGACCCACTTTATAAAAGAAAGCTACCACATTGTCCTGAAATGATTTCTGGGCTTAGAACTTTGAGTAACCATGGTATTTTTTGTAATTAAGTGTTAGCTTAAATTTCTAAGCCTACTGAATAGCCAGCAATCATTAAAAGGTTTTCTAGTTTAATGGCATTATTTGTATTCATGCTATGAACTGTACTTGGCAGCGGTATCAAATGTGATGTAAGGAAGGACATAGCACTGGGTCTTAGCACCACACTTCAGACCAGAAAATCACCCTGGTCAAGCTGCAGACCTAAAGAAGATATTAGGGGGATGCACAAGTGGAGGTGAAGCAGTAGACAACTGAGCTGATACAGCTGTCAGTGGGGACAGAGTTGAAACAATGAACTTTTCTCCAGTGTTTTAACTTACACACAGTTTAATATTCCTGTTTAGTATCCACACCTTATCTTCTTAAAAAAAAAAAAAAAAAAAAAAGAAAAAGAAAAATAGAGCAAGAAGAATGGGTTAAGATAAATACTCTTTCTCAAATTATTCTTGCAGGCCTACGGTATTTACTTATATTTTAACAGCAGCTAGATAGAGCTCAACATCACAACCATTAAAAAGATAGAGTAGTATTTTGGTGAAGCTAGGTGGCTGGCTGTCATTAAAAAAAAATATGCTAAGACTGCTTAAGCAATTCTGACAGTCACAGAGCTTGGCAAATTACATTTTACAAGCTCTCCAGTGCAGATGAACCAGAAAAAGCAGTATCAAATGATTTTTAATACATATAAAGGACTTGTATTGAACAAACAATAAATGAGACCTGATGCTTGTAAACAATGTTGTTTAACTATCCTTATACAGTATTTCCTTCCTATGTTACAGCAAATTTTTTACTACTAAATTCCTCTAATAGAAGCTAGAAACTTTTAATTTATGTCCTTTTGTGGTTTTTTTTTTTAAGTGTTACAAACACTTGTGGGTAGAACAGGAAAAGAGAGGCAGGTAATAGTACTGCATGAGACATGGAGCAGGAGGGTACATTTAGGGTTATGATCAGTGTCACAGAGTCTAGATGGAGACCTGTAACTAGCAGTGCTCAGAAATGGCCAGTTCTGGGTCCAATAGTTTATCCATTAGCATCTTGGATGAAAGGATACAGTGTCTTCTCAGCAAGTTTGCTGACAATGCAAAACTGTGAGGAGTGGCTGATACCCCTAAGTGCTGTGCTATTATTCAGAAAGATCTAGACAGGATGGGCAGAGAGGAACCTTTTGAAATTCAACAAAGGCAAGTGCAGGGTGCTGCATTTACAGAGAAATAACTCCAGGTCCCAGTACAGGCTGGGGTCTGACCTGCTGGGACATAGCTCTGAGGAGATGGACCTTGGGGTCCTGGTGTGCAACAAGTTGTCCATGAGTCAGCAGCAATATGCAGTTGTGGCCAAGAAGGTCAATGGTATACTGTGCTGCATTAGGAAGAGCAGTGACAGAGGCAAAGGGAAGTAAGCCCAGAGAGGGTTGCTGGAGATAGTTGAGAGCTGACTGGACACAATCCTGAGCAATGTGTTCTACATGACCACGAAGGCTGGACTAGATGACCCATGGTGGTCCTTTCCAACTTTAACCATTCTGTGATTCTGTGATTTTTTTCACCATTGTAATATTTGTAACATGGAAGTTTCACCTTAGGAATGTTGTTCTTGATGTGTATCAGCATGAGATAAGGACAGCACCTTCTTCAGTGTTACACATGCACACTGTTGTGGTTTAAGCCCAGCTGGTAACTCAGAACCACAAACAAAGAGAAAGAAAAGGTAGTTTACCAGAATTAAAGCAGACTAGCAAGGACAGTTACGGTAACTTAAAAATAAAATGATGCTGTGTCAACTGTATCAAAAGATTTTGCTTCCCTGAATAACACAAATCAAGTGATCCTTGCTGTGAAAACTTTTTTTTTTTTTTCTTGTAGGGGTAAATGAAATAGGAGAACAAGATATTATCACCTTAGGACATTTTTGACACATACAGCAGTAATTACATAGCCTGCTAAATAGGTATCTAGGCTAAACAGCAGAAAACATGCTGCAGCCAGCTGATATTAAAAATACACTAGAGAAAGTGTACATCTAATGAGGTAACATGTACTAGCTTAACAAATATTTGGGTCACAGTGCTACTGGTATAAGTCTGTGCTATTCTGCTGACTTGCATGGAGTTGCAGAAATTTCTGTGAGCTAGAATGTAAGCTGAAGCACATGCTCATTTTATGGTGAAGTAATAAACATTTGATTCAGATAGACATGCAAAGACAACAGACACTCCATAAGGTGACTTTACAGAACATAAATAGATAGCAAAACATTAAATTAATTTCCATAACATTTTGTCTGATGTATTTCTTTATCCTTCTTTTGCAACTGACCACATCAAGAATAGTGTTTAGATACCTTAACATAACTCCCATGCATCATAAGATACCCTTGCAAGACAAGGGCTCAGTACTTTCCTCCATCAGCAGCACATCTCTGTCTAATACTGAGATCCCATATGCTCCCTGCTAACTCCTGCCAAAAATCCCACTGTACTGTGGAGAGAAATTCAGCAAGGAGAACTGGAGTTTCCAAAACACAATGCTTATTACAATAATACACTGAGGGGAAATGCTTCATGGGTTTGGCTTGTAGAATGGGGTATTTGTGGGGAAACCATTCATTAACCCATTTTACTCAAATAACAAAGATAATACCCTCATTACCCGCATCACTCCCTGTCATGCATACACTCACTCATAAGCACAACTGTGTTTCAAAGACTTCTTGAATCTATAATTTTCTAAGAATCATTTAACTACTGTGAGTAAAAGATGAGGGTATGGTATGTAGTTAAATAATTTGAAGGAAAAAAAAAATGAAAATCCATTTCTTCTTCAGTCAGAAACTTTGTCTAAAAGTAAGGCTGCATGTGAAGCACATCAAAAAGCCAGTTTATATCATTAGCTAATAGCCACTATTGACATAGTAAAACCAATTTATGCCAGCTATCCTAGCAAAGCCAAGCCAGTTTAATGCAATATATTGTCCACCATTCACTTTTAAGGTTTAATCACTGTTAGTATCATAGGGAAGACATATTATGTGCATATACCCAGTACGCATACATACAGTAGATACCCCGAAGCTGTAACACGACATAACCTAGAATGAAGCCAGCCTATGTATTGTCCCTGAGAGACTAAAAAATTCAGCTTTGGCACTGCTCTTTTGCAAATAGTTGTCTTGAGTTTCAAGAGCAGAACTCTTTGGTAAAATCCATGCTGGAACAGACACTACTGCAGAACGGTCTGGGGCTAAGTGCCAAATATGACCTCAGTTCTTGCCCCGACAACAAAGATCATTGCTAAGGGTAGTATTGACAATGTTCACATTTTTTCTTTCTTCTTTCTCCTACCATCAGCAAGAAATCTATAATCACCATGTCTTTCTTCAGAATAAATGCTGTAAAGTGAGGTAAACAGCAACATTCTAAAAGGTTGAAAAGAGTTATAATATTAAAAGCAAGCTAGATTTGCTTTTTTCATAAAAATTGCTTGTCAGTTTTATAATTGGCTCTCTACTTCTTAAGCTATATACTTGTCAGCTTTCAAAATATATATTCACAGCAGGGAAGCATTCAGCTGGAAGGTTTTATCAGATGCAACTGAAGCAAGCCTTTAGCTCTTCGGCAGAACACAGTCATCAAGATCCATGCAGCTTTAAAGCATGTGAGTAATTGCATTGTATAGAATCATAGAATCTATGATTATATATAATCTATGATATAGTATCTGGGAGTTTTAACTTCAACAGGATTGCTTGTGCAAGTAAAGATTTTACAAGTGAATGAGCATTGGCAAATCAGTCCCAGAATGTATATTCTTTGTAGTGCATACATTTTTAGAGTAGACCTGGGAACACATCTCCTGCATGCAGAAGTGTAAGTTTTTATTTTGAAACAGTGAAGATGCGCTAAAAACAGAAGTTTTACATGAAACTACCATGTTATCAGAAACTGTACCACAGAGATACTTTTTCAAACATGTTAAAAATATTCTCTAACACTTTACTGTTACAGAAGCTATTCAGACAAATTTAGATCTCCAGAATTCCACCTGTATCAGTGAGATATCAGAGGATATAAACTAGCACAAAATATGTTCTTTTTGCATTCAGTTGGCACAATATGATAGCATCAAGGAGACAGGAATAAAGCTTCTGAAAGCAATTAGGCAAGGGAAACAGACATATCTGATGTGTACGTTATGAATCTTTGTAAGACAGATAGCACTGAATGAGCCTTGAGTAAATAATTTAATTTTCTGTGTACATTGATTTTATTCAGCTTTCAGATTACCACTGATAACAAAGCAAAAGATTTAAATGAAAATTAAACTAAAAATATGGTGTCCCTCTAGCACAGAATAAATCAGTGCTTTCTCTGGGAAAATCTGTATAGCATTCAACAGAAAGTAAACTTCTCACCTTGAAACAGCAACACAAGGTGAGTAAACAGAAAGGCGAAAAATAAATATCGATGCAGTCAGACAGAAAAATTAGAACCAAAAGCTAGTATGCATTGGGGTATAGCTCTCATTTTTTCCAGGGTTTTCCCCAAAGTCTTATTTTCCCTTGTCCGTTGATAAAGCTTGCTTGTGGGTTTTTTTAAGACTTAGGATGTAACAATTTGTATTCTCTCTGCAGAAGTTAAATATTTGTCATGAAGCACTTCTACAAAGGCAAGTGAAACAAATACCAGGAACACCTCAAAGAACTCCAATTCTCCCTGATACACACAAAAGGCAAATAAAAATATTTCCTAAGTGAATTCTTACAATTCCTGGAGAAATTCTGTCTCCAGACATCTAAATTCACATCTATCATTTCATGTCTGCATGACCCATTATTTTCCCAGTCCTCTCGCACTCTCATATCCCCTTGTGAGACATGCCTTGTTACTTCCATGACACTTCCTGTTCCAGCTTGGAGCAGCTGAGAAACAAAAAAGCCCAGTGTCACTATGTAGCTGAGTGTGTGTGATGGGGTGGAATGAAATTCCAGCTTAGTATTCCTTCAATCTGTCCAGGCTGAGCTGAGTTGAGCTATGGCTGTGTGACAAATTCAGTAAACCCTATGTTTTCTGTATCCTAAGGACTGAATACTCTAGAGTTTATCAGGTCATTCACAGATAGCTTTATCAACATGCATCAAAGATGACTGTTACTAAAAATTCACCAACACAATGTCTGAAATGAATATTGAAAAAAGAAGTAGAAAACAAGGACATGCTTCTAAGCTTTATTTCATTTTTACCTGACCTTGCTGCTTCAGCATCACCTCTTACAACTACCTGGCTTCCCTACAGTACCCCTCTCAAGCTCCCACCAGAGCACCCCTGCAAATTCTCCCTCCAAATCCCTCCAGCAGTGAGGCAGACTGGGGGCACTATACAAAATGTAGCCTTCTTACTTCAGTGGCCAGGCTCTCCAAAACCATGTAAATAGTGCTTGTAAAACCAACATTTGTTGTAAAACCACTGATCTCATGCAAAAATTATTTAGAAACATGTAACGTTTTTTCCCATGATGGATATAGATACTAAATGCAAATGAAGATTGCACAATTGTCTATATTGTATAACAGTGTAAGATTAAATTATTCAGGCTAAAAGGAAATCTCGGTGTTGTTTAAAAAGATTTTGACAACAAAAAAATTATACTCTTTCTCTGTTTTAGGCAGAATGAAGCAATGACTTCATTGACATAGAAACATCCTAACCTTGAATAATCAAGTCAGTGAACTTTATATCAAAAAGGCAGTAAAAGGCAGCAGTACATAGTAGCCAGCTTCTTCATAGAGATTTACTGGAGTAGCAACATGAGTTTCACCAGTACATATTACAGCTCCTTAATGCAGCTATTCATAATTCATGCTTCCATGACTTGCAAGTATTTTATTATTTATAGAATATTTTTCTTGTCCCCTAACCTTTTATGACATCCATAGCTCCTGCTTAGTCTGCCATCTATACTTCTTAGTCTTCTGTACTTCCGTCCATACTCCCAGAAGTACTTGCTACTGATCTCATGTGTCTCCATCTACCATACTGTTTGTATTTCCTCCCTTCCTTCTGCCACTACACAACTACAGTTTTTCTCTGTTACCACAAATATCCTTGCCTAGATCTTCAACCAATGCAGGACTTCCTGGAGGGAACTGCAAGGAATTGCCACGTGAGGTCAGCATAAAAATGTTCTATAAACATGAAGCGTCAGTACATTTTTCAGACACTTAGAATGCTAGAAGTCTGTGTAGCTCTGTAGCATATGTAGACTGATAAAATGTAATATGCATTTTCACATAGGACATGCTATGAATGAGGAAACCACACATCAAATTTCAGATTCCTCTTCTAAAGAATAGCAATACTAGAATATTTAAAAACTTATGTAGTTTTTGACTATTTTTTAACTTACAGTGTTGCATTGACTTACTAAAAGTGATCTTCACTTTCAAGATAGTCTCAATATAAGCAATTTTTAATAAGCAGTAACTGTCCAGGCTATCAGATATCACTCTGTAGCATAAACTGGAGATAAAAGTCATACCAACTAAGAAGCCGTACTCTGAGTTGACATGCAAGCAAAACCAGTAATTCCTTAATGTTTTCCACTGTCACCTGTTTCTAAACTTAGTCTTTCAATACAATAAACCTATAGAGAGTTTTCTTTCCTCTAATATGAGAATCAGCAGTAACAAGAGAGATCAAAGCAATACAAAGCATAATGATTTCATTCAGTTCCTGGAACCAAAACAGATTTTTATATGGTACCTGTAGAGGCATGAGTGCTCTAAGCATTTTCTTTAGCATATTTTATGTTATTGCTCAAAATATGAAACCTGGAATCTGAAAACATCAACCTGCAGTGGTTGATGGAGACAGAAATAGTTGAAATCACATATAGAGAAAACACATTCTGTATATATATAAAATCTGTTTTTTGTATAAGAAGTCATCCACATACAGCCTGGTATTGCTTTAAGGATAAGTTTATTGAAAAGCAAACAAATGAATGCAATTAGTTTTCTTTCCTTACAGCTTAAGAGCTGTCACCAGATTTTCATAAACATAGTTTGGCCTCCATTTAGGCTTTATAAATTTTGTCCTTTTGAGGATGACATCTGTTCTCTCCATACTGTTTTCCCTTTTTCAGAGCCTCAGCATTTCAAGACTTAGAGTTGTAACTGAAGCTAATTCACTGAGTTCCTAAATCATGTTTAGATATCCTTCCCTTTTCCTCCAGTTCCTCTCCAGGTTGTGGAGGTGGAAGCTGGATGGAAGGGAGCAGAAGGAGGAAGCAGAGAATTTAGAAGTAATGCCTTTTTTCCAGGTCAGTCAGCATTCATGGTCTTTCTGTCATCAGTTCATGATGCACGGGTAACTTTCTAGCCAGCTTTACTCCCTGAAGGGAAACATACTTCCTCCTTATTTTTGCCACTACTTCAATGTTTTCTTTACACTAAAAATTTTTATTTTTTTAACTAAGCCTGCAGCTTATTGCAATCTGCCATGCTCATCACTGACAACAAAAGGGGGTAAGGCCAGCCTAAGGCTTCCTGTAAGGCTTTTTGCACTCTTCAATAATTTGCATAGGGGTTTGCACACACCTGGATGGATCTGCAAGCTTAATTCTTACAGACAAAGCTTATTTAAAACATTTTCGTCTTTTGCATTTCCCTGCTGTACAGTTTCACTTTTTATTTGAGTGATTTAGAATAACAGAGCTTTATCTTAAACTGCAGCAGGTTAGCACACAATGCAAAAGGACGGCAAGGATCAGTAGACAGTATTAGGAGTGATGCAGTCTTTGTTCATTAGGAAGAGCTTATATATATGCAAAAGAACAAAGTTCTTGAGAACAGATAATACATCACCTCAACAGCACTTAAGGCAAGCAAGGAGAGGGCTTGTTATTATTTGTCAGATTTTCTTCACCCAATATATATTCACAAAGATATGAGCACTGTATTTCATTCCTTCCTCTACCTCTGAAAGGCCTGAGTCAGTGCACTTTAAACTTACATTCTTTCCCAGTGACTTCTACCTATGTGAAAAGCTGTCTTTGTTTCTGAGGTTCAGGAAAGAAGAGCAAGAACACAGAAAGCCTTTAAACATGTTATTTAAACTAGTACCCAGAGAATAGAGCACAAACCCCAATTGTGCATCCCCAGTTCCCACTGAACTCTGTTTTTTGAAATACCTTCTCACAACTTAAGACACCCACCCCAATAGGAAAATAAGAAATACAGGAAGTTCCATATGTTTCCCAAGACTTTTATCAGGAAAACACAGTCAGCTAACAGTGGGGCCTGGTAAATGGGCAGTGCTGGCAGCCTCTGGACCTTTTCTCTCTTAGAAAGGCTTAGTCATAGCTGTACAGTGTCACAGGCATTTTAAGGGTTAGGTCCTGCAAGATGTCAGTGGCAAGATTTAATTCAGAGGTGGTGTGTCAATCAGTGTTATAAACAGCAATCCACAGCGAATTGTTATCTGGATCAGATGGTACAGCATTTAGTATAACAAGCTGCATCTGGATCAGATGGTACAGCATTTAGTATAACAAGCTGCCTGCTTACAGTTCATTGTACCTCTATTGTAAGTTTCATTCCAGTGGAAAAGATGAGAATAGAACAGCCAAATGCAGGCTGTTGGTTTGCTCCTTTTACTCTACTCCAGTGCCAAAGAGGACAATTTGGCTCCCTGAGAGCTTGTCTGTACATCCTTCCTTTGGAAAAACCTGGTTGGGAGGTACAACAAGCAGGTGGCCTGTATTAGAGGTGTGGACAGTACTACACTGCTACAGGAGCTAAAATTTTCCTAAACCTGCTGCTGCTTATCTGAGCTGGGAGACTTTTGAGGGAAACAGCGTAGAGCTTGCAGTAGGGAGCAGATCTACAGCAAATTTTCATAGGCAATGAAAAGCAGATGAGATTCCAATCAAGTGAGAAGCACAGCACTGCATTTGTTGAAACAAGAAACTCATAGCAAGTTTTCAGGTTGAGACCAAGACTGAAGGAATGTATTTTCCTTGCCATGACAAAGCTGACATGGGACAGGCTAGTTTTCAAACTTGCTATTACACACAACAGAAGGAGAAGGAAATCCTTCAAGTTTCCCTACTCAACCAAACTTTTAAAGCTACATCAAAAGGAATGTATGCATTCCTGTAGTACTATCCACCTCACTGCTATTTAGATAGTAACAGTGCCAGAAGAAAACCTATTCTGATTCACCATCAAGTTCAGACCTTGCAAAGGATTGAAAAGATGTAAAAAACACTGTATTTTCCTTCCCAGAGACTAAAAAAAAAATTAATTATTTAATTATGGAAGTGGCAAGATTACTCATAGTGAGGAAAAAAAAAATCAGTATTTTTCTGTTAATGATAGCAAGATGTTCACTGTGTTCCTGAATATAAACAGATAAGATATGCTAAACTATTCTTTTCAGCTAATTAAATTACAACTATACCAGCTTACAGTTTTGAAGAAAAAGAGCAACCAGAAGTCTGGTGCACTCCTTTATATCATTGCAAATCACAGTTCTGTAGCAGCACATCTAATGTTGTAGTGGGTTTAGGAAAAGGCAAAGGAAGACAAATTAATTCATAATTAATTCTCAATGACCAGGAAGTTAATATACTGTAAATTTTTTCCCAGGAAAGCCTGACCTCTGTTGAGCATGGTAAAAGAAGTGTGGTGCTTACACACTATTTTATACATTAGTATTTTGTACCATTACATGAATTAGTTACAGGTTCACTAATCATTTTTTGCAGCTGGAGTGGTAAACTCAAAATTATGCCAAAACTGAAATAAAATAATTAAAGAAAAACAGTTATAGCCCTTTTGTGAAGAAAAAAACTTAAAAATGGTGTCATACATATATTCAGTGAATTGGGTATTTTATTAGTTCATTGATATGCTCCACTGTGAACTGTTTTACATTTCTGTGAATTATATTTTACAGTTACATCCAGTAGGTAACTACAGTTCACTCCTTAATCTGTACAGTAACCCTATGAGACAGGTGGTTGTTATTCTACCTTATAAAGAGAGCTGGTGCAGGTGATTATTTTTTTATTATCTTTTATTTTAACTCTGAGTGGTTTAAACAACCCAAGTAACCTATACACAGCAACTCCATAGAAGGAGATGAGAATTTATGATTCAGCATTCCAGGGTCAAGCTCATGAGATTATGTTGTTCTAGGCAGACTTCACAGGTCTGGTCTGTTCAATGCTATTTACAACTGACCACGCAGTGCTGGTCATGCATTTTAGCAGATCTCAGCTAAGGTATACAGAAGAGCTGGAAAAACAATAAAGGGCTGGTAAAAAAAATAATATTTTGGATTTAGGTTGTTTGGGGGTTGGTTGTTTTTTTTCATTTTTCCATGTATGAACTATTTTAATTAAAAGGCTGAGGAAAAAAAAATCCAACACTTTTATGCAATGGTGATTTTAATGTTACTACTTGAAACATTTCAATAAAAAACATGAAGTCATAGAACATGTATCCAAATACATAGTTTATACAAAGAAAGAGATAAGCATAAAAAGTTTTTGTTTTCTGCATTTCATTAATTCCAATGACATTTTCAATTACTCTTTACATTAATAAATGAGTAATTATGCATAATACAAAGTAATTCTACATTACACAATGTCTAAATTATCTTTTTGAATCAGTTTAATATTCTTTATTTACCACGAGAAAATTATTATCACCTCCTATGAGCACAGTAAGTTATAACAGTATAAAAGATTGAAACTGTATGTATTTATAACTTAATTCAAATTTATCAACCACTTAGTAGTAGGACATTCTCCACTAACTGGTGATTGGATCTTTCTCTGGATATTTGAATATTTTCAGAGTATTTTCAAGGAGGCAAAGAAAGAATAAACACGTTGGCCGAGAAAGACACAACCAAAATGGAAAACAGCCTTGCCTCGGACAAAATTGCTTGTAATAGAGATTGAGGATCCTTAGTCTGCTTTTTTTATAGCAGCAAAGGATTTACACACCTAATTAGCACTCTGATGCACTCAGTTAACAAAAATGACTAAAATGTTCTATCCTAAATGATCCCACATTTGAATAGGTAAGTATCTCCAGAGAACATTATGATGTTTATTAATCAACAATGCCATGCAGGAGTGGTCTTCTTTTCTGCCTAGAATGTCTTTCTTGTTTATCTTGATTTTTAATCCCCAGTACTTCTCTTGTTCCCCTGGTTCTCCTCCTGAGTAACTGCAGCACCTGAAATTTGCCAGCTCCCTCATACAGAATGCACTATGCCTTATTAAAAGATATCAAAGGTTTGAAAACACTTGCTCAGAGATAATGATGACTAAACGTTATCAGTATATGACACATGTACAGAAAGTCTTCACAGAGGGAGAAGAGACTAATTTCTATTCCTTACAGACACTTTCAAAAGTGTGATGCTGTTATTCCCTATTGCTATAGGAAAAAAATAGAAAAAAGAAAAAAACAAGACCCTTACCAACACCTGAATTTTGCAACTCAAACCAGGCCGAATCCTGATATATACTGAGCTCTTCTGTCTCTTGACTGGAGCTGCCGTTACTATTGAATGCTCAGTACCTCTTGAAAACTTCAGAAGTACTGAGAAAATTCTGGCTGAGAAGTAAGACATTCTCCAAGTAACATACTGCAAATCCAAACCCATTATTTTTCTGTTTCTTCATGAAACAGCACATTCATATGTTATGTTTTATGATTGTATATAAATTTCAAAATATTTTAATGAGAATGATGTATCTGATTTCATGAACACAGAATCACCAGGGTGCTGAGTGCTATAAGCTGAAGCAAGTCAGTTGTAGCAGTAGACATGTTTGGTTCTTTTTTGTAACAATTTTTGAGCTACAGGTAGCTATCAAGGGGCTTTTTACTCCTGTGTCAATTTCTTGTCAAATTTTTCCACCAAAAGGAGATTTATGAGCTTCAGACACTTATTTTTTTTTCTCTACAGCTCTCTCTTTGTATAAATCTTGAATACATTTCCTTGATGTTTGATTTACATAAAGAAAACCAAACACACAAACTAAACTAACTGTTGTTTTCATTTAAAGCTCTTCTATGCTTAAAAGTGCTACAGTGCATCTTTCTGTGGAAATGTGTGTTGGTCAGAACAGTTCTTTCCCTTTCTCTCCCCATGAAGACTTATTTGTTATATTAATTATTCTTGAACATGTAAAATTTATACATCTTTGTTATCACTGTGCTGCCTGGTAATACACTTCTTTCTTTCGCTCCCACTTCTCCCTCTCCATATGTTACTTTTTTGAATAATCTGTGACAAAACTTTTCCAGAGATGACTTCACTCATGCACACTGCTGTGTGAGAATAGGAACCTATAGCTGAGCTCATAATGGTGATGGAAATTCAGTTTGGTTTTCATAACCTACTGAAGACGTGCATAGTTAAGAAGCTTAAATTATATTCAAATCTGAGAACATACTAATCTTTTGTGAGAATAACACCAAAAGTCTATTCTCTTTGCTATTCGTGATCCCACTGGGGACAACCCTGAAACCCACAAATGAGCACTTCAAATCTGAGTTCCGATGTGAATCCAGCCAAGCCTAACCTGTATTTCAGCTGCCAACCATGCTTGTTTAGCTATTCTGAAGCACAAAGCTTGCTGAACAATGCAGCTTTTCTTGCCTTTCTTCTGGAAGGTAAATGATGACTGTAATATTCATCCTTTTGACATTTCGTCAGTCATCTTCTATTTCTCTATGCTTACAATCCAATAAAGTTTTTATTCAGACCTATGAATGAAATACGTCTCCATTAAGTTATCCTAGATGTAGAGCAGTTCATCCTTGATACAATACTTCCCGGCCTGGCATACAAGCCTTTTGTGCAGCACTGAATCACAAAAATGCACTGTGCTCTTTAAAGTCCACATATCTCCTGTGCCTTTTGCTCCCTTTTCACAGGCACATGCACACACCTACACACAAGCTTTATTAAACATGAGTCTCTCTGTTCAGTTTGTACCTCTTCACCTTAATTATATCCTACCTTAAGGAAGGGGGTTCAAATACTGTGGTCACTGAGTATTTCTTTCACTGTACTGCAGCTCTTCGTAACCCTGAAAATTGTTTAGCGCCAGTGAAATGTCATATATATTAGTAACTCAAAAAGCTTGCTGCAACTTTTTTAGCATTCTGAATATGCCTCATCTGGTTTTGTCAGTCATTAGACATTGATCACTTTTTTTCTTCCATGAATCTGATTAGAATCAGAAAATCATAGAATCAACTAGGTTGGAAAAGACCTTTAAGATCATCAAGTCCAACCATTACCCCAGGACTGCCAAGTCCACCACTAAACCACATCACTAAGGGCCTGTAATTGGCCTTAAGTCAGGTATCACCTCTTTTAGTATATGTCACTCATCACCAACACTTCCAAATAACACAGCAAATAACTTGTCATTTTTATTCCAGTAAGTAGATGTTATGTTTACATAACACATGAGAAGAACCCCAAAGAATCTAATCTTCAAAACAAACTTTGTCTTTTTCATGTGACTCCTTATCAAATGGGAGTCCCCATCTTCTTTGTACCCATACTTTCAATACCTTTCCACAGAGATGCTCCCCTGCTGAGTAGATCGCAGCCTGTGCTGCACTCTTGCATTGCGCTTAGCCTGTTGCAAGACCTGACATTTGCCCTTGTTGAATGCTATAAGGTTCTTGTTAGCACATTCTTCCAGCTTATTGAGGTCATCCTGCACGGATGATTACAGCCCTCAGAAACTACAGGTTTCAGGGTGGAAGGACAGTCACATTATTACTAGTTAGTCTGTCATGAAATCACTAAAATTCACAGGTTTTTGCAATATCTGTCTGTCTGGATAAATAGTTATATACTTCTGTATCTACATAAAAGGATGTTTTCTTTATAATATCCAGAAACAAAGTTTTTACCTTGACAGGATGCATATTCATGTAAATAATGCCAGTTTAGTCTATTCCAGATGATCTTTTGGAATCATTTATTGGAGTCTTTCACATTATCTTTAAGTCTACCCCGATCATCTTTCAGAATTTGGCAAATGAAGCTCTCTATTTTCAGTGACAAGGGTAGGCATCATTTGGGTTTTTTTTGTTTGTTTGTTTTGTTTTGTTTTTTTTGCTATCATGTAAAATAAAAGTTTATTTTTTTTTTGAAGACACTTCTGCCAGTTCCATCCTGCCCTAAAAGGATCAATTAGAGATGGATATCTTCCATGAGCCATCACCTCTCCAGCCCTCATACAGAGATCAAAATAAGTCATTTTTCCCATACACTAACCAAAGACGTATTAGTACATCACTGCACTTCAAATGTAGGATTCTAAATTATTTTGCAATTTGTATCTTATGATTAAATTTCATCCCTAGACCCCTCCCACCCCCAGAAGTTAGAGGGTTTCTTGTTTCTTGTGCATCAAATTTCAAAGCGGTTCAAAGTCAGGCAATGCAAAGGTGTATACAAACAAACACATACATAAACATCCAGTATTAGAAACACTTCAGCCCACTTTTCTGAAGAACTGATGTGAGCAGTCAAGAGGCTACAAGAGTAATCTACTACTGCGCAAAGCACCAGAAATCTTCATATGTCTTCCAGCAAGCACTCTGGATCTCGTTATCTCACTTTTTTTTCTCTACTCATAAAAAATATCTTCCCACCTGATACAATCTATCCTGCATGTTACAGCTCTGATGCTTTCAACTAGGGACTGAGTATCATGCAATTACTTCATCTGTTAAACTTTACTTCTCTGAAACACTCTACTGAGGCAGGTTTGCTTTCAAACACTCTTACTTATTCTTGAATTGAGTAACACATTAAAGAGTTTTCTCTAAATGTTTCTACCTAGGGAGCACTTCTGTTTTCTAGAAGTCTACAACGCATGTATCATAAAGATTTTATATATCCAATTCTATATATGAACTTTGTGATAATTAAACTACAATCATGTGATATTCTAAGCATTTATTAAAATATTGATATGTAGAGATGGAGAAGATACATCCAACTGTTTATCTATTCATTTGGAAATGACTTATTTAGTTACTTTATAAATCTTCCTTGCTTTATCAGTAACTGTTAGTGTTAAAATGCAATAAAGATGGACAAAAATATATACAGGGCATTTGTACTCTTTTTGGGAAAAAAAAAAGACTTTTGTGCTATTTACAATACTGTCTAATCACTGAATATTCCTATAAATGATTTACTCATATAGGAACAAGTGTCAAATTCAAAAACAGTCTAGTATTATAACTAAGATAGCATCACACTTCCTAAGTTGAAATACACTCATATAAATTGTTTAGATACCAATTTTTAATGCATTCAAAATCCGATTGAATTTACTTAACCCCACATATTTTTAATATATGACAAAAATATTTCTTCTCTCTCAGACTTTCATAAGTATGACTTAAGCAGCATCAGGCATCATGAACATTATTTGAGTTTGGAGATTTCAATACATTGCCTTCAAACTTTGTCATATCTGTTTCTCAGGAAGAAGAGCTGATTTATTATTAAATCCTCCTGTTCATCACAATAAAAAAAAACATAATCACCTCCATTTTTCTGTGGATCTTTCGAAGGTTTAAAATTGTGAAACACCTAGAATTCAATTCCAGTGGAAAGAAGCAGTGCGTGAAGTATTTCACACAACTACCCTCAAGGAAATGGGAGATGCTGATTACAGTCAAGCTCCCTTTCCTTGCATTCATTGTGCAGTCATTTTACACCCCATAGTTTACAATCTACCTGCACAGCACTACAAGTGATAAGAATGTTGAATTTAATAGTTTAAGATTAACTTCTTGTATTATTTCTGAAGCCCAAAAGTGATCGCCTAGTTTAATCTGATCTGAATAGACTCTCAAATGTGCATATATTTGACAAAAAAGAGAAAAGATTATGAGGTGAAGACATGTGTGTGTCAAACACCTGACATTGCCATTCCACCAGCTGGAAAAAAATCTTAGTCTGTCTCTAAGGTATATTGCTTCACAATGTTCAGATACCAAAGCAAGGAACCTTTCATTTTGAATGAACAGAGTTCAGTATCATTACTAAGATCACTGAGGAGGTGATCAGCAGTGCAGCAAAGTCACTAAGAAGCTCTCTCAAACAGCTGGCACAGAACAGAGGGTGCACACAAGTTTGGGAAGTTTTGAGTTGTTGTGTTTTTTGAACCAAAGAAAAAAAAACAACCAACCAAATATAATCTACTGTTACCTTGAGGACAGAGAGATAGAATCCTTTCCTTTTTAAGAAAGGTAGGAGAAAATAATAACATTGGCATAACACTGATGATATTACAAAATGTATTATCAGACTGAATCTGAAAATCTGAATCCACACTACTGCTACCAATGTACTATCTACATTCCTGTTCATTCTTCAAGTCATCCAGAAATAACAAATCCACCTGAGAGCTATATAAGATTTCCCTTTGTGCAGCCATTTACTCTAGGAATTAAATATTATTTAAAATGTAAGAATCTCACTTTCAGAATATTCAACATACCTACGTGAAAGAATGAATTATGCTGGCTCTTATAAATTGAGATACTGTGCCAGAAGGGCCAACCATCCCAGATGTAAATACTTGACAGGAAAGAGTGTTTAGTATCCCTTTTAATTAATCCTTGTAATTTTTGAGTATCCTTAGCCAGTTAATTTGAAAGGTAAATGCAGAAATTAGTGCACAGTGGTTTCACTTCAGAAAACCCAAAACTCAGCTGTTAATTTAGGTCACTTTCTCTCTGCTTCTTTCCCATGTACTCACTTTCAGAAGACAGGAACATAATGTGTCTCAGCTTGACTCTTCTGGCACTATATCCTCAACAGAGGTTCAATGTTAAGACATTTTCAGGTCAGGGCTCATGTATACCACTGGAGTGTTGTAAGCATTAGCGTGCCTATCTGCTTGCAGTCAGAGCTATTAGTGTTTTGCTTTTTACCAGGAAAAGTTAATTTATTTTCCTATTTGTGTATTATGCCAATAACTAACTTCATAGTGATATTTTTATTTGCTTAATAGCCCTTTTTTGACCCAACTTCAAATATCCCCATAATCATTAACCCTTAGCCTATGTTTCAGATTAGCATGCAAAAGACTTTTGTAGTTTACTGCTGTCCTGGGTTCAGCAGTAGCAGTCATTTTTCTCCTTCTTGGTAGCTGGTGCAGTGCAGTGTTTTGACTTTCAGCGTGGGAACAGAGCTGATAACAATGATGTTTTGGTTTGGCCAAGGACTTTGTGAGCCTCATGCTCTGCCAGGGAGGAGGGGAAGCCGGGAGGAAGCAGAGACAGGACACCTGACCCAAACTGACCAAAGAGGTATTCCGTACCACAGCACGTCATGCCCAGGATGTAACTGGGAGTTAGCCGGAAGGACTGGTAGACTGCGGGGTTGGAGAAGGTATTGGTCAGTGCTTGGTTGGGTTGGGGGGGGGGAGTTATCAGTCGGCTCGTGGTGAGGTGTTGTATTCTCTTCCTTTGTTATTTCCTTTATCATTATTATTATTGGTGGTAGCAGTAGTGATTTGTGTTATACCTTAGTTACTAAACTGTTCTTATCTCAACCCGTGGGAGTTGCATTCTTTACGATTCTCCTCTCCGTCCCTCCGGGAGTAGGGGGAGGGCAAGAAGGGGGGGGAGTGAGTGAACGAGCCCTCTGCCTGGTTTTAAACCACGACTTTTGTAGTTTACTGCTTTAACACTTCAGCAGTCAAATGTATTATTTCTGCTTTTAACAGGCTTTTTATCTCAGGAGTGGGTCAGCTGCATCTACCAACCTAAACCAGATATATGCAAACGTGCATGCACAAATGCAGGTACATTTGTATGCCTGACTTATTTGTGGAGCAAATGGGTTTGGATAGTTAAATGTGATTCAAGACACTTTGAAAGTATGTTTTTCAGTGGAAGGGATATAAGCAAATATCCAGCATGTGACTTTTCATAGCCTTCTCTTTTTAACTTTTCTGATGCTTAGCAGAGTGATCAAGATACACATCTCTTTGAGGAGAAAAGAAGTAAAATGACTTAAGTGAGAAGCAGGAAAAGAGACATCAGATAGCACATCAAATAGAAGCTAAAAACCCACACAGACTGAAGCAGCATGAAGCAACAATAGTACATGGTCACCCAACACTTTAAAAAAGAAAGCTTCAATAGAGCAGTGACAGCATGAAGTAAAAAAACAGATTTTGCACAGTAATGGCTGTATTATTTGCTTTCAACTTCACTCAGGGACAGGAGAGAGCACTCAGCTTTTCAAAACTGAGCACTATGTACCATCAATAACTTACCATGTTTTTTCCAAACAAATTCATTCAGTTTTTCATTATGAAAGATAATCTCAGCAAGACTTGTATTTATCTATTTTTGGTTGTTTGTTTTCAATTCTTTTTCTATCATATAGAATCATAGAATAGTTAGGGTTGGACAGGACCCCAAGATCACCTAGTTCCATCCCACCTGCCATGGGCAGGGACACCTCACACTAAACCATGTCAACCCAAAGCTCTGTCCAACCTGGCCTTGAACACCGCCAGGGATGCAGCATTCACAACTTCCTTGGGCAACCCATTCCAGTGCCTCACCACACTTACAGTAAAGAATTTCTTCCTTATATCAAATCTAAACTTCCCCTGTTTAAGTTTGAACCCATTACCCCTTGTCCTATCACTACAGTAACTAATGAATAGTCCCTCGCCAACATCCTCATAGGCCCCCTTCAGATACTGGAAGCCCGCTATGAGGTCTCCATGCAACCTTGTCTTCTCCAGGCTAACCAGCCCCAACTTCCTCAGCCTGTCTCCATATGGGAGGTGCTCCAGTCTCCTGATCATCCTTGTGGCCCTCCTCTGGACTTGTTCCCACAGTTCCATGTTCTTTTTATGTTGAGGACACAAGAACTGCACACAATACTCCAGGTGAGGTCTCACAAGAGCAGAGTAGAGGGGCAGGATCATCTTCTTCAACCTGCTGGTCACGCTCCTCTTGATGCAGCCCAGGATACGGTTGCCTTTCTGGGCTGCAAGCGCACACTGAAGCCGGCTCATGTTCATTTTCTCATCGACCAACACCCCCAAGTCCTTCTCTGCAGGGCTGCTCTGAATCTTTTCTCTGCCCAACCTGTAGCTGTGCCTGGGATTGCTCCGACCCAGGGGTAGGACCTTGCATTTGGCATGGTTAAACTTCATGAGGTTGGCATCTGCTCACCTCACAGGCATGTCAAGGTCCCTCTGGAAGGCATTCCTTCCCTCCAGGTTATCAACCGAACCACACAGCTTGGTGTCATCGGC
Source organism: Pezoporus wallicus (assembly GCF_028554395.1). Taxonomy (NCBI): domain Eukaryota; kingdom Metazoa; phylum Chordata; class Aves; order Psittaciformes; family Psittacidae; genus Pezoporus; species Pezoporus wallicus. The sequence goes on from NW_026641006.1 coordinate 223,341, forward strand.
AAACTTGCTGAGGGCACACTCAATCCCACTGTCCATGTCAGCGATGAAGATGTTGAACAAAACCGGTCCCAACACCAATCCCTGAGGGACACCACTCGTTACTGGTCTCCAGCTGGACACTGAGCCATTGACCACAACTCTTTGCGTGCGGCCATCCAGCCAGTTCTTTATCCACCGAATGGTCCATCCATCAAATTGATGTCTCTCCAATTCAGAGACAATGATGTCATGTGGGACAGTGTCAAACGCTTTACACAAGTCCAGGTAGATGACATCAACTGCTCTACCTCTGTCCATCAGTTCTGTAGCCCCATCATAGAAGGCAACCAAATTGGTCAGGCAGGATTTCCCCTTACTGAAGCTATGCTGGCTGTCACCAACCACCTCATTGTTTTTCATGTGCCTTAGCATGATTTCCAGGAGAATATGCTCCAAGATTTTGCATTTATTTTGACTGTAAGTTTAATCTCACCTTCTTTCCTAAATACAGTAAAACTTCACCAATAAAGCATGTTCATGTCAGTAGACTTACAAAAATCTAATTCAAAGTTTTCCAAGTAAAGCTTTTAACATTACTTGTTTATTCTTAATTTTGAGATATTCAAGTTATATCAGTTTGATACTTTTTCCTTGGGCTTAAATCCACTAGCTGATTTTTTATTTCCTGTGTTTTTTACATATTAACATTATGTCAACCTATAAAGGCCTTTGGTTACATATTACATGACTTATGTAATGTTCCTTTACAGTGGGGCAGCAGGGCCACAATACAAAGAATAAGAGGCCCTAAAATACCCATGTACCACTGCTGAAACAATCCATCTCATTTCTGTATAGTACCTCAGGACTTCTAACTACTGAGAATCAGCACAGTGAACCTACACACTGAAAGCTGTTGTGTTGGGCTTTTATAGCGCTGCCTAGCTTGACTGACAATTTGCTTTTCTAGATCTCACTAGGTTCACACTATTACTCATCATTCTCATTAGTATGTCGCTATTACCCTTCAAGATATCCTTCCTACATTTCTAAAGCAAATTCTATCTTCTGAGTATCTTATTCTTGATTTAGTTATTGAAATTACGAATTCTACAGATTAATACCTCTGTAGTATGTTCTGCAAGCTATTTTCATAAAAACTCTGGTTTTGAAAACAAAATGTATTAGTGCGTAATTGTGTCTTTCTTGTGGATATCTGTGTCTCTTAGTATCATAGCTCATTGTAAATACATAAAGAGTTTTTGTTTGATTGCTTGGTTGGTTGTTTTTCCTGGTCTGTTAATATGTGTAGCAAACTACAACAGTTTCAAATTATTTTTTATCCGGTTTAGCCAGTCTTAAATAATTGAATAAAAATCTCATTAGAAAATTGATTGAGAAAAATACGCTTTTCTATGTGACTAAATTTAAGTCTACACAGTCATTGACTCAGACACCCAAGCACTGAATGACAGAAACTGAGGTCTGGCTATATTGCAGTCTGCAACTTTATAATGCTAGACATGCATTCATGTGCCTTATGGAATGAGTATAGATGACATACTGAAAAGCCAGACACAGCTTAAAGGCTGATCTGTGTGTCTCCTGAGGTTTCCCTCCTCTCCTCTCCTCTCCTCTCCTCTCCTCTCCTCTCCTCTCCTCTCCTCTCCTCTCCTCTCCTCTCCTCTCCTCTCCTCTCCTCTCCTTTCTTCTCCTCTCCTCTGAGCAAAACTTAAAGTCCACTACCCAACTTCACAACATTTTATTCTGTTGTCTGTATCTCAGCTCATAAGCCTGTTATTGAATTTTTCAATTCCTAGGTCTGGCCCTTTGTCATTCAGCTCAAATGCATTTTATACTGCACAGAAAGACCCCCTTATTGCTATTATGCTTGGACAACCTCAGTTCTTTTTTTCCTTGTATTTATTAAGTTCAATTGGTCCTTACACAATTTAAAGAGATTCAATTTTGCTAATGTTCACCTGACACATGAACTCCATCATTACTAAATTTACCCAGCCAAATACAGTGGATATTTCTTTGCACACAACTGTTGTACTCAGCCATGTTCACAATCTAGTATTGCGTGTTTGTCACACTGACAGTGAATCTGTCTCATCCAGCACAGTACCTACCTCTCTCAATTGCATCACTGACTAGATAAGAAATATAGCACTAACGTAACCCACACAAAGCAATCCAGGAATTCCCACTTAATTCTGTACCAGTTAGCTTTTTGAAGTTTTTCTCATACCACTGAAATTCTGTGTCAGAGTATAGTACTTCGCGGCAGTAAATACTAGTGGTCCTGTCAGCCCATGAGGGAGTTGATACAGCTGTGATCTCATCAGCCCTATGTAGCCATATAGCCACATCACTATTTTATGTTTTAGGAAAAAGAGAACAAATTTTTTGAGAGGACAATATCCATGCTATAAAATGGAGAAAACCACCTCTAATTCTCTTGTTTACTGATGGCCTTTTATGAGTACCTTCCTAGTTCTGGTCACAATAAGATGACAATGTATCCCTGTGCAACAGCTGTAGTCAGTGATCTGCACACACTGCCTTGGTGAGATGACACTACCAGGCAAATGCCCCACTCTTCCGTGGCTGGCAAAGAGTTTTCTAACGGCTTTCCAGCTTGAAAGTCAGATGTTTCATTTGCACCATGAAGGAAGTGGGATTTATCCAGTGTTCAATGCAACCCTGCTCTGGACATCTGCTTCTGTGCTGGCTCCTCAGAGTTGTCATCTTCTTTCTCTATTTTCCTTCCTCCTCCTCCCGAAGTGCTCTTACTGCAGTGAGCCCAGCCCTTCTCCCAGAATGCTAACTGAAGATCTGACATTCAAAAAGATTAAAAGCCAAAACCATGGTCAGGTTCCATAGGAAGCAGAACAGACATAGAAATGCATTTCCCCAAAACCCAAATTTTTGTTTGCAAACGTAGCCAAATCAATGAATGATGAGTAATAGCCTTAAGCAGCTGTAAATTAATGCTATTATTTACTGATAATCCGTAGAGGCAACAAATGGATGTGGGCACCCCTGGCAGTGTCATTCTAGAAATGAATGCTCTAGCAACCAGAGGCTTGTAACTTTAAAACCTTGACAAATTTACCTGCCTGCAGATACCTCTCCCCATACTTTCTTGGTGTCCTATTGGTTTTAGCCCTTCCACTGACTGCCAGTATGTGACATCTGACCTCTTCACCTTACACAATATATATTGTCTCAAAGTCTACCAAGAGAGAGAAGATTTGTGTGTCTGGTTTTGATAGCAAATTTTTAAGAGACTTCTGTCAACGCTCCTTCCAGCACATTGTTTTTGTCTATATACTCCAGGCTGTTATCTCTTCTAAATCCTGGGCAATTGCCACTAACCCTGACTCAGCCACATGCTCTGCTTGTCCTTTTTCTTCCTGGGGGTTGTCATTCTGCCACCCACCAGGGAGAGTTCTGAAACTGAGCTCAGCACTGAGCTCAGCACCTTATTCCCCACCTGGCATTTTGACTTCCTGTTTGTTGTCTGTACTACTAATTGGGGCACAAAAGCTTACCTTTCTCACCTTGAGGAGGAATGGTTTGGCTGCTTGACGCACAGCTGTCCCAGTAAAGATCTGGAGGCATGGGGGAGGCACATTCAGCTGGTTATACACTGTGCAATTTTACTGTGCTAAATTCTACAGATATTGTTAATAGAAATTGAAATGACCACATCTAAAATACCATTTGAAGAACACCCTTCTGGTGTTCTGAATCTCAGTTGTGCTGACCAAGTCAGAAAGATTTGCAAATCTTGCTCCCAAGGTCTTATAGTGTCAAATGTGACTGGTAATACTGATGGTCTTTGACTCCTAGAGGCACTTTGTGTCAGCTACTTTGACAGGGCTGACCCTGGCATTAACCCCAGTGAAATACTGCCACATACCAGCAGTTTCCTTATCTGCGTACAAGTATCACTACTGAGGGTTATGTCTGTGAAGTCCCCTGAAGAAATAAGGAGTAGCATTAATAGCCATGAAGCAAACATATGGAGCCTTAGAGCAGCTGGGAAAATACGGTGCTCCAGTTTTTTTGATGGAAAGCACTTTTCCTCTGCCAAGTGCATTTTGTAAAACAGTTCAAGCCTTTTACAAGCTTTCGGGGAGCTGCCTGCCACAGGGAAATGCTTGTGAAAGGAGTGGGCAGGCAGGCACCCAAACAGCAGAATTCGCAAAATATCTAGCTACATCTCCCCATCTTCCAGCTTCTTCAGAGAATGCTGGGAATAACTGCTGAGAGTGAAAATTACTTAAGGTATCTGGATACAAGTAAGCCCCCTATAACTACAAGGTGGCCAGTTCACATCATCAAGTATCCTAAGCATCAGCCTTTTATACATTCTCTTAAGAATGGTATTGCTAAGTCAGTCTCTTCCTGCCATCCACTTCTTTTGACTATGCCTCACTGAAATCCTGCTTCTTCTTGGCCCACCTTTCTTTCCTGTGGTCAAACACTTTCTGTTCCAGTATCTTGCCCGGTCTGTATTCGAAGTGTTAACTTCATGTCTAATGTTCAAGTGAATGGAATCCCATGACAGGTACAAAAGGGCAGCTGATTAGCACCTAAGAGCCCCCCTTCACCTTCTCCTCCATGGGCAGCCACCCTACCTTCATTTCTCTACCAGGTTCTATCAAATATCACAGCTGAACTTCAGGTAATGGCACTGTCTATCCAATTTCTCGGCCTAGTTACCATAGTTCTCCTCAAGACTTAGAACCACAGAATCATAGAACAGGCCAGATTAGAAAGAACCTCAAAAGATCATCTGGTCCAACCTTCTGTAGGAAAGAAAGCATTAAAGGAAGGAAAACTTCAAGAAAGAAAGAAGAATGTTATGAATATCATGTCTACCAGTAGAAGTCATCATATGGAGGATAGGGAAAAAAGGTCCACTCAACATAAAAATCTCTCTCACAGTGGAGCCACATACCGTTTTACTTGCCCAGCTCAGAACAACAGCATCATTTGAGAGCTGCTCCCTCAAAGAGTAGAATAATGGGAAGAAATACAGGATTACCTGCAGGAATTGCATGTTCTTTATGTGTCCTTAGTTAATAGTTTCCCATTAAGGATGGGAAACCATACTACATATTCTGAATCTTTGCTCAACATAAAAAACTGTAAATCACAGTTTTCCCTCAAAATAAATTAATATATCTCATGATAATAAAGCACCACCCTAAAGCAACGTATTAAAATACGTCTTCTTCTCTCTCAAAATGTTGAGAAAAGGACAAGGTACTGCTGAGTCCTACGTATAAACAGATACAGGCTCCAAAAGATTCAGGGAGCAAATTCCTTAGTAAGCAAGCCTTTCCTTCTTACCCTTAAATAACAATGATTAAAAGATCATAGCTTGCACCACCTTATCCTTTCTTAAGCAGGGAAACTAATTTCAGCTGTAACCATACCACATGTATAGCCCTGAAATCAGGCCCAAAATTGTACTGGGTCCTATAGGTCAAGATCAGCTTCTTAACCTCTATCCAAAATCTAAGTGTCAGTCACTGAGAGCTACACAGCATTATATGAAGTAGACCTCAGAAACTGGCTTTCTGTATCCTCTATTAGTTCTATTTCCCAGACAGTGCCAAGAGATATATATAACCACTTTGTACAAAGAAAAAGGCACTAAAAGTATATTCAACTCAATTCTTACAGTATGAAAGTACCACACAGATCATATAGTGTATATTATTTTGAAAAAAGTCTGGTTCTTACAAATTGTGGCCAGGAAATCAAGAGGCATCCTTTGCTGCTAGAACAACAACTACGAGGAATAAAAATGGACTAACCCAGCCTTAACATTTATTCAGTTCAATGTAATTCTTCTCATATGAAGGGGAAAAATTAGATCTTAGCATGGAAACTTAGTTAATATAATACTAATTGTTTAAGGGAAGGAATATATCTCACTTCAAACCATACTGTCACTGGAACAAGTGTATTTGTTCTTGAAATGATAGGGCTGAAAATCAAAAGAACAGAGAGCCATCTTTACAATATGGATTTTAGAGAAAAACTGCTCTTCAACAGAAGAATTATGTCAATGCCTACAAGAGAAAAAGAGATGGGAGCATATAATGAAGCTCATTCTCCCTTTAGCACTACTAGTATAGAAGTTGTAATTCAGGTAAAGTACAAAATGAACGCAATAAGGAAATGGTATGGCAAATCTGCAAAAGCTTTTGTCATGGATGAGCATGCCCAACCGTCACATTCAGTCTGACGCTGGCAACCACCAGGAGAGCTAGACAGAGAGGTACACAAGAGCCATGCTGGGAATATGATTATGCTGTACACTGACACTTCATGTACTCCTTGATGAGTTTCTGTTTTCCCCTTAGAAGACTCCATTAGGTCACATCTTATCCCAATGTGCATCACTGCAGGAAAACTGTATGTTTCTTTTGTTCTTTTACCACTGGTAAAGGTATGAACAGACAGAAGACAACAAAACTTAACAGATGATATTTCAAAGCTGTTTGTGTGCAAATGTGCATTCACTTCCAAGAATACATGTATCAGTTAGTGCTAATGGCACTAAAGATTTGTGTGTCTGATCTGGTCAGTCAAAATATCCTGTCTTTATATTCATACTATCTTTTACATCTTGTTTAGTTAAATAAGAATATGAATTATCTCCAAAGTGTTTGGGCCTGAATTTCTGCTAGTTACCAGAAGTGGTTCTCAACTCTTAAAATGTCACATCACTCTGATTACTTTTGAGGCAAACACTCTTTTTTGCTAAGAAAAGGTGAATCAAGGTTGTAAATCTCCTATCCAGACAAAAATATCATGCTTCTCTAATCCATTAATTCTTCTGTGATCTTAGAAACAGCCAATATAGTCTCAGAACTACAGTGTTGCAAGGACCTGCATTTTCTCAACTTCACTGCAATAACTGCATTGAAAGATAATGCCATTGTGTCAAAGAGAACAAAAATTCTCCACATTTTGGAAAAAGAATGATACCCAACTGAAAGAACTGAGGAAATGAAAGTCAATAGAATGTGATTTTCTGACATAGTAATTGGCAAGCACTATTTTTCTAAAGCAACTCATACAATCTACATTAACCACCTGAGAGCATGTCTTTATTTTAAAGTCCTTCTAAAACACAACAGCTTTCAGAAGCAACTTAAGAGAGTTTGGTGCTGATAATATTCGAAGGAAAGACTGCCACCTACTGAATCTTTCTGTCCCTATTCCTCTAAGTCCTGAGATCACCTTTAAGCATTGAAAAGTTCAGCCTTTTCTTTGCTAAATTTATTCATCGGGCAGGATAACATCAGCACCCAAAGAAAAAAGAAAAAATGGATTTATTTTTATACTATTGAAACTCCTATAAAGAGTTCAAAATTAAATACTGGACATGTGACCAGTTTCTCTTAAAATAATTAAAAAATACTACTTCAGGATGTAGATACATTATGTGCTAGATACATACCTACTCATAGTTACATGAAGCTAAAAAAGTCTTCTAAAACCATAGCGCTTCTACAGTAACTTCAAATATACCCTTCAAAATAATCCATTTAGTACCTACTTTTGTTTTCCTTTATTTAGTTTTCAAAATTAGCCTAAGGCCATTTTTTAAATAGTGGCTTGGTATATTCTTCACCTTACATTAAAAAAAAACAACAAAAAAAACAAACAAACAAAAAAAAACAAACAAAAAAAAAAACACAAAACCAACAAACCACAGTTCCAAAAGAAATTGCTGCATCATGGCTCCTTAGCAGTAAAGACAACAGCAAGATCATCAGAAGATAAACATATTAGATTGGCTTTTGCCATTACATAAAAAGTGCTTATCAAAGGAGATTAAAACTCAAAGTACAAAATACATGATATGTTTGTAAATTGTTAGGTAATACTCCCAATTTCAGGATTATTTCTTGGTTTTAGGATTATAGATTTAGGTACAGAGAGTATCCAGGGCTTTTACTGGGTCGAATGACTATATCTTGACCTACCAACTGGGGAAGCTTTTTCTTTCAGTCTGTTAGCCCTCAGGCGGATACACTGAAATATTCAGCTCTCCATGACTCCAACCATTTATTCATTATCTAACTAAACACCTATAAAATTGCTCGAAACTGTTACACATTAAATTCCATAAGAACATTTTCAGGGAAAAGAAAGGATTTTTCCCCAGAAAATTGTAATGCATGCTCTTTGTTTCCACACTATTTTATTTCTCTGATATATCCATATTTAAGGGAAAAAGTAAATGTCTCTTTTACTGTCTAATCTGAACTGAAACATTATGAAGCTTTTCTAAGCATTCTGCTAGTTCCTAGACAACTTGGATCAAATTAAATAATTTAAAGCAGTGTCTTCAGTCAAAACAAATGAAATAATAGCTCTTCTGTTAGTCACCTTTTTGCTAGCCTGCACTATAGACATTAATGAGAAGACCAGAGAGTAGGTTTCATAGCTGAGGAAGAACTAACATGCACTACTTGAAATGACCTTAAAGTTACAATGAATTTTGAAGGCAGACTGTTGTAAGGGAGACACTATTGCTTTGGTCATCCCCCAGGCAATGAAAGAGCATAGCACTTGTAGAGCTGTGAGAGGCTGCTACAGACCTGACTGTGACCTCTCCTCCATTCAGCTTTTCACTGTCTCAGAAATCCCATCCCATAAAAGTTGGGATACATACAACAGCTGAAATTACCAAGGCCTGAACGTAATTGTCTGCTGTTATTTCCTTTCCCCTCTGCATTACCGGACACAAATTATGTCTGAAACTTGAGGACACTTGATATCAGTGTGGGAGAGTGACAATGTCAATGATGCTCAATGTTTCAATAGTTACTTGATTTGCTGAAGTTTCTTTCCTTTTCTTGCTTGCTTCCTTGCTTTCCTTTCATCTTCTTTTATGTTTTTCTTTCTTTCTTCCTTTCTCTCTGTATACCTTGATTACTTAAAGGATATGCAAACTCACTGCAAAATCACTGCACTGAGCACTAAATGATGCATGAAAAAGAATACACTTGCCTTCTGTGTGGTGCTATGCAATCACTGCTCTGCTGCTAGACACTGTAAGATAAAAACACCCTTCACTTTTATAGGAAGAGAGTAAATACATAAATCTAAGAGACACTTCTTCCAGGTAAACAAGGCAGAGCTAATTTCTATTTCCTGGTTAAGCATTCTTAGAAGTATTTTTCATGCCAGTACTTTGAATTTGGTTCCATTTCTAAAAAGTACAAGAAACATCACGCTTGCTTGGAAGTTAAAACAGTGACACACAAATCATTTGGCTAGTCTGCAAATAGGGAGCTTTTACACATTCCTCTGTTTGTTACACTGATACATGGCTGCTGACCTGTTTAATGAGCATAAACTAAAACAAAAACAAAAAAAAAACAAAACAAAACACAAAAACAACAACACAACTAGGATTTTTTTTTTTTTTAATGTTATTAGCATATCATCATCTACTGGTCTTGATTCTGACTCCTGTCAGTCCTATATAATTATACACTATTATACCTCTAATGGCTTCTAGAAATTCTCTAAAAGATGTGGAAATCTAGCTTTCTCCTTGTCTTCTTTAGTGTAATGTGACAGAATTTCTTGTACTAAAACTGAATTTTATAGAGGATAGTAAGAATCATGAGTGAATACTTAAAAATTTTATATGTGATACAGGAAAAAATGCCCAACTGAATAGAAAAATGATTCAACCAATACCTTTCCAGTCCATGTTTGTTTACTTTTTAGCATTCAACAAGACATGGTCTACTTTTTAGAACATGCTTACTCTGTGCTTCTTGCTTTAGCATCAACCTGAAGTACAAAATACGAGAGTTGTACATTTCTCATTTGTTAACTAGACCAACAAAAGCAGAATGCATTAGTAACCCAGTGATATTTCCACACCAACTGGAAGGTCTGAAAGGCTTTTGACAAACTTTGGCAATGAGCTTTCCAAAGAGGTGAATGAATAAACACAACCTTTAGAAGTTCAACCGTGTCTCAAATATGCAACATCCACTACACACACTTGATGAATTATCAGTGGATTTGTAACAAGCATTTAGAGAATGAGAGTAATATATGTGTCAGGAAAAGCAACACTCTTAGTTTGTAAACACAGAGAAAGCACAGAAATAACTTCTCTGGGGTGATATTAGGAAAGTTGTTGTGATTTGTGTCCATACAGTGAGACATGAAAGACAATGAGTGCTTTTGTCATCTTTCAGGAAGAAAAAACAACAATTATTAGGTAATATATATTTATCATGAGAAAGGAAGGGGAGGGAAGAGGGTATTGGTTGTCTGGTTTTGTTGGTTGTTGATTTTCCCCAGAATTATATTTTCACACAAATGCTGTGTCCTGGTTTAAACCTGGTTTAAGCCTGGTTTAATCCAGAATCAGGAAGCCACTTGCTCACCACCACCCCCCCACCCCCTCCTCCCACTCCCAGAGGGATGAGGAGGAGCATCAAAATAATGTAACTCCCATGGGTTGAGATAAGAACAGCCCAGTAATTAAGGTATAATACAAAACCACTGCTTCTACCACCAATAATAATAATGATAAGGGAAATAACAAGGGAAGAGAATACAACTGCTCACCACCCACCGACTGATACGCAGCCCAACCCAAGCAGTGATCTAGCTCTTCCGGGTAACTGCCCCCAGTTTATATCCTGGCCATGACGTGCTGTGGTATGGAATACCCCTTTGGTTAGACTGGGTCAGGTGTCCTGTCTCTGCTTCATCCCGGCTTCCCCTCCTCCCTGGCAGAGCATGCGGCTCACAAAGTCCTTGGTCAGACTCAACATTACTGAGCAACAACTGAAAACATTGGTGCTATCAGTGCTGTTCCCAGGCTGAAAGTCATGAACACAGCACTGCACCAGCTACTAAGAAGGAGAAAAATGACCGCTACTGCTGAACTCAGGACATGCTGAAAGCTTAGTACTTTCATAAAGAATGTTTCTGTGTAGCATAGCCTGTATTTCTCCAGGTCTTCCCAGGAATTTCTTTAAGCATGTAATACACCATTCATTTCTGGAATTATAGGTACACTGGAAAATCCTTCTGGGAGAAAAATAAAACAGTGGTCCACAAAGATCCTCTTACTGTGTAAAAATAAAAGCATCTGGCAGTATAATTGGGTGTCTTGTTGAGTCAGTGCAGTTGATCATCTTTGCTCTTACAAGCAATCAGTGGACATTACTGCAGAAAGTACCTGGAGATGCAATGATAATTTCTCCATTCAGAATGTGTATTTTATTCAAAAGGTAAATGTTACAAGAAAATGCTGGAACCCTAGCTAGCAAGTGTGTATAAAAGAAAAGCATGTTTTAAATAACTTTGGAAGTGGGAACAATTGATATCCGCACAAGAAAGTTGAGAAGATGAGTTTGAAATGTTTAAACAATAAGCAAAAAAAAAAAAAGAATGAAAAAGTAAATGAATGAAGTACATTAGATGAGTCACCTGTACTCCAAACCTTAGAACTCTGCACAGAAAGTTGTAGCTGTGGGCTTAGATGTTTATATGCAGTTTACCTTTTTCTTTTTCTAATTTAGTGTAACTAGGTAACAGCTGCTTGCATTTGCAATTTAAATATATGTCTAGTGTGAAAAGTCATTAAAATGGTGTAATATAATTTTCTTACTAATTACTTCCAGGTCAACTTCTCATATTTAAACTAGAAACATGGCTTTTTGAATTGCCAGCCCTGCACACACATTCCTGAACCCGAGAGTCAGGCTGTTCCTTTCCTCCACATCTCCCAAATCTATTTTTTTCCTTTCCTTTCCTCATTTACCATCTTCTGCAGATTTTGTAACAGTATCTTATCCAGAAGTTAATTTCAGTGGCCTAGAATAGAACTTCATGGTTTTTCCTGAACTATATTGAATTTATAATGCCATTAGAAGTGAAAAGTAGTCAAAATTGTCTCAGCAAAGTCAGCAAAGGTGACATACATAAAGACAAAGGACAAGCCTGTTGTAGAAGATTCACTATTTGTACAGTATCTATCTAAGGAAGATTAAAATACTTCTCTAGAAAAATATACTATTTCTCTAGAAAAAAATTACTATTGCTACTGTCTTAATCCATATCAACATGGTATTTGTAGTACCAGATAACTGACAGATCTAGGAAGCAAATACATGTACATAGGAGATTTTAAGCTTGCAGAACAAACACAGATTGGTCCAACACTAAGAGTAAGACTAAACTGATCTGGCTTAAAGAATTCTGGAAAAGCTACACATTACTGAAATTTCTCTACTATTTAGGCAGCCCTTCCTTACAGCAACAGATCCAAGCCAGAGCATTCAATAAATAACAAAGATCAGTTTGATACATTACTGAGCATGATCCTGGCTTACTAATAAAAAAACCCAAACCAACCCAACATTAATTTATTTTTTGATCCTCTAACTTATCTGTACAAGGACAGGAAATGTTGCCACTTGGAGCAAAAGATACAAAGGAGGAATGGATTTAAACTAAAACAGGTTGGATGCAAGGATGAAATTTTTTATGAAGAGGGTGGTGAGGCAGTGGACCAGGCCGCCGAGAGAAGCTGCAGATGCCCCATCCCTGGCAGTGTTCAAGGACAGGTTGGACAGGGCAACCTGATCTAGTGGAAGGTGTCCCTGCCCATGGCAGGGGGCTTGGAAGTAGATTATCTTTAAGGCCCCTCCCAACTTAAACCATCCTATGTTTCTGTGATAAGAGTGAGGTTTATCAGGATCTGTTGCAGAATGACTCTAAGAGCAGAACCATAGAGTTCTGGAGGACTGTGCAAGCAAGGCAGGGGGTGGCCCCCACAGGTAGCCGGAGACCGGACCTGGGAGGAGAATGTGGAGGAAGCTGTGGGGGGCTAACCAATACTGTTGTGCCAAGGAGGAGTGGCTGAATACCACTCCTATATATGTGTGAACTGCGTCACAAATAAAGTAGAAGTTGAGCATCACCCATATTGGGTTGGCCTGTCTGCTTCTCCTCGCCGCTTACAAGGATCTTACCTTTTTCACAAATGTTTTCTCTGCAAACATTACGTGTATGCATAGATTCTTGTATACTTTTAATTTTACCATCTACCTATATCCCCATTTTCCTTCATATATATGCTAATGCTTTTTCAGAATGCAAAGAAAGTTAAGCACACATTTTGTTAGATATTAACTGTAATTCTTTTAGATGAGTACATGAAAATAAGCCGTTCTGTTAGAGAAACTTTTTAATCAATAGAAGTAAAAAATGTTACCCCTTATGGCAAAGTGGAGTTCTTATCTACAGTTGTAAAAAAATGTATCATGTTTACAGGTTCAAGCCTTAATAGCCATGAAGATGACAACTGTGTTAGCACAAAGGATCCTCTAAGATGTTTACCAAGCTATGGGGATGCCATCCTTGGAGAGCTGCCTTCCTGTGCAGAAGGGTGTGGCCTAATGCATTTACAAATCCTTATTCTTTAATGGAAGCTATAAAAACTGCACTGACAGCCTCATTCCCCACATTAGCAATTATATTTATTCTGCATAAAACAGTGTAAGTGTGAAATTTTAATATGTTGAATCCAAAATTAGCCATAGTATGGGAGACAGGAAAACGTTAACAAATGTTCAAATTGAAGTTTTATTTAATGGAAGATAGTACAATATTTGCAATTGATGGGTTCTGGTATGGAAAGGTACATATTTTTCATAAGGGAAACAATTAGAAAGCTCAAAATAAAAAGCAAAATGATTTAAATGTGGCGAGAGAAAAAAAAAAGAAGGAAAAAAAGAAGAAAAAACCCAAACAAGCAATAAATGCACAATGTGTATGCAAATAATAAAAGCTGCATTTTCTCCTTGAAAATTGGTCTATAAATGTTTGCATTTGGGGGAGGCTAATTCCCACCTTATCTGAGTATCTCTTGAAAATCCTGTTATAACTGTTGGGGCTTAACACTGGGAAAAGAAAAGGATTTTAGTTTTTCTGTTTTCATTTTGATGTGATCTGTGTAACCCAGAGCAGCCTGGAGAATGTACTTTCTTTTCTAAAACTCCTGAATGCTGAAGAAAAGTATTATTTTACTAGTGTGGGGAACAAGTCCCTCCTATTATTTGCATGAAATTTTCATGAAATTAATACCTGTCAGTTACTAGGAGTTCTAGCTATACATTTTTTCCATCTTCTCGGAAGACATGAAACATATCGTTTGCCCTCAGACACCTATTTGAAATATACACAGTGGTAAAAGAACAGAAGATAACATAAGTCCTGATAAACTTTATGTCATAGATAGCTGATAGAGGGCAGATTTAGATTAGATATTAGGAAGAAGTTCTTTACTGTAAGGCTGGGTGAGGCACTGGCACAGGTTGCGCTAAGAAGTTGTGGATGCCCCAAACCCTGGCAGTGTCCAAGGACAGGTTGGATGGGGCTTGGAGCAACCTGGTCTAGTGGGAGGTGTCCCTGCCCATGGCAGGGGCTTGGAACTAGATGAGCTGTGAAGGTCCCTTCCAACCTGAACTGTACTGTGATTCTATGATGCTATATGTTCCAGTGAGAGTACCACCCTACAGCATAGGGCATTAACAAAAGAAATGTCTCCCTCTTTCCAGACATTTGCATCATCAGTTTCATGATACTCTGTGTGCATGACTGCTTTGATTTATATGCCTACAGCAAAAGAAGTGAAAGACTGTATCCTGTAATATGGCACATTGAATGCTTTGAAAACATTAGCATAAATATCCAAGTAGGGGAACAGTGAAGCGATTTCTCTTAAAACCAACTAATATTTAGGAAAAGATTATGAGATAGTATACTTTAATACTCTTGCTAAAGTACCTTTCAAAAATTACATGATTGCAGGCCTTTTAAGAAAGGTTAAGGCTGAACCCCATGTTCTCCATGAAACATCACAGATGTTTTAAATCAGTTGCTAAATATTTAACATAATTTATTTGAACCTTTATTTATGATAGGATAAACATGCATATTCCTGGACAGGAAACACTGCTAAGCAGTAGTGTAATAAAGTTGGAACTAATGAAGCATCATGATTCATTATTATTTTAGTGCATGTTGCTATAATTTCTCTGTGATAGCATAGATATCTTGACCTGTTCTGCTTTTTTGCTATATATTTTCGTTGATAACTCAGCTGTAAACATATGATGCAGAATAAAAATTCTATGGAGATCATTGTAAAGACCCCTTGCATTTTCCTTTTTTGAAATTTTAAGTGAGCGTGTTTGAATGCTTGAGAATCTCAACTAAAGGTGCTTAATTTTTGAATTCACTTTTTCTATTTTTAAAAAATACCAATAACAGTATAAAGAACATATATAAAACTACCCTCTTTCTTCAAATATTACTATTTGCATTGTCGGTACATCAGGTTCTTCTCCACCATTAGAGGCTCCATACAAATAGTCTGTCCTCATCCTCAGATACCTTTCACTCTGAACATTACCAATTTAAACCTAAATAAAAGAAACCTAACTTCCAATGAATTTCAATTAGGCTGTTTTGGCAATCCAGCCTACAATTCAAAAAAAAAAAAAATAGCCTGTAGAACTCTCTGCCATACTGTTGCACTAATCTTGCAGACCATTTAAGTTATTGGGAAGAATGAACAGCTATCTTTTTGTTTCTTCTTTTTTTTTTCTTTTACCATTGACACAAGCTAAACAGAAACTCACTAAATACAAAATCTCAATATTGTACTCTTGCTGATTTGTACTACATGAATAAAAGGCAACTTCTCATTTGCTAAATGTCATCAATTATCAAATATCTTCAGCTACATAGGTGACTGTTGAAGAACCTAAACTGGAGGCACTGCATCTATGAGTCATGCCATTAAATCTGTTTTGGAAGGCTTTGGGTGTTAGTGAAGATACCAGGCCTTGGCTCTGTAACCACTCATACATATGAATAACCTCCATTACATAAGAGAACCTGATGAACTTGGCAACATCATTAAAAACATATAAAACTGGCTCTGAGCCAAAACATGAAAGCCAAGCTGATACTCGTATGTTAACAGTAATGATCCTCACTGTTTTTAAAGACATCAAGTGAAAAGCTGAACGTATTTACACAATCTATATATAGATGATACATAACACACTGTATTTTGTTTTAATTAAAACACCTCTGTCTTTTTCAAAAATCATCTGCCATACTAAGAGTGAGCTCCAAAGAGTTCCTGGGGATGCTCTTGCTGTGGTGGGAGGAGGAGTAAGCCTGGTCTCCTTCAGCTCAGCCTATGACACTGTTTGCCTTTAGCCCACCCTCTGTCACACTGTCAAGTGGAGGGAAAGAGGCACACACAGCATGGTCATCAATTCTTCACCTCCCACTTTGCCTTCCTTTACCATTACCTTGCTTCATTGCCTTGCTTATCTCTCTGGAAGGAGATATGTCTACATAGAAAATGCAACAGCAAATATAGATACATCTGTAAAACTTGGATGTATAACAAATTGTGTTGCAGTGCAGAGATGCAAAAACCATCATGAAGAACTAATTGCAAGTCTCCTTAAAGATTTTAACAGGATATGCAAGTGAAAGAAAGTTTCTACAATAGCAAGCAAGTAAAATTAAAAGGTTCCGTGCTATATAAATAAAGGTATCTTGCTCATGTCTTAAAGGTCACAGACGAAAGTAGACTTTCCTAAGAAGCCAGAGGAAAAATAATTTGCTCTATCTGTAAAGGTAACATGGGTTATACACAATTGTGGAACTTTCAGATGAACTAAAATTGACCTGTTTTGCTAGTTTCTAATCAGCATTATCCTTCGATACTATGTAAAAGAGTCTGATACCCTCAGATACCATAAATGAGCACAAGAAGCAAGTCCAGGCCCTCTTTCCAATCTAAAACGCTTCAGCTGCAGTTTCTGTAAAGAGAGATTGCCATAAAGGGTATAATCTCATATTACCATTGATTAATTGAAATTGAGTAATCATGACACTGTGGACTGCACTTCAGTATTAGATATTTCATTACTACCTGAACCATCTCAGTGTCTGTCATGGTTTAAGCCTGGTTGGCAACCTAAAGAAAAACACACAGCCCACTCTCTCACCCCACACCCCCCCTTCCACCCCCCGCTCCCAGAGGGATGAGGAGGAGCATCAAAAGAATGTAACTCCTATGGGTTGAGATAAGAACAGCCCAGTAACTAAGGTATAACACAAACCACTGCTGCTATCACCAATAACAATAATAAGGGAAATAACAACGGAAGCGAATACAACTGCTCATCAACCACCGACTGATACCTAGCCCAATAGAGCAGTGATCTAGCCCTTCCGGGTAACTGCCCCCAGTTCCACATCCTGGGCATGACATGCTGTGGTATGGAATACCCCTTTGGTTAGACTGGGTCAGGTGTCCTGTCTCTGTCTGCTTCATCCCGGCTTCCCCTCCTCCCTAGCAGAGCATGAGACCCACAAAGTCCTTGGTCAGACTAAACATTACTTAGCAACAACTAAAAACATTGGTGTTATCAGTGCTGAAAGTCATGAACACAGCACTGCACCAGCTACTAAGAAGGAGAAAATTGACTGCTACTGCTGAACCCAGGACAGTGTCCAATGAAATTTAAAAAAACCCTAAGATTAAAAAAAAAAAAACAGCCTTAAAAAATTATCATAATCAAATGCACATCGAAAAAAGTACCAGGATATGATTATGCAGGTATGTGAACCTGTGGCCTGTGAACCTATAAGCCACAAAAGCATTCACTTACTCTGTTTTCTAACAGTAAATATTGAAATTCACACTTTTCCTATTGCAAAAATCAATTCTTTTTTTCTTTTGTTTGGGCCTACTATTCAAAACTTACTCTCAATCTTTATTTATTTTAAATTGAATTATATCTTCTTTCTCAATAATGTTACTTTATAGCAGACATTTCAATGCACCAAAAAAAAAGTCACAGCAGATTAAATCAGCAAAATTGTCACCTTCTGAGGTCTGGAAACAGAATTTAAAATAAACTCTGTAGTTCTGTAGAACACAAGTCTCCATTACTTTTCACGTTTCATCAAGGGCGATTGATTTTCCTTGTCTATTTTCTATAAACAATAAAACTTATAAAATAATGCATATTGAAGCAAGAGCCTATTTTTTGAGAGCATAAACAGATCATCTTCAACATAAAATGTCTTAAATATAAAATGTAAGAACTGCTCGAGAAAGTCTTTGAAAAGATATTTCCAATCTGAATAAAGCAAAAGAAAAAAGTTTTCTCAATGATCAGATACTGCAAGTCACTTACTTTGCTTTGTAATACCAACAGGGAACCAGCAAGCATATCCCCATCCTTGACCAATTAAAGTCAAAAAAGTGTTTCTGTCAAATGGCTCATCCTAAGACAGTAAATAAAATAAGCTTATTCTAGGATATTAACTACATAAATAAATGTTAGGGTTATGATTTTTGAGAAATCTATTCATATCTCTGCCCAGCAAAATTTGTCTTTATCTGCTTAACTCTAGTCACAAAGAATGCCTGAAGGCTTCAATTAATTATTTTAGCATGTGCTTTGTTGCATAAAAGCTGGAGCACTTGGCAACCTGTAGAATCACTCTTTCACATGTAGGAAGAACAACAACAAAATCCCCTGTTCTGCTCAATCATTACAGTCAAACTCAATTACAGTTGAAAATAAAGTTAACTATGAATTATTAAGTAAGACATACTGCCTAAGTTCAGATTGCTACAGTATTATTTTTTGTTTCACCACCTCTTTCTAGATCAGTCATTTCCAAGCATAATATTCATCAACCTTTTTCAAGAATATTGACCAAATATGGCATAGCTTTCTCTGAATGGCTATGAACTAGGTAAGCATGGATTCTAAATTTTTAATTTGTGAACTAGACAAAGAAGACTATTAATAAGAACTATTTTTAATATTTTAATATTTCAATATTTATTATTTAATAAGAACTATTTTTAATATTTTGTGTAATACTCAAATATGTTTACACTTTTATACTACGTGAATTTCACATAGTTCAATTTTTTTCCTTACTTTTGTCGAAAATAGACTTTCAAAAAGTAACTTCCTTTTTTGTCACCATGAATTAGCATTTTTTAACTTATTAAAATGGTTGTCATGGGTCAGCTTCCTAGTTGGAAATGTATTATACTGGAGATCCACGACCCTGACAGTACTAAACAATATACATGGCAGTACAAAAAGGCTCAAG
The DNA here is from genome assembly GCF_028554395.1 of Pezoporus wallicus. Taxonomy (NCBI): domain Eukaryota; kingdom Metazoa; phylum Chordata; class Aves; order Psittaciformes; family Psittacidae; genus Pezoporus; species Pezoporus wallicus. The sequence continues at coordinate 242,577 of NW_026641006.1, forward strand.
AGCTGATGAACCAGGTAAAGTTACTTACATTTGGCCAGTGTAAATACAGTTTAACTAATGCAAAATCTTCTTCAGAAACCAAACAAAAAGGCACACACAGAGCAGACTTTTTTAGCTCCTGGTGCTATCCCACACGCGTGCAAATTTGATTTCCAGCAAGAGGCAGGAGGGCATGCAGTGCTAAACCCACGTCCACTCAAACAAGCTCCTGCCTGTTCCCAGCATGACTGGTACACCCCTTTCCTGCAGGGCTGCACAGGAATTTAGACTGCTCGGTACTGGGCAGGAGTGGGGCCCACCTTCTGGATGTTTTTCTTTTTTGAAAGAGTTTTATAGTAGTTGCTTAGGAATCTATTTAGTGAGACTAGGATGGCTGGAAAGCAACAAAAAATGGGCCAGAGAAATCAAGTGTAACTGAACAGACCACTTAACAGGAGAATCGGATGTTCCATGCACACAGGGTATGGGGTGCCAAGAAACTACGATGTACTCGGGCTCAATAGCTTTTATTAAGGGAATAATAAAGTAAGCCTTGTTTGTCTATGCAGCTGGCGAAGTCTCCTCAAGTCAGCGTCTTCCAGTTTCTACTCTAACATCTCTTCTCCCAGCTTCCTTTCAGTAAAAGAATGACCGTCAACTAACCTTATTAAGACAAATGGCATTTTAGAGTTAGGCAGCAAACAATATTTCTGTCAATAAATTCTTATGCATAAAATAGCATTAAATTAATGCAATTGCATCTGGATTCTGCTTATGATATCCAGTAAGGCAATTACTGCAATTGAAATAACAGGGACAATGGCCATTTGAAAAAAATCATGCATGTAATGTGCGTTTACTGGAGAAAAGTTAAAATTTAATACATGACGTCATTTTCTATTAAGACAGCACTGACCACTGACAAAGTCTTAAATTCATATGGACCTTATCTACAGACCAGTTTAGGTCTCCAAGTTTAAATCTGGATATGAAACATATAATGCAAATAAATCCAAACATATTATGTAACTGCATACACAATTTCTTACGTCTTAGTAGATCCTAACAAGTGGCGCTACTTGAAAAGCAGTCAGAAATGAAAATAAGCAAATGCAATTTTGCAACTAACATATTAATTGCAAATATCAAAGTTCAGCTGTACACAGTTTACAGCTGCCAAAATCTGTTGCCTTTGTAGTGCTATCGTTCTAATGTTCCAGGTCAAAACAGCAAACAGCTGTTCACTATCTGAGGATTTGACTAAATAATGCAATGCTACACACACACCAGGATATGTACTGAACCAGCCCCAGAAGAAAGCAGAAAATGGGAAAAAAATTATTTTTAATCTCATTATGGATTAAAAGGCCATATTATATAATGAATTTCTTGTGAAACCTGATAAAATAGTGCTACACAATGTGTAAATCTCCTCTTGCTTTTTAATTTTTTTTTTCTTTCTTTTCATGCCAAAATGTGATTTCAGCTGTTTTAAAACTATTTGCAAAACTAGGTCAAATTCAGTAAGCAGTTCCAACTTAAAAAAAAAAATTTGGTTGTCAGATTTACAAACCAGCTGAAGAAGAGGAAACCTCCTTTAACCTAGGAAGGCAGGAAGGGGGAGGAAGGCTGGAACACTCATGCACACAGTCGATGCTCCTGTTTTAACAGGACCAATGGCATCTCTAGAAACCAACTTCAGGCTGAGCACTTTAAAAAGTCTAGCCCACATGGCAGTACTTTGTTAAAGTTTTACTTAATTTGTTAACAGATGAGTTTAATGGATTATGTGAATGGTGAAAGCACTTCCTAATTATTGCTCACTTTCGTTTTTTACTAGAAAGCTAATTTCTTCTATAAAGGTAAAGATGGTTCTTCATTTCACTCACATCATTTTTTACCACACATGATACCATTCATGCATTTACCACTATCCCCATTGTCTTGGGTTCAGCAGTAGCAGTAATGTTTCTCCTTCTTGGTAGCCTTGCAGAGCTGTGTTTTGACTTTCGGCCTGGGAAAAGAGTTGATAACACTGATGTTTTGGTTTGGCCAAGGACTTTGTGAACCTCATGCTCTGCCAGGGAGGAGGGGAAGCCAGGAGGAAGCAGAGACAGGACACCTGACCCAAACTGACCAAAAAGGTATTCCATACCACAGCACATCATGCCCAGGAGGTAACTGAGAGTTACCCGGAAGGGCTAGAACTGCAGGGGTGGACGAGGTATCGGTCAGTGCTTGGCTGGGCTGGGGGGGGTGAGCTATCGGTTGGCTGGTGCTGAGGTGTTGTATTCTCTTCCCTTGTTATTTCCTTTATCATTATTATTATTGGTGGTAGCAGTAGTGATTTGTGTTATACCTTAGTTACTTAACTGTTCTTATCTCAACCCGTGGAAATTGCATTCTTTTCGGTTCTCCTCTCCATCCCTCCAGGAGTTGGGGAAAGGAAAGAAAGAGGAAGGAAAGGGGGGGAGTGAGTGAACAAGCTGTCGGGCTGGGTTTAAACCACAACACCCATAAATTGCCTTCTTTTCACTTATTCTGGTTTCCTATCACTGGTCTTTCCTGTTTTCATTAAAAAAAAAACAAAAAAAAAAAAAAGAAAACACTCCCCTATTTATCTGCTAATTCATGGCAATGAGAGTGAAACAATAATTAAATCAAATCATGTGGCATGGAAGCCCCAGTTTCTACACTGCAGTAGACTGCACTTCAGAATAGACATAATCTGGTCCTTGAAACCAGCTCAAGGCTGTTTGGAGATTCAGTCAGGGGTTTAAATCCACATGTGCCCCATGGGGATCAGAATTCTTGGTGCAGAGATGGAGGGAGCCAGTCTCCAAAAGCTGTCCCTAGGAAGTGGGAACAGACAACAAATTTGTTTCAATACTGTGTTACTGCTTCAAACCAGAGTGCTAAGGTGGACAGAGCCCAGTGCAACTCATGTAATTGAAAACTTTTTTGTGACATTCAGGTTAATCACAATTCAGCTCATAGCAACATTCACTCTGACCCAGCTGTACTGTGTTTGCATGGAAAGGTTTTGGAGGTGAGGGGCTACAGGGGTAGAGAAGATGTGAGAAGGTGGCAGAAGTTTCCCCCATGTCCAATAGATCCAGTTCCAAGACAGATCCACTACTGCCCAAAACCCAATGTATCAGCAACAGTGATAGCACCTCTGGGATAACATAGTTAAGCAGCGGGAAAAACTGCACAACAGCAACTGCAGACAGCTAGAGGAGTGAGCATATATGAGAACAGCAACTCTGCAGACACCAAGATCAGTGCAGAAGGAAAGGGAGGAGGTACTCCAGGTACCAGAGCAGAGATCCCCCTGCAGCTTGTGGAAGACTGCATGCTGTGCCCAAAGGAGGGTGTTCCCTCCCAAAGGAGAATGCCCATGGGAAGCCCATGCTGGAGCAGGCTCCCAGCAGGACCTGTGGCCCCATGAAAAGAGGAGCCCATGTTGGAGCAGGTTTGCTGCAGGCCTTGTGACCCTGTGGGGGACCCACACTGGAGCAGTTCACGAAGAACTGCAGCCTGTAGAAAGAACTCATATTGGAGAAGTCTGTGGAGGACTGCCTTCTGTAGGAGGGACCCCATGCTGGAGCAGGGGAAGAACGTGGAGTCTTCTGCTAAGGAGAAAGGAGTGGTAGAGACAACATGTGATGAACTGACCACAGCCCCTTCCCCATCCTCTGCACTGCTGGAGGGGAGGAGGTAGAGAAGCAGGGAATGAAACTGAGCCCAGAAGAGGGGAGAGGTGCAGGGAATGTGTTTTAAGATTTGGTTTGATTTCTCATTACCCTTCTCTGGTTTGGTGACAATAAATGAAATTAATTTTCCCCAAGTTGAGTCTGGTTTGCCCATGACAGTAACTGGTGAGTGATCTCTCCTTGTCCTTGTATTGACCCACAAGCCTTTGTTACATTATTTCTCTCCTGTCCGGCTGAGGAAGGGGAGTAATAGCGCATCCAGGCAGGGTCAGCCCACTGCACTCAGAACAATAATTTTTTTCATAGTTGCTCTTCAGAATGGTCTGTTCATTGTTTTTATGAATTTTGAAGACATTGTTTCTGAGAGAAAAGTGCATTAATTCCATTTAGAATCTCATGTACAGAAAACATTGCAGTTCATCTACAATACAAGAATTCACTTCTTGTCTACAAGAGTGGTTTAAACTTTTATTTCATTGAGCAATATAAATCCTCTCTCATCTTTGTAAGCTGGAAAAGAAATATTGTGAAATTACTGCTTGGGGAAACATACTCATTTTCTGTATTCTCCATGTAGTTTGTTTTTCTCTAGTGATATGAAAATGTGGATAGTTTTTACCTTGAAAATATTCAAAATGATGTGTAAATGCCATGAATGTGATAACCTTGCACTTACTAACTTGACTAAATCCATGATATCAATTTCTGCAATGGAAAGTAAAATCAAAAATAAAACTGAACAAACATCTATTTCTTTCTGTTGTTATTTTTCAGGTGGTGCCTGGAGAGATTCATTTGGCTTGGCTGTACTACTACCAGCACGTGGCAAAGCTGCTTTAACTAAGGGAAGGAGGAGAAGACATAAGCGTGAAAAATTACTGGCATTCCCCTCCTGGAAATACTATTTCAGCCCTAGCTAGCTCCTCCACACTTCTGCAGTAGCAGCCTCAAAGCAATCCTTTCTCCCGTTGTTGCTTCCTTGGGCAATTATTATATCTTGTGACAGGACGAATACATCTTTGCCTAGCTGATTAAATGTACCTGAGATTAATAAGAATAGCAATTTTTGCTGTGTGCCCAGTAGTGAAACAGAAGGGCCTGCGAAGGTGCTTCCCATCTAGATGTCTCATTTGGCTCTCGTCGCTCTGATGTAGTTAAGAACATACTGTTTCTGGAGTGTTTTTTCCTATCTGTCCTTTCCCATCTTACACATTAATGAAGAAAAATGGTATCATTTTTATGCAACATGGGACTTGTTTCTGTATCTTTAGTAATTTCTTGTTTAAAACTTCTTAATTTAGTTTAATAAAGAATGTTATATCAGTATTCTCACTGCTGCACCACATATATCCTAGGACATCCCCAATTGTCCTTGATTTCTCCTGCTCTTTCTCTGTGGCACATTGTAATTTCTGGGACTTTTTTTATTCTGATTAATTATAGGATGTTGTGAGTTATTAGCTTGGAGCTTCTGACATGTAAGTGGTGTGGGGTTGGTGCTCTGTAGTCCTTTTTAAACTAATTGTGTATTTTATTTTTACAGTCAGCTAGACTCCCGATTGCACCACTGCTAAATGAAATGAAGCCAGGAAGAAAGTGCAAGCACTGGATCTGCAGCTGTCCCCACTACTTTTCTGCTAGCGCACTCCCTTCTTGGCTTTGGGTTGGGAGAACTCGTATCTCCCTGCCCTGATGTGCCACTCATCAGGTGCACGTCACCCCCATTACACAACACAATGCCTTCACATCACATCCAGTATCTTCAACTGGAAAGAACCCCAAGAGACTCACAAAACTGAATAATTATGTTTTAGGCAACGGCAACAGAAGCCTTCCTCACAGGATTATCCCTCTGGGCCACAAATGACAGAGCGTAAGTATAGCCTGGCCCAGCCACTTGGCTTCAGGGGCCAGGAATGGTCCATGGCTCCGCTGTATTCAGCACGGCCACTTCTCCAAATGGTTTCCAGCACCTTAATCCTGCAATTTAAAATTAGATGACCCCCCCCCCCAGTCTTACTCCTGTACTTAAGGCCATTCTGAAACACTAAGTGCCTAACATAATTGGATTTTTTAACACGGGTTATGCAAATTTGAGATGATGTAGTAAGGGCCAGGGTTCCTAACATAGTTTTATTCTTACATCTGACAGATGTCACTGCCATTGATGACCCTAACTCACATTGGCTACTCCTTAATTTTACATCCTCAGTGAAGCTTAATTGCATGTAAGATGGAGGGGTTTTTAACAAAAATTTGGTACTTGATGAGGCCATAAGACTAAAGAACTGCTAATAAAATATTTAGGATACTAAACACAACACTTGCCACAATACTCTAGAAAAGCTAATTTATATTACTCCTATCAAAACACAGCCACAACTCGGGGTTTTATACTTAAATCATGCTGATATTACACTTTACCACCACATGACTTTCCTTTCTTTTGAAAGTTAATACTCTTTTCATGCCAGGTGCATTATTCTTCTATTTCTTCACTTTTTAATAATGAGGTATCTGAGTACTACCTGTCCTAACTAAACATGTGCCATGTGAAATTTCTGTAAGTCTGAAATTTAAAAAAAAATAATAATAATAAAAATTTCTCTTAGCTTCATTTGAGATTTGCATTGGAATGCCAGATTTGCTGGCATGGTTTTACCACTGAGAGGAGGGAATTTTTGAATATTTGATAACTATAGGAACCAATCAGAAATACAGTGTCTTGATATGGTAAGATAAGACATACTCTATGAGGTCTCTGCTTCACTCACATCTCTGTTTCCAGTGATCCAGTGAATGTACTAATATTCTGCGAGTAAAACTGACCTGCTCAGTCTTACGTACCTATATACTAGTAGCTACATGATATCACGTATAATGTATCTATGAAACAGCACTGAAATAGGCAAACCTAGTACTAGGATTAATTCTTAAGCAGGCTTAAGCTATGAACAATTAATGTCTTTTCCCACATTGCGAGAAGAAAGACCACTGTTAAGAATGCTTACAAGAACAGAGAGAGAGCAATACTTTTGGCTACGTTCAGATTGGCTACTAGGCAGATTCTCAGCATTGAATAAACACTTAAGTTAAAGAGGTGAAGCATTAAAAATTGGCTGAGACAGCCACAGACCACCAATAAAGCAAACACTGCTACATGTTGGATGTCAGAAGAACCATATGGAATAAGTATAATAATCTAAATGGCATTTCACTGAATAGCTGCAAATTTAGCATCTGTATTTTAAGACAGGTATGTGGGAGAGCTACTGCATATGGCACTAGCAAGACATATTCTGGCATAAAGCAGAGGCTTCTCGCCAATATTCTCCAAATTTATGAACTCAGTTTACAAAGTGCAAAGACAGCTGCTAAAGGACATAACAAGAATAAAAGTCTAACCAGAATAGAAAATTTGAGCTTGTTTATTGTGATAAGTACCAGGGAAGTTATGACTGCTTTCTTTATATGATCAGGGAATAGACATGAGTCGGAATAAAAGCCATTTAGTGCCATAAAGGCACTAAATCTCAGCTGTTCAGCAATTATTTTGGCTTTGAAAGCAGAAACTAGAGTAGAAGGACAAATCCAAAAGAAAAGTGTTTTAAGAGGGAGTAGGGACTGCGCAACAATAAGGCCCTGTCCTCTGCTCCTAAGGATGGGTATTTATATTCAGAACTGGAGTATATCCTGAGTAGCACATGATAGCGTTTACAAAACAATTCACAATTAAAGTTTATGAGTCATTGTAAAATAGATCTTGAAAAATAAATACAAAGATAACTCATTCCAGGAATTATTGATCTGCTGAACAACTTTGCTGCATTTGAGTAAAAATTAATATGGCAGCAGCAACATGTATCTGTAAATTAATGTGGTGGTTAGTGCATGCTTCACCAGTGTCTTGTCTTACATGGAAACAACTAGACAGGAAAAAGTAATTAAATATATCTCATGTGAATAATGCTAAGTCATATTAGAGTTGTGGGGTTTTTTTAAGATCTAACAAAAAAAAAAAAACTTTTACAAGGGGCCTTGAATAGCCTCTTTATTCTTTAATGTGCTAACAACCATCATTCATAAAACACCTTTCTACAAATTTCTTTTAGTAACTACTGTCTCGTCTGAAGATGGCTACTGGAAGACAATTTATAGGTCAATGCATTTTTCAGAACCAGACATCATGATCTATGAGCAATTCTCACAATTAATTTTGAGTGATAAAAGTCATATACTCAATTTTGATTGTCATAAGGTGTTTCATTTGGGACCATGTGACCTTATTATTAAGAAAGTAAAATCACACAAAGTCTATATTAAAAATTAAATATCCTTCAAATTCAAATAGATTAAAACTTGCTTATTAAATAGGAGGTCAAAAGTCCAAATTCAAACTAAGAGCCTAAGTATTCTATTTAAATACTCTGAGTACTGTGTAATATGAAATTATGCTTACCTTCCCTCAGTGACAGTTCAGCTTTCTGTTATCTAAACTTGAAGTGCTGAGATCTCACTGATGGTGGAAAGATTTATGCCACAGAGTTATGAAAAGCACGTGGGAATTTGTGCAGAAATTTCTTCTTCTATAGGTAAAATCACCTTAAAGAATCAACATGACTTTGAGCAAGCTAATACTTTTGACAGGCCAGTGAAAACTGAACTGTTGATTGTTATTTCTTAGGTGACATCTGCAGGTGGGCTGGCACAGTAAAAGCTTTCTGCTCTTCCTGCACAGACCTTGCCCTTCATAAGAATCGGCTGCTATGAAATTAAGCCAGAGGCGGCTTTTTATAGCCTTCCTCAATCATTCAAGCAGACTAAAAAGACAGTGAACTCCAACCTCCATTCCTTCAAATCCCTTCTCTACTGTGATGCCTATGAAAAATTGAGAAGTGGCAACTGACAGCTACTGTCAATAGTGTGGCCAATATGGTTTTGCTATTACCTTGTACTCCCCAGCTGCCCCCATCCAATTTCTCTCTCTTGTAAGTTGCATGCAGTATGTTCTGATTGTGCACAACATGGAGGGAAATGGAAACCGAGTGATTATGAGTGATCTTGTAACAGAAAGAAATAATAGTAATTCCTCCACCAATAGTACAATCCCTATCCCATCCAAACCCTAAACACAATGCTGGCCTCCTCCCACAGCGGACACTGCTGCTGACTCAGGCAGGGCAAGGTAAAAGAATTTTTTCCACAACTTAATCGTAAAAGCTTTCTAACGATATAGGTAGATGCACATTTTGCCTGTATAAAGCAATCGTATGGAGTAATATATGGAGAGGAAAAGAAAAAAATCTCCCATGGGAAAAGTCCAGCTTGGCCTTTAAAAGCAGTAACACCCTTAACTGAAATCTGTTGAACAAACATGATCTGCTGGAGTGCCATGCACATATCAGTCCTCCTACAAATGTGAAATATAGCTGTGTCAAACTGCCTTTTAAGAAAATTGTTTTACCAAACCTTCATTTCATCAGCCCTTTTTTAGCAGGACAATTTGTGGAAAGGAGGGCACCACAGCAAGCAGTTTTGTAGCTTACTTCTGAAGAGCAGCTGTGTTACAGAGGGATGCCCCAAAGGGAACCTGCATTGGAGACCCATTTGCCTTCCCAGTCCTGATTTTACAAGCAAGAGGGGCACACTTCCCCATCCTGCCAGGGTGAAATAGGCAAGAGGAAAGGTGCACAGCTCTGTGCTGACATGTCTCAACAGCATATTAATGATGGGAGTCAGGTTTCTGAGGCTTTTCAACGGGAAATAAAAAAAAAAAGAGGCATAGGCATCCTATAAACACAAATAAAGCCAAACATACTTCCAAAGTGTAAGAAAAAATGTTTATAAATATGCTTTTCATATTTAGTTATGAAATAACTCTCTCCATTTCACTCTTCCCTTTCATACGTTCATGAGTTTTACAATGTAATAATTAAAAAGTACCATCTACATAACAAAATCCGTAGAAACAACTGCAGAACCTGTGGTTATTAGCTTGCAATTCAGAGGAAGAATGCAGCATGCATTAATGCTTTACTGAGGGAAACCCCCATCCATCTTCTCAGACAGAAGTTTTTTTTTTTTGTGGTCTCCTCACACTGCAAAACCCCCTATCTTACCATATCTTAACATCTCACAGTTTCTAATGTATCTATTCCTTTAGTGAGCCAGTGAGGTGAGAAGTGCTATCAATCACCTCATCCTGCTCATGGGAATTGAAGTCAGGCAATATGCCTGCACTGCCAAGTAATACAGTCCCCGAGTAAACTCCCTCATGCAGACCACCTACACTGCTTAACACGAGCTCATTCCTGGCTTCTGTTTGAAGTCAACAGAAAAGGAAGACAGTTCACTCCAAGGACTGCCTCTAATACCACAATGACAGGCTTGGTTTGGTCTGTATTGAACCATCCTCTGATACTATCCCATCCCTAAGCTTATCATGGAGGGGGAGAGCCTGCAGTTCAAGCAATCAAAACTAAAAACACCCCCAAAACCAACAGAAAATTACAACAGTAATAATAACAACTCGGTGTTGGGACCACCTCAGGTGGCTGAGAAGGGACCCAAGGCCAAATGATAAATATTGTGGTCTTGGCCAACATGCTGGAAAGAAGATGGGTGCCAAGCTCTGAACTGCTCTCAACCACTTGCCTCTCACAGCCTGGAGCACACTGACCACTTTCTCAGCGCCTGGCCAGAGAGCTGCCGTGGAGAGACAGCTTCCCCAACCAAGTCCCCTTCTTCACTTGTAAGCTGATGTTAAGGAAAGGCTTGACATTGGCCTAGGAGGCAGGGATCTCTCCCTAAGGATGACATATGCCACTGGAAATATTATGTGATCAACCCAAAGTCATGCCAGAGGCCACTGACCAACACCTAGGATTTCTTAAATTCTTAATTATTAATAGCCATAAATATCCATCCAAAAGCAGCCTTCCACATGCCTACATAACCACAGGAATGAAACGACAAGGTGGCAATACCAGTCCACAACTTACCTTCAGGAAGATGCAGAACTTTGCCAAAACCAGCCCCACAATCTAATTGCAGAGCTCTTGTTATTTTAACTGGCAGGTGTAGAGCTAATTGTCCATCTGGGTTATGAAATCTCACAAATAAGATACTACATAAATGCACTACTGCCATACAACATAAGTGATGCATGCAGAAGGGAGTCACCATCACTGCCAGGGACTGATGACAATTAGAATGTCTCAACTGATAGAGTTAAATAGATTCCACATTGCTAAAGATAATTCATGTATTTGTATATCCCAGCACACAAAATGCAAGATCATTTAAGGGTATTTTCTCCCCTACAGCTTTGTTTTCAACTTAAATTTAGTGTTCATTAAAAATGAGGCATGAACAGCCAAAGAAAACGAAGTCCCCATTTGCTCATGGAAAAAAGCTATGCCCCATACATATGATGAATCAGTAAAAGTGAGCTAGATTTCCAGACATCAACAAAACAACCTCCTGCTGAAATCAGTGATTCCATATATCAAACACCAACAGCTCTGTTATAACATTTTTCACTTCCATAAACTAAATTTTCTGGAACCCCCTAGAATTACATATTATTTTGATACTCTTCTGTATTTTAACTATTTCTGAACATCTACAGGAAAGTGAGAATTGCTGGACAGCACATTTTGTTTAATTTTTATTAAACTAAATAAATTATTTTATTTGATAAGGACTGAACAAAAACTGGGCATCTTCATAACGAAGCTATTTTAAAAGTAAGCTTTAAATAGTAAAGGGGACTCTCTGCCCTTTAAGATAAGCAAAAAGACAATTTGCATGTAAAAACAAGTTATGGCTTAAAGAAATGTGTATCGAAATTTAATTACAAAAACTTCTCTTTTTTTCTGACCTGCTCCTTTCCCTTGTCTTCAGGGGGGAGAAGATGGGGGGGGGGGGGAGAAGTCTTAGTAGATAATCCTTAAAACAAAATCAAAAGTTTGTGGGTCTAAAAAAAATGTATTATTTGAACATCATCTTATTCTTCTATTTTTCCTCTATCCTGCAATAACCTTTAGACTACAAATTTCCAGTAAAATAAAAAATAAAAATTTCCTTTTTAAGCTGAGAATATGATGCCAATTTTGGTAGAAAAAATTACAAGATAATGCTATAGGAAACTGTCTCTAACTGAAAACTTACTCATTCTCATTCACCACAATAAAGCTCAAGCTTAAAAGCGTATATGGGAGCACTGTGCAGGGTTAAAATCACAGCACCAAAAGTATTAATAAAAGCAGGGATGGTAGAACCACAGTCCCTGCCAAATAAAAAATAAATTTACTTATTTCTGTTTTGGGTGGACTGCATTATATTCGCATGTCTGTTTTCATGTTCAGGTTTCATTATTAGATAAACATCAGTCTGACTATATATATATATTGCTTTCAAGCAATGGTTTTCATTGTCTGTATCAGTGCGTTGTTAAGCACACCAAAATATGTGTTAAAATCTTGACTCTTACTGTAATGTAAACCTATCTACACAGCACACAGCTCCTGCCAACCTATGAGATGTACTGCCTGCAGCTTCCCTTCCCTCACAAAACACAGATTCCCTCTGAATTATGAATTCAGGACTAATACAGAGCCAGTAGCCTATCTTGCACATGTCAAGATACTGTCGTTCGGCTGCCTGGTGGTCTCTTGACTCCTTGATTTTAAGAAACTTTGAACCAGCTCTTGTGGTAATGCATGAAGGAGTTCAGATGGAAAAACACATGTAGTCTTAAAGCATAAGAAAAGTGAAACTCTTGTGGTTAAATGCCCCTTAACTGTGTAAATACAAAGATAAAAGGTAAATGTAACATCTGAAAATTGACATTATAGTTGTATTTTCAGTATTGACTCCTATGATTCTGCAAAAACAGATGTGCATATAGAGACACCTCTGCTTACATACATGTATACCTCTGCTTATAGTTGTATATATGCATATATATATATATATATATACAATAGCATTACCTGAAAGACACCAAAATAAACACAGATTAAAGCTAAAAGATTAATTTTGATATGAGGCATTTGAGATGGCTGGCAAGCCTTATTTACACATTTCCTGTGGTTTTATATATTTAAAGAAACATCAAAGGTTTTTAACAAGAAAATTATATCCTCACAGCCATAAAGTATACTCTTATGATTGCATTAGAGTGGCTGTACAGTACTTCTTTGCTGGCTGACAATGGGTTTTGCTACGTTAATTGAATAAGGCATGTGTCTGTGATCTTTATTCATTAAAATTAGCAGAATAATATCTACATTGAAGGTTCATATTGGACTCAATCTGGCAAGCTGAATGAAACAGCTTCACTGGAATTACTCTAAGCTTATTCTTGATGTAACACAGAGCTCTGACAGGAGTTTCTGTGTGAAATCAGTTTATTTTTGCTTCACTTAGTATTATTTCCAATTAGCAAACACCAGAGCATCAGCTCTGATTATCACCAATCAACAAAACTCAGAGAAGAGAAAAATGTCTTGTATTAAACAAAGGTATGGAGACCATGAGCCTCTAGGCGACAGGTTGCGGCGGGCGCAGAGCCCACTGGCTGGGTATATTCCTGCGGCTAGCTGTGACAGGGGAAATGCTGCCGGCGTACCCGCTGAGCTCTGTGGTCAGGCCATGGTCGAAAGCCGTCAGCTGGAATTAGCCCAAAGAACAGCACTTGAGCACGGCTTGTCATTTCTAGTAACAAGACTTGAAACAAGTGGCAGAGGTCTGGTGTATGAAAGCAGAGATTTCCTTGCTTCTAGGATTATCTTCCAGCAAAACGGCAACTTCCCTGCTTCAGCTTTCCCTTTGGAAAAGCTGCTCTTCGCAAACCCAGTAATACCTATGAGCACACAACAGGTGATGGCCCTGCAACAGGCAAATTCACCACTTGAAATAAGAGAATTTTGCTGCTAAAATTATAAATCACTACACACCGAGACCAATCGTAGTCTTTCCCACAATTCTCTGGGCACTGTATTAAGATTTGATGCATAGGAGCAAACACAGGGTCAAAGTTTGTCATCAAAGCCAGAAAGACCTATTACAATTAATATTTTTGTCCTGGTAACTAGGTGGGTTACATCTGAACCCTGGCAAAAAACAAAACCACAAACTACCTTTGATTCATACCCATCCATATTCTGTACACAATACAGACAACATGGAAAAAGATGAATAGTGAGGTAACCTTAAATTAAAAAGGCTGACTACTAAAAATTGCAGCTGACCCAGCCACCCCCAGTAGGGTGACTTACAGTACTATTTTCATATTGTATTTAGCATCTAAAGATGTTAGCTGTTCTGCTAAGAACTTGCCTGATAACAGAAAAGAAAATGTTTTCATTTCCTTAAAATTTTGGTGCAAAATGTCATATTTTGATCCAATCCTCCCCAAATCAAAGTTCTAAATAAATAATAATAATAATAATAATAATAAAAATTAATTAAAAAAAAAAGATTATGAAAGAAAACACCCTCTAACCAACATGAAAATTACCTTTTTTCGGGAGGAAAGCAAATACTTTACACAATTTTCAACAGCTGGCATTGAATTTCCATTAAGGTAAGGAGAAGAAATTAACATTAAATCTTCCTCAGACACTCCTCTATATATAATAGAAATCATAAACTAAGAGTTTATATTATAAAAGATAAAACACATCAAAAGACAAGCAGAAGGTGGGTTTGTCTTCCAGAGTTTAGAAACAGGAAACATATATAAAACTTGATAAATCTAGTAAAGTTTTACAGAGAAGAAGTATTTGGAACTAGTGAAACAGACTGATTTTTAGAGCTTGGAGGTCCAATAACTTCAAATCAATTTTATTAAATAGCAGCAGTGCTGGGAAAGTAGTATGGCAAAGCAGCAACTGGAATTAAATGCCATTCATCTTGAATTTTACTTTCAGTCTTACACTGAAGTATTCAAAATCCATTACTAAGGACTTGTTTCTTTGTTCTACCAGGAACATTCAGAAAGGGGAAACATTATAGTGATACATCATTAAAGTTAACATCTGGCTCTCAGCTGCCCCTGGAAGCACCTCTCCCTACAGTAATGATAGAAAGGGTCTGAGGTTTTGCGAGCCTTTGTGGAAACCCGTCTTCATTTGCTACCTACCCTAATTATTTCTATCTTTGTTCCAGACCTACAAAACTAATTTTAGGATGCTGAAGAAATAAAAGACATACATTACATAAGCTAATACAGTAGAATTAAGCATTAAGTGCTACTACAAAGGGACACAATGCAGAGAAAACACTAATTAAGGAAGGTCTCTTGTGAGCAGTCTTAAATAGAAGCACAGTGTCTGTCCACTGAGCCATATGATTGTCCTTTAATAGAATATACATTATAAAGCACTGAAGAGGCACTAGGATGGGGGATACGTTAAACAAACTAAACATTAAAATATATCTGTAATCTTATTAACCTGCCCAATTTTTAGAAATAACTAGCTGAGAATGTACACCAATACTGCATATATTTTTAGTAATTATTTTTAAAGGGCTTAATGAGTTTTCTATCATTGCAATTAAAAGTACCAGAGACGGACTAACAAGCATTTAAAAATCTAGACATTCCTTTCTATGAAGAAACAAAATACTAGGGTTGCATATCTTCTAATGATGGAAATTGATGAGACTGACTATGCTGTAAATAACAAAGTGAAGCTTTACTGAATTCTACAAAAGTTTACAGGATTTGATTTTTTTAACCAATAGTAACCTATTTAAGATAAGAAGCAGCGTACGCTTTTTTTTTCATAGAAACTAACAAAAATGAGGAAATTAGATGATAAAGCTAGAGACTGAACCAAAACCTACCAAGGGCATTTTTCCATTTTCTTCAGTAACTTTTGGATCAGGACTTCAGTAATGAGGACTTAAACAGCCAAATTCAGTTGCTCAGTTAGCACTAATAAAGTATTAAGCAGTACCGCAGTTGCCAGATTTGGAAACAGAATAGGTAGTGAAGAACTATGGTCACAGGAACACACTTGCAGTCCATACAGTCAGACGGCAGACTTCCAAAAGAAGCCAGTAGCAAATCCTTTGGAAGAAGCATCTTTTAACACTAGAAATCACAGACACGCACATCCACTGATTACCCTGTAACTGGAAGCTTGGTCCTTGAGGCACACAACGTGATAGCCTCCCAGTCTATCTATTACACATTCTGATAATCTTCTTATCTAGTTATTACAATGCAAAATTCTAAAATTATGATTTATTCATGGGCTTACTTAAGCTATTCTATTCTACTAAACCTTTTTCTTCACTGTAGCCTTGACAGTAGGAGACAAAGCATTTGCGTGAACTATACTGGAGTGCTCCCCTTTACTCATTTTAGATTAGTGTCGTGGTTTAAGCCCAGGCTGTAAATCAGAACCACGCAGCCCTCACGCTCACTCCCACTCCTTTTCTTCCCCACCCCAACCCCCAACCCCCCTGCTCCTGGAGGGATGGGGAGGAGAATAGAAAGAATGTAACTCCCACAGGTTGAGATAAAAACAGCCCAGCAACTAAGGTACAACACAAATCACTACTGATACCACCAATGATAATAATGATAAGGGAAATAACAAGGGAAGAGAACACAATACCACCTGCCGATACCAAGCCCAACCAAGCAGTGAGCCAGCCCTTCCAGGTAACTCCCAGTTTATATCCTGGGCATAAAATACTGTGGTATGGAATACCTCTTTGGCCAGTTCGGGTCAGGTGTTCTGTCTTTGCTTCCTCCAGGCTTCCCCTCCTCTCTGGCAGAGCATGAGCCTCACAAAGTCCTTGGCCAGACTAAACATTTGAGCAGTAACTAAAAATATCAGTGTTATCAGTGGTGTTCCCAGGCCAAAAGTCAAAACCACAGCGCTGCACCAGCTACTAAGGAGAAAAAATGACTGCTACTGATGAACCCAGGACAATTAGTCACAATTAAATCTTACTGGTCATCAGGAAAACAATATATAAGAGCATCCAAAGTATCTTTCAGCCGCCTTCAGTATTCCCCTGCTCTCAATATCATATCTTCCTCTCTTTTCTGAGTAACAAAACCTTCATATCTTTCTTCAGATGGTACTCTTTTTATGTGAAGGTTTTTCTTTTTGCTGTCATTCTCTGTTCCTTCCTTCCTTCCTTAATAGCTTTCTGGATAGGAAGTGACCAAAGACAGACACATTATTCATACTGAATATGACAGTCATTAGTTAGTAAGGCAAGTGTTACACAGAAATACTAAAAATTTTGCATTCTTTTTTTTAATATACATAGCTTCCTTCTACTATGAACTGAGTAAACACTCCTGAGCCTTTCTATAATAATGGACTAGGGATTTTCAAGAGTACCTGTTGTTCTGTTGGAGAGGTATACAAGAAACATTCAGATTGCACCCTCCAAAGTGTTACCATGTATATTTCTAAAATTATGGATGATACCATATAGCCCTGACTGGTATCTTTAATAGTCCTTACATAGTATTGGCTTTCCAAAATAAATCTGTGTTGTCTTCAAATAAACTGTGTTTACAGATAATTAAAAAAAAAATATTAGTAGTAAATCAACCCTCAAACCCATCTACCATCTCATGGTATGTTTGAATGATGTTATGTTTCCTACATTTAGTATAAGAAATAACTAGAGTACTGTCTCTCAATGGCTTGCTCTCAGTCTTCCTGTGTATGTATGTGAGAAAATGTGCATGTATGGCAATAAATACTTAGGTATGTATATACATAAGTGGGCATATGCATTTGTGCATGTACATAACTAAATATACATATATATATAAATATATATGTACAGAAACAGTGCCAACCAGTGAACCTGATTTAACATTGGCATAAGCACACCACCTTCAGCTAGGGGACCCCCCAAACACATATCTAGTAGAAACTTCACGGGCCTTCTCTGTTTCCTAAGAGGAGACGTTGAATAAAATAAACTCTACGTGTAACACATATGCAGATCTTACTGACAGATTGACATACGACAAAAACACATATCTCCGTCATGCACATAACTTGCTGAAAAGGAAATACCATGCATTTCCAGTTACATTATTCTAAAATGATAAAAAAAGGAAAAAAAAAGTTTTAATTTGGGAGGAGACAGCAGAAAGCACTGAAGAAAAATCAAGGATGCAGGAATGGCAAGGTGCTATATGGTAACAGCTGTGCCCTGCTGCTATCCTGAAATTCTGTACACTGAACAGCAACCTGACAGACACAGGTCTAAAACTGTTGCCAGGGATCACTGCCACACAAAAGCTTCCTGGCCAAACACATCCCTCTGCAGACATAGTGGCTCCATCCCAAGTCTTCCATCATACCAACATATCTTCTTGGTGTAGGAATTATCCTTGAGGCATATGATCCACTGAGTTCAGAGTCAAATCTGGTAAAGATGCACTGCCAAATAAATGGATGTAGGCAGGGATGAATATACATGCAGGGCCCTTACACCATTCAGACATCGCAATTCTCATTCTGAGACAACTGGTGTGGAAACCCAGACAGGTCACTGGCGGTTAAACGCACTCCTAACCTCACCAGCACATGCCTTTCCCCATACATTATAATGATGCACGCTACTGTGATTTCATAGTACACTTGCAAGAGTGTTGTGAGATTCCACTCAGTTTGTGCTTTGCTAGAAGAGAATTTGATTTATGTAATATATCTGTCTCTTCTGAAATAGTCAACAGGTAACACTATTTTTCTTACGTTCCTGCTACTGATTTATTATTTTATGTAAAAGTACCTCAAGTTTCCTCAGAAGAAAGATCATAGTCTCAACTGTGCGACTGAAACATGCATGAAAATGGAAAGGTGATGGCCCTCACACTGAAGAGTTTCAGGATTCTCAAAACACTTGAGCAGGGGGAGCTGGGAACCACAGAAACATTAAGCATTCAGGTCTCACTAGTGGAGAGCAGACAAAATGAATACAGAAATATATCCCATCTCTGAAGAAACAGAACCTACATCTCCAATGTCTTTATATTTATGCGCTTTTCTGCCCCCTTTTTAACCCTTTCTGCTAGTCTCCATCTTCTTCCTCTTTTACAATGCACTATTCACTGAGGACAGCTGTGAAGGACCAGAGAACAGAAAACTTTCTGACGCCACTAGCCAACCAATCGCCAAGTAGTACAACCCCTTGCCTGCCTGCTGATTGTATAGATTTGTATAAATTGTATTGGTCTTTTCAATGCATGAATTAGGTTTCTGTATTCCTTTCCAAAAGCTACAGTGAGCATTACCTAAATTATGCTCTGAACTAAAAATAAAATGGAAATAGTATCTACTGCATTGGCAAAAATCTAGATGTTTTCATTTCCTCCCTTTCTCCTTCTTCATCCACAAACAAAAAATCTCTGTGGGTAACTGCTGCAGTTGATGCTATGACCACTGAAGGACTATTGTTTGTCTGTGTGCTGTTCTTACAAACACAAAATTTCTAAGCACAGAAAGCTGTTAAGACTGATGTCCTTGGTTCATTTGTTCAGACCTAGTTATTGAGGCATAAATAGTGTGCTGTATAACACCATGAAATGACCTAGGAGTACCTATAATGCACAGGTACAGTGAGACCTAGAAAAACAGAGTATCCAGTGCTAAAACAGAGAACCAGCATTAACCGATTTCCTTGCCCTGGTCTTACATAGCTTTGGCAAATAACACAAGGTTTTTCCCTTTTGCAATAGATGGAGTTCCATATATGACTACCTTAGAGGAACATGCAAAGCCTGAATATTAATATTAAAAGACCCCACAACCTTTCATCTTCATTCTTCCCCCTTCTCTCCCCCCCTCCAGAAGACCTTTCTTCCAAATGTGCATTAATTTGAAGCTATCACAAGTAAATTCATTGCTGCTTTTGAAATGGGTTTTCTTGTTTGTCTAATATGAAAACAATACAAAAGTGCATGAAAAACAGTAGATTAAATGATTCTCTTGAGTCATTGTGGTGATCATGTTTAATTACATGATCTCATGTTTAATTACATTTTAAAATAAAACAAGCATACACTTAAACTGATATAGCATGATGGCTGCTCTGGTGCTGCTGTAGACATGCATGTAAAGACTTAAAGAAACACATGGATTACTGACCTGACAGGCCATGATGGCAATCCAAAATAGCCATTATGGTCTCTACTGTAAATTCTTACTTCACGGACACCTGACACAACGGATGTAGACGTGCATGTAAAGACATGCATGTAAAGACGTGCATGTAAAGACTTAAAGAAACACATGGATTACTGACCTGACAGGCCATGATGGCAATCCAAAATAACCATTATGGTCTCTACTGTAAATTCTTACTTCACGGACACCTGACACAACGGATGGCAGCAAGATAGAGGTTTATAATAGAAATGCTGACACAACCTTATCTATAGCTTTGCAAATGGTGCCGCTATAATTAATCTTTACAACTTGAGCATCACTAGGTAAGTTGCTAGTTTTTAATCATATTAATCAGATCCTGGATGTTTCAGTTGCCATATATTATCATGCAGTGTGCACTATAAAAATAAGATGATTCCCAGCCACTGAAGATCATAGCTGTTATGAAACACAGAAGTATATCCAAACACTTCTCTGCAAGTGCGAACATACCAAATGAAAACCTCAGTCAGTTATCCTTTTTGTGCTTTGTTTCCCAATACTTGGGCTTGATATAATAGCCACAGAAAGTACTCTGAATATATTACAAAAATGTCACTAGTAGAAAAGCTTCATTAAGATCTGCCCCATATGTTTCAAATTTTCCTATCAGCAGCAAAACAAGTCTACTGTCTTCAGTGATAATGACAGTTAGAAGCCTGCTCTTTCAGAGGGAGGCACTGAGATTATTCTTCATGCACTGCTGTCTTCTTTAAAAGCCGGCTTTTCAGTGCTAGCGAGGAGTGGGTGGCAAAACTCTCACTGCTTTCAGTGGTCTGAGATTTGGAGCCTGGGAATATTTTATGTAAATATTTCTCTTCACATTTTCTCTTCATTTGTCCAACTGATTTACAGTTTTACTTCAGCAAAGAAAGTTTCCTCTCAAAGATACTATATTTGGTGCAAACTGAACAGATATTGCATTGGAGCTGAAACCCTCTATTTTTACTGAGTGGGTATCACTAACTATAATGAAATTAATCTATTAATAAAGCTTGGCTGCTCGCTATTACCCTGAATTTGCAAACCCTTGCATGCTGCATGGCAGCTTACATGTACCATGTGATATATTCCCACACTGTCAATGCCTACTCTTTTACGGTACCAGTTTTATAACATTTTCTGTAGCAATTCCTCTAAGATGGGTGGCACAGGTATGTTGCCCATGTGTCACGAGAAGTCCCATAAGGAAAGAGCATGCCTGTAATTATGTGTGGTGGAACAGAGAATGCTATGGACATTTCTGAAAACTGTAAGAGCTGTAGCAATGCACAGGAGTTGCCATAGTGTTATTCTGACCCCTGAAGGATGAAAACAGAGTTAACTTCATATCCTTTTTTTTTTCCAATTTACTCAGTATACTCTATGAATGTCAAACTCTATACTGCATTAGGAGGATTTATTAGTGCTTGCCCAGACTTATCCTCCAGAAATATGAAAATAGTTATGAACTAATGGTGAATCAACTTCAAAACACTGATGTTTTAGGGGAAGCAGAGGTAAAAATGATTTTTCAGGCTTGTTCCATGGTAAAAATACTGTGAGTTTGATAGTTCATTAAATCTAGTAGGTATGTGAAGATCACATTTATCAAGAGATGTAAAACCCACTGTGCCCTAACCTCTTCTTAACTGAAAAGCATTTTAGTGAATTTTTTCTGGAAGAAATTCAGAGTGAAGTGAGGAAGGACATAGGCCAGTGATGATACGATCACTCATTTCACCTGACTTAAGATTTCATCAGGCTTATATTTTTTCAGAAAATGCATCTGTTAGAGGCCTCAGCAGTGCCCTTACAAGCTTAACTGTATTCCAGAAGTACTCACCCCCCGCCTCCCGAACAGACAGGAATAGGGATTTATGATTCTAAAATGCCTATTAAGATAAAGTATATCTTGATACTACTATCTTTGTGGATAATCTGGTGAAAAGTCCATCCAAGTTAAATCGCTGTGAATCCTGTCACACCTTTGCTCTTCCTCTGCTCATTTCTAAGATGCTTGAAACGTGTTAATGGACCACCTTTTAGGTTCCCCATAAAGTAACAGGTGGATTAGGCTGTTAGAGCTGACGATACTTTTTTCTAAAATCAGTCATGCTGTACTGTAAAATACTAAAGTACCATCCTGCTAAAGCTGTGACGCAGTCACTGCACACACCGAGAGACAACCCTACCTGTGTTAAATATCCTCGGGGTGAAGCAGCACCAGCTCTGCCTTAACACTAGAAGAGGGGTCAGCAGAACACCACGTTTGGAGGCAGGCGACAGCGAGGAGGGGAGGAGGATCGATTTTAATTTTGGGTTTGTTCCTCCTCCGCTCAGCTGTTGCCATGCACTGAAGCCCCAGGTTGCCGAGTGACCTTGTCAAGGAGCCCGCAGCCGGACCTGCTGAATGGTACCATTGTGCAGACTCCTCGCAGGGGCTGCTTCGCTGGAGCCCTCTCCGCGGGTGTGGCAGCCTCATCCTGCCTGGGCATGCTGTCCCGGGGAAACTCCGCCAGGAGCACGCTGAGGCAGAAAAAGGCTTCCTGCGAGAGGCAAGACCCTTGTCAGGAGCAGAGCAAGGATGTCTCTTCTTCTGCCCAAGTCTCCATCCCCCGCTGCCAGAAGCACTACAAAGTTAACCCAAGTGATCAATACGCTATATAAGCATATTATTCCACTATCGGAGACTAATGCCACTGATGTAATCAAGTTACATAATCGCCGTCTTTGCACAAATACATCCATCTTCCTACAGATAGCTCTGCATATCTTCTTCCATCCATTATGCATGAACCCAGCAGCAGTACATAAGGGTATGTATTTTCGCACACACTACAGAACTTTAGTGTTGGAGTGTGGTGCACTGCACAACATCATCACAATTGATTGCCTCAACCTTTCCCCATTCTCTCTATCAGAACTGATCGTGCAGAGAAAGATTACCAGTGTGAATTGCTTGGATCCCTTTAAATCTTTAGAAGCTTCCCTTGCTCGCTTCTGTTCTTAAGAAGACAATCTTTTCTCTCCTTTTTCTCCCTGTCTCGCTTCACAAAACTAGCAGGAACTAATTCACACACAGTCCCTCAGCCAGATGCATGTATGTATGAAATACCAAAGATAGCATCTCTGTTTGAAAATCTTCAACTCCCATACACGTGGTATGAGGTTTCAGTAGGTAAGTTGTTGGGGGGGGGGGGGAATATAAAAGCAGCTGGATGAGATATTTTCAGGCTAGTGGCATTAACGAGATTTCTCTACTATCAAGATTTTTCCTTACCGTCCCTCAGTTCATAACTGCCTTGCAGGATTTACAGGCACAGTTGTAACCCGAATTACCAGTGGCATTTAACACCCTCAGCACCAGAGCTCTGTACCACGATCAATAAGGATCGCCACCTTAAAGTTTGACAACTTGAAAAGCAGGATTTCTCTCCCTCCATTGCAGCTATGAAATGCAGCAGAATGCTGCACAGAGCTGGAAACACTTGTTTTAACCAGCGGATGGTATCCGATCATCATATTAGATTCCATCACGGAGAGCTTCTTCACTATCACCTTTTCAGTCAAAAATAACACAACCTAGGCAAAAGAAAAAAAAAAAGGGGGGGGGGGGGGGAATACAAAACTCCTTCCCAAATCAAGAAGGTGCAAGAACAAGAGAGGGAGGGGGATATTTTTATCTCAAAAATCACTCACCAGAAGACCTACTGCAGTTATTCCACTCAACTGCCAATACCGGCTGGAGCCCTTCGTATCAGGATAATGCAGCAATCCCGAAAGTACCCATCATTTCAATCCCACACCACCAAGTTTAGCAATGCCAGGCTTTTTCTTGGATAAAATGACCTTACCCTCAGGAGTCTCCCGCAATATCCCTCCTGTGCGATCAGTCAGCAAGGCGAGTGCCGGTCACCACACTGCGTACTCGGCCGGAGAAGCCCCGTGTTTACTCCTGGGGCTGAGTTGGCCGCTAGTGCCGCGGCGCCCATCCATCCACCGCTGCCAGCCCCGCCGCGGGCGCAGGTAATTCCATACAGACTTCGGCGGCGCCCCCCCGCCCCCCCCCCCCCCCCCCCCCCCCGAGTCGCCCCTTCCTTCCTAGTTCAGAAAGTGCCCGCGGCGCCGGCGGGAGGTACCATCCAGGTGTGGCGGAGGGGGGGGGTGTGTTGGAGGGGGCGGCCTGCTTGGAAGCCCCCGCGCCGCCCGCGGGCACCTCCGCACCCTGCTCCCCGACGCCGCCGCCGAGGGCCGGATCCGGGTTCTGCCACGCACGAGTATCCAGTGAGCAGCAGTCCGGCGGGGTTCACTGGTGCTGGGCGGCTATGGGGAAAGCGCTGCGGATGGGAAGAAGGGGGCGGCGAGGCGGGGGGAGGTTGCTTGCCGGGTCCTAGCACCCGCACCGCCGTGCCAAGGAAAAAAAAAAAAAAGGAAGAGGGGGTGGTGGGGGGAAAATATCTCCAAAGGGAAAAGAAAGAGGAAAAAAATCGGTTGTCCGCTTGCCCCGAACGATACTAATCCCCGGTGAGAATGACAAGTGATCAGCAAAGAAGAGGAGGTCTTGACTGATAACCACAATCCACCCAAAATATCCTAAGGAGCAGAGGCAGAGCGGGAGGGAGAGAAGCAGAGGAACTGCAGCGTACGCACGGCTCTCCTCCTTCCACGAGCCGCGCTCGATCGGCGGAGCGCGTCCTCCGCCGGGCCGCCCGCCGGCGGCAGCTGCTGGTACCGCCACCCGATGGACGCCGCCGGGTTGCGCGCCCGCACCGCACCGCCAGCGCCCGCCGATGAGGAGGAGGCGGAGAAGGGTGGGTGTTTGGGAGAGGGAGGGAGGGAGGGAGCTAGGAGGGAAGGACCCTTCGAAGAGATCCTGGAGAAGCTCCCCGGTACGGGGCCTCCTTCCCGCGCGCCGCCCGCCTGTCCGCGCCGCCTCGGTTCGCCGCGCTGGGGCCGCGCCCGCCCGGGGCAGGGGCTGTAGCTAAGGCAGAGGCAGGGGCCGGGGAGGGAGCGGGAGGCTGAACGCCCGGTGCGCAACATGCGCGGGGGTCAGCCTGTTTCTCATTCCCGAATGGGGTTTAATTTATTTATGTCCGTCCGCCCCCCCCCCCCCTCCCGTTCCCCTCCGGTTTCCGAAGAGAAGTGTTGCTTTAGGAGAGATGATACATTATCTATTCTTGGATTTTTATAAGGCAAACTGTGGGCCTCGCTGTTGCCATGGGATCTTCTTTGTGCGAACTCTCTGAACTGTGTGGGAACAGTTTTATTTCCTTCCCTTCAGATTTTTTTTCCCCCTCTTCTCCTCAGTAGCTCTTCTGAAGATATGTAGCCAAATGTAACTGCATTATTGCCAATTAACAGCAGCTGCAAGGTGCATCTAATTAAGAATGTTAATTACTTCATGAAATAAATAGTAATTTGCAGATGTTTATAATACTAAACAAATGTTCCATAAAACCTAACTCTAAAATTCTGACACTCCCCGCAATAAATTTGATCACATGCCTGCACAAAGGTGCAGGTGGAGTAGACATCCCCTCTTCTATAGAACTAGCCCTGCATTCACGCACTTTGGGAATATATACATGGAGTTGGCTGTCCTCAGGTAGACAGTTGTGTCAAGAGGCATTCCCTACTCTTACAACCTATTGCATGGGGTGGGAGGGTGGAGGAGAAGAAAGTGTCTGAGCATTGTGAAGTAACATATACAGTTGTGTATCTGTTTATGTCTGTGTAAATGGTACTCCCCAAAACAGGGACAAAGAGACTAGGCAACATTCCATTACCAATAAATCCATCCTGGCTTCCTTGCAGGGTTGTAGAGAAGAATCCGAACTGCTACAGTTGTTAAACCCCCAACATCTTACAAGAGAAGACAAGAGAGGAAAGAAAAGCAGCACGTGGGAAAGTGTGATTTTATTATGGAACATGATAAAGGATTATCGATAGATAACGTGCCGTGCAGAGTCAGTGGGTTGCAGGAGAGGTGGGAGCTGTTGCAGAATTTGTGGAGCTTGCTCACACACCACACCACCTCTCCTTATGATAAAAAGAATGCCATTCTTCATGCTGGATAAAAGAGTAGAATAAACCAGAAATGAATGCAGTAACTAGTAATCAAAATTAAATTTTAAAACACAGAAATTAATGTGACTGGTTAAGCCAGGCATTCAGATACTACTATGATGAGTGATCCATATGAGAGGGTAGCTAAAAGACATATGAAAAACTTTCTGGGATTCTCTTTGTGGATCAGTACAGGGCATTTTAAGTTAGCAAAATGACTCATCCTATCTACTTCAGAGAGCTGGTTTGGGTGCTTGATTTAGAAGCCCAGGCATCCTAGCTGGTTGGGAGAGAGGGAAAGCGAGAGAGGCTTCTAACTTTGATTCTCTCTGTTATCCTTTGAGAGAGCTGCTCTCTTACCACTGAGAAGCAGTATCAGACTCCCGTCACAGGCACTTCCATTACATGATATCAAGAGTCTTTGCTCCTGGACAGAATGATGAGTGCTTGAGGCTGTTCATGCTCTGCAGTAGTCAGAGTAGGAAGGTGGTGCTTGGGGTTAACATGTCAGCCAGACACTCGGTGCACTTGCCTTCAGTTCCTGGTGTTTTACAGGTTTCTCTTCCACTGATATGCAAGTCATGTAATCTCTCCATCCTTTTGTTTCTTTTCTCTATAATGTGAATTAACACTGTGCTTATTCACAAGGGTGCAGTGAAGATAAAAAGTTAATGTTTGTGAGATGTTTGTATATAGCGGTCATGGGGCTATGTTGCTTCCCAGAGAGGCTGCTTAAGGGTCTGGCAGAAGAAAGGGAAAATGAAAAATGGTGGAAGACAAAAGATGTGAACAAAATACAATGTAATTGCTAAAATAGCTGAAACCAGACTAATAACACAGTAAGGATGTAGACCATTCACATGTGCAGAATACAAACCGCCTGTGTTCTTGGTTAAATTCACCCCTGGGTTGAGGAAACTGGTTTGGGTTCATTTCTCAATCATGGAATTGCTGTGAGTAGCAATGCAGTTGTACAGACACAGGTAAAGAGATTTTAGATCTCTTTTTTCCTCAGCCATATACTGAATCTCTGTTTGGCTTTGTCCTCCCATCAATAAGTATGGCATGTATAATATAGAAGAGGGTCTCCTTTCTCCTGATCATGACTTGAGTGTTTTCAAGATATTTTATCAAAGAGAGAAGCATAATCTTATTTTTTCTAAACATTGTTTTAATTCTGTGGCATTCAATGCATGGGGTAATGTCAATGAGTGTTGTGCTTGTACTTGCACCAATCCTAACCATTCCCTCATTCTATTATTCTGTGTGTATAATCTTGAGGCATCATGTCTCTTGAAGTAAGGAAAAGGCACAAACCACATTCTCATCTATGTTTCATTAAGTGACTTTAAAAGGATTATCCCATTTAATGTGTCTTAAGGAGAGGAAAACAATGTAGTCGAAGTAAACTCCCTTTTCTAAAAGTAATACATATTTAAAATGAAAGAGCTGACAGCGTATATGGCTCTGAAGAGTGTTAACATCATGCAGAATGCTTTTGGTTAGTAAGTTCAATTTGCTCAGATGGGTAGCATCCAAGATCTAATACTATGCCTTAGCTGCATGGTGCCCTTAAAACTTCCTGGCCTTGTGTTTACCTTGCTGGCAAGTCTGTCCAGAGGTTCTTGATTTCTCACTACCTACCTGTGGACTTCAGATATTGAACAGTGTTTCCATTTGTATATTTGTTCCCAATTTTTAAGAAATGTAATGAGAGAAAAAGGCTAAGCAATACAAAACACCAGCACTTACACATTCTCTTGTTTAGTGTGCACGTGTAATAGAACTACAACATGATACAGATCTAACAGGATGGTAAGCAAGCATAGTTTTTTTTATATGAGGAAAGAAACCCCAAATTTCCAAAATACACCTTCATTCCCCCACTGAAAACACCAGACCGAAGCCCTGCTCGTGTAAAAATCTACATCTGAATTCTGTAAACGGCAGTATCAATCTAATTGCTAAACAGTTTCAGTAAAGCAAAATGGTCAGCATTTTATCTTTTTTTTCTTTTTCTTTTCCCTTTTCCAAGCACAATTGCATTTATCTGATTAAAAAACAGCTTTGCTTGTCATGACTAAGTAGTCTGGACTACTTCAAAGAGAACAAGGTAAAACCTGCAAACTGCTATATGGTTAACTTCTCTGATTCTCCTTGAGTCTTGTGTATTTTTTTTATATTCTTAATTTATATAAAATTACATTTTATTTATGTTATGTGCTTTATATATTGTAGATTACATATTCCAGATTTCTAATAAATCCAGGCAAAAGTGTTCAAGAGAGCAAATACTTCAAAAAGAATAATCCATAATTCCATATTTTATGAAAATTTCAAAAGCAATTTCCTTTGCAGAGGAGCCTGACTCTGAGGAGTAATATCTAGTCAGGGAATAATACTCATCTCATAATGAAGAGATTTAATCACAACAATTCTTGTTTATAGTCTTAAATGCAATTATATTTCTCTCTTCCTGAGCTACATACACATTTCCGTAAGTATAAGGGTGCTGTACTCACTGCTGAGCTATGTTGTCCCAAATGCTACAGTTTTACTATGCTTTTCTTGTTGGTACTACTTTTGTGTGACTAATCCAGCAGCTTTGTGCCGAGCATGCCAGACAGCTCAGGCTATTTGATACACAGTTCTCCAGGGCTTTGCTTTCTATGCAGTTGAGAGAAGCCTTCCTGTGTCGGGAAGGCATCAGTTGTAGGTGGCCTGAACAAAGCACTACGACACCTATAGATGAAAAGTGACATTACATAAAAGCTAAATATCTTGTTACTACTTGAGTGGGAGGATTCGTTCATTCAGAAAGCCATTCCTCCAAAACATGCATTTCATTGATTCTTAATGTTTAAAGAAGATGGAATTAGACACATATTAAAAAATAAAAAATAGCTCGGTTGTCCTGCAACTCACTGCTTTAACCTCATTTAGCAAAGAATAATGTCAAGGTAGTTAGATGCACATCTCTTGCACATTTTTAATTTTGTAGAAAAATGGTTACTTGCTGTTCCTCTAGTCTCTCATTAGGGTATATCAAAAGAAGGTAATATCCATCCATAAGCTACTTAGACCGTATACCTCATCTATTTAGTTAAACAGTACTCTATCACAAAATGGGAAAACAAAAAAGACGGGGTGCAGTCATGCATTAAAAAAGATTCATGTTTTGTTTCAGAGTTACTGCTCTTTTTTTTTTCCAAAGATCTAATGGTAGGCAGTAATAAGGGATTATTTTCCTTTGAGGATCTGTTTACTTTCAAAATAAAGTCAATAGAAAGGCTCCTACTACTTCAACAGCCATTATAGCAGGTCTTGCACTACCGTTATCCAATCAAATATCATAAATTAGAGATTTTAAATATAAGCATTATTTAGACAAAAATTCCATAAGAACAATTGACCCAAGTTAGGAGTAATACACATTGGCCAGCAGCGTATGCCCAGCAGCGACAAGAACTGAACAACAGGGGGTTAGAAAAGCAGTGCTGATGAAATGCAAAAGCAATACTTGCATAATACACCTCCTGACTTCTTACAACTGTCAGTGCAGGGAATTTCACTTTTTGTCATGAGAAAATGCCAATCACAGATATGAAAATTAAGTGACAAATGTGATCTGAGTTGCAAAAAACCCAAAAAAAATAGTGGAGAGATCAAGAAAGCAAGTAAATCCTTCCTGAGTCATCCAGCTGCTTTGTGAAAAACTGTTTTTCAGTCTTTCTGTTAAGTTTTTCTTTTTTTATTCTAAAAATTGCCAGAAGGTGGAATAGGACAAGGGGTAATGTGTTCAAACTTAAACAGGGGTGATTCAGGTTGGATATAAGAAAGGAATTCTTTAGTGTGCGAGTGGCGAGGCACTGGAACAGGTTGCCTAAGGAAGCTGTGAATGCTTCATCCCTCGCAGTGTTCAAGGCCAGGCTGGATGGGGCTTTGAGCAACCCGGTCTAGTGTGATGTGTCCCTGCTCATGGCAGGGGGGTTGGAACTAGATGATTTTAAGGTACTTTCCAACCCAAACCATTCTGTGATTCTATGTGCCAAGAGAGCAGATCCCATGGGCCACAGCTCCCTTCCCGCTGTACTGTTCCCCAGCCCCACACCTCCTCCACCACCTGCTCCCGCCTACCGAGCCCCTCTGTCAATGAAATATTTTCTTAGGAGGAAGGGGATTTTTTATGTCTCCCTGCCCACATACAGGCAGGCCAAGGTGAGCATCAGTGGGGCAAACCAGGGCAGGCAGTAGCAGGACAGTGTGGCTGGGACCTCCTCCAGCAGCACCATCCCTCCAAGCCTGGACAAGGAAGATGACCGAGATCTACAAGCTGTCTGGCAAACATGAGGCAAAGGCAAGGGCTGGAGTTAGGCCAAGGTGAATCTGGGAGCCATGAGGCTGATCAGGGACAGTCGGGTCCTCATAGGTGCCTGGGTATGCATAGAGGGTATTATAAACAGTTTAATAAATATTTGTTATGCAGTCCTAGACATCTATCAAAACATGCCTGTTGTCACTCTGAGATGTACTATTGGTACTCTTTGCATGAATGAGGTTCAGGTGGTCATCATGTAGCTAATGGGTGCATAGCACAAATTTTCTTCCTTTGACTGCAGGGTCTTCTGTTGAAGCACTCAACCAGTCACTACAGAAATGACTGCTGCAGCTTTGGTGCAAGTAAACCCATCAAAACATGAAGTCGTGTAGGTCAGTGTAACAGTATGGATGCTAGAAGCAGGGTAATAAGGTGTTCACAGCAAATTCCCAAAGAAGTATGGTTACTTCCATCCTGAAGTACATTAAGTACTAAACTTTCATATATCAGTGTGACTGAAAAAATCAAATCCAGAAACTGTCTGTGTAGATGTAAACACTTTGACAAGAACAGACTAAAATTTAACTGGTTTAATATTTCTTCATAAAAATATCCTTTTGGAAAGTCATGAAGCAGAATAAGAGGTTGCTAAAATCAAAGCTGTGTGAACTACCTACCTCACAGAGCTCATGAATCAATTACAATAAAGCTATACCTGTCAAATTTAATTAACCTTAGAAATGTTTATTATTCAGTGTAGCTGATTTTCTGTCTCCTACACATGCACATATGTGTGCATACAGAGGTACTTGACTTCGAGCTTACAAGTACACCCAATTTAGCAGCTGCAAAGGTTTATCCCAGTTATTAATATAAGATACTAGGATTTATCTGCAGTCAGAATGTTTTGCAGCTTAATTTTCCTATTTGGATGCCAGGGGATATTCAGAATTCTAGATACAGGTATAGCTTGTGCATGTGGAAATAATTTACCTGGGGGCAAGACAAGAACAATGCACACAATGGAAAAAAAGAGGAGAAAATCAAATCTTCATTAGATGTATGACAGACCTTGATTGAAATATGTGGATGGGAAGAACATACTACAGCTACACTCTGGACCACCTATCTAAGATTGTTACAATGACTGTAAAGGAGATTAGAAAGATTATAGAATCATAGCATCATTTAGGTTGGGAAAGACCTTTAAGATCATCAAATCCAACCAGTAACCTAACACTGCCAACTCCACCACTAAACTGTGTCCCTCAGTGCCAGATCTACACATCTTTTAAATATCTCCAGGCAAGGTGACTTAACCACTTTCTTGGGCAGCCTGTTCCAAAGCTTGACAACCGTTTCAGTAAAGATTTTTTTCCTCATAGCCAATGTAAGCCTCCCTGGCTCAACTTGAGGCCATTTCCTCTTGTCCTATCGCTTGTTACTTGGGAGAAGAGATTAACACCCACCTTGCTACAACCTCCTTTCACGTTTTCCTAGACTTCTTCTAGTCATTTTTAGAGACAAAACAGTGAGCTAGCTGGGTCTTTGTGCTGACTCCATGGACATGTTTTTTTGCTTTTACATTATATGGACTGTGAAAGTTTGCATTATTGAAAGAGTTAATGCACCTTATGCAGAGTTAATGCAACAAAGAATCTGGAAACAAATGGAAAGGAATGTCACTTTCCTGGGTTTAGTGTACAGGTATTTCAGTTTCCACTGCTGTGTACTTCTATCTAAAAAGGGAGTAAAAACTGCTAACAGGTAAGAATTCTTGCATTGATTAAATTCTCTTTCTTATAGGTGTAAGTAAGCAGATATTATGAATGCAGTAGGAAGAAGGGCAAGAGATCCTGAAAAAGCATTAAGTACAGGCTGAATTTCAGTTCTGTCTGTCCGGCACTGTTAATAAATACTGAGCTGTATTAAGTACACAAGTCAGTTCAAAATGGTGCAGGTTACACTTTCACATGGAGCTTACATGGGGGTTTGGGTTGGGTTTGTTTGTGTTTTTCTTTTGTTTGGTTGTTTGTTTGGGTTCTTTTATTGTTAGTTTATTCCTGCTGTACAAGCTGTAACCTTACTAGCAGAGCTGCTAGTATTTCATGAAGGCTGAAAATGTTGTTCATCGGACAGAAACCTTCCTAACATGCCCTCAGGTTTGGAGTGACTAAAAAAATGCATTTGTGGGTGATGGCAGCATGGCAGGGCCTCTGATGTATCAGCAGTAAAGGGGTTAAAGAAAACTAGTTTTTAACATGCCTGTGGGGTTTCTATCTGAATCTTTCTTCATCTCTATAGAGAAACATGACAGCCTTAGTGGGAGAGTATTGTGCACTACTGAAATGCTATGTGGCTACAGGACAGCTTTACAACATCAACAAATTTGAAGCTTCACACAGCTTTATAAGGGTGCCAGCTTTTCCTGATGTGAATCTATAAATGATTTTGTCAGACTTTTGTTATCTACAGTCTGAAATGCAGATTTCCCACTCTTATGTTAAATATTCTCTTGAAATAAGAAGCAGCATAAAGAAATGCTACAATTTTAGCATGATTGTTACAGGACATCCATGATAGAACAGAAAGCAAGCTGCACGCAGTGAAAAATGGAAGGCCAGCAATTACCAAGATTTACAAGAACACTCCTTTATACCTGTGTTCTGTGGACCTGGAAGAAACATAACTTCCATTTCAATGTGTAGTTTTGACTTGCTTTATCTTAAAAATACTAGTTTGTTTGAAAGGTCAGTGTTCTTTCTTCTTATGAGGGCAACAAGCTACTCCTCATGAGAGCAACAGTGGTGATGCAGCATTTCCTGAAAGAAGAGAGACAAATGTAAATGCAAAGGAGAAAGTTTTGATTTCGGCAGTGGAGATGAATCAGAACAAGAAAAAAATAAAGGCAGAGGAGAGTGGCAGAGTCTGAAATGAAGGCAATGTGATCTGAATATTGATGAGGAGGCATTGACAAGATGAAAGATCTCTCTCTGTTGCTCTCTCACCCTCTTATTTCCAGTGTGTAAAATCTGTCCTGTTGACACACTTTTGCGCTCTTTTTATATTGTAGAACTGGAAAGAGCAGGATTCACAATCAGTGCTGGTGGTTGCGCAGGCCCTGTGACAGATACTTGCTAGGGGAAGGGCTCAACAGCTGCATCCCATTCTCCCCCATTTTCTGAGACCCTTCAGTCCATGGAACTGGACTTTATCAAGGTTTGAGAATTCTTCTCTGAGTAATTCAGGTTGATTACAAGAAAAGGAGGTCTATGAGGTACTGACAATTCATATCCACGCTCCAGGGAAACATACAGTATAGTTAAATACATTAGGTATTTTACCTGTATATAATTTAAGTGTATTCATAACGTAACATATTTCTCTGATGGATGTCAGTACTTAGAGGAAATCCTGTTTTGAAAACAAACGAAAAAAAAAAAATCCCAACCAGACATGCCATGTTTGAAAATAAAAGGTTACCAAACTTAAAAAAACAGAAACCATAAAATTTATAGCAGGTAGGTCCACCAAGAACTGCTGAAGTTTTGCTTCAACACATGCTACTCCACTGGGAAAAATGTCACCTTCAAGCCATCAAGCCATTGGCTTTGATGGCCGCTGTTTTCAAAGAATCAGGGTCCGCAGATGAGCATGGCTGTTGCTCAGAACAGTGTGTATTCTCCCAGCAAATACTTTTTCACAGTGTAGGTCTAAATATAGTGACATATATCCATATGTGTGTAACATGGACTTAAATGGGTCATTAGATTGTGAAGTATGCAATATACAAGCCACAAAATTTTACAGTGAGATAAAAACATAATCTTCTAAAGTTTATATGCTATCTGAGTTAGTACTGTCTTGATTGTCCTGCTGTATAATGGCTTTTTGCAGTACATCTGAAGCTTTTTTGTTTTTTCTACCTCTGTAGTACAGCTACATGGAAACTGTGACTTCACTGGAACCAATCAAGACAATCAAGAAAACCAAGGTGCTACTTCAAATCCTGACCTGTTCAATGAAAAGCATGTTCACTTTTGTGGCTAATTTGCCTGACCAAGAAGTTAAGAGTAAAAGTTAAATTATACATTTTTTTCCTGGTATATAGAAGTCATGAGTTTTAGTTAGTTAATACCTGTGTAGCTTTTCTTAAAGGTAAAATACATTTGATAACTGTAGCATGTTTAACAGTAAGGACTAGGCAGAACACCTCAGTTAGAATTTTTCAAAGGCACTTATGGTAGGTTTCCCCAAAATTCCGTAGGTCTTGGATGCAGTAAAGTCTAATTTACTGAGATGCTTGAACCAAAGCAGATTTGTTATCTTGATATATATCTCTGTGTGTATACTGTTATTTCAACATTTTAAAATGTTGTTTCAATTTGCCTAAGTGCAGTTGCAAAAAAATAAACATGAATGCAGGGGATGCAAACTTGCTAGAACATCCCCAAAAAAATTGTTGGCTGGTAGACAGTTGTCAGGAGCATCAGACTTATGGATACTGTAAAATGCCTGTAGCCTTGCTTCATCCTTTGCCATGTTAAAGCCTCGGAGAGCCAGGTTTGCTGGATGTGTGGAAATGCTTTGAGTTTGGGCCCCTCATCTTTTGGGGAATAAAGTTCAAAATTAAGAATTCCACTACGCATAGATTTGTTCTGGGAGAAACTATAAGTACCTAAACTCACCTCTATCTCCTTTCTTGCTTAAGATCAATGTGGTACAGTACAGTACAGTATTAGTGCAGCCTTGTATCCAAGTTGTACCTTAATCTGATCGCACCTGTGTTGAGCAAAAGACATGAATTATAAAAGAAGCTGTTAATTTTAATGCAACCCTAATCTATTAGGATAATTAGGAAAGTCTAATCTTTGTTATTAACTATGTTTCAAAGACAAAGAGAATAGTGGAAAAAAAGCCCCTGACCAAAACAAAACCATAAACCAAACCCAGTTTCTTGGGAATTATTCCTATTCACATTCTCAATTTTGAATGGAGTGCATGCAGGTGGAAGGACAACTTCAGATATTTGTGTTCAAAGGCAAAATTGTCTGCTGTTATGACTCCTACATAAAGTTATAATAAGGATAATTCAAATTCCTACTAGGCTGACTACACTTCATTGCAATATCCCATTCACAAAAAAAAAAAAAAAAAAAAAACAAAACAAAAAACCAACCAAATGAAAAAAAAGAAAACAACGCACCCCAAAAAAAGATAACAATTGCATAAATCACTAATGGGAAAATATACATGTTTTTTATGACCGCACCTAGCTTATACCTAGGTTTGGGAGAAACAGCAGAGCAGCAGTGCATTTTCTCAGGACATGTGGGTTTGGAATTCACGTGTTAATGAACACTTTGTATATTTGCAATACTTTTACTATCTCTGGTCCACACATTCACAGTATGTCACACACATTTTCATATTATGTAGTAGGGATCTCTTCTTGCTGATACACCAAGATACAATAGAGAAGGATTTAGCATTAATGATAAATTGAAGGATTACAGATTGAGAGAGTTTTTTCAGGTCATTTATTTTATTTCTCCTGTTTCCTTTCCCTGCAGTTCTTCACCAAAATCCCACGTCTCTCACATATTTATTTTTTGTGGTTTGACATTACATTGAAAGTAAAACCACTGAAATAAATGACTAAGATGTTACTGCTGGGTTGTTCTTTAATCTATGACTTACATTTGACTGCATCTTTATGAATTTTTAAAACAAGAATACTTACAGTAAAACCACCAAGCAAATTTGGGGGTAAAAAAGGCCCAAAGAAACAAAAAACAAAAACCCCAAACCAAACCCAACTCCTCCACAAATCAAAACCTTGTTTAGTGCTATATCAGTAATGATGGAAATAGCTTCAGGTGTTTCCACAAAGGCTTACAGTGTAGTCCAAATATATATCTATCTATATAAATATATAGATATAAAAGAAATTATAAGGCAGCTTCTTAAGAGAAAATGTGAAACATTTTTAAGCTAGTTTTCTATTTTAAATAGAGGCATGACTATCATTTATAGCCATGAAACTACTAAGTTTCTCTCTCAGAAGATCACAAATTGAATAGTTACTTAAATCGATTTTAAAAGATTTGTCTGAATGAATAGCAAGAAAACTTTGCAATGTATTGTAACAAATTAAAACAATTTTTCTGACACTGCAATTTGTGATGCTAAAAGTCTGGTAATTAGGGCAGAACTAATCTTCTATAACTTCAGGCATTCAGGGTGCTGTCATCTTCATCCTGAGATCATCATCTGGAGACCTTATAGGCACTGGAGAGAAGTAGGACTGTTTTCAAATGATTCAGGTCATTCCAGTGTAGACATCTTAAGTGAATCTCATCTTTAAAGGACCTATTTCACCCTCTCAGCTAGACAGGAAAGTGCATGAAAAGCTTGGAAATACAAGGTACATGACAGATGCCTAAGGCTGTGTGAGGTTATTCCTGATGTTAATATGTGAAGAGGATGTAAAATAGTAAGTAGAGATGAGTGTGTGCATTTAGAGAGAAGGCATTACATATAAATAAAAAAAAAAAAGGTTATTTTCCAATAGTGGTGGCAAGAAATACTAGTAAAATTTATGGAGATTAAAAAAGAAAAAAAATTATATATCCTATGTTTGTGCCCTTGCATGCAATACAAGGATTTCAAGGGGTTGCTAAAAAGCTACTCACTTGCCTAGGAACATAGAAAAAGACAACATTTTTTCTGTTTTCTTTTGGTTTTATGGTGCTTTATAATAGCATACCTATATAGGCATTCAACAACTTTTGCAAAATAACAATTCAATACTGATAATCCTGAAATCTCTAAACACCTGAAGAGCAAATGAGGAATTGTGACTAATAGCTGTCAGGTCTAAAAATAAAGCTATATATTTTTTTTAAAACTCACAAATAGATCTCTTGCTATACCTTATGATTACATCTGCCTTGATGGTCAAAGCCTTACAGGAGAAACTGAAGTCACTCTCTTTTCATGAACAAGCTGTTTGATACACTTTCCCTGATTTCTTTTGTTTTAATTATCTATGGCCCGGGAATGTCATTAATTCTGCCCTCAGCTTCTGTACTAAGATTCCGTTAGCAGCTTGTTTACACAGAGCGTGCAAGGAAGTTAAGACAAACCAGCTTAAGACATCTATTTCAAGTTATATTTGTTAAAGCACATTGTATGGATGGTTTGCTTCAGAAAAGCAGGTACTAAATAA
The DNA here is from genome assembly GCF_028554395.1 of Pezoporus wallicus. Taxonomy (NCBI): domain Eukaryota; kingdom Metazoa; phylum Chordata; class Aves; order Psittaciformes; family Psittacidae; genus Pezoporus; species Pezoporus wallicus. Next base: position 280,074 of record NW_026641006.1, read on the forward strand.
TACACGGGTTTGTATGGGATTGTTCCTCATTTCCATCAAATTTACAACTTAAATTGCTTTAACTTTTATTGGTTATTCTAAACACTTATCTGAACTATATCAGAGATGATAGAAAATAGACCCAGAAATGGAGAAAGACTTGTGCATCTCTTACTTGTGCATACTTCTCAGGAGGTAGTCAAATAATCAACAGCTATTACTTTTCTTCAGTGTTATGTCACTTTAGCTAGTATGTTTTAATGATTTAAAATCTATTTTAATTTGTTTCTCACTTCTAAGTGACAAGGTGTTGCAGTATTCAATGGCACAAGGGAAAAAAATTGAAAGCTTTGACAATAAGAAATATTTATCAAGTCACATTTTTGTTTCCCTGTTTTCCAGACTGAACTGGCGTTTGCACTCAGAATATTTATCTAGCTTCAGACATGATCACTGCAATATTAGGAGTGTGACAGACTGTAGGAATCTGCACATTAACTAGGTATGATACTGAAGATTATATACTTCTATATGATATAATACTGGCATCTAATGGCATCGATGGCTGTTGTTTCATTGTGAAGAAACTAGCAATCTTCAAAGCTGTTTTATTACTTGGGATTATTAATTTTGACACTTGTCCTGTAATTTTTTTCCTGCAGCCATATTTGCAGATGTTCTCAAAGATAATTACAAAATAAAAGGATCTCACTTTTTACCAGGGATGTCACCTTTGTCCATAAGAGCCAAGTTAAAAATAAAACCAACACCCTAATTAAAAATCTTTCCCTTAATTTCCCTCCTCATCTAAAGGACAATGTGACATGGCATGAACAAATTCTTAACTAAGCTATAGTCTGTCAATAAACTTCCAATTTAACGGATACTGAACAAAAAGACATCAAAGCTAAGGTTGTAACTTGTTTGTTATGTCAAGAAGTCACTGAAAGAGCTTAAAATATCTTTGAATTTTAATCAATGTCCTTTACTTGTTTTCTTGTGGTTACAACTATTTGGTCACTAATTGATTTTTAGCTAATTATGATTTGTTTGTAGACATAGCAAGTTTAGCAAGTTTAAACTAAGTTAGAGGCTTTTCTATTAAAAAGAAGAAGGGAAAAAAAGTGTTGTTTTTTTTTAATTTGTGTATGCTTCTCATCAGGAGAAAAGGTCTAAAAATAGAAAAATAAATCAAGGAAATTCCTAGTTCACATTTGAAAATTTTATGCCTTCCTCCTTACTTTTTGAACTCTGAAAGCACGCACACATCTCTCTCCTTATCTTATTAAGCTAGTTTGATTTTTCAGCCAATTAATGGTGAAAAGTAGTGGAAAGAACACAATTAGAAAGACATTCCTCATTTCTTTGTGTGAGAAGCTGATAGAAAATAACAGGTGAAATATGACTATGAGATGCTGTGAGGGTTCAGGTCATCTGCTGGCAATACCTATCAAAGTATTTAAGACTTATTTTGTCATCTGTCCAAAAAAAAAGCTAAATTGGAGACAGAAAATAAGATAAGTGCAAGACATTATTTCAGAATATGGTTCATAAGTTTATGTCCCAAATTATTCAAATCTGAAGTGACATGATAACTGGGACAAAGTGATAATGATTTTGAAGTTTGGTCTTCCCCATTACTTGCATTTAGAGCAGATATATTTGCATCCGTTGCCTTCTCGGGTTGATGAACCTCCCAGTATCTCTGTTATCTAAATTTCCAGCACAATCTGGGAGTCCTGAGAGTGCTGACACTTTCCATTCATACCCTAAGGATACATAGCAATATCGTGCATGTTCTGCCTTAGTATTTTTTTGTAATCACTGTGTGCTACTCAGAAACCCCAAGTACAGGCAGGATGTGTAGCACTCCAATACCACCATGGTGGGTACTGAATCTGGTTCTGACAGAACTGAATCTATTACAAAGTGCTGAACAGGTTTTCAGTTTTTTCTATATTGAAGGAGAATTTAGGACTTCAGTTTTGGAAACAGCACCCTCGACAGGCTCATGAGAATTTACTATGTAGCTTTGGGCTAAATGAGCTCCAGGAAAATGGGAAGCCACACTTAAGCCAATGACAGAGAATAAAGTGTAAAACTGCTTAATCTGTGAGCATGGGATGTCTCAGAAGGTCCTCATCAGGGAGTCCAGCATACAACCTATGGTCATTCATCAGTCCACCTGAGTAGATGAGCAGGAAGCACTTCTCTTAGAAGAGAGGAGAGATGAACAGTGGCTGCTAGCCACTTGGCCCATCCCAAGGCTGAAGAGTGGCTGCTTTTCAATTGATGTTCATGCTGGTGTCCCTGACCATCTCTCTCATCCTGGAGAGAAGAGAGCAGGAGGCACTACAGCAATGCTGCTTCTTCATCCACAATAAGAATTGCAGGCTCTGCCTGGCCGGACTCATAGGGAACCTTGCAGCTTCTTGTCCCTGTTTGTCCTTTTGCAGTTTTGCAAATGACAGTTTGTCACAGAAAGGTGTGCAACAAGTTCTGTGAAGACACTAATGTGCAAAAGCTTTCTATATAGGGAAAGATATGGGACTAGGTAAGGACCCAAAGTGGATTACAGGGTAAGTGCTTGTTGTATTTGCAGGTGGAGCCACAAGGGCTTGTGCAGTGCACCAAGAGGGTCTTTAGTGTTTCAGAACTACTCCATGAACTCCATGTTGATGGTGGAAAGGTCCAAACTAAGGCAACTGCTGCTGTCTTTGGAAATGTCTTCAGTCCCATGTTCAGCTCTCTAAATTTAAAATGGAGCTGAAATTTTTTCAGATTTCTTATGGTTCACTGCATTTACTTACAACTTCTTTGGGAGCTTCAATATAGGAGACGGGGCAGGGGATGAAATCACTATCCTTGTTTGTACACTCAAGACAATGAAAGAATTTGATGGCACCAGTGTGGAACCAAGTATTCCCTGTGTCAGTTAAACCCTGAGTAGGCAATCTCTCTTTACAAGAAAAAGATTTGGCCAAATCATTATCACTGTCCAGTGAGCACAGTATAACTCATGATGTTCTTAGCCCAGTTAAGCAGTGATGCCTACTCATCAGTGGGAAGGCTGAAGCCAGAAAGGGTCTTTTCATTTTTATAATATAAGGTGCATTTTGAAAAGAGGGGTTGTAGCATTTGTTGAAAGGCTGAAATTGAGCTTCTGAGAAGTGAAGGGCTTTTAATCCTTTTTCTCCTCTTCTTTCCTTTGGAATTATTAGCTAACAACACACAACAAACAGAAGTTATAAAATGTCCTTCAGCTTTTCTGTGAAAGAAGTAAGGCTGCCAAAAAGTCATGCTCAATCCATCTCCAAATAATCCTCAGTAGAACAATTTCATTATCACCCATCCCTGAGGACAAGGTAGCTGAGAGTAAGGTAGCTATATAGTAGCTTTCCTTTCTTCAAGGTGTCTTCAGAAATTTCTCACTCAAGAGAACTAGGTTTGTTTGAACAGGCGATCAAGACAAAACGCATGACTTCATTTGGCTCCATGCTATGGATCTTCCTAGCCCCAGGATTTGTTCAAAAGGCATTTAAATTAACATAGCATTAAAATATGACAGGATTATGTTCTACGGACTCATTAACACATTCCTCTAGTGCAATTGGAAGCAAGGAGTGCTTGAATATTCAACCACCCAAGGCATATATTAGTATGACTGACACCCCCTACAATGTCTCAATACATAAAAATATGACTCCTATTGAATACAACTTTGCAGTTTACATGCATTTTTCGAATGTACTATGAAAGTATTTATCTTTTCATTCCACCAAGGAACTCTCAGATCTGTGATGGGAGAAGCACTTTTCTTTATAAAGCTACCATTACATTATAATATTTTCCTCATTCATGTGCCCTTCCCTTCTGACATTATTTTCTTGCCTAACTCCCATGAATTTAGTAAAGCAAACTATGATACTTCAGGATTTTTATTTTCTTTCCCTTGATACCTTTCCCTGGCTGCTGCACTCAGCAGACCTTCAAAGGCAGGCTGAGATGCTTTCAAGCTTGTTTGCAGTTAGAAAGCTAAATGGAAAGCTGATCACTGTTCCCCATTCAGCTCTTAGATACAAACAGCTCTGTATTTGTGTTTGTAAATGCAAACTGTGAAATCAGCTAGCCACCTCTGAATCTCTAGTAAGCCTACAGGCAGTGGAGGATGCAAAAACTTGGAACCAAAAGATACCAGCTGTAACTTGTCCTTACTTACAGATCATTAGGTGGCACTCTTCTCTCTGGCTTAGCACCGAATCCAGAAGGGCAGAAAATGCAGCCTGGTGTTGGAGCAGCCATTGTTTTAAAAATACTAGGAGACAAAATTAAGATTATTAAGATGAGTAGTCATTAAAGATGTCCAACCATCTAGAAAAGAGTAAGATTGTTGAGCACAGTATCTTGACCATATTTAATTACAAAGTTTCTCTATGCCTGGAAATACCATTTTGGGCTTAACTCTTGTGGATGCTACCACAGGTGATCACGTAGCAAACAATATATGAAATGTCAAAATGCATGGCTGTATCTTAAAACCTAAGTACCAGTTGTTATATATGCCTACTGTTAGATTCATGTCCATTTTATATTGTTATGAACAGGTAAGAGTCCCCCAAACAAAACAGTTTATTTCTAAAAACCCAAAGACATTTGAAAACCAAAAACAAATTTAATATATTTCAGAGAACTGTTTAATACCCTTATGCATGCTTTTTTTTCTCTACACATATAAAAAAATACAGAACAAATCAATTACTATAAGTCATAATTTTTCCTCAGTATAACATATTTTAAAGCCTAAGGAATGCATGAATTAGGACCTTGTAGTCATTAGAAGGTAAGATGAATTAGAAGGTAAGATGAATCTGACACGCCAGAAGGCTGTGCTGCCATCCAGCGAGACCTGGACAGGCTGGAGAGTTGGGCAGGGAGTAACTTGATGAAATATAACAAGGGAAAGTGTAGAGTCCTGCATCTGGGCAGGAACAACCCCAGGTTCCAGTATTGGTTCGGGAACGACCTGTTAGAGAGCAGTGTAGGGGAGAGGGACATGGGGGTCCTAGTGGACGACAGGATGACCATGAGCCAACACTCTGCCCTTGTGGCCAAGAAGGCCAATGGCATCCTGGGGTGTATTAGAAGGGGGTGGTTAGTAGGTCGAGAGAGGTCCTCCTTCCCCTCTACTCTGCCCTGGTGAGACCGCATCTGGAATGTTGTGTCCAGTTCTGGGCCCCTCAGTTCAAGAAGGACAGGGAGCTGCTGGAGAGAGTCCAGCGCAGGGCAACGAAGATGATTAGGGGAGTGGAGCATCTCCCTTATGAGGAAAGACTGAGGGAGCTGGGTCTCTATAGTTTGGAGAAGAGGAGACTGAGGGGTGACCTTATAAGTGTCTATAAATATATAAAGGGGGAGTGTCACGAGGACGGAGCCAGGCTCTACTCAGTGGCAAACAATGATAGGACAAGGGGTAATGGGTCCAAACTGGAACACAAGAGGTTCCACTTAAACTTGAGAAGAAACTTCTTCTCAGTGAGGGTGACGGAACACTGGAACAGGCTGCCCAGGGAGGTTGTGGAGTCTCCTTCCCTGGAGACATTCAAAACCCACCTGGACGCATTCCTGTGTAACATTATCTAGGTGTTCCTGCTCCGGCAGGGGGATTGGACTAGATGATCTTTCGAGGTCCCTTCCAATCTCTAACATACTGTGATACTGTGATACTGTGTGTGAATAATCCCCATTTTGTACAATGTTTAAGCATTTTGTCAGTGGTCAATCAGATAGTTTGTAGCAAGGCCAGGAGTTGAAGCAGACCCAGATGTTCAGCTCTCTATCTGTTATTCCCTATGACAAGAAAGCCTTCAGTGCCTTCTGTATGATGCTATCCAAGTAGAATTTGATACCGCTTGGACTTGTTTGGGCCCTTAAGTATCTACTGAGCTGTTTCATTTAAGATTGAGAAGGAGTTTTCTTTCTACCTTTTGCTGTAAATGCTACAATTTACAATTGTATTGTAAATCTAAAATTTGTCAGTGGAAACTGGGAAGATTTTGTTGGACTAAATCTTTTTCTCCACCATTACCTGTGAGTGCAAAAGGCATGACACCTTGAACCTTTGTGTAAATACTAGTCCTACGTTTCAGTGAAAAAAAAAAAGTTTTTTTTCAGCAGGTTTGTCTTCCTTTATCACATTTTATCCTGCTCTGCAATGCAATCTATTTGCATCTAGAAGAGTGCACATCAGGCAGCATCATACTTTGATTTTCCTTTGCACTCACTTTGACTTTTTTAAACTTGTGGGGATGTAAATTACACTGGAGGGCTCAAGGGTTGAGAATTGTCACCTGATGGAAACAAAGGACCTGGATTTTCTCTTTACAACACAGACAGAAAACTCTAACTTAACCTTCACAGAGGAAAACTGGATAGGACAGCAAATATTAATTTGGCCATGAGTATGTTTGCAACAAAACGTTGAAGGACATCCTAAGTTGGTCATATTTTTACACTTGGTTTCCCTTGTCCTACATTATTATTGAGAATGTCTCAGTCTGCTTTTGAATTATTTGATTCCACCAAGAGTATTTTTTATTCTCAAATCACACTCACTGGCTTCAGCCTGTGCATGAAGTCAAAAAGCTGTGGGATTGTTTGCATGTTTGAGCCAAATGTAGAGCTTAAAGATTTCTAGACTTCATTATACACTGAAAGTTTTTAGCCACTTATCTCTACATTTCAGAATAATGAAGGTGAAAACCCACCCTTTTGCCATCAACAAGTGCTCATTTTGCAAACAGCTGCTTCAGGTAAAATTTTTAACATCACCCATTTGCCTGTCATCTTCAGCTGTGGTGATAGAAGGATCACACGAGCAGCCTGTAACCTCATTTACATGAAGTCAGCTGGCTAAGTATATATACCAAAAAGCTAATTTGACTAATTTACTTGACTTTGAACTACTCACAGAATAATTTATGCTGCAAGAGGTATAGAAGTAAAAATTCCTGTAGTGCAAATAGAAGTAATATCTTTAATCAGGTCTGTATCTTCAATAAGATATTTGTCTGCTTATTTATTTAGCCTTTGTTATTATTTATCTGACTGTAAATGGGAAAAGTAACAACTTATCTTGCCTGAAAATTGAGGTTTTTACTTCAAGGATAAGTTACTAAGTAAATGTTAAGAAATGTGAACACAGAGCATTAATCCTCATGAAATTTTAAGAGAATAATTTTGCTTATCTTTTAATTAATTACTTCATATGATGCTTACTGTTTCTATTTTGTTTTTAATTGGGAAATCTAATCAATTTTTAGACTTAATAAATAATCCTTTATGTAGTGAATCTTCAGCAAGCTGGATTGTCTACCTATTATCTCAGTGGGCTTTTATCCTCCCCCAGGTTTATAAAAGTACACATAATAAAGCAAACTTTCCAAAACAAAGCCAAGTAGACTCAGCTGGGTTTTATTATTTGGGTTTTGGGGTTTTTTTTTTATGTTTTGATAGTATCAAACGTTGGTTCCTTGCCGTTGCAGTACACCCAACATCCAAGGGCAAAAATGCTCCTTTTTTTTTTATAATGCTTTTTGATATGAAGTGGTGTAGACTTATGTTAAAAGACTGAAATGAAGTCTGAAAAAAGTGAGTCAAAAGTATGCATATGATGGAATCTTTACCTTGTCTCCTTTCAGGCCTTGAGCTGTTATACATAAGTTCAATTATTTGTAGTTTCAAAAGTCAGTTGTACTTCCTGCCAGCAACATGAAACAATAAGCAGGAAACATTTTTTTTCTGATGGTTTATATTAATTAGAATTAGTCTGATTAAAATTTCTGTTTGACATTACAGGTACATACACAGCTTGTGCAATGAAATGTTGGGAACTGATGCACAATAAGCATAATAGCTATGGTCCTCTTTTGGATTTGGTACCATAAGACCTCAGTTATTCAGTGCACACCAGCAGTTTTAGTGGGGTTCCCTCTGTAAGAAATGAGATTTTTTTTTCCTAACACAAAAAACAACGTAGAGGGAAAAACTTTTTTTGTTGCAGGGAAAAAACATCAAGCTTGTTTATATGGGGTAAATATTTTTTACTCTTTAAGAACATAGTAAAATATAAGTTTTCATTTCTGCACTCTTTTCATAAAGACACTTGAAGTTATATTCTAAATCAAATTAGGCTTCAGGATATCTTGAATATTTTCTACAGTCTAACTGGAGATACTACATCATGTCTGATGATGGACACAAAGGCTTTTGCCCCTGCGCATTAGGAAGGAAAACTTGATAAAAAAATTGAATGTTTTCAGAAATAGATGCAGAGAGATTTTTTACTAAAAATATTATTAGCTAAGTACTAAAGATAAAAAATTGGACCTTTAATGGATTTGTGGGTAAATATATATTTGAAAAGATAGGTATTTATGCCTTTGGTTTGTATATATGCACAAGCTTGTCACCTTTTTTTAGGCAACGAAGGAGGGAGAATGAGAGAAAGGAAAGAAAATAAAAAAAGTAATGCCTTCCTGTTATGTCATCTTTTCTCCCAACTGGTATAGTATGATCCTTCCTGTGACTGCCATACATTATTATTGAGTATGATAAAAATTATTCTGAAGCTTGCATTAAAGAAAACCCTGGATAATACTTTGTGAATATAAGAGAAATGGTCTGTAGCGGAAAGGTAATTAAACCTTGCCCTGACTGACCTAGCTTTTTAATTAGTATGTTTAACTCCATCTAGTGGAAGTACTGTAGCACAAAGTATTCTGACTAGCAATATATCATTTAGACATCCCAGTGCTTTTGTTGACTTTAGAACAATGCTGGTTTAATTCTGAAAGCAGTACTTCTCTGTTTCTTTATTCATCAGATTTTTTCTCCAAGAGTGCTCTGACACCCCCATTCTCCCAAAATTTTCATAAAACATTTTTATCTCTAACATTCAAAATAGCCTTTCAAATATTCATGCTAAAGGAAACCACAAAAGGCAAGATTTGTCTGCCTTCAGGTGACCAAATAATCTTATAAAATATTCCTGCAAATTTGGTGAAATTATACATTGACCAACATAATTTGCTGTCAATAGAGATTGTAGAAACTCACTGTGAAAGAGGTGTTTGCAGCTGTAGGTACAAAATATTGTGGTGTTCACAAATGGCTTTTTTTATCATTCTTATTGAACTTGAGAAAGAGAGAATATAAAAATATTGTTACAGAAATTTAGATAGAATTTTTTGATTGCTCAATTATGCATGTAAACTGGGAAAAATCAAAGATACTTATGATATGTTTTCATTTATTAGAAATGCAGTATTGCTTTTTAACTGAACCTCCACCCACAGCCCTATACAAGAGCATTTGGCTTCCAGATCAGGGTTAATTTTATTCCTGTCCTTTTTGTTTGTGATCAGGCAGTGAAGTTCAAAAGAAGAGGAATAGAGTTAATTTCTTATATAATGTTCAACAGAGGCATATAATAATTCTGTTTTTCTGAAAATTTTCTTGGAGCAATTTTCAGATCTATTATTATATACTACTTCTCATTAAGCATGGGTAGTCCACAATACTTCCTACTCCTTTAGTGTTCAAAGAATAAAATGCCAGAATGTTTCATTACACAGCATCATTTCTTAAAGCAATCATGGTAAATTATGGACCTCTTCAATATTCCACTGAATAAGAAAAAAAAGAAAGTAAAAATTACAGTTCCTGCCAGGGTTCTGACAAAGTCTGTAGCTGTTAGGACAGATGGAAAATTCTTTTATTTTTTTTTTGGTAGCCCTAAGAATTGTGAATTTGTTGTCAACTTTTCTTATTTCCTTTTTCAGCCTTCCTTGACTGAAAAGATGAGTAAGAGGAATAGAGGCAAAAAGAATATTTAGTGTTGTCATTCCACGTCATTGCAGCAGGTGATGAAGAAAATTAAGACAGACTGCTGATAAACCCTTTACTTCAAGATGCCTACTTTTAATTTTGAATTAAAAAAAAATAATATTGGAAAGCTCATTTTGAGCTGCACATGTAGCAAACAGAAACTGGCTAGTTTCATAAACTTTAATTGTTTTATATGGATTTTTATCAGAAGAAGCTATATCCCATTTCAAAGACTTTCTCCTGAAAAACAGAAGAAATAAGAGTAACATAACAGGAGGTATAACAGAAAAACAAAACAGCTTCTATATTCCATCTTACTCTAAAATATTAGTTGTGTATTGATCTGCAAGTCATATTGTACAAACATCCAACATTGCTTGGCATCTAATATCAGCTTCTGCTTATAGTTCTTATCTCATTTTAGATATTCTAAAAAGACTCTTATTGACTTAGTAAAGCTGAAAATAAAAGGAGAATATATTATTATTGTCAGATAAAATGCAGAAACATTTGTGGTTTGTGGATTGTGAAATGCTAGCAAGGTAACATCTGCCTTGCTTTTCTGAATGCATTTTTATTGGAACAGTGTGATTTTTTTTTTTTTTTGGTCTTTTTTTGTGTGGAAAAGAGGAAAAAAAATGTTGTGACTGAATTTTTTAACATTCACAAGGGACTTAAAATGTTATACAATTTAGTATGTGAACCTGGTTTTGATGTATGCTTATGAACATATTAATACAATTTTTCTGACCCTCACACTCTCAGATATCTTCCAGATTAGCCAAATTCACTGAAAGTCTGCTTTGGGAGAAGAAGTTTTGCTTTAAAACCATGGCTTTAGTCTAACTGATGGATTTATTTAATTTTAAACCATCAATTCACAAACTGGGCACTTAAAATTTATTTCTGAATTCGGAAACTCACAGATGCTACTTTATAGGCTGATTTTGGGGACATGGGTTTTCCCTGTATCTTTAAAGGCAATCTAATATTCAGAAATTAGCGTAGATGACTCTTCAGTTAGCTACGTTGCCCCTTTCTGATACTGGAAATAACCATACCTGTTTGGTTTTGGTTCTGGTTCCAAATCTCAGTGTGGCACCCATGCTCCTAAAAACCTTCAGCCAAGACTCTTTTCTGTCTTTTTTTGTGTGGTGTTTTACTTCCTTGTTTCATGGGAAACTGTTACCATACAATCACTAAACATAATAATTAGTAATACCACTTTAGAATAGCTGTAAAATTGATCAGCCTATATGATCAGCCTAGTCTGAAGACTTCCAGATATGTTGCAAAAATGTTACTGTGGATACACAGCGTCTGTCTGTGCTGCTTTCTGATAGTGAACACTCTTTCTGCCTTCATTTTTCTTCTCAGTTTTATAATATATTCTGTACCTGCCTTGCTTGTTTTCTCCTATTTTTTTCTCCAAAGACAGGTTGATAGATTTCACCACAAAAGAATTTCAATATGTAAAGGAGCAGAAAGTGCACCAGTACAGAAATCCATCCATTAGCTTGGACTTGTTTCACTGTCCATTACAAATTTCCACAGGTCAAATATACAAACTTAAATTCTTTAACAGTTAAGAAAAACTAAATTGGCCACATACCTCAGTTGGTAACTCATGAGCAAACCTAGGTACAGAAAGGACCCCCAGAGGTTTCTTTGTCCAGCTCCCCCTGCTCAGGCAGGGCCGCTTAGAGCCAGTTGCCCAGGCCTCTGTCCAGGCAGCTTTTGAGTATCTCCAGTGATGGAGACTACACAACCTCACTGAGCAACCTGTGCCAGTGATAGGTCATCAGTGACAGGCTGAATACTAGTTGTCTATTAATTGAATGCTGAAGACTTGAATTTAAATTAATCAAAACACGTAGAGAATGTAATCAATTAATAAAAATGCATAGACTGGAATAATAAGAAAGAACATGCCAATCCAGTAACCACTTTAGTAAATTTAAATTTATTCAAGGGCAAACATCTCTGGGATCTCATTAGGTTATAAAGTTGTAGATAGCATTATGAAAAAATATCCATATTTACCATAATAATCTACATAATTCAAGAAAAAATAATAGAAAAATCAAATGCCAGAAATGATGATAAAGTTACTGCAATCTCTTTGTATATGTCTCCAGAGAGACTATTAGCATAAGTCTACCTCACTGTCAGTTTTAGTAGACTGTAATTCAAATCATAACATATGGAAATGAGCCAATTTCCAAATACTGAGTTTGAACATAACACTACTGAAAAAAACTTCTGGACTATCTGAAGTAACCTGAAAACCTAGAATATTTAAGTAATCGTATTCAGTGATCTAAAACCATCTCAAGGGTGTATAAATTGAGGTAAAATAGTCACAAAAACAACTGTCTTTATATGATGGGGAAAGAAAAGAAATATTTTCAAAATAAAATCTTACTATTTCTTTTTTGTTCTAAATTAACTTCATATATTTTTTCCAGGATTACAAAATATAATGTAATCTGTTTTTTTAAATATTAAAATCTTCTCTATTAAATTACTGTAACATTTCTGCATTTAATTATTTATTATAGAAGAGAAAAACAGTGCTATGGAAATGCACTGCAACCTCATTTTAAGCAGCACCATTGAAAGCTCACCAATCCTCTGAATCAGGAAGTTGCTTCCGCTTGATATTTAAATGTACCTTTTTTTTTTAATTCTTTCTTCTTTTCACCTTCTTTGCTGTTGCTTGCTGACCAGTGAACACAATAAGCTTTGATAAATGCTTTAAATTATAAAGTAGGAGCAGAAGCAAGACTACTGGTTGAATTTCACAGTGTGTTAGTGGCAGTAGATAATGGTCCGTGGTGAAGCACACAAAAATAGAAAAGGTTGGAACAGGTTGTGGGAACATAACCTTGAAAATAAAGGAGTTAACACCGCTGTTAGCAAAAGGGAGTCTTATACCAGTAAACCTCTGTTCAGGTGGGCCATGTATGCGCTGATGTTGCAACTGGTAATTTTCCACTCCAACTCGAGAGGGGATATAAGGACCTATGCAGGGACGGACAGGTGAGAAGGCCAGATGCGCATCTTGATTCGGGGGACACCCTGCCAATGCACTGCCTACCACCCTCCTGACTGGGCAGCATGTTCCATCTCCTTCTCCTGCTTGGCGGTATCCTATTCAACCAGGGATCAGTATGTATGTAACCTGCTTCGCATTAATGCATACATATTTGCTTTGCATTAATACCTCAATAAATAGACTGGAGCACTTAATTATATATATTGTGTTTGGTGTCCAGTCTTTGTACATGTAAATCCTATGAACGTGGAACACGTAGCCTCTTCCCAACCTGTTTGTCTTTTAGAGAGGAGAAAAGTACACCCATGTCATACTAGACTGGCTGCAGTATTAGGTTTTTTTCATTCTCTTGTTAGCTCAACACCTTCTTAGGGGTTAACATTTTAATCAGTTGTACATGCATATTTTCAGGAAAATGTGTAACTGGTAGAAGGATGTGAGAAGAAGAGAAAAATATTAGTTATCTTTAGTTCTAAGATCCCCAGCACATGCATGGATGTATAGTTTGCTTAATGATGTGCCAGTTGATTTTTAGTAGGCATTGTTCTGAAGAGAATTTTCAGATATTCTCAAAGTGAAAGGAATGAAAGAAAATAAACTCCCTTAGCCATTTCTTGCTCTCAAGACTTCAGTAGGAATTGCAAATCTATTTCCAGTGAATCCAAACGATCTTATTTTTATATAGAATATCTTATCTTTGGGGAAAAAAAGTCCTTGAGAGTGAAGGAGAATACAGTGCTTAAATTACTTAAAGTATCCTTCTTCATGTTATGTCGAAATAACTAAAGTTTTTTTAAAGGAAATAAGAAGCTTAAGTTGTCATAGTTTTTTACTATTAATAATGTAGTTTTCTACCTGTCTCCATAAAACCGCCTGTTTTGATAGTATGCAAATATACATAAACCAATTCATTGTTACCACAGATGATGAGAAAACTAAAATTTGAATGTTGATATGATGGAATAAAATTATTTATAAGTTTTAAAGAAACAGTGCTATCTCTCACACAGAAGGAAATGCTAAGAACTGCATTGTGGCTTAGAGATATTCAACAGTTAGAATAATCAACATCAGCAGAAGATTTCTCATGAGAAATTTTCCAGTTGAAAATTAAAGATGCTTAGTTCCTTCGCTCCTAACTGAGATATACGCATCTATATTGGAAATGTCCTACATAGTTTGTTGACTTAATTATGCATTATTCTTCTAAAAGACAATATCTTTTAATAAGAGGTTTGTTCTTTAAAGATTCTAAGTTTTTTTATTTGCATATTCATATTATTTATGTAAAAGTTTTTGTTTAACATTCTATGTATGTAGTGTAAGTATTAGCCTGTGTGTTTATACATTTTTCTTCCAAAGTAAAAGTACAAAACATTAGTGAAGAAAAAAATAAGACAGAACTTACTTATAAAAGCAGATTTCACTGCTTGCATAAATACATTTGGGTGTTTTATGGCTCTTGAGACTGTGTTTGGGTAACAAAGCAGAACTCTTTTAAAATGCATCTAACTATAACATTTTCCACTACATATTGTAAGCATTTTATATGTAAGAATAGTGGGTTTTATCCTTGCTGAACCTGAATGGCAGCTTGTGCTTATTTTAGTGTGTGTGCAGTTAGGTATATTTTTTAAAAGGCAACACTTTTATAAAAACATTGAACTTTTTATCCTAACATTTACTCAAGAGCTTTCAAATCCCTAAACAGTCATGGAAGAATAGAATGATTAATCATACTTATTCTACTTGAATATATTTAATATAATTGCTTTAGCGCTAGATACACCTTCTGGAGGGGTCTATTGTGTAGGTGATTTAACATAACTAAAATGGTACAACGTTAATATTTTTAAAAAAATATTAAGACAACACGTATTCCATTTACCTTTGCAATAGTATATTGAAAAATCATGAAAGGGGCAGGAAAGACAGTGAAACAATATTTAGAAAGAAGATAGAAAAATCATGGAAAACATGAATGGAGGGCAAACATAGAAATTTCTTCTGTTTGTTCTTGGTATACAAAGCAATCTGTAATACCTGTTTTAATGGGAGAGGGAAATAAGACAGAAGACAGTTTAAGTTAGTAAGAGACTTGATTACTCTATACAGTAATAGATAGTCTATTGAAAGAAGAGTAAGAATTGACTAAATGCCAAGTAATTCTAATGCTGAAAAAGACTTCCAAACATGTTCAGCAGATCTGAAAAAGGGACTTCCTGTCCAAGAGGTGTTTTTTAGTGGTGTTTTTTTTGTTTGTTTGCTTGTGGTTTTTTTTTTGGGGGGAGGGAGGCCGTTTCCTTATCTGAACTTCTAAAGAACATTACTTCTTTGCTAACATTTTAGATTTTAGCTTAATGTGTTCCCTTGGCACTAGATACAGTTAATCAAGGTGAGGACACTCTTAAATATTTGCTAGATTATGACTTAATATGCCTGTAAGGAGTCAGCACAAAAAATAGTTTCAAATGGATTTCAAAAAGCCATTTGAATTTCTAGCATTTCCACTTCAGAGACTAATAGAAAAAAGTTAACATAAACAGTTAACATGAAAAAATGTAAAAAATGAAAGTTATTGAATCCTTTACAGAAATTACTTTTGTCCCCATGTCTTAGATCATGAAAGTAATTAGAAAATTTCTTTGTTTTTTAAGAGTTCAGATTTGGGCAATATTTCTCCAGTGCCAGAGAGACCTTTGTCACTTCAGTGTGTAAATCTACTATGGATAAAGGATTGTCGTGGTTTAAGCCCAGCCGACAACCCAAAACCACACACCCGTTCGCTCACTCCCCCCTCCTTTCTCCCCCCACTCCTGGAGGAATGGGGTGGAGAATTGAAAGAATTAACTCCCACAGGTTGAGATAAGAACAGTCCAGTAACTAAGGTATAACACAAACCACTACTGCTACCACCAAGAATAATAATAATAAGGGAAATACCAAGGGAAGAGAATACAAGTGCTCATCACCCACCAACCGATACCCAGCCCAACCGAGCACTGATCTAGCTCTTCCGGATAACTGCCCACAGTTCTACATCCTGGGCATGACATGCTGTGGTGTGGAATACCTCTTTGGCTAGCTTGGGTCAGGTGTCCTGTTTCTGCTTCCTCCCAGCCTCCCCTCCTCCCTGGTAGAGCATGAGACTCACAAAGTCCTTGGTCAGACTAAACATTACTGAGCAACAACTAAAAACATTGGTGTTATCAGCGCTGTTCCCAGGCTGAAAGTCAAAAACACAGCACTGCACCATCTATTAAGAAGGAGAAAAATGACTGCTACTGCTGAACCCAAGATGGTATCCACCCCTTATTCCATGCCATTCACGTGAACTTTAGATCCCACATTTTTCAATATACCATCACTCTTGTCTCGTATATACATGCACACACGCATAAAGAGAGAGATCATCCTTAGTGCATGGACCAATCCCTATAAAGCTGCTGAGTTCATCTGGTCCATGATGTCGGGCTCTATCTTTTGTAACAGTCTTTCAGGGCAGGGGAAAAAGTGTGATATAGTCTATCTGCCAGGTGTCCCCATATTTGTACTTCAGTCCTCTATACCAGAGAGGCTATAACCGCTTGGCTTGCTTTGCTGCAGCACGTTTCACAGTCATGAATAACCTGGGCAATAGCGTCCATTGTTAAGTCCACCCCTTGATCATGAGTTCATCTATATGTTGCATCTCTGCCCTGATGGCCTGAAGTGTCATGGGCCCACCAGGCTAAAAATAATTCACCCTTATGTTGCCAATCTCAATCCATCTAAGCCATTTCAATCTTAGCAGCTTTCTCCACTTGTTGGTCGTTCTGCTGTTCTTCAGTGTCTCAACTCTTGGGTACATAGAATCATAGAATAGTTAGGGTTGGAAAGGACCCTAAGATCACCAAGTTCCAACCCCCCTGCCATGGGCAGAGACACCTCACACTAAACCATATCACCCAAGGCCTCGTCCAACCTGGCCTTGAACACTGCCAGGGATGGAGCATTGACAACCTCCCTGGGCAACCTATTCCAGTGCCTCATCACCCTAACAGGAAACAATTTCCTCCTTATATCCAATCTAAACTTTCCCCTGTTTAAGTTTTAGCCCGTTACCCCTTGTCCTATCACCACAGTCCCTAATGAAGAGTCCCTCCCCAGCATCCCGATAGGCCCCCTTCAGATACTGGAAGACATGAGCATCTACGTACCTTCAACACCAGGTTCTGCACCTGGTCAGCGATATCTTGCCACAGTGCAGCAGCCCAGATTCCATTGCCAGTTGCTCTGCTTCCATTGCTACAACCACCCCCACAGGGCTTTTGCCACCATCCATGAGTCAGTATAAAGTACTGGCCACTTTTCTCATTCAGCAATGTCCAGGGGCAGCTGGATGGCTTTCACCTTGGAAAACTGACTCAATTCACCTTCTCCTTCAGCAATTTCTGCAACTTGTCATTGGGACTCCATACAGCTGCCTTCCATCTCCGATGCTTCTAAAGCACTGGAGGTGCCCAGTGGACTACATACGTGCCCGTACTGTTCCACACACCCTGCCACTCATGACTGTCCAGCCTCAGGGAAAATCTCTTGCTGGTCCTCCTATATTGTCATCTAATCCTAGACAAGACCCAAACATGACTCCAGTTAACTTTCAAGATCAGACAAAATGGTCATGGGTAAAACACACTCTGTGTGCCAACATGGTGATCCACATCACAGTCAACAGGCAGGTCTCAAGGGTACCCAAAAGCCATTCAAAACCTTCAGAACTCTCAAATGATGGTGCTTTACTTGTCACTTGGACTGGTGTAGCTGCTGTGCTTGGTGCTGGAGTATCTGTGTTATCTATTGTAGTCAGAGTCTGAATAGCTGCTGTACTTGTCACTAGGGTGTGTGGGAATGTCTCTCTCATAGGCTGACTGTCCGAGGAGGGGAAAAAGGATGTATAATTGCTAAGCACTTCCATTATATACCTCCCAAAGTTTCAGGGTGATGACCACATTGGGAACGCAAGCCAGATCAGTTTCATGATCAATGAGTCTATTGTATTACAAGTCATTGCCATAAAGTACAGCGAAACAAGAACTTCAGCAGGCCAATGCCCCCAGCCAATAAACACTAATACAGCAAATGCCGACTATAATAAGGTATGTAATGCTGAAACTCCGAGATCAAGAGCAACAACTTTGAGAGCCAATAAATCAGCATTGTGATGAGTGACTATTAATGCAAAACAATGAATGCTTATCACAAATACGATTAGACACACTCTGGTCATCTGTCATTATCTCAACCCTTCGAGCCCCACGTTGGGTGCCACAAAGAACTGTCGTGGTTTAAGCCCAGTTGGCAACCCACAAAAAACCCACACAGCCCCTCTCTCCCCCCCCCCCTTCCTCCCCCCGCTTCTGGAGGGATGGGGTAGAGAATTGAAAGTCTGTAACTCCCATGGGTTAAGATAAGAGCAGTCCAGTAACTAAGATGATATAATACAAAACCACTACTGCTGCCACCAATAATAATAACGATACGGGAAATAACAGGGGAAGAGAATGCAACTGATCACCACCCACCAACCAATACCCAGCCTCACCCAAGCAGTGATCTAGCCTTTCACGTAGCTGCCCCCCAGTTTATATCCTGGGCATGAAGTGCTGTGGTGTGGAATACCTCTTTGGCTAGTTTGGGTCAGGTGTCCTGTCTCTGCTTCCTCCCGACTTCCCCTCCTCCCTGGCACAGCATGAGACTCACAAAGTCCTTGGTCAGAGTAAACATTATTGAGCAACAACTGAAAACATTGATGTTATCAGAGCTGTTCCCAAGCTGAAAGTCAAAAACACAGCACTGCACCATCTATTAAGAAGGAGAAAAATGACTGCTTCTGCTGAACCCAGGACAAGGATGTAAGACGGCACTTGGAAAAATGTTATGTGATTCTCTGTAGCTCTAGTTCTGCATCTCTACTTCATATGGCATATAATAATGCAGACTATTTATTTGCTAAGAACATTCTCCAAAATCTGGGAGTTTTATCCTTTCATAGGAAGTCTGCCTTTATTTCACAGCTTCTCTCACCACCTTTGTGTGACTTAATCAGCAAAAGACGCTTATGGGAAGATGCAGACATCCAAAGTGAATAACTTAAGGGACCAGTAATTGTCTTACTGATATTGAATCTTCAGACCTCTAATGAATCCCAATTTGTCACCTAGAAACACAAATAAAATAATCAAACCTTCCTGTAGGTTTCATGTTCTGTGGGGCCAAAAATCTTGGGTAAAAAAAAATTTATTGTAATTTATATGCAAATAAGCAAGCCATCTGTGCCTTGATTTCCTAAACTAAGAAACAGTTCTCTATTTCTATATAGAAACTATATTTCTTCTAATTGTCATTAATGTTAACACCTTTGCAATACTGAAATACAGTTTTGATGTTTAGCTTCTACAGTGTTACTAAAAGCAGCAGATAAATGTATTGATTCACACTGCAAGAATGCACAGGCTCATATTTCAAAACCCAGACAATTCTTACCTAAGCATCAGTTACCAAAAGCTGGAGTTGAAAACAAGTTTTGCTATCAGAGCATCAGTACCTTTATCTTCTGATTAGTTATCCTGCTTCAAAACATTCATTCTGTTCCATGAAAAATAAAAATAAATTAAAAGAAAAAGAAAATTTATGTTCTGGGTGAATTTTAGCTTCTTCTTTTCCATTTTTGTTTTATTTTTCTGTTCTGTTTGTTTGGTTTTTTTGTTTTGTTTTGTGTTCTCCAGCAGATTGGTTTTAATAACTCAGTATTTATTGCTTTTTTAAGGGCTTTTACTTGGTGGGAACATGAGAGAGAGCTCTGTGTTGTAGTCCTCACTGAGAACTCTGTTTCACCTATTACAGTCCTATTTACTTGGGTATTGGAGAAGGTCTTATGACACTTCCCTTTTCCAGAGGTGTGCCCTGAATCACCAGGCTGCGGTTATAAGTTGTCTCTCCTCCTTTTGCCACCAGCTTTGCCTAATAAATCAATGACTAGTAGCAACTTTTAGAGATGGCAGTCATAAGTGCACGTTGTTTGCCTTGTTGCTGTACTACGACTTGTTATCGAGACATTTTCACAGAAATGTGTAAACCTGTCTGATTCATTCTTCCTATAGCAGATAAACCGGATCATTATGTGCTGACTAAATATGTACCTGCTCTATTGCTATGTTTTCATTTACGTTTCTGGGCAAGGAATTAAGAAAAATAGCTACTCTGATTATTGTTTGGATGGCATTTAAAAAGAAAAGAAAAATAAAACGCTGCCTTTCAAAAGGATATTCCAGGTACTGCACCTGACAACTGCATTTGAGTCAACCTGGATTATAGTGATTGAATGCAACAGAGCATTCACTGGCAAATGAAAGACATTAAAACATGATATTCAGGGTTTGGGCTAGTTTGAGTAATCTCTGAAGTCTTTGAATGCATTTCTAGACCATAGTTAAATAAGTTAGTGGAACTAGCCCTGCTTTATTTTAGAAACACTTCCTTCTTATCCCCAGAAAGGCATCATCTAGTCTCTAGTTCTTTTTAGAAAGCAGACATTTTCACTCTAAGATTTGCATTTAGCTGATAATGTTTCTGAAAAATTATTTTTGCAACCTTTTTCCATCCCAAGATTTTAAGGCAGAAAAAAGGTGTAAGCGGCGAGGAGAAGCAGACAGGCCAACCCAATATGGGTGATGCTCAACTTCTACTTTATTTGTGACGCAGTTCACACATATATAGGAGTGGTATTCAGCCACTCCTCCTTGGCACAACAGTATTGGTTAGCCCCCCACAGCTTCCTCCACATTCTCCTCCCAGGTCCGGTCTCCGGCTACCTGTGGGGGCCACCCCCTGCCTTGCTTGCACAGTCCTCCAGAACTCTATGGTTCTGCTCTTAGAGTCATTCTGCAACAATTCCCCCCTTTGTGCAAGCAAGGCATTATGGGTTATTCTGTTCACCTGTTTTATCACACAACTATAAGCAAGTCTAATAGCTACGATGATTAACCTAACAATGATACATAAGTGCAATACTTCAAACAACAGAGTTTGACTCAACCTGTAATGCCCCGTGAAGACAACCATCTAGTTATTCTTAGGATATTGCTCATTTACTATTGCTGGGTAAGCTGAGCCAGGGTTCTCAGCTGTGCGTGCATTGAATTAGCATAATCAGAGAGACTCATACAACACATTCCATCAAACTCTTCACATCCATGTCCCTGTTCGGGCGCCATTTGTAAGCAGCGAGGAGAAGCAGACAGGCCAACCCAATATGGGTGATACTCAACTTCTACTTTATTTGTGACGCAGTTCACACATATATAGGAGTGGTATTCAGCCACTCCTTCTTGGCACAACAGTATTGGTTAGCTCCCCACAGCTTCCTCCGCATTCTCCTCCCAGGTCCGGTCTCCAGCCACCTGTGGGGGCCACCCCCTGCCTTGCTTGCACAGTCCTCCAGAACTCTATGGTTCTGCTCTTAGAGTCATTCTGCAACAAAAAGGTTTCATTGTAACATTAAAAATAATTGCCCACTTTCTAAATAAAATTAGATTCTATTTACTATATCAGAAAGCTAACTTCTGAAGCCCTTGTGATACCTATTTTCAAGCAGGTTGTTTCTGAAAAGAATTGGCTATGTTCCTGTTTGTTGAAAGCCTGAACTCATAAACCATGAAATGATTAATTGGACTATAAATTAAATAAGAAGCTTTTTCCATTATTGTAGGTAATTCTTGAACACCAGCTCAACAGGAATGAAATGGGCTGGTAGTGTACCTGTTGCAGACAGTGATAAACTATCTTTCAGCCTTTTGCCTAACGTAATTAAGATTTAAGCAGCTGATTTGGCCAAGCCTTTTTAAAGCAGTGACATCTTTTTTGTAGGTAAAATAGTACTTCATTCCACAAAAGCAATGGGCTGTTCACTGATTGTGAAGAGAAGAATACTAAAGAGTATTAGAATTGGAGATATTTTGCTACTCCTTAAAATCAACACTCAACACAATATTTACAATCTGCTCCCTTTCCAGTGTTTCTCCAGGTAGATATTAAAAGGCTATTTTTTGTATATAAAATGCTAATTATATGTGAAGAGAGGTGATATTCATAGGGTCTTTGTACAATACCTTCTCTCCCAAATATTAATAAGTTATGCAACAGTTGGCAAGAAGGGGAGCCTGTTCCTTCCACAAAGTGTTAACTTCACTGTGTTTTTTGTAACTACCTGACAAAATCCAGGAATGAATGCAACTACTGGGTGGGTTGCTGCTTATAGTTATATGCTAAGATGTTGACTTGCAAATCCAAAATCATTCCCTGTAATCCACAACCGTCCTGGAATTTCGTCTCAACCCATACTATTCATTTTGTATGATTCAGTTTATGAGGTCCTATGGTTTACTTGTTTACTATGCATCTTTCCTCTTTGTAAAATACATTTCTTCAATAAACGCAAAGAAGATCCAGAATTACTTTAAGCTTTAGTTTATACCTGGGGCCCATGAAGTTGGATGGAGAAGCAAGGATAGAAAACCTTTTCTCATGGTAGCTTTTAGAGTCATAACTCTTGTAAATTAAAATCTTACGTACAAAGTGGATTCATACCAAAAAGGTAACACTGAGCATGGTTAGTGTACTGGATCTCAGAAATAAGTATCAGGCCTAATCTAGCTCTCATAAATGTAAATGGAAAGCTTCCACTTTATTTCAGGAGGAGACGTATTAGGCCCATGTGGGTAATTTCATTTTAGCCTCAAGCAATGCTGGCCTGAATGCTAGCCCTGGGCGCTGCAGTGCTCCATTATGTAGCTGTAGGAGTTCAGAGACTTGGATGCACGCATTCTTATCCATTTTGACACAGATAAATCTATGACTTGTCTCATACAGAAAACATTTTATCTGTAGGCATTAGAGACCTGAATTCTTTGCTCTTCAGGTATATATCCCTTGACAGGGAAATTTACTCCCCTTGTCTTTGGCATTTATCACCTCTTGGTCACAGTTTTATCTTAAGTTTTCTCTCTGATCTAGTGATTTTCAGCTCCTCCTCATCTATGCTTGTGACTTTGTCCAGATGTCATTTTTTGTGATTAGGTAATGAAAGCTCAGCTGACAGCTTTTATGACAAGAACAGTGCTCTCTCGTGTATTCTAATATCCTGCACCAAAGCGGACTTTCATTTCAGCACCACAGTAAGATGCACTTATCTCATTTTTCTCCATCTCTGTAAGTCACGGAAGTATTCCATGCACCTTCCTATCAAAAAGAAGTCTGTTAGACAAAGCCAAATATACATGCCTATAGGCAGTAGTAGGTCCTTTAAGAAAATCTAAGCTAGTACACTGTGAGGGTAAATCATGCAAAGTCTTGGTTATTGAGCAGGTATTAAAGAAATGGAAATTCAAATGAAGAGG
Organism: Pezoporus wallicus; assembly: GCF_028554395.1. NCBI lineage: Eukaryota > Metazoa > Chordata > Aves > Psittaciformes > Psittacidae > Pezoporus > Pezoporus wallicus. The sequence continues at coordinate 303,432 of NW_026641006.1, forward strand.
AAAAATATCTCAAATTACTTATGATTTTAAAAGCTTAATGTTAAAGCTATGGGAAAAAATTTGAAGAAACCTAAGAAGGGAAAATAAAAGGGAAGGACACCCCCCCAGCTGCTACATCAAAGAAAACACCTCTTCAAAAATTATGTGATTATGTCCCATTTTACTCTAATCTGCACTCTTGTCACTCAGTGTATAATAATTTTTATCACCTGATTTAACCTGCTGTGAACTGGGGAAAAATCAGGTCCATCTCTCAGCACAAAAACGTTTTGATTGAGGATTAAAAGCTTTATTCAAATTGGGGAAAAAAAAAAAAAGAAAAAAAATGAAAAAATGCAGAAAAAGGTTTCCATCCTCTATGCCTATCTTGCATCACTAGCAGTTCTGCAATTAATACATAAAATAAAGTGCTTACTTACTCTAACAGATACTGAAAAAGACAGGGCTTCCTTAGTTTCGGTAGTCTTTTGTCTGGTAGGTACTTATTTCAAAGAATCCGGAAGAAGAAATCATCACTACTTTTTCTCTAGAGGTTAAAACACTCATCCTTTGTCATTTTCCAATTTTGCCTGAGAAAATTCAGGCAAATAATAATACTTACCTATAAATTAGTGCTCTAAAGAGGTGATCAAATGAAGCTAAACTGCTGGGCAAACGGAAACTGCCTAGTTTTTCTGGTGGTGTAAGAGAAACAGGTGGAATAATCCTTGTGAACTGATCTCTGAAGGGGCTGCAGAGGGAAAACTAATTTAGCAAACCCAAAATGAATTGAGAATGAACTAGACTGTAACATGTCAGCATCTGTGAAGACTGAATCATGTTTCTGGGCTTTTGAGAAGCAGAAATTGAAGTGTCAGGAAATTCTGTAGAAATCTTGAGTGTGTCAGGATGACTACTTAAAGTCACTTCCTCCCTTGTGATATGAAGTATCACGTGGTATGTGTCATTCTGATAGCTTTTGGTGCCACAGATGGTAGGATTCTGTTCTCAAGGTACAAAGTGTCTGTAAACTTTGCCTAACTTGAAAATTCATGCTTTTGCAACAGCTTCTACATCAAGAGAACAACAGATTCCTGATGGAATCTTCTAGCAAATTCAGTCACTTTACAAGTAAAAGGAGCTAGTTTGGGCAATATATTTCCCTTTCTGGGTGATTAATTTGGTAATTTGTGTTGTTCTGGTCTGCCTCAATGAACCTTGGATTAAGTCAATTCAGTGTTTAAAGGGAAGACTCTTTGTCTCCTGCATTCAAGAGGAGATCTGGGCAACTGAAGAGGTGCTATCATATGTACTTACCATACTCTAGTCTTGATGTGTAATGTGCCTCCTTAAAAAGAAAAAAAAAGTTCCCTTTTCCATATTAATTTTTGCAGTTGGTGATTGGCTTCCTCGTTTCTGCAAGGCAGAGTGAGATCTCCTGATGAAAAATCAATCTAAATAAGACTGTGTGAATAAGTCTGTTTGCCTGAGATGCTACTGAAGTTAGTCTTCTTGTCAAAACTAAAACCAAAAATCTATTCTGGATGACTCAAAGAATGATAAAAGTACATACTGATTTCTAAAATATCCATTGCAGTAGGCAGTGGTTACTACATGCCAACAGAAAGTATTAGTGTGTTCAGCTAGGATACAGGAAGCAGAGATTCTCTTTTCATTTTTGCTTAATTATTCATGTGTGTTTTCCTAATGAGCTGAAGTAACCTGAAACCACTGTGTAAAAGACTATGGCACCACAGAGCTCTCCAACACTGCTCTGTTTTGTACAGACTAAAAGTGTTTATTGAAGAAATGCTTTTTTTTCTGTTGTCAGCATGCATAGTATAATGTACTTAAACTGGGAATTAAAGAGGAAGAGAATACCTTATGTTGCACAGCTTCAAAAGCCTACTTATAGATTGCAGGGAAATGTACTAACCTGTACATATGTACTAATAGCAGACGGCTGGAAATGAATTAGTTGATATATGTATAGCTAAATGTTTCTAATGCATGTAAATACATGCATATGTACATAATTCTTGAATAGTTCAGGCCAATGTGATGCTTGAAGAAATCTTTAACTGTATAAAGATTACATAAAAAGAACCATGACAGACCCATGAAAACAAGGTTATTTTGTGGTTTGTTCATAATTCTGTATTCACTTTGCAAAACTTGACATGACTACCATGCCAGGCAGTAAATTCCTCATCCCTATACCAGAGCCAGATGCACTGTAAATGTTCATAGCTTCTCTGAAGAGCCACAAGTTCACCCTAGAATTTATCACTCAACTGCTCCCATGCACTTTGGTAGTGGGAACAGAGAACTCTTTTTCATGCATGTGATAGTGAAGAATTGATCTTCAGCAGTCAGAAATGTTAGTCATGTAAAATGGATGAGGTTCTGTACTACCTTTTTTTCCTTCTTTTTATTACTCTCTATTTATGCCATTGATCACTTTTGATGGCGCTCCAAGTCATGTTTACTAGTAATAGTAGAGCAGCAACTCCACTACAAGCTCCATGTAAGAGTGCAGTACGCGTCAACTATTGCTCCCTTTGCTTTCATCAGGTGAGGTAGTGGCTGAGGCTTGAAAATCCTCCTCACCCTGGGCAGTTGCATGAAAGAACACTCATCATACGTATCAACTTTCAAAGTTGAAGTGATCTTCAGCTATTTTTGACTTCTGAATAGAATTCTAGGAATTAATCTACTGCCTTTCAAGTGCATTTGGCTATATGTGCTGACTCTGACTGAACAACCTTTTGTCATTTGTGTTGGTTCATTTAAGATACTCAATACAGTGCAGTAGCAGAGAGAAGGGGTTCCTTTTAGCAGCTTTTATTTGGAAGATACATAGCCTCTTAAGAGTGAACTTGGCAGCTTGCATCCAGTGTAAAATGATTGAATTTAACTATTACACTGAGAGTGACTGAAGTCTTTGAAGATTTCTACTTCACATTGAATCAAGAATGATTCCAACCATGAAAAAATACCTGTAGAGATCCTGTATTTATTGTTAAAGCAAATATCTAAATCCTGCTTCTTGTTGGGGTACAAAATATGTAGATTGAGATTTATGAGGAGGGAAATTACTCACTTCTTTAAAGTCTAGACTGAAAAAAATAAAAAGTATTATTTGCTTTTAGTGATAAATGCAGATTTTAAAAACTGTGCAACAAAAGTATACAAAACCAGAGAAACTGTGCTAATATCATTTATTACGTTATTAAAACAAACTCAGGGAGGACTTGTGCACGTGCACCCACACACTGCTGAAAAAAAGGATGCATTATCAGTAAATGTTCAGAATATATTTTTTTTTCCTGCTACCATACTAGTGCAGAAAAGAATTTACTTCTAGGTTGTCACAACTTAAATTAGGACTCAGTAGGTACAAATCTGTTGCTTCCTGTGCTGTCCATGAAGCTGTGAGGATAAAGCAGCTGAAAATGTAGCCCTTGTGTGGATTAACACTTCAAGTTTATAAAGCTAAGGTTGGTGTTCTAATGCTAGCAATTTCAAAGGAATATTACATGAAAGAATATTTTACACATGGCTTGACACTGCACTGTCAACTGCTCCTCATCTCTGTTATTTGATGGTGCCATTCCTGATGTTTTCTTGGTGGCTTTCAGCTGTTCTCTATAGTATAGAAGTTAGCAATGATTCCGTTGCCTTAGTTTCTCAAATGACTTCTTGTTACATTAGCAAACTACAGAGGAAAATAGTATTCAATAGAGCCACCAAAACAATATAGAATGTCATTAGTGTTATAGTCTGCAACTTTCAGTTTGTTTTTAAAAGGTGCTTAAAAGGCTCAATTTTCTTTTGTGTATCTGCTATCTGCTACACTCCAACAACTCCCCGATTCTGAGGCCAATAACAAGGTCTTACCCATGTAAATGAGGAAGGGAAAACAGTGCAGACCCTGTACCTTTCCTTTATATGCCTATACAGCACATTCTTCACTGCTTAAAAAAAAAAGTCAAACCAAAAAGAATATCCTTTAATTCTCTATAGAATTAAAAATGAAAGCTTTAGAAAGCCTTTGTTTTATCCTAGTTAATGAAAATTTCCTTTTGCTTTTCTATCACCCAACACATATTTTCAGTTATTGCCCTCACATATTGATATAGAGTGTTCTTTTACTGGTAGCTGTGCTATTCCACTACTGTCTCAAAATTAAAAACAAAGGAATATTTTCTCTCCTCTGACGAAGAGCATTAAACACATGCATGTATATGCGGAAGCATATTATTAAACCACATCTTGCTGGTCTTTTCCTATAGTTAATTTGTCTTAACAAGCAGTCCTTTCCAAATACACTTGTATTCACATTCTAAGTCATTGAGAACTAATTCAGGTTTTGGTTGTTTTTGGTTTTTTTTTGCTATTGCAGCATCAGCCTAGTAGAGTGGTGGCTGACAAAAGATATTGTCATTACATGCTTTTTTTTCTTAGAGCAAAATTTATTCCTTTTCCTTTGTTTTTTGAATTATCAATTGACAATACTGGATGTATAGTGTCAATTTGGTTAAAATCAGAAATTATGCTAGTTTTACCCTGCCCCTCTGATCTCTGAGGACTGGCTGGAACACAAAGAAGTTTAGTTTCTGCCAAAATTCTATACTCTTAATGTAACAATCAAGATTCAGCTGCCCAGCTCACTCTTAAACTGCTAAAAGGAACCTTTTCTCTCTGCTATTGTACTCTTTCAAGAACCTTAAATGAACCATGAGAGAGGGATGGGAAAAATCTCCTACATCCTGGAGTTCACTTGGCCTGGGTTCATCTAGCAGTAATGAGCCTGCACAATTCCTTCAAGGGAAGTGTTGGGGAAAACTGAACTAACAGATCTTCTGATTCACACCATTACCCAGTATCATTGTATTTCTGTTTTTTGAAAATAAGAATCAAACTACATCTTGAAAGACTAAAGAGGCCCAAAACTCTAGTATTCAGACCACAAAATGTGTCTACTTAAAAAAAAAAAAAAAAAAATTGACTAAGAATAGTGGCATAGACCACTGAGAAAACAAGTTCAATCATTAGTTTTATTTAAATTGCTTAAATATTCTACTTGAATTCTTTTATCCTTGCCTTCAGGCTTCCAGCTGGTATATCTCAAATGCCATCAGTGCAATTCTTCTGACTGAAGCACTGATGCAGCAAAATACTTAAATATACTGCAAAAATTAAGCAAAGGTTAAACTGTGATGTGTTTTGGGGGAGAATCTGGTTTTGTGAATCACAAAGAAAACATTATTCTTGTAATGATTTATGTATATATTTGTACTTTGGATGGACATTCAACTTGCTTCCAGCAAAGCATCAGCAGGTGGGGTACATATCCTTTGTGGTGTTACATCTGGGATATTGTTCACAGAGTGGTGATATCTGTTCATTGTATGAAAAAACAGTTATTTGCATCTGAATGTCTTTTTAGGCACTACAGTTAAAACATCTGAGAGTTCTCTCTCAGCTAACAGATCTATTGTCTTATCTTGCTGCACTTGAGCATCCTGTTGACATTCTCTAACACCCATTTTAGGCTTATAATTTTGAAAGGATTTTTTTGCAGTTCTTAATAACTACAAAATAGTATAGTATAATGAAAGGTAAGATTTGGGAGAGCATACAGGGTTTTAAATATGAGCGTGATAAGAACAGTGTCATAGAATCAAATAGGATGAAAAGACCTTTAAGATCATCTAGTCCAACTATTAGCCCAGGACTGCCAAGACCACCACTAAACCATGTCACTAAGGGCCTCATCTACATGTTTTTTGAACACTTCTAGGGACAGTGATTCTGCCACTTCCCTGGGCAGCCTGTTCCAATTCTGCTTACCCTCTCTGTGAAGAAATTTTCCCTAATATTCAATCTAAATTTCTCCTAATATTCAATCTAAATTTCCCCTTGTGCAGCTTGAGGCTGTTACCTCTTGTCGTATTGCTTGTTACCTGGGGGAAGACACTGGCTCCCTCCTCACTACAACCTCCTTTCAGGTACTTGTACTGATAAGGTACCCCTGAGCCTTCTCTTCTCCAGACTAAACAACCCCAGTTCCCTCAACAGACTTGTTCCCCAAACCCTTCACCAGCTTTGTTGCCCTTCTCTGAACCCGCTCCAGCACCTCAATGTCTTACTTGTTGTGAGGGGCCCAGAAATGAACACAGTATTCTAGGTGCACTGTTTTGGAGTTTTAAATTTATATATGAAAATCAGAGATTCCAGTGAAGTCATTGACATGTGTGTGCTTAAAGATGTGACACTAAATACTTCCCCAAGGAAAGTCTTACTGCCAAGGACCTTTCTATGAAATGAATATTTTTTTTTTCTGAGATAGGATATGTTAATATATAGATACTAAAATTTGGCACTGATGAGGTTGTTATTCAATTTGAAGGAGGAAAAACTAAAAAAAAAAAAAAAGGCTTTTTCTAAATAATAGCCAATGCCATCTGAAATTAGAAATAAGAAAAAAAATAAAATGCTAACATTAAATAGAAGTGTGTTGTGTCCTTTCATGATCTGCAGTTGTTAACTGCAGTGCTCTCACTCTCTTCCTCTGACCTTCATATATATACACATATATAGAATCATAAAATGGTTTGGGTTGGAAGAGACTTTAAAGATCATTTAGTTCCAACTCCTTGCCGTAGGCAGGGACACCTTCCACTAAACCAGGTTGTTCAAGGCCCCATCCAACCTGGCCTTGAACACTTCCAGGGAGGGGACATCCACAATTTATCTATAGCTGGAACTTGATGATCTTAAGGTCCTTTCCAACCCTAACTCTTCTATGATTCTATGATTCTACATATACACATACACCCACAATGTCACTTTACAAAAATATAAAAATCAGACAACCATTAAATGATATCTCTGCTTATTCTCTTGCATATTACATTTCTATTACATTTCCATACTTCAAATGTAGATTCTGACGCTATTCAAATAAAATGCTCTACAACAAAAAGTTAACAAATAGACACAGCTTGAAGTACATATCAATATAAAAAACATCACATACACTGATTACAAGATAAAATATCATCATTAAGGGGTGGGAGATCCGCATAGGAGTTGACTGATTAAAACCAAAAGACAAAACTCTTCTAAGACATAATTGCTTTCAGTTAATTTCCCCAAATGAACAGAAGTCAGTAGAGGTGGCCATTTAATGGAAACAATTCAGTACCCAAGAGATTAGCCTTAATTAAACGTTTTTTTTTTTATTCAATATTTTGTCCTACGGGGCAGGAGGAAAAAAGATATTGCTTCTTATTCAACTTCAAATGATTTCCAGGCATTTAATCTCTAGTAAGAGAATTTTTCAATTTGTGATTATGATATGGCTTTGCCCTTTTGCAATTGCTTTGATTTTTCAGACACAATGAATACTTGCCATTCACATTAATACAGTGCTTCAAAAAGGAAAACAAAAATAAAAAAGTCAAATTTGCTGGAGTATTTAATAGCATAAACGCTTGATTAAGCAATAAAACCTATTCACAGCCATTCAGTCAGAACAGGAACAGTTTACTAGTGCAGCTGCTGCGATGAACTCTCAGGACACTTACGCAAGACGGTCCTTAGCTGATGGATTGCAGAAGTGCTAGAAGTCTGACAAAAACATCAACAGTAGAACCCACCTGCAAACAAGGCATTTCCCAAGAGAGTTATTGTAACAGTTTATGTTGTCACCTTCCACTCTTACTTTTAAAACTACTCAGGGCAGAGTGGAAACACCCAGGTTGCTCTTGCTTAAAAGCAGTCTGATTTCAAGGGCAGGTCAAAGTTAGGTTATTTATTCTCCTGTCCTTTTTCATTTAATGCAGTGTAACTGTTTACAGAGAAGCAATAGGACAGAGACATATAATGTCCCAATGTAGAAACAAATAAAGTAAAACCTAAGGTGATAAGTTTATCTGTTCCTCTGAAACTGTAGAGTGACATATGCATAATTAGGTAACTATTTCCAAAGTGAAGACTTTTGCACAGTACAATTTATCTGCTAAACAGAAATAAAACAGGTGCTGCCTGGGGGGTCTTAAAATGCTGTTCTGTTTGCAACTTGACTGTTAATACAGAAATATGTCATTCAAATTTTGTCTTGCTTCATTTTTTTTTTCATAGAGAAAAAGTTGCTTTCTCTAAATACAGGCTATGCAGCTATTGCTTATTATCAGAAGATGAAACAACAGGCTTTGTTACTTACCAACCCACTTTCCTGTGGGATACCTTTTCCCCTTGTTTACAATAATAATATGTGGCATTTAAAGAAGATTTTTATCTTTAAATAATTTCACAGTTTTTTGTCTGTGATGCTAGTATTCATTGATATGTAGTACTGAGACAATGCAGTAATGAAAACCTAACAGAATTTTATTTGATAGAAACTGTGACAGAAGGTAATGGTATAGTTCAAAGCAGATCTTAAAGGATGCTGGAAGTCACCACTAGGTATGGCACCAGGTTGTGTGTAGGTCAAGATATATAATTCTTGACTTTACTGAGAAATTGTCAATTACGATTAGAGATCTAGTCTCTGCAAATAAAAATACACACAACTACTCTTCAACACTTGTATTTTTTCTTTCAGATTCTCAGTTTGTGAAAGTTTTCACATCTAGAGCCACTTTAACAATTTGATTAAATTTCAAGGTTAGCTATTTTGGGGTTTTCTTATTAAATCTGTGAAATATCTGAATTTTTAACCATATTCTCCTCCTACAAATTGAGCTATACCCAGCTACCTCATGTATCTGTTCCCTGGTATTATTTAACATCTTGATCTCTTGAATTTAATGTCTTTGTTTCTTGTGCACCAGGAGCTCCAATTACTCTTCCATAATTTGTTGTTCTATCGCCATATTAGGATTGATCATATTCTATAACATTTACCATCATATTGATGATGCTTAGATTTCTCCTATGCCAAAATATTTCTGACATCATCTTTATGAACTGAATTCTGAAAACACTTGTTGTCTCTAACACCATCTTTTCTGTCATTCAGTCCTGTAACTGAATTCGTTTTTGCCTCAACTTTGCCTTTGACATACACTTCTGAGTGATCATTAAGTATTTTTGATCCATCTGCCATAAGACTTCCAATATACAAAGTTTTTTCTTTGTGCAAATACTTTTTGTTCTATTAGAACTATTTTTAGTGTTTCTGTCATCATGTGTTTTCTTGGACTTACCTGTCTTTATGAAGCTTTTTTTATGTCAACATATATATTTTATATCAACATATATATTTTTTATATCAACACTTATCAACATGAGACACCCACCTACTGAACATTCATTTCTCGTCTCTCAGCACTCATTGCTCTGAAACTACAGTTCCCATGACAGCTTTAGCAGATGTGTCTAGCCTCACTCTGTATTCAGCTGGGATTGAATGTTGTCTGAATTACAGGCAATAAGGAACATCTTGTACACTTTTTCTAACACACTGTGTGCCCATTCCACCCCAAATAGCAGCCCAAAGCTGCAATATTCTTCAGGACTGACACATGGCACATCAGTCTTTGCCAAGTGCCAGGAGTGCCTGCCTTGTCACATGCCTTACCTTGCTACAGTCCTGACACTAATCATTTGCTTTGAAAGATGTCTGAAAAGACAAGAATATATTTTTCCACCAATAACAGCTAGGACCCATTAGCTTAAAGAAAGGAGAGGAGTTATATCTTTGTTTTTGTTTTCACCTATTCAGTTGTGTTCTTTATTTCTTCCTTTGTCCTTTTAGATAAACTCAGTGGATAATAAAAAAAAACCACAAACAAACCTGAAACAAAACCAAACACTGTACACTGGTCCTTAGTGATAAAGTCAGTGCTGTAGAAGTCTCTTCTGAGACAGAAGAAGTAGTACTGGAAGATCTATATGTACCTAGGTATTATTCTTATGAACACATCACTGTCCTGGTAGCATTATTTTACTATTTTTATAAAGTACTTCACAAGTTCCTGTTGAAAAAAGAAATCTCCGCAACTGAAGAAACTGGTTTCCTTCCTAGCAGAAGGCATTCAGCAGGTGCATGAAAGATCTCTTCCTGATGTCTTTACCCTTCTTAGATGACACATGTCCTCTGCCCTCTTTCTCTTTTAGTGAGATGAATGCAATGGTGCAGAGTGGAAATACTCAGCGCTGAGGCATGTGTCAGGGAAAAGGTTCTGCTGAAGTGTCTTTAGAAAAACTTGAGTGTAACAGTACCAAGCCTGCTTCAGTTGGGTCCATGTGACTCAAAGGAGTAGTGAACCAGCCCCTCTAGCGTTTGCAGGTTCCTCTACCACAAGAAGTTGCTGGTGTAAGCTAAAGCAGAGGCTAAGCACACAGTATCAGATAAATGCATAGCTGGAGCAATGATGATACAGATGTGCCAAGGAGAAAAGTCCTGATGTCACATTATAAACCAGATTATAAATTCTTATGCCTTGAAAGACATCATCTCTATTGCATCTAATCAGATAAGAAAGTAATCTGTACCTAAAAACATGAGCTGAAATCCTTTCTTGTTACTGGAAAGAATCTAAAAATTTTTTAGTGTATCTCACTCCTTGTAATTTTTAAAGATTCAGGTGTGTCTCCAACACTGGAAATCTTTTGAAGTTGAAGATAATCTTTGAGTTGAAGACACTCTGCCCTGTAATTCAAAATGGTCTTTGAATCATCTCTTCTCCTGCCCCACAGCTTTTTTTGTACATGTGAATGTTAGAGGTCATGTGTTTTTGAACTTAATACAAGTGCTTTCTGATGCTTTCTTTGTAAAACACAGAATTCTTAAATTATACTTTATTTCATAGCTATTTATATGCTAATTGGCTTTCTATGATGCATAAAAAAATCAGTTCACTGAGTTGAAATCTAGTTTTCAGTATGGTTCTGACATATTTTATTATTAAAATGATTTTAAAATGCCCTTTGTGTATCCATGTAACAGCTTTTTTTCACAGAGGCACACTGAGCTTCTGTGCTGCAACAGAAGCTATGGCATTGTGGCATCCTGCATGATTTTTTTTCACCTTGACCTCATGGTGGCACTTAATGCAGCACAACAAAGGAGACACAGACCAAAATTCAAACACTGCATAGCACAGATTGTTGCTGTCCCCACAGGCCTTTCCTGTGGCGAAAGGTCTGAGAACTGAATACAGAAGAGCTATATAATGCCTGAGTTTGAGAAGAATTTCATAGCTTCTGAACATTGAATGCAGTGCATGGGTAATTGATTATTTTTTTCTGTATTTGGATTTGAAAGTGTACTGATCTAGGTATAATGTCAAGCTTGCTCAATATTTCTTTTGTATTTTAAAATTATTGACGCTTTCGAAATGAAGTTAGTGCCAAATATTTTTGGGATCTTAATTTTTCTGCAGTTAAAAAGTATACATCTTGTCAATGAAACGGATTAGTTTCTTTTCCTCGGCTTCTGTCTTCACATGAAAATGAACACGGTTGCTATCTTATTCTAAAGAGATATATGCCAGTAAGGAAGAGGAACTGGAGAATTTTATGTGGATTAAAGGAAGCGTCCTTTCAGACTTTTCCTTATAACTTAATCTCCACTGCATACAAACCACCAAAGAAGATCATATTTGAATATTGGATGGTAACACTTTCCTTCTGAGTATGGAGTCTCTTAAACTGTGAAGCAGACTTACTGCCCTTCATTTGAAAAACACTTTGAATTCCATTTTTGTTACATCACAGTGGTGGCCAGCTCTGAGATTCCAGACTCAGGACAGAATTCCCTGAAAGAGGCATGTGTAAGTTTTCTAGTCTTTTTCTTTATGTATTTATTTATTTGTACTTTTTTCACACTTTCCCTGAACCCTGTCTGAAGTTCTTCAGGAGTAGGAACTGAACTGAAATTTTTCAATCTGGTAAAAGCTGTTGGATTTTCCTCAAGAGCTGAATCTCTGTATGTTTGCCTAGATCAGTAAGCAGTTCCTCTGTCTTCATTCAGAGGCACAAGCTTTGTTTTTCTGATCCGTTTTTGAAAATGAGACTCTAGTGCTGACCCCTCAAGCCTTTTTGAAGCATTCTGACTCGTTTCTCCAGCTCACTGCACTTGATGTTGTTTATGTAGTTTTTCATCAGCAGCTCCACCCATAAGGATATTCTGGATTTGTAGTTTAAGAATAGATGGATTCTTTTCTGTACCCAAGTGACATAAGATGGTACACATCCACAGTACATACCATTCAACTCTAAGTCAGTGCCCCTTGTGCTGCCCCATGTCCCTGAGGTATAAATGATTTTCATGAGTAGTTTTTCCAGTCCAAAGTGCCTGGAATAATGTGAAAACAATGTTTCAGTTTAGCAGTGTGTCCTGGGTTCAGCAGTAGCAGTCATTTTTGTCCTTCTTAGTAGCTGGTGCAGTGCTGTGTTTTTGACTTCAGCCTGGGAACAGAACTGATAACACCAATGTTTTTAGTTGTTGCTAAGTAACGTTTACTCTGACCAAGGACTTTGTGAGCCTCATGCTCTGCCAGGGAGGAGGGGAGGCCGGGAGGAAGCGGAGACAGGACACCTGACCCAAGCAGCCAAAGAGGTATTCCATACCATGTCATGCCCAGGGAGGTAACTGGGAGTTACACGGAAGGGCACTCTCTCTTCTTGGTCAGGCTCATTTTGGTGAGTGGTATCGTATTCTCTTCCCTTGCTATTTCTCTTGTTATTATTATCATTGGTGGTAGCAGTAGTGGTTTGTGTTATACCTTAGTTACTAAACTGTTCATATCTCAGCCTGTGGGAGTTACATCCTTTCAATTCTCCTTCCCATCCCTCCAGGAGAGGGGAGCAGGGCGAGCGGAAGGAAAGGAAGGGGGGGGGAGTAGCAACTGTGTGGCTGACTGGGTTTAAACCATGACACAGTGTTGAAACAAAAGGGAGGACATGCAGTGGTGTGCTAAGATACTGGGGTACTATCAGAAGACCCTATGGAGCAAAGGGAAAGAAAGCTGATGCACGGTTGTCCACTGTCCCTAGTAAGAGCTGGTATCCTATCCATTGCTCCCTACTGGTACATGCTCTGGTGAATTGCATCCAGACATTTACCTGCAGAAAGCTGGTTTGTTTCAGCCATGCTTGTGCTTTCTGAATGAGTTAGTAATCAAGCTGCAGGCATGATCAGCCCCACAGCATTCAGTCTGCTTCTTCTTTAACTGTAACCACTGAACCTGTCACCTGTCTCAGCACTGCAGCATCTTTTGATGGCAGCTGGCTCTTCAGGCATCTGTGTATATGTGCCACTGCTCACCCTGGGACTCTGGGCTTCCCATTGACTCCCTGATAGTAAGTTATAGCCACTGCATGCCCCGAGGAAGGGTGGAGTTCCCTTATATGGAAATCAGAGTGCAAATAGAGAAGGAGAGGTGCTAGACTCACTTTCTGCCATGGGAGCAAACACAACTGACACATGCCCCTAGAACCAACAGCTGAAAAACACATCCAAGCCCGGAAGTGCAGATACTGTCACAGATAATGAGCATGAACTTGTGTGGACTTCCTCTCTCAAAGCTTCATGTCTTACTCTATCATCCCTTTGAGTTTATGTCTTATCTTACACTTTCATTTTCCTGCTTTGTTCTTGTCCATTTTCTAGTGCTGTTTCCTTTCCTGGTAGAGAAGCCAGGGAACAGCATCTGCTAGATTAACCTGACTCAGTACTCTAAGGTATTTCTACTGAACAATGCTGAATTATTCTTGTTCTGACAGATAGATGACACACCTGTGAAACACAAAGACTGACAAACCTTTGAGATATTCTGTGTTGTACCATTATAACATCACCAAGTCTCTATGAGTTACTAATAGCTAGTTTATGCAAAGCATTCCAGTTCCAAAAAATCGTTAAAATTATTTCTCCACAGGTTGTGCTGTATGCTTAGTACAAATGCAAATGCCACAAGGTGCTACAGAAGTCTTGACAGAATGGGCTACCTCTGTAATTTTCCCTAATAAAATCTAAAGTTAAATACCCAAACTTTGCACTTTTAAATCCTTCCCTGTGACTGTGTTTGAATTTCTGTAGAGTTTCTGGAAATCAGTGTTTTTTCCACTCAGAACATGTGAGCAGGGCTCAGAGTCCCTCCCCATCACTGACACCAGCATCTCACACACCACCAGCATGTGATACCTCTCAGAGGCTCAGGGACACATCCTTGAGAGTGATCCTGTCTTGGCATTGCATCATTCATTTTGGATGAGTTGTCATAGTTGCTTAACTGTGAGTGAATACTTATTTAAAAAAAAAAAAAACCTTTCTTTTTTTCAAAGCTTTTTCTCTTTTTTTTTTTTTTTTAAGCCTTTCTTTAAATAAGAAGGGCTTATTTATTGACTTGTTGAACATTTTGAACCTATCGATTTATAGAATAGGGTTGGAAAGGAACTTAAGATCATCAAGTTCCAACCCTCCTGCCATGGGCAGGGACACCTCCCACTAAACCATATCACCCAAGTCCTCGTCCAACCTGGTCTTGAACACTGGCATCACACCAGCTCCACCAGCCCCCACTAGACCTGGCCTACAGGCTTGTGTCCCGTGTTCAAGACACTCAAACCCCTAACTGTGGCACCACCTTCTAACCATTTATTAACCTGGCTAATCCTCCTAGCCTTTTTAGGTCCTCCCGCTGTATCCTGGGGAATCGACAAAAAGACTATCTGAGCTCCAGAGCCCCTAACCACCTCTCCCAAGGCTCTGTAGTCCTTTATGTTCTCCAGGCTACTGCTATCTATATCACTAGCACCCACATGGATCACTAGAAGTGGGTAATAGTGGGACTTATTAGAGGAGGCAGCCTCTCTGCAACATCCCTGATCCATGCCCCTGGAAAGAGCGGATTTGGTAGGAGGCTTGCCAGACCGGTCAAGGAAGCTTGAAACTAGATGAACTAGATGTGTTGGGGGAGGCGGGCATCATTCCATCCCAACACACCCAGTCAGTTGCCAGCACCTATAATAAATGCTTGGAGCAATGTAGAGAGATTCCAGCCAATGAGCCAGCTTCATTTGGAGCTCCGCTCAGATGTCTCTATACTAATGCCTGTAGCGTGGGGAACAGACAAGAGAAATTAGAGATGTGTGCATGTTTACGGGGTTATTATATAATAGGCATCGCAGAAACGATGGCTATTGGGATGGCTTCTATGACTGGAGTGTTGAAATGGAAGGTTACAGGCTCTTTAGAAAGGACAGGGCTGGCAGACGGGGAGAGGGAGTTGCCCTTTATGTTAGGGATAGGCTGGAGAGTATGGAACTCTGTCTGGGGACAGGTGAGCAGTCCACAGAGAGTTTGTGGGTCAGGGTTAAAGGGAATATAGCTATAGGACACATTACTGTGGGGATCTGTTACAAACCTCCTGATCAATGAGAACCTGTGGATGAAGCACTCTATAGACAGATAGGTAAAGCCTCACACGCACAGGCCCTTGTTCTTATGGGTGACTTCAACCAACCTGACATCTGTTGAAACGACGGTACAGCCCAGCACAAGAAATCCAGAAGGTTTCTTGATTGTGTGGAAGACAACTTCCTTCTGCAAGTAATAGAGGAGCCGACACGGGAAGTGCCATGCTGGACCTCGTGCTCACCAACAGGGAAGGGCTCGTTGGAAATGTGACGCTCCAGGGCAGCCTTGGTTGTAGCCATCATGAGATGGTCGAATTTGAGATCTTCAGGACAGTGAAAAGATTGTGCAGCAAGCTCACTGCCCTGGACTTCAAGAGAGCAGACTTTGGCCTCTTCAGAAACCTGCTTAGTAAGGTTCCATGGGGTATAGCCCTAGAGGGCAGGGGGGCCCAAGACTCTTGGTTGATATTCAAGGATCACCTACTGCAAGCTTAGGAGTGTTGCATCCCAACTAGAAGGAAGTGCAGCAGGAGGGCCAGGAGACCTCCTTGGATGGATAAGGAGGTCCTGAGGAAACTTAGAGGGGAAAAAAGAGTCTCATAATAAGTGGAAGCAAGGACAGGCAGCCTGGGAAGAACATAGGGATGTTGTCCACGAAGCTAGGGACCAGGTTACGAAAGCTAAGGCCCAGTTAGAATTAAACTTGGCTAGGGATATTAAGGATAACAGGAAGGGATTCTACAGGTACATAGCAAATAAAAAACAGACTAGGGAGAACGTAGGCCCCCTCAGGAAGCTCTCAGGAGAACTAGCTACACAGGATTTGGAGAAGGCTGAGGTTCTTAGTGACTTCACTCAGTCTTCACTGGCAAAGGCTCTGACCACTCCACCAAGTCTTGGAAGGCAGATGCAGGGACTGTGAGAATGAAGACCTTGGGCACACTGTAGGAGAGGATCTGGTTCGAGACCATCTTAAAAATCTGAACGTACACAAGTCCATGGGACCTGATGAAATGCATCTGCAGGTCCTGAAGGAGCTGGCAAATGAAGTTGCTAAGCCACTGGCCATCATATTTGAGAAATCATGGCAGTCAGGTGAAGTTCCCGATGACTGGAAAAATAATAATATAACCCCCATTTTCAAGAAGGGTAAAATGAATGACCCAGGGAATTACAGACCAGTCAGTCTCACCTCTGTGCCTGGCAAAATCTTGGAGCAGATTCTCCTGGGAATCATGCTAAGGCACATGAAAAACAATGAGGTGGTTGGTGACAGCCAGCATGGCTTCAATAAGGGGAAATCCTGCCTGACCAACTTGGTTGCCTTCTATGATGTGGCTACAGAACTGATGGACAGGGGTAGAGCAGTTGATGTCATCTACCTGGACTTGTGTAAAGTGTTTGACACTGTCCCACACGACATCCTTGTCTCTAAATTTGAGAGACATCAATTTGATGGATGGACCATTCGGTGGATAAAGAACTGGCTGGATGGCCGCATGCAAAGAGTTGTGGTCAATGGCTCAATGTCCAGCTGGAGACCAGTAATGAGTGGTGTCCCTCAGGGATTGGTGTTGGGACCGGTTTTGTTTAACGTCTTCGTCAGTGACATGGACAGTAGGGTTGAGTGCACCCTCAGCAAGTTTGCCAATGGCACCAAGCTGTGTGGTTTGGCTGATATTCTGGATGAAAGGAATGCCACCCAGAAGGACCTTGACATGCTTGTGAGCTGGGCTTATGAAGTTTAACCATGCCAAGTGCAAGGTCTTACACTTGGGTCGGAGCAATCCCAGGCACAGCTACAGGTTGGGCAGAGAAGAGATTCAGAGCAGCCCTGAGGAGAAGGACTTGGGGTTTTTGGTTGATGAGAAAATGAGCATGAGCAGGCAGCATGCGCTTGCAGCCCAGAAAAGCAACCATATCCCGAGCTGCATCAAAAGGAGCGTGACCAGCAGGTCGAAGGAGGTGATCCTATCCCTCTACTCTGCTCTTGTGAGACCTCACCTGGAGTATTTTGTGCAGTTCTGGTGTCCTTAACATAAAAAGGACATGTAACTGTTGGAACAAGTCTAGAGGAGGGCCACGAGGATGATCAGGGGACTGGAGCACCTCCCATATGAAGATAGGCTGAGAAAGTTGGGGCTGTTCAGCCTGGAGAAGAGAAGGCTGCGTGGAGACCTCATAGCAGCCTTTCAGTATCTGGAGGGGGCCTATAGGGATGCTGGGGAGGGACTGTTCATTAGGGACTGTAGTGACAGGACAAGGGGTAATGGGCTAAAACTTAAACAGGGGAAAGTTTAGATTGGATATAAGGAGGAAATTCTTTCCTGTTAGGGTGGTGAGGCACTGGAATGGGTTGCCCAGGGAGGTTGTGAATGCTCCATCCCTGGCAGTGTTCAAGGCCAGGTTGGACGAAGCCTTGGGTGATATGATTTAGTGTGAGGTGTCCCTGCCCATGGCAGGGGGGTTGGAACTTGATGATCTTAAGGTTCTTTCCAACCCTAACTATTCTATGATTCTATGATTCTGATAGTAACCAAAGAAGCTGATGTTGGCTACCAGCCATGCCAGAGCGATATCTGAAGCTCCTGATTCCAAACAGAGCATGTTAACAGCACCAGTTGGAGAGCAGGGTCTTCAGCATCTGATTGAACTTGGCACCGTGAGCAGCTCATACTTTAACATCCGCTTTTCTGAGTGCAGAGGTAAGACCAGTGACTTTTCCTCTGTGTGAATTCCTTCCTCTTCTGTCAGCAAAGCTGTGTGTGATGCAATCAACTGTCATAAATATAAATACAATTCAGTCATTGCTTAGGACAGAGATACTTGTGTAGCCATTTCTCCACCAACTGGAGGAAATAACAGCACCGCAGCTTTGGTTCTCACCTCTGTTATTTCTATGGGATATTATCTGCTTTTTCATAAGGGCTTTTCTTTTTTTGTTTTGTAAGGTAGGCGAATTGACATAACAATGTTATAACTGCTTACAAATAGGAGTTTCATGTGTAAACTCTGTCTTTATTGTGTTTTCTGTATCATTAATCTACTATTATCTTTTACATGGAAGAATGCACTGCATAGTTCTAAAATTCTGCCTAATGCTTTCAAAATAGTCTTCAGCTGTTTCCATGCTGTTTCTTCAAACTAATGATACAATCTTTTTTTTTTTTATGCTCTTTGCTCATATTTTCCCGGTTGCAAACAAATTTGTTAAGAATTTTTTTTTTTCTTTAGATTTTCAAATCTTAATCACATTGGGTGGATGGAACTGGTAATGTGGCTTGACTTCTGTTCCATTACCGAGTAAGTAGATACCAAACTGGGATAAGAAGTGGATAGTTCAGAAGGAAGAGCCACCATTCAGGGATACATTAACAAGTGGCAAGATCTGCAAATCATGCAAATGTATGATGTCTAACAAGAAGAAATGTAAAGTCCTATGCTTGTCTTAGAATAATCCCAAGAAGAAGTACCACCTGGGAGATCAATGCCTGGGATTTAGATCTGCTGAAAAAGACCTGGAGGGGTGGTGGAGAGCAAGCTGAACACAAGTCAGCTGTGTTCCCTTGCAGCAATGAAGGGAAACTGTGCATTTGGCTTGTGTATCAGTAAGAATATATCTAGCAGATGAAAAGGTGTGATTATTTAGGCCACACATACAATAAAGTGTCCAGTTCTGGTCCAGCCTTAGAGAGACACAGAAAAATTGGAGAGAGCATGACAGAGATCTGCCAAGATGTCTGGAGAACTAAACATATGAGGAAAGTTTGAAAAATTTGGGACCATTCAGCCTAGAGAAGGAAAAGCTCACTTGAGATCTAATCACAGCCTGATAATATCTAAAAAGTAGCTACAGAGAAAGAGGAGCTATTTCCTTCACAAGGATGCCCAAAAAAAAAGGATGTGCACAGGGACAAAATCTATCCAAATTCATGAAATAATTCACCATTGTGAATAATTAAACATATTAATAAGTTACTTGGAGAACTAGTGGGATCTCCTTCACTGGAAATATTTGTACTTGGCTTGCCAGGGCCACAGGTAACCTGAAGTAAGACCCTACTTTCAACTAACAACCAGACCAGGTATTCTCTGGGGGTCCCCACCGTCCTGGGCTGTTCTGTGATTCTGGGACTCAAAGTAAAGCTCTGGCATAGAAGAGGAGGTTTGAAGAATCCTCTTAGGCCTTTAATCTATCAGGGGAGATGCCAGATAATCAGGATTAATGAATTTCAAAAATGTTTAGAAACTTTTCCAGTCTGAATCACACAGGCCTTGTCTGAGGCATCAGTCCTGGAAAAAAATTATGCTATGCTTATTGGCAGCACGGTTTAAATGCAATTTTGTCTTGTCATATTGAGATGAAATAATTGCTTGCGCATTCCCTGGTTACAAAAGGTTCAGTAACATTCTTGCCTGGCTCATTTGTTTTATTCTGTGCTAATTCTTTGGCAATGACAACAGGACCATATCCCCAATTTGTACAGTATGTAAAGCGTTTTTCCATCCAATAGAAAATATACCAAGGGTGTTTCATTAGTTGGAGTATAATTTTCTGCCTGTATCACAATCATTGATTCAGAGTAATTGCATGAGAGTTTGAGGCCCTAGTTATTCTGGCTGTGGCCATTTCATTGCTCGATTTAATCAACTTTGTATAAATATAAACCTAGTGGGTTTACATTTTTTTTTTAGAGGGGCAATATATGTTATTTTGGGAGAAATAGAAATAGAAAAATGTTTGATTTGAATAATCATATCAAAATGTCTTTCGTTTTGCAAGGCTTTTTTTCCTATCCATTTTCATTTCATATCATAAATGTTTTTGATAAAAGCCTTGTTTTTCCATGTCAAGACTTTATTTTTTTATTTATTTTTTTTTACTCCTTTTGCTATCTGTTCTACTTCTCACCTTTTATTACAAGTGAAAAAAAGGGAGGAAAACAGGTAACAACAAAGAAACAAAAACCCCTATAACAATGAAAGTGTGGAAACATCTTTTTTTTCCCCCTCACTTTAATGTTTGAGGAAACAACTTTAAAAGAAGTGCAAGAAGAAGAAAAGGGAACAAGAAGGGATTTGTCCGGCTTAATACTTTCGTGAACAACCTGGGTGGTGACATATATCTGCAAACTTACAAAGTCTGCAGGTGACCTGAATTGGAGAGGGCAGAAAGATATGGAGTGGATATGCTCAAGGGCAGGGTTGCTGTGCAGAAAAATCTCAGTGAGTCAGAGGGATGAATACACAAAGATCTTATGCAACAGAACGAGGACAGATGCTAAGTCCTGCCCCTGGGAAGAAAGACCCTTGGCAGCTACAGTCTGTGTACTGTGGGGAGAAACTGTGGAAAAGGCTCTGGGATCCTGGCTGGCACTAAGCCAAACATGAGCTAGCAGCATGCCCTGGCAGCACCCCCGGCTGCATTAGCAACAGCATCCTTCACAGATTGAGGGAAGGGACAGTCCCTCTTTAGACCACACCTGAAGTGCTGCCTCCCAGTAGAGAATGGACTTGGACAAACCAAGGCAATCCCAGAGGAATCCCCAGGATGGTCATCGTGGGTAGTACCAACCCTGTAAGAAGGTGCCAGGTGAGCTGGACTTGCTGCGGGCCCCCAGCAGGCACCTGCACCTACCTACAGGGAGGCTGCCAAGCCAAGGACCCCAGCTTTTCTCAGGATGATGAAGGACAGCAGGCAGGAAACACAGGAGGTTCAAGCTGGTCCAAGTTGTCCAGAACTGAAGCAGGTGGTCCAGGGAGCTTGTGCAGCCTCCATCCTTGGAGGTCTTTCAAGAAAAAGCCCTGAGTAACTTCGTCTGATCTAATTTCTAATGATGTTTTCAACATGAGCCTGTACCAGTGGCCTCCTGAGGTCTCTTCCCATCTATGTTGTTCTGTAATTTTATGATATGCAAAAAAAAGGGACTACATTAAATGGAAAAAAAAAAAAAAAAAGAGAAGTGACTTTAATACACTCTATGTGCACATATGCCGTCATTCCTCAAAGGAAATATATATCAATTTCTGCTTTTCTGCTTCAAGCGTCTAAAAAATGAAACAAAATTTTATATCCCAATAAAAATAGACAAAAAGTTTTCCACCACAATATTGTGTTTAAAATTAAAACAAATTCTGGAGAAAAAAAAAAAAAGCTTCTGTTCAGTTCCAGTTTTTGAGTGCTTACTAAAGCCACTGAAAATCTTATTGGACTCCTGTCTTGCAGTTAGACTAATGATACACAGTAAGATGATCATGAATATTCTGGAACAGGATCAGACCCTTTCAGCTTGGTGTCACTGTGTGCTCTGGCTGTGACCCAGATTCTCCTTTTTTCTCAAACCCTAAGTGGCTTCTTTACATATTTGTATTGCAAAGCATGCACTCACACCGCATGAAATCCTGTACCTCTGAATCTTTTTGCAAGCAGTTGTATTTGTAAATCCCAGTGAGCTAAATATTTTTGGTGAAGTGGAACAAGACCCAGCTTTCCAAAATAAATATACTGAATCTTTGAGTGAAGTGTTTTTTGTTTTCATGTTGTTAATTCAAATGGTAACATTCAGCTGCCCAGTGGAAACTGATAACATTTCAGATGATTTCCTGGATTTCATAGATTTTTCACAGCTGGAAAACATTAAAAAGTACCCCAAACCAAACAAATTGAATAAAGTTTAAAGGAAATGCTCCCATTTTTGAGTGATAAACCATTCACTTGAGTTCATTCCACTGTGGAGTGCATCAGGCTCTGGAAAGTTAGACAGATGGCATTGAAATGATATCTTGATGATTGCTTCTCACAACTTCTTTTTAGATATTTCATGATTATTTTTTTAACAGAGTATGATTTTTATGGAAGCCTCCCTCACTGAGTCATTTGCAAGCTAATTATTTCATTCTTACAAGAAATGTGTGGTGCTCTGAAGACAATTACCTGAATATATGATACTGCTCTCAGTTTATGCACGGATTTCACACAGACATTCTAGGGACATATGAGCTACTTCTTCTCTTCTTTCATATGAAAATGCCTTCCAAGCATATCTTCAATTTTATGTCATTTGCAAACAAGACTTTTCTAAGATCACTACCTACAGTCAAAAGGTAGAGAAAATGGAAAAATGAATTTCCCAGTGGAATTCTTCAGATGAATGATTTCATATTGTTATAATTTATTATACAAAGTCATAGCATAAAATTTCACAGGCTGATGTGAAATGACACTAGATTTCATTTCGCAGGGCCAATTTATATTGACTGAAAGGTGTCCTGAGACTTCTTGCAAACTCATGCATCCTCTTTATGTCTAATGCTTTACACTTTCTCTCTGCAAAAAATCTATAACAAAAAGATTGAAAGAAAATGTCTATTTTTTTTTTTTGTGACCACAGAATTTAAACCCATTTTCCACTTCTGTCATTTCTGTTAAGGAGAAACTTATCTGAATGTATAAAAAAGAATATTGGTATCTTTTAACACCCATGCCTCATACTGTGTCTGTGTATAAACTGGTACCTTTTTGACAAAATCTGATGGATTGTTATTTTTGCATTCATAGGTCAATATCTCATATGAAAAAGTTTCAAAAATTCTTCAGAGAGTAAGTAATACAAAGCTATCCTATATATCCTAATCTATTTTCTGGTTTTATCCATCACTTTTTGAGACCGTTAGCAGGAAAAATATGATGTAAGCAGTTATTTGTTTGTGTCATTAAGAATATATTTTTTAAATCTTCAAATTTTACAGGTTTTCCTTTGGCCAGTAGCAATTCTTCTAATGCTTTCTGATAGTCACAGGGGAAAACTGTTCACTTCATAAATGCTAAATCAAATCAGGATCAGATCAATTAATTGATTTCTTAATAACTTGTAAAAAACTGGCAGTGAGCGAACCATGCATTCAGGACTGATATCACTAATAAGGTACATAATCTGCAATATTAGCTTCTTGCAAAACAAATAATCACAAACAAAACGTAATAATAGTGGGAATAAGAATATGAATGAGAATAATAAACCCCCAACAATTTCCAAAACATTATTCTGTAACTATACACACACACACACACACAATTATGTTCACAGATTGCTTCCATCATAGGACAGGTGGGCTACCAGAAACTCCCCACCATCCTGAGCATGAGGGCTGCCCTGTTTGCATTCCCCTCCTGTGGCAGACATGGAAGCCCAACCTCTTTGTACCCCTCCCATCCCCTGCAACCTACCAATGCACACACACTGATGAGAAAGGGCCCTATGAGGTTGTTTATACACACCTGGAGTGAGTCCCTACTTCTGTCCACAGCCTGTGGGAACAGCCACTGGCTGGTGGCAGGCCCTCTGATGGCGTTGAACAGATATGCTGCCCCCTCTGGCCTGGGCAGCGACAGGACAGGGTGACTTCTGGCAGTGCCGAGTTTCACTTCTACCCTTTCCACTGCAAAGTCTCTCCCTCCAGTTACAAATATTCATGTTCCTTTTATGCTACTCCCAGTGACTCTTTCTTTGTATCAAAAACCTCTTTATAATTCCCCCATTACTATTCAATGCAGCTCATCAAGTGCATGCGAATGTTCCAAAAACCAGGTTTCTGTATTCAGTATGTACATGCACACACACATCCCTGCTGCTCACACTGACAGTCTTACCAGAACAGGCCATTTGCCAAAGGTGGGCTGTGCAGGCACCCCAGTAGTGATCACCGCAGGAGCAACGTGAGAGTTGGTAGGTGTATTCTTCTTTGCTGAGCTGGAAACTGGAGGGATGGCAGAGCCCAAAGAGAGGTGGTAAATGATACACCAGAAAATCCTTGTGGTTATCTCCATATCAAGAACTGAGAAGTGAAGCAGATATCACACTTGACTGGAAGGCATAGATTTTTAAAAATCTTCAGGTCTTCAAAGTAAATGTAATGTACTTTGTAATGACTCGCAAATTTCCTTCTAACACACATCAAACATCTTTTAAAACTCATTTCCATGCACGCTGCCAAAGTGAGAGGCTTTCCATCACTTTCCTAAAAGAACTTTCCATTTTCTTATAGGTATCATTGTTAAGAAGATTGTTTATTTCCTTCATGTTTAATTTAAATTTGCTACTGCATTTTACCCTTAAATCCTATTCCATTTGCTCCATATAATTTATTCCTAAATGATGATTGTCCTTTTTCCTCTTTGGATTTTCAGGGATGCAGGAGGTGTAACTTGAGGATTAACACATTTACCAGTAGGGTTTTTTAATTTACTGAAATCAGGCCCACTTGTGAACCAGTCCTTTCCTTATTCTGGTTTAAGATGTATCATGGTGTCTTAGATTTGATATGATATAGCAGCCATTTTTCTCAAGGTTGTCTCTGTTTCGTTCTAGAAACTCCCTTGTTAATAATAATGTGTAAGTCTTCACCTCCAAAGTAAAAGCTAAACCTAGTATCACAGGATAGTAGGGTGGCTTGAGTTGTAAGGAAACAAAGGTCATTTAGTGCAATTCCTCTGCCATGGGGAGGGATATCTTTTACTGGCTCAAAGCCCTGTCCAACCTGGCCTTGAACAGTTCCAGGGATGGGACATCCACAATTTCCCTGGGAAACCTGTTCCACTGTTTCACCATCCTTACTGTAAAAAATTATTTCTTATATTCAGTCTTTTATACCTTCATATCAACCCTGTTTCAGGTTAAAACTGTTACCCTTTGTCCTGTCACTACAGGCCTTGTTGAAAAGTGTCTCTCCTGTTTTTCAGGATAGAAGGGAGTTTGACTGAGATATAGGAAGAAGGTTGTTTAAATCTTGATTCTGTATATTAATCTCCACTGCACTTGAAGTATGGAGCCTGAGGCTAAAATGGGGGAAGCACACCAAGAATGCAGGGCATAAACAGGGGTGCCCCGTTAGCAGAGCTTGACTCTGCATCTAAATCTGCTTTTACATTTGCAGTAAATAAAGAAGAATAAATGAGTTCATTGGATAATACACGTTGGAAGATATACGGCTGCTGTGTTTTTGTTTTAGTAAATAACTATTCTCTAGAACCACATTTTCCATTAATTATCATCATGGTAACCATATTTCAAACATATTTCATTTTCTCGGCCTAAATTTCATAACTTGATATTTATAAACATATTATTTAAAGTTGACTAATGAGCTACCATTTTCCACAAAGGATAAATGATTCCCCAGTATAAGCAACACAAGAATATCAAACTTAGAGCAAAGCACTAATGTACAAATGGGGTTTGTCCAGATGCTTCCAAATCTGAAACCACAGGGGACTGGTTGAAATGCCAGCTGATGTTTTTTGCACTTGCTAATTGCCATACATACTGTTGAATATTGTGTTGTTTCATTTTGTCTGAAAGATCTGTAGTAGCCAGCTTTATTCTCAGGGAGGATCAGAGTGTTCCTAAATTTTTCTTAAACACGACTGGATTTTGCAGTAGACTGTGTCCCCCACCACTCTTTGTTAAGCATTAGGTTTCCATTCATTACAATATCTCTTTATAGAGATTCAACAATCACACAAATTGCTCTGCACAGGCTCTTTTAATTTCTCCATTTAGCTGGACCCAGGAAATAGGGAAGGTAGGACAATGGAAGCAGAATCCAAGGGCTGGGGGTGGGTGCTGGATCACAGTGGCCTGATGAAAGAAATTGCAACTGTGTCAGTCCAATTTATTTTATGCATAGAAGCAAACTTTCATATCGTATTAGTATGGGCAGATTAGAGGTCTAAATTGGTGGACTATAGCCCAGTCACTAAAACCCCACGGTAAAGCAATAATGTGTTGCACATGCTGCTGTTGTGTTGCTTCTCTTCTATTCACATTAATTTAATCAAAATATAAGAGCTACTTTGTTGGCATTATCAAAGAAAGTAAATAAAAAGAAAGTCATGATAAAAATAATTATGTGATAATAGGGTTTAATCTACTCAACTTGGTCTCACCTTGAAAATAAGTGAGGAAAACAGAAAATGCAATTCAAATACTTTTTTTTCAGTAAAGAAATAAATAGCTGCTGTGACACTTAATATGTACTAAGTAACTAGGGATTTTACAGGAAATTCAGTAAAAACTGGCTCAAGGCATAGCTGCCTGTAGGGCCCCTGGACATATTTCCCATAGCACAGTAGCTATCTCTTCTTTATTTTTTTTTTCTTCCTTTTTTTTTTTTTTGTACAGTGCATGTTTCTTATCTGCTGATCTCCTCCATTGCAAGACTGTAACTTATACTGGGATGACTTGGCTTTCAGTAAAATTTTGTTTATCTCTTCATATCACAAGAGTTGGTAGGAATTCACCTTATTTACCCCAGATGTGCTTTAATTTTAGCAGTAGATGCCTTCAGCTTCATCAAGGACAGATTTTTCTACAGAATGGGTCTGTAGAAGTGATCTCCTAAATGTCCTTCTGTGTTGCCTATATCCTCTCAGTTGCTATTAGAAGGCTAAATATGGGAGATGAATATATGGGTGCCCACCGATTCCCAGTATCTTGCATGTAGGTCACATAGCATTTGGTAAGGAAGGCTTGGAAAGGTGTCAGGAGAGTAGAGACATGGCATGTCTTATACTAGGTCACTAAGACTTAGATGTGAAAGGCACCTCAATAGTGTTAGGCCTGTAGTAGAATTTCACAGTTTTAATGCATGTACGTTATTAGGCACACAGATATGAACATTAATGAATATGGTTTTAACATTTTCACCCATTACTTCATGAGTGTGTATTGCTTTTCCCTTTAGTAAAAGTGAAATGTTTTCCATACCATAGGAAAGGACTCAAGGTGTCCTAGGAAATGCCAGCTAGTTCAGCAGTCTCATGTGATCCCTGTGGAGAAATGATGGCCTCTTTCCTTGACTCTCCCCCATTTCCTCCTTTCTTTGTGCTCACTCTCAAAAGGAATTGTATTGCTGTACTAAATATGAAAGAGTATTTTGAAAAGAATCATTCCCCCATATGTAAGATGAAGGACTAGATGACCTAGCAAGTGCTTCTTATTTCTCTTGCAGGAGGGAAAATATATAAAGACATCTTCCACTGCTTCTTGTTTATAAAGACACCAAAATTGTTGATTGTCAGTGTTGAATATATTTATTTAATGTGGTTTGCTGTTTTGTTTTGTTTTTTGGTTTGTTTGGTTTTTTTTCCTCAGATCTTCTGTATATGTGAATATCCAGACATAGACTACCTTTTAGTCTCTAGTCATGGACACAGGTGGAATCTTTTATGAATTCAACCTTCTATTTGTTGGTTTTCCTTTGCTGTTTTGCAGTTTTATTTGACATAGTGAAAGACAGAAGACAGAAATAAAAACAAGTCATGTAATGCAGCACTTTTTCCTACTCTTTAGCAATGCTTTCCTATCTTGAAGGTTTAGGGAAAATTAGAAATTATGTGCTATAAAAATCTCTTGTGTAAGCTGTTCATACTCACTGTGCTCTGAGAATTCACCTCTGATGCTGCAAGCTCCAACTTTATACACAGAAGGATTCAGCTTCCAGCAGCCAATATTGAGCTCATCATATCTTTTTAAATTAGTCTGGAAAAATTCCCCAATTATGCATATGCCTGCTTTTCTAACCCATACACCAGAGGGTTAGGTTGGCTCCATAAATTCCTTGAGAACTGACTTCTCTCACTCTCTCTTCCCGCTGGAACATGTGTGTGAGATATCTATTTGTCAGCTGGCAAAAGGAAGATGAAATACCTCTGTGACACTTATTCACAGATGCACAGTTACCATGTGTCATCTGCTTTCCACCGAGGACCAAGGACTAGAATGGCAAAACTATGTAGGCATCTAGCTCGCACTGTAATTGACCATTTCAGGGGTTACAAATAACTGCCCCAAATCTCTTCAGTTTATACTTGCACGCTATTTAGATTTCTGCTGAAATTGCTGTGTAAATATTTCAGGATTTGAATTTCTTCACATAGAAGAAGAAAATATAGAGCAAGAGGTGCAGAAATGGGGAAAGAACATATCTGATAGAAGTGACATTCCTGAGAACTAAAACGTGTTGATGGTCATGGTATATAAGTAGTTTTGAAATAAATGCAGGTTTTTCAAAAACAAAGCTCATGTTCTAATACGTTTTTTGAATAACGTTAGGGTAAGAAAAGTAAGGTAAGGCTGAATTTTTTTTACAAGCTTTGTTATACTTTCTATAACCTCATGTTCACAGGATACAGTGAATACAAAACTTCTTTCTGAAGCTCACTACATTATGTATGAGGGCAATAATCTCCAAAAATATTTGCAATGAGTAGGATTTTTCCCACATAGGCTCACTGAATGTCATACCATTTGTGTTTTAAGAGCCTAAACTGGATTAAAATATTGCATGTGATAAATTGTGAGTAGTAATTTTTAAAAAAGGGTAGAATGAAGCAGAGGGATTAAAGAGTTATCTAGTGGGAGAGTTTTGACTGGATTGAGATGGGGAATTGAGAAACAAAGGATGCACATAGAAAGTCAGAGTAAAGTTAGAACAATTCATAGAAGGGAGGTGTCCTTGGAGTTGATGATGAAGCAGCTTACACAGTGACAAGGCTGCATAGCTGATCATTCCTGCATTCTGTTTTCTCTGGTATGTTAGTATAAATCTATAGTAAAAGCAATAATATTTTGTCCTAAGGGATGATATCTCTGAAATAAATATTGTCTTCTAGCTTAGGTACAGATCATTACTCCACCCAAAAAGATTGCCCTGAAGTAAATCCTCAGTGGACAGAGGAATGATCATTATTCCACTCCCTGGTTCATGCTATGGGAAAGGCTTGTGAGTGGCACAAGGGTAGCACTAAAGGCAGCACTGAACACTGACTGCACCTCACTCAACTCATTTTCTAACTGGACCTTTCCAAGTCTTTGCAATTATCAATCTAAAAGGAAACAATAGCAAAAGTTATCATATACAGTTTAAACTCTATTAATCTTGATCTTCAATTGTCATACATCCATAATTTTATGTTAGCTGAAATTCTAGCTGTATTAAACATTTGATCCATGCCCGTTTTAACTTTTCAACTCTTAAGTTTCTTTGATTGAACGATGACCACAGTGCGTCTATTTGTTGTATCAAAAATGTAGAAGAAATAGAACTGCTTAAAGCAAGCCTCTCAAAAGTATCTGCTGTGCAATAAAATTGAAAATTGCTGCATTAAAAACCACTTTATAAGTATAATCTGTTTTCCATTGTTCATTAATATATACTATAAAAATTTGGATTTATGCACATTAACTTCCAGAATCAGGTGTATTGCTCTGATTTATGTATGCTGCATAGAAATTTTATTTAAAAATCTTAGAGTGCTGATGTAGTATGTCAGTATACAAATCTTCCTTTTGTTTTAGCTTTCTGATTAATATACACAAAATTTCATGATATGTATGGATTATGATGTTATAATACTGTAGTTACTATAACAAGCATTAGTGCAATAAAACACGCAATAGTTAAGGGACAAGGATCAAAGTAATCAATGATTTCTGCAGACTGCACCTCCAGCTCATCTTTATCTGGTGTAATTCAAAATAACTTTTTCACTTCAGGAACTTTTTCTGTCTCACATCATTTATGAATCTTGCTCTTTAGTCATAATATGCAAATATAATTAGAAGCATTATATCTCAAATGGTGTAAGGAAAGGAGATGTTATATCACAGGAATACTTTTCTCTTTGATCTCAACTTTTCATGATCCTCATTTGCTAGTCATCAAGGAAAATATACCTAGCAGAGACATGCTGTTACAGATGCTCTCATGAATGTTTTGGTACATTAGCATATACTTAATTTCAGAAAAGTAAGATGTTCTGATATTCATCAGAATAAAAAAAGAAATCATAATACAATTTTAGGTCATAACTCACTGTTATGTTCAGTTTGCCCATGAATTCAACTACTGTATTACTAATCTTTCCTATATAATATAATACAGTATGATGTAATAAACAATCTCTTTTTGATTTAAGTAGGTAATATGAGTTAGTTAAAAAAACAAACATAAAATAATCCTTCTATGCAAGAAGAGATATTAAGAGAGTTCAGGCAAAAATACTGGTTGAGAATTTTTTCTCAAAAAGCAACTACCTCCTTTTAAAAATCCATTTCACAGCCTAAGAGCCCAAATAGCTGAGTGTGTTATGGGCAGCTGTAAATCCCCCAGATTATGAGGACTCTCCTCTCTAACAGTGTGCTCAGAGATTGATGTAAGAGCAAAATATCTCCCATTCCCAAACAACTATATCTTATCTAAAATGGTCAAGGAAACTAAGTCATATTCCTGACCCATAAAAGATCATATAAACTCAATTTACTCCTCCTTTTTGTGTATAATTTGTCTGGATTATTGTCTCTAAACACTAATTTTGCACAGCAGAATTTCCACATAGAATAGTAGAATCATAGAATAGTTAGGGTTGGAAAGGACCTTAAGATCATCTAGTTCCAGCCCTCCTGCCATGGCATGTAATCAGTTCTTATATGACTGAATATATTTCTCTTTACTCAAAACAGGGAGCTGACCATGCTCAGAAAGACAGGAAGAGCATAATGTTCTTCTATATATCATTTAATAAAATCACAGAATAGTGAGGAAAATGTTTCAACAAATTAACACTTCAGAAACAAGCAAAACTTAAGTTATCCTATCTCAGTTAATTTCCATGGTCTAACTGAAAAAAAACACCAGTGACAGCAAGATGTTATTTAACTCCTGTTTTCCATTATACTGTCTTTTGTACTTAGGAACTTCTTCCTGATCCCATATAAGCTTCCTATATACTTATATACTCCTCTATTTTCTGTAGGCATCTGAATTGCTTTGACTGATTCTAAGCCCTGGGGCAGATCATCTGGCAGGGATATGTGTAATTCTTCCATTCCTTGCTGCGTAAATAAGTGCCTCTACTATGGGAGTTGCAGGCTTCCTATAATGACCAAGTGTGACAGTTCCTCTTCTTTTCATTAGTGGAAGTGGCAGTGACAGAAACTCTTTATAAGCCCTTCACTAATGTGGCTGCAGATGTAGTACATCTCTACTACCTGTAGGTCAGCTGGAATTGCTGAGCATCATCAAGTCTTATTTGTTAGACTAAACTTGAGGTCCTGGCAAAAATATTTCTGCAGCCAAAAAGAAAGTAGCACAAAATATGTGTGTTTGTCTCATGCAGCTTTAATTAGCAAGGGTAGCTATAACAGAACTCAATATGGTGGTGGTGTTTTTAATGTGAATTCTTGGCTGAAAACAGTGAGACTTCTTTAAACGTTGTGCCAACTTACATTTTTCCACTAAGAAGTTGTCACAGAACCAATAAATTAAGGCAAACAAAATTTATTGTTCAAACTCAGTTATACGTTCCACCAACATTAATTACAGCTTCAGGATGTCACATGGACTTGTCACTACAGTGCTGATTCTTAAACTTTATTGTCAATGATCCAAAATGTGCAATCACTCACCCAACTTGGGAGGGCACTCAACCTCGAAGAGTTACCTTGGATGGTGTCCTGACCCAATGGGGGAGTCCCCAACTGCAGCCCAGCTACTCTGAGGAGGATCAACTCCAAACGGCTGCCTGCAGAGCTGCTTTTATAACCTGGTCAAATCTGAGCTGTGGTCAAACATGCTCATGTAGCCCTGCTATGGACTCAGGACACAGCTTCCTTGTCCCCGTGGCCACTGACCACCACCATTGTGGGTGGGACAAGAGCTGTGCATGTGGGGAGCTCTCATGGACTGTTGGGGGGAAGTTTTTGTCAGGTCCTTGTCAGGGCTTTTGTCAGGGTGGGTGTACCTGCTACAGCAGTCTTTAAATTCCCTTCTGTCTTGTAGATTTTAATGTCTCCTGTATCAAATTCAGAACTTCATGTAACTGTAGAAAAATAAAAGTGATAGCCATAAATTATGCATTCATAGTGCTTTGCTTAGAGGCTTGGCTAACAGCACCTCACAACAGCCATTTCATGCAATCTTTTCTGGCACCTTCACACATGATTTCAGGACCAAAAATTTTTCAATCATCCAAAGCATTAATTAAACAAAGTAAAAAAAAAAAAAACACCAAAAATCCCAAATTACATCCAAATGACAACTGTTCCTTTGTAAGCATGAGCTGATAATGCAAACAATGACTTGAGCAGAAAACATGATTTCTGGGAAATATATATCCGTAATATAGAAGTAGAATATTCCAGTAGAGAGTGCAATAATCCTGCCCTGCCAATATTTTCTAGATTTGGTCATGCGTAACCACGCACCCACAAGTGCTATCTGAGACCTAAGACCAGATTCCAGTGATTCCTGCAAGGGTTAGTTTTAAAAAATCAGCACTGCTTTTGTGATAGAGCTCATTTTCAGCAGTTTTCCATGATTCAGAACTGCAGGCTTCAGAAAAGCCAGATGTCAAAGCCTCAGAATCCTGATCATAATATCTGGAGGTGCCTATCTGGGGTTCAGCAGTAGTAGTCATTTTTCTCCTTCTTAGTAGCTGGTGCAGTGCTGTGTTTTTGACTTTCAGCCTGGGAACAGCACTGATAACACCAATGTTTTTAGTTGCTGCTCAGTAATGTTTAGTCTGACCAAGGACTTTGTGAGTCTCAAGCTCTCCCAGGGAGGAGGGGAAGCCAGGATGAAGCAGAGACAGGACACCTGACCCAAACTAGCCAAAGAGATATTCCACACCACAGCACTTCATGCCCAGTATATAAGCTGGGGGGCAGCTACCTGAAGGACTAGATCACTGCTTGGGTCAGACTGGGTATCAGTCAGTGGGTGGTGAGTGGTTGTGTTCTCTTCCCTTGTTATTTCTCTTATCATTATTGTTATTGGTGGTAGCAGTAGTGGTTTGTGTCATACTTTAGTTATTGGACTGTTCTTATCTCAACCCGTGGGAATTACACTCTTTTGATTCTCCTCCCCATCCCTTCAGGAGTGGGGGGAGGAAGGGGAGAGGGGGGAGCGAATGGCTGCATGGTTCTTGTTTCCGGCTGGGCTTAAACCACAACAGTGCCTAAAGTGGGAAGTTCCTCTCCTATTGCCCATCAATCACTCAGAAAAAGTACTGGATTGCATGATTACAGGAACTGGTCTTTTCTGGTCAGTGTCAACAGTGAGACTGTGGGAGAAAAGTGGGAATAAAATAAGAGATCTGGGGAGTGAAGAATCTAGAAGTAGAAGAAAACACTACATTTGGCAGTGAAAAGAATAAAGTGAAAAAAATGAAGAGAAGGAGAGCTTCCAGAAAAGCCTAAATTGAAGGGTAAGAGATTGGTGCATGAATAGACACTAATGGGGTGTGGAAGATAAAGAAAATAACATTATTATTTGCTCATATTCAGGCTGGCTTATGGATTATTTGAAGTGTATGAACACGTCTGGCAATGCATAAAATTGAAGCTTCAACTCTTAAATAGTATTTCAATGGAAGTAGATAATCCTTGTCTGTGATACTTGCCATATTTCAGATTGTCACCAAGAAAATCAAGTAAAAACATATATATGCTGAATTTATGTTTAACTTGCATTACTGCTATGCTGAATAATAAAAATCTAGAGTATCAGCATCAATATCAGGGTTTCTAATACTTGTTTGCTAAACACATTCAGACACAAGATCAATCACTCTTGAGACAAATAATTCCTCAATTAGAATTAGACAAAAATAGTATTTTCATTACAATTAGAAATGTTTTTTACCGTATTTTTTTTTGTAAATTCTGAAGACTTCCTTTTCCAAAAATATCAGTCTAAAAAGAACAAGACATTTTTACTTATCTGCATGCATGTGTGCATGTGTGTACATCTAGGGGTGTTGTGTCTTCATACAGCTGAAATTGGTATTAATGAAGAAAGTAATTCTAAAAATTTTTCTGATACTACTTACATATCCTGTATCCAGGGTAATTCAAGATACTTACTGAGTAAATGGTACACACTGAGTAAATAAAGAGTTGTTTGGTTAAAGTATATAATATCCCTGTGTGAAACCTATAATGCAAATTAAACAGGGTTTAATTCAATGACTTAAATCACTTCTGAAGTAAATCAAGCCAAATCAAATGAAGATTATAACAATTTTCTGTGACACTGTCCAGTTGGAGGTTCAACCCAGATTATCCACGACACTTTAATATCTAATTCAGAATGATTTTTCTGAGTATCCTTCCATGTTGGGGCAAGCGCTTTGAATTGACCAGCAACATGAAACTCTGAAGGCTGCCCAAGTAGTCAACACTCCTGCACTGTCAAAATTGCCTTCTGCCTGTTGATCACCACAGCAGAGGGGGATGCTAGAGGAGGCAAAGCTGTTTCAGCAACATAATACAGTTTCAGCAAGATGGCATAGTTTCAACAATATAACAGAGCATGCTGACAGATTGTATATATGAGTTCTGCCATTCCAAATACACCTGCAGTTCCTTTTAAACCAGGAGACTGCTGGTAAAAAGGCTTAAAAACTAAGCTAAGAAGACAGAAAAACCCTTAAATAGCATTCAATGAAATTGAAGTGCTACAATGGGATATAGCCCTAGAGGGCAGGGGGGCCCAAGACTCTTGGTTGATATTCAAGGATCACCTACTGCAAGCTTAGGAGTGTTGCATCCCAACTAGAAGGAAGTGCAGCAGGAGGGCCAGGAGACCTCCTTGGATGGATAAGGAGGTCCTGAGGAAACTTAGAGGGGAAAAAAGAGTCTCATAATAAGTGGAAGCAAGGACAGGCAGCCTGGGAAGAACATAGGGATGTTGTCCACGAAGCTAGGGACCAGGTTACGAAAGCTAAGGCCCAGTTAGAATTAAACTTGGCTAGGGATATTAAGGATAACAGGAAGGGATTCTACAGGTACATAGCAAATAAAAAACAGGCCAGGAGACCTCCTTGAATGGATAAGGAGCTGCTGAGGAAACTTAGAGGGAAAAAAGAGGCTTATAAAAGGTGGAAGCAAAGACAGGCAGCCTGGGAAGAATACAGGGATGTTGTCTCGAAAGCTAGGGACCAGGTTAGGAAAGCTAAGGCTCAATTAGAATTAAACTTGGCTAGGGATGTTAAAGATAACAGGAAGAGATTCCACAGGTACACTGTGAATAAAAAACAAACTAGGGAGAACGTAGGCCCCCTCAGAAAGCTCTTGGGAGAACTGGCTACCCTGGATTTGGAGAAGGTTGAGGTTCTGAATGACTTCTTTGCCTTGGTCATCACTGGCAAATGCTCCTACCGCACCACTCAAGTCTTGGAAGGCAGATGCAGGGACTGTGAGAAAGAAGAACTTAGGCCCATTGTAGGAGAAGTTCTGGTTCAAGATCATCCTAAGAACCTAAATGTGCACAAGTCCGTCGGACCTGATAAAATCCTTCCTTAGGTCCTGAAGGAGCCTGGACTTACGCAGCGTTCAGCACTGTCCTACATGACATCCTTGTCTCTAAATCAGAGACATCAATTTGATAGATGGACCACTCAGAAGAACTGTATGGATGACTGTGTGCAAAGAGTTGTGGTCAATGGCTCAATGTCCAGTTGGAGACCAGTAATGAGTGGCGTCCTTCAGGGATCAGTGTTGGGACCTGTCTTGTTCAACAACTTTGTCAGTGACATGGATTGCAGGATTGAGTTTGCCGATGACACCAAGCTGTGTGGTTCGAATGATATGCTGGAGGGAAAGAATGCCATCCAGAGGGATTTTGACATGCTTTTGCGGTGGGCTGAGCCCCTCTGAGATTCTTCCATGCTCAGGTGTGGCAGATTAGGTGATTTTTTAGTGGAAAAACAGTTCTGGGGGTCTCTGTTTCCTCCCCTAAACCCTGTGTGTACTGCTCTGTTGCAAGGGCCTCTCTCTCTGTGATCTACTGCCTGGGGCTGGGCTGGCTACAGCCCCATAGAGGCGAAGACGGGAGGGCAGGAGGTGTGCTTTTGAGACAAATGTCCAAACCATACAAACACTTGGCAAAATATTAAGGGGACATCAGGGCTGGGCAACAGGTGAGGGGGGACCTACAACCCTGCACCTTGGGGTGTACATGTCAGAAGAGTGCCTTTGCTCCACTCTAATGCCAGTTTTCCTCTGGAGACCATGTGTTGCCGTATTTTGCCTTTCTCGGAGAACAAGGTGGACTGAAGAGTTCTAAATTACCTTTGAGGTTTTGAAATTTGGAGCAAAGCTCAGGATACTAGCAAAATGAAACTTTTCATCTCTGCTACCACCTATCGGGATTTAAATACAAGGAGACTGTGTGTGCTCTGAGCACCATTTCATAAGAACGTTGACAATAGCCACCAAGTTTCCAATGCAAATACATTTTGGGTGTGGTCTTTGGATGAACTGCTCTTTGTTAGATCCAATTTCATGATCCTATCTGGCACAAATGTTGTCAGAAGTTCATGAACCAGCAAGGTTCTAGCCTTCCCTCTGTTTACCTGACTGTTTTTTCCTTGGCTTTGGTGGAAATTGTGTGTATCAATGTGTCTCTGTTGCTTGACAGAGCACAATCACAAGATGATGTTTTATGGGTAAGTATCACTTCATCTTCATCTGGTGTATCTATAGTGCAATTCCCAATCAATTTACACACTCACACCTCTAAGCACTGATTTTTCTCACAGTATCATTAGATCAAATCCCTGGCAGTTTCTGCCTCATATTGTTCCTCAGTCTTTATTAGAAAAGATGAAGTGAGATGTCAAAGGTCTTGGGTCCACTATTTTTTGAGATGCTGAAATGCTGTCTGTGGACTGCTTTCACCTCCATCAAGGTCCAGAACTTATCAAAGGTAATTTCAGCAGGATGACTTTACAGTGAGTTTTTCTTGTCTATCTGGCTTGTGCCTATCTTTAGAGTATTTTATAGAAGTGTATTTAAATCTATTATAATTTGAATTAGACATCAGTTTCAAAAGAAAAATATCTTTGGTCATTCCTGTTTCTACTGGAATACTGAGTGTAATCGTAATTGATTTTTAATGAAGTGGTTCTTATTAAGGATTCTATTTTTCCATGTTTATCCCTTATGTCGAATGCAAATGTTAGTCTAGCTCTGTACAATACTTGCTGTATGTCAAAAAAAATATGAATACTTTGTAAAGTAAATAAGTGGGTTTTTTGTTAGAGAAATAATGTTATTTCTTGGGCTATGGAACCTGTACTTTTTAGGTTTTTTTTTAGTAAAAAAAAAAAAGGAAATGTATATTTAAACATCTATAACAGAGTTTTAAAAACTAGGCAATTTAATCATTTCATAAACCATTTACATTTATTTTTCAGTACTGTTACGAGTATCATGTGCAAATGCACAGATGAAAAAAGAACATACATTGTTTAACAAAGAAATAGATATTCAGTTTAATACACCTGGAAAAGGAAAGATTTGGGGTTTTTTTGCTGGTAGCTTGTTGGTTGGTTTTTTTTTTCTTTTTCTTCTAACAATCACAAATTGGCTGAAATATTGTATAAATTGAAAGCACATGCCAGATACTTATTTTGACCTTGAGGATTCACCAGTCTGATTTTAATGTATTTGAACATTTTACTTTTGTAGGGGGAAAAAGGTCAGTTCCAACAACCTTTATTTAATTTGAACACAATTTCACTGAAGCTTAACAAATACTGCTTCTACTACTGACAGAAGCTCAGTTTGCTCGCACTCTTTATTAATTACAGAAATCATGCACAATTTTATTCCAGAAAGCCACTCTCTCCTGCAATTAAGTAAACAGAATAAAATTGGAGAAAAGGGAGTGTAACAGGAATTTAGAACAGAATAAAATGTGTCACTGTTTTACATTTGTGATGGTAAATCGTTTCTACTTTTGTCATATTTGATCACAAGTAATATTTACCAAAGTTGCAGATGTTTATAAACTACTTAATTGGTATCGACATACGTCTATGGACAAGCAACTCAAGAGGAAACTCTTGTAATACATAACATAACTATATAGTACTCAGAATTTGTGTTATAAAACTGTATCAAGAAATCAATGGCATGTCTGGATGGAACTGGGACTTGCCTAATTTGTTCTTAGAATTTTCTAAGAGACAGAATATCTATGGACTCCCTTGGACTGTATATTAAAGTGCTTAAATATTCTTACTTTTAGAAATTTTATCTTATATTCAAAATCTTCTTCGGCCTAAGTCTGGCTGTGTCCTGGGGTTAGCAGTAGCAGTCAATTTTTCTCCTTCTTGGGGACCTTTCTCCTTCTAAACCCAGGACAGGCTGATACTGCTTATCCTGTTCAGAAGAGTTCATGGACAGTGTTTTATTTCTTTCATCTTTCCATCTTTCTTTCATCATGTCCATGTCCCATCTCCTCCAGATTAAACAACTGCAGTTCTTTTCCTCATAGATCGTTGTTTTTAGATCCTGCAGCAAGTGGACTACACTGAATGATTCCCAGCTTTGCAACTATTTTTAGCCTACATGATCCTTATGCAGCAGGTAAACAAAAAAGTCATGCTGAAAGGCAGAGCCATATTTGAATGAAGATGTGTGTATTGCAACTGGAACTCAGTCTTTATTTTGTAGAACTTTAGACTTTGTATTTGTTTGTTTGTTTGCTTGGATGTTCTCTAACATGCTAGTGTTTGGAGTTTTACTCCCTATCTTGACTTAATAACAGTATCACTATAATACTACGTGAGTCTCATCAAGTTGACAAAAATAACTACTCTTAGTATGATGCCATATGACAACAATTCAACACATTGGATTCTTTGATAACGGCTGGTTTTATAGGGCACCAGTCTGGACAATGACAAGTGAGAAAGGTTTGTCTCACAGAGGGAAAAGGATGCTGGGGCACGAATTAGCAGGGCTCATTTGGAGAGCTTTAAACTAGATTCGAAGGGGGATGGGCTTGTAGCTGGGCTTGCCCCAGTGGGGCAGCGCTCCAGAATTAATGAAGACTGGGAGGCCTCCTACAATCCTAGGGTGAAATCGGTGTGCTCAGCTCGCTCCCTGAAATGCCTGTACACCAATGCGCGCAGCATGGGAAATAAGCAGGAGGAGTTGGAAACCTGTGTTAAGTCAGGAGATTATGATCTGGTGGCAATTACAGAGACGTGGTGGGACAGCTCACATGACTGGAATATAGTCATGGAAGGCTATGTCCTTTTCAGGAAAGACAGGCCAGCCAGGCGGGGTGGTGGGGTTGCTCTTTATGTGCGGGAGGAACTACAGTGCACCGAGTTCTGTCCAGGGACAGATGATGAGCGAGTTGAGAGTCTGTGGGTGAGAATTAAGGGGCAGGCTGGCAGGGGGGATACTGTTGTAGGTGTCTGTTACAGACCACCAGATCAGGGTGAGGAAGTTGATGAGGCCTTCTACAGGCAGCTGAGAGCGGCCTCACAGTCACAGGCCGTGGTCGTCATGGGGGATTTTAACTTCCCTGATGTTTGCTGGAAGGACCACTCGGCAACCCAGCCACAGTCCAGGAGGTTCCTCCAGTGTATGGATGATAACTTCCTCCTGCAAATGGTGGATGAGCCGACCAGGAGAGGAGCGCTGCTGGATCTCATCCTCACTAACAAGGAGGATCTGGTTGAACCAGTAAGGGTTGAGGGCTGCCTTGGTTGCAGCGACCACGAGATGGTGGAATTCAGGATCTTGTGTGGCAGGACTAGTAGAATAGCAAGTAGAATTGCAACCCTGGACTTTAGCAGGGCAAACTTTGGCTTTTTCAAGCAATTGCTAGGGGAAATCCCATGGGCAGGGCTGCTTGAAGGTAAAGGGACCCAAGATAGTTGGTTGACATTCAAGGACTGCTTTTTCCGTGCTCAAGATCGGAGCATCCCGACACGTAGGAAGTCAAGGAAGAGGGCCAAGAGACCTGCGTGGCTAAATAGGGAATTGCTGGGTATGCTCAAGTGGAAGAGGAGAGTTTACAGGTCATGGAAGGAGGGGCTGGCCACTTGGGAGGAATATAAGGCTGCTGCTAGAGGATGTAGGAAGGCAGCTAGGAGGACTAAGGCATCCTTAGAATTAAACCTGGCAAGAAGGGTCAAGGACAGCAAAAAGAGCTTTTTTAAATACATGGCAGACAAAACTAACACCAGAGGCGATGTAGGCCCACTGATGAACGGGATGGGTGCCCTGGTGACAGAAGATAAAGAGATGGCAGAGTTACTGAATGCCTTCTTTGTCTCTGTCTACTCTGCTGCGGGCAGTCCTGAAGAGCCCTGTACCCCTGAGACCTTAGATGAAGTCAGGTCAACGGAGCGGTTTGCCTTAGTCGATGAGGAATGGGTTAGAGACCAGTTGAGCAATCTGGACATCCATAAATCCATGGGTCCAGATGGGATGCACCCGCGGGTGCTGAGGGAACTGGCGGAAGTCATTGCTAGACCACTCTTCATCATCTTTACCAAGTCTTGGGAAATGGGAGAGGTGCCTGAGGACTGGAGGAAAGCAAATGTCACTCCAGTCTTCAAAAAGGGCAAGAAGGAGGACCCGGGTAACTACAGACCGGTCAGCCTCACCTCCATCCCTGGGAAAGTGATGGAACACCTTATCCTTGGTACCATCTTAAGGCATATCAAGGATAAGAAGGTTATGAGGGGCAGTCAACATGGCTTCACCAGGGGGAAATCATGTTTGATCAATCTCTTAGCCTCTTATGAGGAAATAACACGGTGGATGGATGATGGCAGAGCGGTGGATGTGGTCTACCTTGACCTCAGCAAAGCATTTGACACAGTCTCCCACAGCATCCTCACGGCTAAAATGAGGAAGTGTGGACTGGATGATCAGGTAGTGAGGTGGACTGCGAACTGGCTGAAGGAGAGAAGCCAGAGAGTTGTAGTCTATGGGGCTGAGTCTAGTTGGAGGCCTGTAACTAGTGGAGTGCCTCAAGGGTCAGTACTGGGACCGGTATTATTTAATATATTCATCAATGATTTAGATGAGGGAATTGAGTGTACTATCAGCAAGTTTGCTGATGACACTAAGCTGGGAGGAGTGGCTGATACGCCAGAAGGCTGTGCTGCCATCCAGTGAGACCTGGATAGGCTGGAGAGTTGGGCAGGGAGTAACTTGATGAAATATAACAAGGGAAAGTGTAGAGTCCTGCATCTGGGCAGGAACAACCCCAGGTTCCAGTATAGGTTGGGAAACGACCTGTTTGAGAGCAGTGTAGGGGAGAGGGACCTGGGGGTCCTCGTGGACGACAGGATGACCATGAGCCAACACTGTGCCCTTGTGGCTAAGAAGGCCAATGGCATCCTGGGGTGTATTAGAAGGGGGTGGTTAGTAGGTCGAGAGAGGTCCTCCTTCCCCTCTACTCTGCCCTGGTGAGACCGCATCTGGAGTATTGTGTCCAGTTCTGGGCCCCTCAGTTCAAGAAGGACAGGGAGCTGCTGGAGAGAGTCCAGCGCAGGGCAACGAAGATGATTAGGGGAGTGGAACATCTCCCTTATGAGGAAAGACTGAGGGAGCTGGGTCTCTATAGTTTGGAGAAGAGGAGACTGAGGGGTTACCTTATAAGTGTCTATAAATATATAAAGGGGGAGTGTCACGAGGATGGAGCCAGGCTCTACTCAGTGGCAAACAATGATAGGACAAGGGGTAATGGGTACAAACTGGAACACAAGAGGTTCCACTTAAACTTGAGAAGAAACTTCTTCTCAGTGAGGGTGACGGAACACTGGAACAGGCTGCCCAGGGAGGTTGTGGAGTCTCCTTCCCTGGAGACATTCAAAACCCGCCTGGACGCATTCCTGTGTAACATTATCTAGGTGTTCCTGCTCCGACAGGGGGATTGGACTAGATGATCTTTCGAGGTCCCTTCCAATCTCTAACATACTGTGATACTGTGATTTCTCTCCTTTGGCCACAAAACGGGGAAAACAAAACAGTGTGTTAAATAGGATAGACTATATAATTAAAACACATGTAAGCATTATTTTTATGCCTTCTTGTAATGAATGTAATTTATGTATGAGAGCTAATACATTCCACATTTGAAAGAAGTCTTTGTCAATCATTTAAGACAGACAAATCAGACACTAAAATCTGAATAACATGTTTGCAAAACAGCCTCTGCGGTTCTTGGGTTTTGATTCTGAGCTTTCTATTCCCTAGCAACTGTAAGTCACAACATTACTCTCTTTGCTTACTTACAAGAGCAAAAAAGAAGTTCTGTATATTAAATGCATGCAAATCTACATTAATGTATCAAAGCCATGCCTTAAAATGAATTTTGAAAAGTTTTCTAACATATTTTTCTTCCCCTTAAGCAAGTGCAGAAAGGAAAATTAGGACCCGATTTTCATTTTTCAGCATAAAAGCGTTATATATAAAGTAATGATAATGATTTGTGCAACCACTATAGGAGTTTTTCAAGAAGTACATATTTATTTATAACTAAAGGATATTTTTTTCAGTAATATGCTCCCTGGTTTTGATCATATAGCAAAAGAAAAAAAAATCCAGAATTCTTTATGCATATATATGTAGAACTGCATGTGTCAAGGTCTGACTGGATAAAACCAGAAATATTTTGTTTGTGATCCCCAGGGTGAAATTTAGATGTAAACAAGGTCAAGTACCACAACTGGTCAGTTTGTTTATTATGAAAATATTATTATTATTAAAAAAAGATTATTATAAAATGATAGTGATAGACAAATTGTGAAAAAGTATAGAAAGCAAGCAAGCATTCAGAATGTGGAGAGTTACCACCACAGATCCAGTCATCTTTGGCAGTGGGTGGCCACACCAGTGATTAGCTTTGTCTGCTTTTATTATGTGGTACGGGGATGTACCTCTGTTCTTAATGTCATGTACTGCACATTCCGGGCTGATCACATGCATTGAGTTTTTCTGGTCTTGCTGCCAGCTCTTCAGTTGTGCATGTCTGTCAGCAATCCTTGAGATAATGGACAGCAATCTTCAAAACAATGAACCTCAGCTCCTCACACCAATCTTTGATACAATGGACGGTGGTGGAGTCTGATTTCAGGTGGATTCTGATTTCAGTTCAGTCTCTCACAACATGTCTTACCTTGCCTCTCAAGAAAGTCAAAAGATGTAAGATACTTAAAGTCTATGGTTATTTCAGGATGTAATCTTCAGGGAATGCTCTAAATGGGGCTGAAACACAAGCAAAATTTGCTTTTAATTGTCTGAAATGTGTTTTCAGATTATTTTTTTTGTTTCATAAGCTGAGACAACTGACTATATATTGCCAACCTATACTTCTATTACTAGCTGACATCCAGAAAACCTTCTGCATAATGTTGCATTACAAAATTCTGTGAGATTATCTGTTCTGGATGGAGCAGAGTAGAAATTCAAGTTCAGTTTCATCTGAGGACTTGGATTTTTGTGCATATGTATATATGTGTATATTTTTATATACATAAGAGTACTAGGTGACAGTGCTTATGTTAGCAAAAGAAGATAAAAAGTTTTCCAAGTTAACACATATTCTATGTCACTTGAACATATTCTACACAATATAAATAGAAATTGCAGATATGCATTCAGAGTTAATCCTTTTTATTACTATTATTATTGTTGTTGTTAGTATTACTAAGAATATTGGTTACGTTTACCAATTGGCTTTTCTCTTCGCTCTTAAGTTCTCAGTTGGAGACCACATGATGACCATATTCTGATATCTCTGAGCTCTTTCCTCTTTAAACTGATTCATTCTGCTTCATTCCTTTTCTCTGTGCTTCTTTGTTTCACTCCTTCCAAGAGACCACATTGCACCTGGTATTGCAATTAAATATGGATTATA
Organism: Pezoporus wallicus; assembly: GCF_028554395.1. Classification (NCBI taxonomy): domain Eukaryota; kingdom Metazoa; phylum Chordata; class Aves; order Psittaciformes; family Psittacidae; genus Pezoporus; species Pezoporus wallicus. The sequence continues at coordinate 347,529 of NW_026641006.1, forward strand.
CTACCACAAAAAGTGTAATGGAACCTTGTCTGATAGAAAGCTGTTTCCTAAAGCACTTCCAGTCCAAGTCCTCAGTTTTGTATTTAGATCCTGAGAAGCTTTCATGAAATAGGAAGAAGCAGGAAAAGAGACATAGATGAGTAATAAGTAATAATAAGTTAGAATAATAATAACAACAACTACTACTACCTTTTAATAGTGGTGATAGCAGACTCACAGGTTAATAGCTTAAGAAGAGGTAACACCTTGTTCACTATGATTTATGATTAAGTCCATTAGCATTATTTATGTCATTTTCTTACACACTGTAATTTTTATTTCCCTCTCCACAAATTCTCCAATTATAAGAGCTAGCAACATGTCTTAGTCATGATATTTAATCATTATGATACTTTTTGCAGAGAGATAAATGAGTAGATTAATGAAAACAAGTTAGCATAAAATTTATGAGACAAGCACAACACAAACTAAACTCTGCTTTTAGTCAACTAAATATCCTGTATCATGAAACAGCAGTTACTGGATGAGATTCTCAAAGCTACCTAATGACGATCATAAAAAAATCAATGGTAGCTTTACAATTTTGCATAGATTCCTTTAGGGGAAGGGATTTAGCTTTCACATATCCTTTCTAAAGCATATTGCTGGGTTTGTATATAAATAAACAAGGGGTATACAAGAAAAGATACATTACCCCCTGTTTAAACTCAAGCAAAAATGTTATCTTTAAAGTTTTGTATCAAAAATGCACCAAAAGTACAAATCAAAACAACAGATAATAAGGTACTGAAGAATTTCAGCAAATGTATTTTATTACCCCTTTTCTTGGCATATGGGTAATTAATTTTTGGTAAATATTTTAACATGGAAGAAGTACTGATGTCTAAAGATCTACTGACATTTAGGAGTTATGTTCTAATTCACAGCACTTTTTGCTTGCTAAATGGAATTTATTTCAAAAATCTTGACTGTTTTTTCCTGTGCGAAGGACACATAATTTGTGGCACAGAAGTTCAAATTGGAGAAATATCAGAAATGTAGGTTTGAATTATTTTTTTTTAATGATGAAGTTTATATATTTAATGACATTCACAGCTACCAAGCTAACCTAGTCCTTAGTCCTGCACCAGACCAATCTGAAAGTGTTCCTTTTGTATAATTAAATATATCATAAAAAACAAAAAACAGTTGTTTAACGATAGGTTCACTGTGCATTCCTGTTTCTCAATACACAATAAGGTTTTGCTTTTAACATTTTGGTATAGACTGTAGCAAAAATATCCAACAAATTTCTCATATTCCAGAGATAATGGAAAATGAAACAACAGTATTATTGTCATCTGTACATTCTTCTTTCCAATAATGTATATTCATTTACACTAAGTTCAATATACACTTTTAATGAATGAGAATACTTTGCAGTGATGATATAATGTAAGTAGGAGGAGAGATTTACCAGGTAGATGTATAATAACAAAACTCACAAAATATCTGTTTATTATTTTATTCCTGAGTATTCAAGTAGAAAAAATTGCTGAGAAGTATATAGTTATATAAAAAAACTATAAATCATCGAAATTCTATCCATGTTCCAAACTCCAAAATTTCATTTGACTTTCAAAAAACAGGGTTTCCACTCAGAAGATGGAGCAGACTTCACCCTTATATATTGCTGAATATATAAGAATTATGAGTGCTGACTGATTTTTTGAGGCTCCCAGCAATGCAACAGGCCTAAAAATGGATTTTTTTATGATGAAAACTGAAACAAACTGAAACAAAAATTCTCACTACACATTACCATCTCAAATACATCACTGAGTGATGTTGATTGAAAGACCTGGGGAGAAGCTGAACATGAGCCAGCAATGTGTGCTGGCATCCCAGAAAGCCAACCATACACTGGACTGTATCAAAAGAACTGTGACCGGCAAATCGAAGGAGTTGATTCTGCCCCTCTGCTCTACTTTTGTGAGGCCCCAACTGGAGTACTGTGTTCAGCTCTGGGTTCCCCAACACAAAAGGTGTGAAGCTTCTCAAGTGAGTCCAGAGGAAGGCCACGAAAATGATCAGAGGTCTGGAGCACCTCTCCTGTAGAGACAGGCTGAGCGAGTTGAGCTTGCTCAGCCTGGAGAAGAGAAAGCTCTGGGGAGACCTTGTAACAGTCTTCCAGTACTTAAAGGGGCCTACAAGGAATCTGCAGAGGGACTTTTTACAAGGACATGCAGTGACAGGATAAGGGGAAATGGCTTTAAACTTAAAGAGAGGAGATTAGCTCAGATATTAGGAAGAAATTCTTTTCTGTGAGGGTGGTGAGACACTGGAACAGGCTGCCTAGAGAAGATATGGCTGCTCCATCCCTGGAAGTGTTCAAGGCCAGGCTGGATAGGGGTCTGAGCAACCTGGTCTAGTGGGAGGTGACCCTTAAGGGATCTTTAAGTTCCCTTCCAACCCAAATCGTCAAAACTCTGATTCTATGATTATATTTCTTATCCATCAAAAAAAAAAACAAAACAAAAACCCAAACCAACCAACCAACCAAACAAACAAAGCCAACAAAACCCAAACAAAACAAAACAAAACAAAATCCATGTTTATGGATTGTTTCATACTCCCACAAAAAAAGACAGACTGAATTTCTTCCTCTCCTAGCAAGCTCTTACCTTGTCATTTGTTTATGTCCCAGTCATTGGATAAGTCACGATGCAACTTCATTCTAATACTGCTACGCTCTTTCATTCAGCAATAAAAGGCTAAAAATGGTATACACAAGAAATTGCACACTTGTAGAATGCTATTGAATAAAATAAAATGTCTGTTTGTTCATTCTAAAAAAAAACCAAAAATTATGATTGACAGATATATTTAACTACATTAATTTGTTGTTCTGGGAGATCATTTACCTACAGCCTTAAACTTCTAAATTTTTATTTAGATTAATACAAGTTGTGAAAATAAAACAGCTAGCAGTATAGTTTTCAGGGTGCTAACGCAAAAGTCTCTAGAATTATCAGGGTAGAGAATTGTGCAATTTGAAATCAAGACATATCAGATAAAAATGCGTTTTTAAAACTGCAGCAAGGCATTTGGTAGAAATTTATGCCCTAATAATATAATTTCTGCAGGATTAGAAACTACTCTGTTTTTATCCTTCTCTGATTTTTCTACAAGGGTAATTTATACAATGTTTAGAGCACTGGGAAAAAAAACACGGAACAATCATACAAAAACTATTTCAGAATATTGAAAGCAAAGTTCACATTTTATTCTGTATGTCTCGATATATGATGAACTAAGTTGTTTCAGTTTGCAAATAAAATTTTCAGTATTGATAGAACAGTTGACATAGTACACACTGTAATAGCAACCCTAGTACTACAATGTGCGCATAACCAGTCAAGCTCAGTATTCATTCTCTGACAGTGATCTGTGGCAAAGTTATGAAACAAATATGCAGAAATAAACTCTCTAGTTGCCAGTAATAATAATCAAAAACCCAATAACAATTTGCCAAGAGGCGAAGTTTCTTTTTCCTAAACCCTATCAGTTAATAGAATTTGTGAGGTTTAAATCCCTTCTATGAAAAATGAAAATTATGTTATGTGAAATAGCAGTAAATGTTCATATTTTCCACATACACATCTAATACTTTACTGAATCTTGCTAAGCTCTTGACCTCAATTATATCTCAAGACAATGAGTTTTCAAGATATTACCTTCCATGTTCATTTAATTTCCTTTTTGTTGTTGTTGTATAATGAAAAATGTTAAAAAAATAGATTAAGATTTACCTACCTTTTCTGAACCTCTATCGCTTTATACACCTCTTACATTAGAATAAGGCAACAGTATGATTTTGAAGACTACCCTGCAGTTACCTTAATTTTCTGCATTTTTTTTTACAGCATGCTTGCAGAGCAGCTTTGCTCTATAACATGTATTCCATTGTGAAGAAGATAAACAGGAATATCACCCCAGTCCCCAGTCCTAATGTTCTCCACCACTCAGCGGGGACATCATGCTGTGAACTGGGTCATATTCACATGGTCACTGGGTACTCTGACATAGACTTTGTGCACATGCCAATACAAGGATCTTAAGCTTCTGTGGGAAGCAGAAGTGTTTCTTGTGCTTTACAAAAGGGGCAAGTACTGTGTCCGTAATATTTCAGCCTTCAGCTCACAAGCCCGGAAATGCCCTTCTAGATGCCCTACCATCTCAGAGACTTTGGTCATCACTTGGACTATGACAGAATTGCCTGCTCTAAGCTGGCTTGCCACACGAAGTGATAAAAGCTGTGAGTTGCAAAATCCACCAGGAGAGCAATCCCCCTCTTGAAGGGAAACAGGCTCTGGAAATTGGAAGGAGGGATGTCAAAGACCAGTTCGTGGGTGGGGACCTCAACTGTTCACTTACTGACAAATATTTCTGCACCAGCTGGGTCGGTACTTCAACTAAATTACTGGAAAGGCAGATCTAGCAACTACTGCTTTGCATTTCAGACTAAAGGAAGTATAACAGAGCTGGCATCAGATAACTCAGTGTCCTGCATTAGTTGCTATACACAAAGAATGAAAGGTCCATTCCTGATCTTTTATTTGGATACTGACAAAACTAGGATAGGACAGTTGAGTTGGGCAGCAGCCACCATATATATTTTGAAATATTGGTTAGCAAAATTAAGGGCAGGAATAGAAATGAACTTTACTACGGGGATTATAAAGGTGATGGTTGTGGGAACACACAAATGCACTGATGTGCTAGTCCTACATATGAAACAGATTCAAGAGACTGTGTTTCCTCAGCAGATAGGAGTAGCATGGGCAGTCAAGCAAATAAAAGTTTGCAGGACATTTGGCCCAAGTATCCAGCTTTATCTGGTGGAAACTCCATGAACCATATACAATAGAAACAGGAGGAGCCATCACTAATTGATTATAATGAACTGCTAATGCAAACATAGCCTGCACAAGCATCAGCCTCTTTCTGTATTGTAAACATTTCAGGCACCTCAGTTTCTGGAGATCCTCTAGGCATTTATTCAAGTACAAATTGATTTATTCAAATGATACTAAAATATTTTAATTTCACGTACCACTTTTCTTAAGTTGAATGAGAACCAAGCAATCTATTTCATGTGCAGATGCCTCATAATGGACAAATTCGTACCATGATTACTATTATTTTCTATTTTCTTTGTCTTATCTGTTATGACTTCACTGTCATAATTTTTGATAGACGTGAAGGATAATTTTAAATCCACTTCTAGAATGATGCCTAAGTCTCTTGTATTTATCCAGTTTCTGTTCATTTACAACTTACAATCAAGTATTCTTTCCAATATGAATTATCTGGCATGTCTAAGCACACACTTTTATATGACATGATGGTACCCATTCATTTAATTTTGATGGGTCCTTTGCTTCTCCATCCAGTTTTTCTTTTTTTGTTGTTTCATTGACTGTGTCACTGGTCAGCTACTTTTACAGACTGCTGACAAATCACAGAAACAACATGTATGAACTTTATTGCTACAGGACTCCAAGGTATGTTTCATTTTTCATAGCTAAAATTATTTTTTTCTTTGTTTTCTATCTGCTGCAATGGCATCTAGTATTTCATATTATACTCCATTACTGTTTATTTTAGTTCACAACCACTTCCTTGAAGTGTAAAGAATATTCTTTCTTCTATCATAGTCTGCAGTCATGTAGGAATCTGGATCTATGCTTTTTCATATTCAACATAAATGTCAAATTAACACATAGTTTAAAGCATATATAATAAATTAATTAGGGAGGTATCTATGTATTTATTACAGGTACTTAACACATGCAATTATTAAAAGTGATATGTCTTAAACTACAGCAATATTGTGCTGGCAGTGTACTCACTTATGGGACATGACATAAATTATGAATGCCTTCCCAAAGCATGATCACCAATCAAAACTACAGGTGCTAATATTGCCAGTAAAATTAGAAATAGATTGTCAGGAAGCAAATATAAAAATCATTAAGAAAGAAGTTAACTAAGGGGGATCACTTTCCATCAAACCTGTAAAAAAATATTTGTAAAATAATAGTAGAAACACATTTTATAATGAGAAAAGTAGAAATAAAAAAAAGAAACAGCATTGACTTGTTCTCTTCTCCAACTGTAAAAAAAAGAGGTTTGATTAAAAAGCTCAAAGTTTTGAAATCAGGACAGTAGAGGAAGGAAAATTCAAACTGATCCTCTACGATGAATAACAACAATAATTTTGGAGAGTCAAAATTCTGTATGTCAAATTGCCATTGAGAAACAGCAATTTAATGTCAATTGCCATTAAGAAATGATTAAGCATTAAATATAAGAGATACATGTAGATTGTTTTCTGGTTTCAAAAATCTCTTTTGACTTACAACTTTATTTCTACCTACACAATGTATAGTTTCAACAGGAAGAAAGGGAAAGAAAAAAAGGGAAAGATAAAAGGAAAATAGAAAGTTGATGACTGTACTTGTCAAAATTATCACTTGAAAAACAGTGTTTGAGGCGTGGCATTTTCCATGTCCTTAAATAATTAACTTCAGTCTAAAAGCCCCAGCAAATATGATTAGTCAATTAACAAATGTTATAGACTTCAAAGCATAACATTTCACAGTGCTATAAGCATATATTTTACATTATGTACTTATTTACATTTAAGTAAACATTGCTCCCTAAAATTAATTTTATCCCTTTAAAAAATAAATCACTTAATATTTTTCAGTGAAAATTACTTAATGAAACATGTATAAATATACAGTTTCTTTTTCCATTGCTGGTTAGCATATGGTGTGCCTACTGGGTGACTGTATCATGATAAAATAAATCTAATTTCTCCAGTATGATATGTATAGTTATCATTTCTTTTTAAAACACAGAACATTCTCTGTAGTGTTTTAAATAAATAGCTGTTAAGAAAATGAAGCTTTCATCACTGATATTCTTTTTCCAGTAATTTTTCTAGGAGTTAGGATCACTTTTCAAGAAAAATTGACATGTTTCTAACCATTTTGACCCACCAACTGCATAAAATTTTGATACACATTTAAGTGGCTTGGCATATTGTTTCATTTACTTGCGCTGTAAGAATGACTTAGGCTCATATACATCATAAAACATCAGTATTTAGTCAACTTCTTGGCCTGTTTCTTCTGAACCATTTGTATGCTTGCTGTAGTGACCCATCTTATTTAACTGTCAACTTTCTAGAGCACAGTCAATTTTTGAAGGCTGAAAGCAAAAGGGATATATTCTTGAGAAAATTATTGAGCATTTTGGTGGTGAAGATTTTTCAGTAGTATACTGCTCCTACAGTATTTCATTTCATTCTTATAATAAACTCTTGGTCATATCATCTGATATCCAGCCAATGCATACAATTGTATTGTGCTTACCTGTGGAACATAGCATGCTCAGGGACTACTTTTAAGTGCACTAATTATCAATGCCATCATGAAGGCGGGGAGAGGGAGTGTCAAAAACTGTTGTATTTCTATGAGATATTTTGGTCTTGCTCTGCTAAGCAGAAAGAAAAAAAAAAATCAGTATCATTCCTTTGTTTATACAATGGAGTTACATAATGAATGTAACCTAATGCTTTACACACCTCTTCCAAATCAGACCATAGTACTTCAGAAAATATGTACTTATATGGGCTACTGAGGACATTTTTAGCACTATTTTATGCATCTGTGAGTCCTCCTATTTTGTTCTCTGAGTCCTGAGAGAAATGAACAGCCAGTGAAGTTTGTAATGGTTTGGGTTCCACTATGTCACATAGGGTTATTAGCATAATTCTGTTCTACAAAGGACATGGCAAGGTGAGATAGAAGGATACAATCTTCACCAAGGCCGTGAAACAGAAGTGACTATTGAAAGCTGATGTAATGACACAGGCAGTAAAGGAAGATGCAAAATTCAGGTGCTGTGATTGCTACATTTAAAAAAATAGGGGTTATTGGGTTTGGCACCTGGGGAAAATGGATTATTTTGATGGTTTGAGAGATGATCACCTATAATTGAAAGACTGGTATAGTAGGTAATGGTTATTGGTACAACCCAAGAGAAAAATAAGTAGTGGTTCTGTGAAGTGTAATGACGGTTAAAACTTACCACCTGCTGTGTAGCCTAGCAGCTCCTAAATAAACCAGCAGACAGCATCTTTAGGTGTGTAGAAATATTATTAAAACAATCTATTTCTGCAGAAATTAGCCACTGCAGACTGTTTCTGCTTTAAAAAAGAACTATTTTTGAGCATATAGTGGAATTGAATAAATTGCTAGAGCTCTCTCAGTTTTATACAAAGGTTGGGTCAGGTCAGGAGTCTATACAGCTCCTGGTGAAATCTGTTCCTGGGCAGCAAACAGAAAATCAGCTGCAGAGTGAATCTGATCTGACCATAAATTACACTTCATCATTGTTTTTTTAGGGTGGATTAGTACTGAAGAGGCCAAACAGTGGCACAAAGAGTAGCATGAGTTACTTTTTAATTCCATATTCATGAAGCACAATGTTAAAAATGCTTTTTTTGGTCCAAGGTCAAATCCCTTAGAAAATGCAAAAAAATGGAGAAGAGATGTTGCACAATTTGTTGGGTCAAAACAAAGCTCATTGCAAGAGTTTAGCAACTAACACCCGAGACCTTTGAATTCATTTTTTTGCAGAAAATGACAAAAAAAAGCCAGACTTCATGGCTGGTAATTTTGAACTTTGAATGGGAATCAAAAATAATCAGCTCTTTTGGGGAGTCAGTAATTTCAGGGATTTTTTCCTATTTTTAGTGACTCCAGTTTGCTGTTTCCTTTTATATAAACATGGCTGCTGGTAAAATGCTTAGTTTTCCAATTCACTGCTTAGTTCCTAATTGGAAGACAAATTACACATACCAAATATTTAAACCTTACTTTCCTAGAGATATCTCTCCTATTTCTCATAGGTAACTTTCAAATACATAATCTCTACAAAATTGCTAGATGCTTTCAGAAAATATACAAAAATGTCAGTCATCAAGCATGTTTGATTCTCTGAATTCTTACTTACCCCTACCACTGGCAAAGCAGTAGGACATTCTGATGCATTGATATTATTATCCTGAGATTTCTAACTTACGTTCATTTTAAGTTATGTGTAAAGTTAGTATTTTGGACTGCTACACAGCAAGTTTATAGCTTCATAATTAAATGTAAACTATGAGTTGGGGGGGAGTAAAAAAATCAATAACTGACACTTTAAAGGAAAATATTTCTTCTAAATATATATAAAAAACCCTTTTTCAATCACTGAAAATTTAAAATAATTTTAAAGACATATCTGACAAAAAAAAAGAATATATATATAAAAACATGTTTCAGCTTTAACTCAGAAAATGCATGAACCTAAATATTTGAATTAAGAAATAAATTACAATATATAGGATGAAATATGATAATGGGTATTTTCGTGGTTACAATCTCCATTAAGCACTATTTTGTTTAGAGATAGGATACTGTATATTAAGAAAAAAAAAATGTTTCATTTAAATGATGCCACAAGAAGAAACATTCTTTGTATTGACATTCTGTTGTTCATGCTAAATGAAAACCTAGTGCTATTTCTACCGTGTAAATATCTAAAATCATATGTACATGCTGGAGCAACCAGAAACATTTTTTTTTCTTTTAATTGTATCTTTAGCATTGTCTATCTAAAGGCAGAAGAGTATTTTCCTCCACATTGATGAATGTGGAGGAAAACAAACTAGAGAATAATATCCACAGGAAATGCTCCACTTTGTTCTTATTAATTTGATATTCACAAAGATCGCAATATATAAATTGATAATCTCTTTTTAAGTGTAAAGAAAAGATAGTTCAGCCTTTTATGTAAAAGTGAAACAAACCAGGCAAACTGTACTTGTACTCCTATGCCAATGTTTAAGAGATATCAACCACCTTACTTGAACAACTTTGCAGCCCTTCTGTTGTTTTCTGTTCCTGCTGGTGCATCACAGGAAATTAAGACCTAATGTTGATTGCAACCTCAATGACAGTAAAGGAAGTATTTTCATTCTACTGACAACCACTTTTATAACTTTTTTATATAAAGGATAATCAGTCAAATGTTTTACATCCAGCTGTGGATTCTGGTTTCATCATAGCTCATAGTATATAAATCTGACTGGTTAAAAATTTTCTGAAGATGTAAATAAATGTCTTCCTGAAAAGCGTTGCAACACATTTCATTTCATCACATTTTTTTGAAAATCAGGAATAGTCCTTATATAAAGCTTGTGAAGTGCTTGCAAATGCTTCTGACATAAGACTACTTCTAGATCAAAAGCTGTATGTGTAAATCATGCTTTGTCTTACACGTTCTTAAAAAAAATTAACTGAGTATGAAACTTAAAAATGGATTATATAGCTTCAGAGGAAAAGTTAAATGATTATAAATAATAACCAGAAAACAGAAATAAAATTTTAAATATATTTTCGGTTTTTACTCACAATTCATTTTTTCTATTGTTGTCTACATGCCTTTAAGCTGTGATTTATATACATCGCTTTCATATATTTTATTTCCTTTTCTCTTTTCCTTACAAAGTGTTTCACAAGGGCCAATGAGCCTACTTCCACTCTCCACCCTTCAAATCCCAGCAAATGTTTATTTCTTGTTGCTTAGACATATACATTTGGCATAGCTGATTTCTCAGACTGGGGTCCTTATTGACTACCTACTGTCCCTTTATGTATCATTATCCTATTTCCCAGGACTTAATCTGTCTAGAAGTGTCCAAAACCTGCTTATTTATTCTTCTGATCAGAAGAATTCTGAGTTGCATTCTCTAGCAAAAAACTCTCCTCAGACTTTGTCCAAAAGCTTGTCAGCTTACTAAGTGAGCACACAGTCATTCAATAAAAGGTAATGAATGAAGAAGAAAAAATACACCGACTGAAAAATCTGCAGGCCATAGAGTCCAAGCTAATACACAATGTATGTCAACTGGCATAAACCTCAAAAATAATAAGTAGGAAACAGTATTACAACAGTATAAACTTATTACAACAGGAATAAGTCAGAGAAAAAAAACCAACGGTGTACAGTGAAACAGAACCACGTGGTAAGTTTAGGTAAAAAAAGAAGTAGATGAAAAAGAGACTGAACTTTTATGATAAATGCAGTAATATCAGGAAAGGAGATACTCAGAATATCATCAAAGTCAAAGCAATACCAAAAATCATTGAACAACATTTAACAAAATATCACCAGCAGAAAAATGCAAAGATGCAAGCAGAGCTGTTCTCCCTGTAAAGCCATGATAACAAACAGGGCAGGAGTACAATAAACTAAAGATATCAACAGTATGGAATGCTTATTAGATCACATGCACAACCATCCCACTGGAAGGCTGGCCCAGTGTTAAAGAAAATGACAGCTAAAAATGTGAGCATATTAGCTCTGCCTCTCATAAAACACCATAAACTTTGCATAAGGGTAAAAAATACAAAAAAAAAAAAAAAGAATGAAATAAATATGGAAAAAAGGGAAGGAAATAAAAAAAAATGAGAGACAGGAAGAAGAAAAGAAAAATAAGGGGAAAGAGAAAGGTGAAGGGCAGGGAAGGGGAAAGGAGGAGAAAGAATGCAGTAAAGGGAAGAAGGAAGCAAGGAAGCAAAGAAGGAAGAAAGGGAGTGAGGGAGGGAGGAAAAGAGTGAGAAAGAGAGGGAAGGAGTTAAGGAGGAAAATTTTTTTTAATGCAAAATTTAATTACAATAAGGTTAATTTGGTAATTTAAGCATTATTTTGTATGGGAGCTGAATGAATATCTTGAATAACAAAGGTATTTATCCCATGAGCTATGCAAATACTTTCTAAACATTACAGTGCTTTTTGCTTAAAGGTCTTATTTATTTCTTACCCTCTCTTCAGGCTGACTTTTCCAGCTGACTCTTCTAGAAACAGGTTGTAGATGAATGTTGACAGATGAGAGAAAATTATCTTGTGGTATTTTCAGTGATAGAGTAAAATCTCATGCTTCTAGTATTCTGTGTAATGACTGGCAAAAAAATCAGTTGAAGTCATCATCGGTTGATGGGGTGACAAAGAGAAAGAAACAAGAATGAACAACCAAAGAAAGTTGCCTGGAGAAGAAGAAAAGGAGGGGAAAGAAGAGAATAAATAAAAGCCAAAGTGAGAAAGTAGGGAAAAAATTGAAGTGGTCTAAATCAGGTATTTTAACCAAACATGAAACGTATTTACAAATTACCTGTGGGACTATGTTTTATGTTTTTAATAGGGATACTAAAACGGGAAAAGTAGGTCTAATGTGCAGTATTAGATTCTCAAAATCTAGGCCAGGAGTCTTGGTGATTGCCTACATCAGTCAGCAGCAGTGTTTCCATGTAGGCAACAGGAACACTTCACCTGGACTTCTAGTGAGATCATTTCCTTCTTTAAGGACCATGACATGAATTCAGACCATCTCTAGTTAATAAAAAAATGTATGGTAATTCATGGTACTGGTAAGATGACTTACCTTGAGATTCCTGTAGCATGATATCGACATAGTCATTGAATAGGGAGAGTAACCTCCTAACCAGAAACTCCTACAAATGCTGTGTTTCTAGGGAAATAATTTAGACACCAGACTCCACAAATTTTAGATTAGCATACTAGATTACCATACTTCTTCACAGCTATTAATGTAATGTCAGTGTTTGCCTGTCACCATCTAGATTATTGCAAAGAAGAAACAACAGTAGGAAAAGGAGAAATGCACAGATACAAATTTTTTATAAGTTCTTCAGAGCAGAGAACAAATAAAATGGAAACATAGGGAAAAAATTAAAAGAGGAAAAAAGGTAGATAAGAACAAGATAGAGTGACATAAAAATAGAACAAAAAAGAAAACAGTATGAGGTGAAAATGATGCCCTGAAGTAAGATAGGATGTCAATAATTCATATAAAGAAATGGCTACTTAGAAATGCAAACACTACCTCAGGTTGGTATGGAGATATAGTCAGTATGCAGATGTGATGGGGGTCTGAGATCTGTCAGCAATCAATCAGTATTTTATACTAAATAAAAAAAAAAAAAAGAGCTTGAATCATTTATACTAAATTTCTCACTCATTCTGGTTTTAAGAAGTGAACATAGTACCTGGAAGCGGCTGGGCTGATGAATTTATGACCATAAAGAAGATACAGAACATAATTATGTCAACCTGACTCATAAGGCTGCCTACCTATAGCATGGAAACATGTATGGTTGTGACTATGTATGAAGATAAGAAGATGAAAATACATTTCCATGTCTACTCCAGATAGAACAGAGCCTTAGGGTTGTCAAGAAAGATGTTGACAGTATGCCCTGTCTGTATGAGGGTGTACTACCAACGATAAATCCAGACTCTTTCTAAACCCTCAAAATAGGACCAATTTCTTTACTTAACCTTTATTTTCTAATCAAGTAAGGCAGTACCCTGCTCAGAGAGAAGCAAAGAGTGATTTCCTTTTAAAAAAGGTAATTCTCTACTGAGCTAAGAGCACTGACAGGTTGGATGTATGGTAAATCTAAGAATATTGCCTACACTTTCAAAAAAGATAATCTCATTTAACCCATGTTTCGAAAAAATCTTGTTACTAAGACAACTGTTTTTGTGTAATTTCGCTGAAAAAAAAGGACAACCCTTTCATGCCAAAGAGCATACATATCCCATCAGAATATCAAGAGAGGTATCCCTTCACACTGACACTGGGGTTCCGATGAGAGGACAAAAAGACACAGCACCTAGTGAGGAAGGGTTGTAACAGTTGTATAGTGCAAAAACGTACCTGTGTGCAAGCATGCATAAAGCTTAAAACTACTAATATGAAAATTATGATCATGATAAAATATTTCCAGATAATAGTCTTATCTAGACAAGCAAGCAAGACATAAAACACCTTTTGTTAAGGGGAAAACCAGGGAGTAGATTTCCTACTCTTGTCTCAACTACAGTTTCTATTTGTGCAAAGTTAGTCATTTATATGTTGTGCTGTAAGAAAACCTCAATAAATTAAGTCCGCAAGTAGGTAATGAATAATGGTTTTCTCATTATATTAGCAATTCCACAACACATCTCTAAGAAGCAGTAGTTTTGTGGGTGTCTTCATTTTTCTTCCTTCAATTCTCTTGGTTATCGTATATAAAACAAATGAAGAACACCATGAATTCTGATCCCGGTATATTTGCACAATGTTCATCTCAGAACTGTCTCTCTTGAACTCTGTTATTTCCCCATTCTCCTCTTCACTAAACTAGACAGAATATAAATACAAACCATTTCCCAAATGTTAAAGCACATGAGAAAATTCCTCAAAAATGAACCCTTTGAAACAATGCATTTCTCCATCTTTTATAATATTTCTGCATGAGAGCAGCAATGAACATCTCCTAAATCTCCAAGTTGCACTCAGAATTCATATGTAGTTGTTAGATTTTGCTTTGAACCCACTAGCAGATTTCAATCTAGCTATCACTCTTGAACCACTTAATCACAGCAGCAAATTATTCTATTTCCTTCCATGCTGAAACAGAATGTTTATTTTTACTTTGTATTCAAATGTTTTATGGCATAAATAACTTCCATCAGTACTCCCAGGAATATGAATTTTAGACTGAATTTTAGCATCTACTGAGGCATACTTGTTTTTTGAGAGTTAATGATTAAAACAAGCAAAAAAAGGTGAACAGCATGCTGCATATTATTCATGTTCCTGTTTTCATTGAGGTTTCTTGCTGTTCTCAGTTAACTTCCTGCAAGTCTTTCCCTTAGATCAGGTTTTTCTCTCTTTCAGGAGAGTTATATCACTTTACATATTTGGGGAAAGTCAAACTGGCTTTTTGAAAAGGGCTCATTTTTTTCCAGCAAGGAAAATGTTTCAGAATTACCTTTGTAGCCACTACTACCACCAATAATAATAAGGGGAAGAAAAACAAGGGGAGAGAATATAAAACTAAAATGGGAAAAGGAAAAGAATAAAAAAAGAATAAACCCAAGTAATGCACAATACAATTGCTCACCAGCCTCTGATTGATACCCAGCCTGACCCAATCAGCGATCTGGGCCGTCCGGGTAGCTCCCCCAAGTTTATATACTGGGCATGATGTGCTGTGGTATGGAACACCCCTTTAGCTAGTTCGCGTCAGGTGTCCTGTCTCTGCTTCTGACTCCTAACTGGAGATTGCAGAAATATGAAAGCTCAATAAACACCAGTTCATCCATTATCAGAATTGAATCTATTCATAATAAAATCCTGCAGAACCACACTAGCTATCTAGCTGAACTAAATCCTGGGAAAAAACAAATTGCCTTGGCATCTAACTATTTTAATATAAGTGATAGGTCTATCATGTTTCATGGCTCAGATTTGACATCAGAACACTACAGTTCATTTAGAGCTCAGACTAGCTCTAAAATTTTCTAGTGTTTGTCCATCTTTCAGACAGTACATTCATTCAGGAACAGGATCAAGATCACTGCCCAATTCTTACTAGCTTTAAGTCATTATTATATGCTAACTTCAGGCACTAACAACATGAAATGGTTTGGAAACCAAGACATGAGAAGAACTGTATTTTATTGATGATCCCTTGAGTCATCAAAATGCTTTAGAGCACCACTTTTACAAGATAATAAATCCACTAGAGAATGATATAAACCCACCCAATTTTCATTAGAATTTTTTATTCATTTTTTGTCTGCAGCATTAATACTATCAGCACATTAAATATTAAAGTATATATTCAAAGCATCCTATGGAACAAAATATTTAATACACTATCTGGGGCTTATACTATTGGCTGTCAAGTTTGTTATCAATAAATAAAATTTAAGTTCAATTATCACAGAATCATTAGGCTTGGAAGGGACCTCTGGAGACCATCTAGTCCAAGCCCCTGCCAAGGCAGGCCTGCCTTGAGCAGGTTACACAGGAGTACATTCAGGTGGATTTTGAATGCCTCCAGAGAGGAAGACTCCATGACTCTCTTGTGCATCCTGTTCCAGTGCTCTGCCACCCTCCACTTAAAGATTCCCAAAACATGTTATAGCACATACAGATGTCCAACATGCGTTACAAGGAGTGATAAATCTCCAGCAGCAAATAACATCACAACGCAAAAGGCTTTGTCTCACTTTTCTTGTTTATACACATCTAAGAATTGACAAGAAACAGTATGTCCCATAGACTCATCTTCCTAGGTACAGGGTATATAGAATTTCCACTGAAGGCACTGTGACTCCTACTAATGAGTACATAGAATTTCAGCCCCATGATATCACTTCAACACTACTCCAAAACACTTGGGAAATACAGAACCAAACTATTTTGAACAGTCTGGGGAATTCCCGTCTTCCTGTGTTCCTGATTGCCTATTAGACAACAGTGGTCTTAATTTCCATTTAATTTTCATCCACGTAATTTTTAAATGCCATTCCTTTTAACCTAAGCTGTTTGCTGACAACTGTGTTCTAAAAAACAACACAAAAAAAACCAGGTTCCAGTGCAATTATTAAAGAAATCTTTGATTGCTTGAAGTAGATAGATATAACTTCCTAGACTGTACAAATTAGTTACCATTGATCTGCTTGACATTCCATGCATATCTATATATATGTGTATGTATATGATATATATATATAACTTGAAATCATTTAATAGCTAAGGGTTATTAGAATAATTTCTCATCGTGTTGATTCATGATATGCATTGATAGGTTTTCTCAAGTAGAAACTGACACTGATTAATAGGTAAGCTAAGAACTTGCTATTATAAATGTGCACACGCAAAGAGCAGATACCTTTCTTAAGATAAAGTCATGGAATTCAAGGCCCTGAAACAAGCAAACTGAATGGCCAGGTTTTGCTTCTTGCTTCTCTACAGTGTTTCTTTGGAAATGCCTTAAACTTTTGGTATTATTTATGGTAACATGCTGGCATAAAGCCCACTAACACCAGACTATTCTTCTGTGCCATATCTGAATTTTCTTATAATTATCTTCAGAGGTGAAAGTTTTCAGCTACTGTACCTCATTTATTTTTCTAGGCAAATATTAATTTACCACTATTAAATGCTATATTCCAAACTGAATTACACTGTTTATCTACTGAATGAGTAAAAATATTAAAATATTACATTGCACATACATAAATTTAATTTGAAATAATCTTTGTTTAACATAAGTCTATATATCTGATGTATCTCCACATTATCACTGATTCCTAACACTTCACAAGTCCCCTGTTTCAGTTTTCTATTGTCACCCTTCGCATTTTTTTATTTCAGCAGGAAATTTAATTTTTTTTTTATTTCAGCACAACTGCTTTCCAGGCTGAGACACTTCTGGGTGTCTCCAGAGATAAAAGGGAAGAATTTTAATATTTCAAGTGTCAGTGTTTTATAATGTTAAATTCCTTTGTCTTTGGACATCAAGTAAGCCAGGTTTTTTAGAATTTAAGCTTTTGATGTTTAAGTTTACTATACGCTTGTGGTGATATGGATTTGAGTGAATTTGATAAGTTGCTGAAGGAAACCTAACAGGACAGGAATTCTTAAGCACTCTTAGACTAGTGCCGCAACCACAAAAGGCCTCTGTTTCCTTAGCACAGTTGAACCGATTGCTCATATAAACTCTGTTCTGAGTTTGCCAGTTACGGCTATTTACACTGCTGAATTTGAGGGAACTATCCATTTGTCACTGTGATGAAATATTTTCCTATGAAAATCTCCAATATTCTTCAAAACACTAAAAACTTGTACATACTTTCAGTCTATTTTAGAACCAATGGAAATGATTTCCAGTCCATTGAGAAAGTGTAATTTCAGAACTCCAGTCTTACTCAAAATTCACTTGGAAAGTTATTAAAGGTTTTCCCATCAGTTTTTATCTAATGCTTTGCACTTGCTGTCTTTTACATGGTGTCTTAACTTGTTTCCATATGTAATGATCTGAAAAGGTCTGCTTGAATTGCACATGCATAGTTGCTGGGTACACTTTTTAAGTTCTGTATTCTCAATGACAGTCTGGAACATAAACAAATGCATCTGAATGTTTCATCTGGTGAGTTTCCCAGCTCACTTATTGCTCTCTATATTAAAAAAAGAAAAGCCTTCAGAGATTTTCACAAAGATCCCATGTTTCTTTCTAAGCTTGAATTCATGGAAACATTTAAATGTGTTTTCTACTTACAGATTATGATGAGCAGCCTTACTTGGCATATACCATAATAAAATTTCAGTCTGACTAAAACCTGGTGGTTGTGGGTGGGTTTTTTTTCACATTTATTAGGGTTATTACTCTGTTCGTCTGTGCTGGCTTTATTTGTTCTGATGTGATGTTGTAGAAGCCTTTTTACTGTTTCTAACAGTTGATCTTAAGCTGTCACACCCGCAGTTTTGGGTAAAGTATCAGGCTTTGCCAACTGTCCTGGGTTCAGCAGTAGCAGTCATTTTTCTCCTTCTTAGTAGCTGGTGCAGTGTTGTGTTTTGACTTTCAGCCTGGGAAGAGAGCTGATAACACTGATGTTTTAGTCTGACCAAAGACTTTCTGAGCCTCATGCTCTGCCAGGGAGGAGGGGAAGCCGGGAGGAAGCAGAGACAGGACACCTGACCCAAACTGACTAAAGTTTTCCATATCACAGCATGTCATGCCCAGGGGGTAACTGGGAGTTACCTGGAAGGGCTAGTACACTGCAGGGTTGGACGAGGTATCGGTCGATGCTTGGGCAGGCTGGGCGGGCGAGTTATCAGTTGTCTGGTGTTGAGGTGTTGTATTCTCTTCCCTTATTATTTCCCTTATCATTATTACTATTGGTGGTAGCAGTAGTGATTTGTGTTATACCTTAGTTACTGGACTGTTCTTATCTCAACCTGTGTGAGTTGCATTCTTTTTGATTCTCCTCTCCGTCCCTCCGGGAGGGGAAGGAAAGAAGGAGGGAGGAAAAAGGGGGGGGGGGGGGAAGTGAGTGAACGAGCTGTCTGGCTGGGTTTAAACCACAAAACCAACTCTTTCAGTGCCATTGCAATCTTTCTTGTCTTAAGCTAGTCTATTTGAATGACTCATGCTAAGAGTATTGCTAGTGTTTTTATTGTAGAGTATCAGTTTACTTCTCAATGAGAAACAGCTCAAAGCTGATCTGTAAAAGTTATTTACATAGATTCTCTAACCATTAATGTAACCACTGAAAAAACACTTTGAAAAAAAAAACAAAAACAAAAACTTTTGTAGATTTTGTCTGATATTTATTCTGGTTTTAGGTCCAAACCTTTTGTGCTGTTTTTTTTTTTTTTTGATTTTTTTTTTTGTTTTGTTGTTTTGGGGTGGTTTTTTTTTGTTGATTGTTTTGTTGGTTTTTTTTAACAAAACAAACTAAAGCTATGTCAAACAAATTCCTGAGATAAGCTGACCTATTTCCAATTACAGGCTACGTAAATTGAAATGAATTTTTTGCAGTAGTCCAGATAGGATCCGCAATTTATTTAGATATGGAAGTGGAAAGTTTCACTGACAGTCTCAGTTATATGTATTGAGCAGTGAAATAATATTCAACTATATGTTTGCTTCTGTTAAGCTGTCAATCATGTAGTACTAACCTGCACTAACATTGTCATCAACATAAACTCTATGACTTTGTTCTGTATTATTTCTTTTTTGTTCCATTTCCTCTTTCATTTTATACTGGCATATTACTTTGTAGTAAGTGAAACATGACTACTCATTTCCACTTGTAAAACAGACCACTTACTTACTTACTTTGCATATAAAGAGGGTTAGTACATTTATCACTTTTTTTTCATGTAACAGATATAAGATATAGTCTGATCAAAGAGAATAAGATGTGGATTACCTGCTTAACTCAGTCTTAAGCATTTGTCATGGAAAAATATATATATTAAGAAAAAGATAGTGTAATGAATATCACAATATATGCTTCTCTTCTCTGATTTCTATTACTATAGGGATGCAGAATAGCCATAAAGTTGTTGTATCTAGCTCTTTGAGAATGTTTTTGGATGATGAAATTTCTAATGCCAGATAATCAACATGTCATATTCTAGCCTTGAATCATTGCTGGGAGAAAAGTGGCATGATAAGAGTTCTATTTTTACTCTGTATATACAAATATACTCTTCCTTAGATAGTAATTTGGGATAGCTGTGAACAGGATGTTCTTGTGAACTTAGTGATATTGAAAATATTTATTTTTATCACTGTAAGTATTCTTATATGCATTTTCTATTTATTTTCCACACTGAAGCTGGTCAGCGTGCAATATATGTACATAATTTCACGAAGGTTAACTCCAGAAAAAGACTGTTGGGATCATGATTGTCCCACCATGCTCTTGCTCCACAGGCCCAATCTCTCTCAGAACCAAGAAGGTGTTTACTTTATCTAGGTCTTCAACATGGCCTTCACTGGTATTCACATAGACAACTCAGTGAAATACAGGCTAATAACTGGGTGCCGCCGAATTGGCTAAATTCTCAGGCCAACAGCTTATTGTCATCAGCAGTCCAATGTCCAACTGTCAGCAACCTCATGGATTAGTACTGCAACTAATGCTATTTATTAATAGCCTGGATGGTAGAATGGTATGTTTCCTCAGCCAGCTCACAGTTGATGTCAAAATAGGGGGAGGGATTCTTTGCTGTTTAAAGGACCTCAACAAGAAAGAATAAAACCAAACAAAAACCCTGAAGGCTGACAAAAAGCTTGTGAAGACTAATGAAGGTAAATGCAAAGCTCAATATCAGGGACAAAATAATTGCTTTCAGTAGTACAAGCCAAGACAGACTGATGAAGAAACAGCTTTGCAAAAAATGACCAGGTAAACATTAAAGCTGATCATGAGCCAAGTGTGACACTGCACCAAAGAGGGCCAACCACATTTTGAGCTGTGCTAAAAGAATTGTATCTAGCAGTTCCAGGGCTATAATTCTTTCCTTTTATCTAGCAAAAAATACTTTGATGTTGTCCTGGGTTCAGCATTAGCAGTCATTTTTCTCCTTCTTAGTAGATGGTGCAGTGCTGTGTTTTCTTTGACTTTTTTTGGACTTTTTTTTGACTTTTGGCCTGGGAACAGTGCTGATAGCACTGATGTTTCTAGTTGCTGCTCAGTAATGTTTACTCTGATCAAGGATTTTCTGAGTCTCATACTCTGCCAGGGAGGAGGGGAAGTCGGGAGGAAGCAGAGACAGGACACCTGACCCAAACTAGCCAAAGAGGTATTCCATACCACAGCATGTCATGCCCACTATATAAACTGGGGAAAGTTACCTGGAAGGGCTAGATCACTGCTCAGTCAGGCTGGGTATCGGTCGGCCCGTGATGAGCAGTTGTATTCTCTTCCCTTGTTATTTCCCTTATCATTATTATTATTGGTGGTAGCAGTAGTGGTTTTGTGTTATATCTTAGGTACTGGGCTGTTCTTACCTCAACCCATGGGAGTTACATTCTCCTCCCCATCCCTTTGGGAGCTAGGGGGGAGGAAGGGAGGGAAGTGAGCAAGTGACTGCATGGCAGCTGTGCTTAAACCATGACAGTTCTGTTTAGCACCCAATGTGGGGCATAATGGGTTGAGATAATGACATATCTGACCAGAGTGTGTCTAATTGTACTTGTGATAAGCATTTATTGTTTTGGATTGTCACTCATCACAATGCAGATTTATTGGCTCTGAACGTTGTTGCTCTTGATCCCACAGTTTCAGCATGTTGTACCTTACTTACAGCCGGTATTTGTTGTGTTAGTGTTTATCGGCTGGGGGCCTTGGGCTAAGGTTCTTGTTTCATTGTACTTTATGGTAATGACTTGTAATAAAATAGAATCATTGATCATGAAACTGATCTGGCTTGCATTCCCAGTGTGGTCACCACCCCTATACTTTGGGAGGTATATAATAGAAGTGTTTAATAATTGCACATCTTTTTTCTCCTCCTTGGGTGGTCAACCTATGAAGGAGACATTCCCTCACTCTCCCAGCCCCGCCACCAGACCATTTACAGCATCATTTGAGAGTCTTGAAGGTTTTGAATGGACTTTGGGTACCCTTGAGACCTGCCTGCTGATTGTGATGGGGATCACCATGTTGGCACACATACATAGTGTGTTTTATCCACGACCATTTTGTCTGATCAAGAAAGTTAAGTAGAGTCATGTTTGGGTCTTTTCTAGGATTAGACGACGGTATAGGAGGACCAAGAGATTTTTTCCTGAGGCTGGACAGTCATGAGTAGGAGGGTGTGGGGGACAATATGGGCACGTATGTAGTCCGCTGGGCCCCTCCAGTGCTTTGGAAGAGTTGGAGATGGAAGGCAGCTTCATGGAGTCCCCAAAGACAAGTTGCAGAAACTGCTTAAGGGGAAGGTGAATTATTTTGAGCCTGGTGAGCCCATGACACTTCAGGCCATCAGGGCAGAGATACAACATATGGATGGACTCATGATCGAGGGGCGGACTTTGCAACAGACACTATTGCCCAGGTTATTCACAAGTGTGAAACATGCTGCAATTAAGCAAGCCAAGCGGTTAAAGCATCTTTGGTATGTAGGACGACAGCTAAAGTACAAATATGGGGAGGCCTGGCAGATTGACTACATCACACTCCTGCTCTGAAAGACTGTTACAAGAGATGGAGTCCAACGTCACGGACCAAATGGACTCAGCAGCTTTATAGGGGTTTGTCCATACACTAAGGAATGATGTCTCTCTCTCTCTCTCTCTCTCTCTGTGGATGTACATATATGTATATATATGAGACAAGAGTGATGGTATATTGAAAATGTGGGGTCTAAACATGACA
Organism: Pezoporus wallicus; assembly: GCF_028554395.1. Taxonomy (NCBI): domain Eukaryota; kingdom Metazoa; phylum Chordata; class Aves; order Psittaciformes; family Psittacidae; genus Pezoporus; species Pezoporus wallicus. Next base: position 370,383 of record NW_026641006.1, read on the forward strand.
TGAATGGTATGGAATAAGGGGTGGATACTGTCCTGGGTTCAGCAGTAGCAGTCATTTTTCTCCTTAGTAGCCAGTGCAGCGCTGTGTTTTTGACTTTCAGCCTGGGAACATGTCCTGGGTTCAGCAGTAGCAGTCATTTTTCCCCTTCTTGGTAGCTGGTGCAGTGCAGTGTTTTGACTTTCGGCCTGGGAACAGAGCTGATAGTAATGTTTTGGTTTGGCCAAGGACTTTGTGAGCCTCATGCTCTGCCAGGGAGGAGGGGAAGCCAGGAGGAAGCAGAGACAGGACACCTGACCCAAACTGACCAAAGAGGTATTCCATACCGCAGCACGTCATGCCCAGGATGTAACTGGGAGTTAGCCGGGAGAGCTGGGACTGCAGGGTTGGAGGAGGTATCGGTCGGGCTGAGGGGGGCAAGTTATCGGTCAGCTGGTGCTGAGGTGTTGCATTCTCTTCCCTTGTTATTTCCTTTGTCATTATTATTACTGGTGGTAGCAGTAGTGATTTGTGTTATACCTTAGTTACTAAACTGTTCTTATCTCAATCCGTGGGAGTTGCATTCTTTTCGATTCTCCTCTCTGTCCCTCCGGGAGCAGGGGGAGGGCAAGAAAGTGAACGAGTTACCTGACTGGGTTTAAACCACAACAGAATAGCACTGGTAACACCGATGTTTTTAGTTGTTGCTCAGTAACGTTTACTCTGACCAAGGACATTCTGAGACTCATGCTCTGCCAAGGAGGAGGGAAAGCCAGGGGGAAGCAGAGACAGGACACCTGACCCACCTAGCCAAAGATGTATTCAATACCACAGCACTTCATGCCCAGGATGTAGAACTGGGGGCAGTTACTTGGAAGGGCTAGATCACTGCTTGGTCGGGCTGAGTATCTGTCGGCAGGTGGTGAGCAGTTTTATTATCTTCCCTTGTTATTTCCCTTATTATTATTGGTGGCAGCAGCAGTGGTTTGTGTTATACCTTAGTTACTGGACTGCTCTTATCCCAACCCGTGAGAGTTACATTCCTTTGATTTTCCTCCCCATCCCTCCGGGACCAGGGTGGGGCATTTGTGGGGAAGTGTGGGAGTGTAACAGAGATTGCATGGTTCTGATTTACAGCCGGGCTTAAACCACGACAGATGTATTAGACTAAGCCCAGTGCAGGCCACCAGGTCCTTTTGATCCTTGAGCACATGATGTATGAGGAAAGGCTGAGAAGACACCTTGGTTTTCTTAGTTTAAAAAGAGAGGGCTTAGGTCTTACAGCTGTCTTCAGCTACCTAATGGAAGGAAATGGAGAAGAGACTTGTCAGAGGTGCAACAGTAACAGGATGAGAAGGAACAATGTGTGAGGTATCAGCAGTAACTAGGTAAATCATAGGTTAGTAAAATCCCGGAACATGGGCTGAAAGGGGTTCTTGGATTCCTTGGAGGTACTCAAAACTCAATCAGATAAAGCTCTGAGCAACTCTTTCTAACTGGACATGCTCTGAGCAGGAGACTGGGCTAGATAGCCTCTGGAGGTCCCCTTCAGTCTACATGATCTTGTGGTTCTCTTCACTACAAATGGTGTAAAATGTGTGGACCTGAAGTAAAATCTAGAGCCTTGAACTGTATAGGTTACCAGATTAACATGTGGAGGGAAGCAGATGCTGTGCAGAAAAGATTGTAGTCTGAACTTTTTAGGGTTAGCTAAGCCCCTCCCAGAGAAATCAAACACTTGAATGAAACAAAGGATTTATAAATGTCCACATCATAGATGGTGATGGAGTCTTTCAGTGGTGTTACGTGCCTCGAAAGTTCTTTCAGAAATAAAAAACACCAGGTAATCAGTTCTTGGTCTCTCTGCCCCTAAGGGATTTTAAAACCATGTCTCTGATCTTAGGGAGAATGCTTTCACTTAATTTCCCTAGGCTCTAGATCTGGAAGTTAACACATGGAGCTGAACAACTCTTACTAGAAATAGAGGAGTAAGCTGGATTTTCAGTATGTCACGGGAAATGAAAGAGCAAAATTGATGGTTGAGATATCTAGATGTCTTGACTGAGAAGGCGGTATATGAAATACATTGAGATTACATAGATAAAGTGATAATAAATTTGCAGTTTTTTGACATATTAACAGAATTCTTTTTGTTTTTGTTCCAAAAACTGCACTACATCATACTGAAGTATATCACTGAAAGGAACAGGGAATTTTCTAGGAGAGGTTATCTGCTAGTTATAGAAAATAAAGTTGGTGCTAAAATACCTAAAAAAGCCTGCAACATAATAATGAAGACTATGTAGAGGCAAATATCAACTGGAAAACATAAATTCAGTTCTTAGGTAGAATCTGCACAGAGCAGTGGAATCCAACAAAAACAGCTCAATCCAGACATTTTATAATTTTAAGGTCTGCCACTAGTCTATTTTGATCATTTACTTAATTTCTTTCGAACAAATTTGATTGGACTACCTAGAACTAATGTCTATTATGACTAAAGTTGATTTATTAATTCATCCATTTTTTGTAATTACAGAATCATAGAATCATAGAATAGTTAGGGTTGTAAAGAACATTAAGATCATCTAGATCCAACCCCCCTGCCATGGGAGGGGACACCTCACACTAAACCATATCACCCAAGGCCTCGTCCAACCTGGCCTTGAACACTGCCAGGGATGGAGCATTCACATCTTTCCTGGGCAACCCATTCCAGTGCCTCACCACCCTTACAGTAAAGAACTTTTTCCTTATATCCAAACTAAACTTCCTCTGTTTAAGTTTTAACCCGTTACACCTTGTCCTATCACTACAGTCCCTAATGAAGAGTCACTCCCCAGCAACCCTATAGGCCCCCTTCAGATACTGCAAGGCTGCTAGGAGGTCTCCACACAGCCTTCTCTTGTCCAGGCTGAACAGCCCCAACTTTCTCATCCTATCTTCACATGGGAGGTGCTCCAGTCTTCTGATCATCTTCGTGGCCCTCCTCTGGACTTGTTCCAACAGTTTCTTGTCCTTTTTATGTTGAGGACACGTTAACCGCACACAATACTCAAAGTGAGGTCTCACAAGAGCAGAGTAAAGGGGCAGGATCAACTCCTTTGACCTGCTGGTCATGCTCCTTTTGATGCAGCCCAGGATACGGTTGGCTTTCTGGGCTGCAAGCGCACACTGAAGCTGGCTCATGTTCATTTTCTCATCAACCAATACCCCCAGGTCCTTCTCTGCAGGGCTGCTCTGAATCTCTTCTCTGCCCAACCTGTAGCTGTGCCTGGGATTGCTTCAACAAAGGTGTAGGACCTTGCACTTATCATGATTTAAAATCATAAGGTTGGCATCAGCCCACCTCACAAGTGTGTCAAGGTCCCTCTGGATGGCATTCCGTCTCTCCGATGTATCAACCGAACTACACAGCTTGGTGTCATTGGCACTCAATCCCACCGTCCATGTCACTGACAAAGGCGTTGAACAAGACTGGTTTCAAAACCGATCCCTGAGGAACACCACTCAGCACTGGTCTCCAGCTGGACATTGAGCCATTGACCACAACTCTTTGCATGCAGTCATCCAGCCAGTTCTTTATCCACTGAGTGGTCCACCTATCAAATTGATGCCTCTCCAATTTAGAGACGAAGATGACATGCGAGACAGGGTTAAATGCTTTGCACAAGTCCAGGTAGATGACATCAGCTGATCTACCCCTGTCCATCAGTTCTGTAGTGCCATCATAGAAGGCCACCAAATGGGTCAGGCAGGATTTCCCCTTAGTGAAGCCATGCTGGCTGTCACCAAGCACCTTGCTGTTTTCCATGTGCCATAGCATGCCTTCCAGGAGAATCTGCTCCAAGATTTTGCCAAGCACAGAGGTGAGACTGACTGGTCTGCAGTTCCCCGGGTCTTCCATTTTCCCCTTTTTGAAAATGGGGGTTTTATTATTCTTTTTCCAGTCATTGGGAACTTCACCTGACTGCCATGATTTTTCGAATATGATGGACAGTGGCTTAGTAACTTCATTTGCCAGCTCCTTCAGGATGGATTTCATCAGGTCCCATGGACTTGTGCATATTCAAGATGGTCTCGAACCAGACCTTCCCCTACAGTGTGCCCAAGGTCTTCATTCTCACAGTCCCTGCATCTGCCTTCCAAGACTTGGGTGGTGTGGTCAGAGCCTTTGCCAGTGAAGAACAAAGCAAAGAAGTCATTAAGAACCCCAGCCTTCTCCAAATCCAGGGTAGCCAGTTCTCCTGACAGCTTATGGAGAGGACACACGTTGTCCCTAGTCTGTCTTTTATTTGCAGTGTAACTATAGAATCCCTTCCTGTTATCTTTAACAACCCTAGCCAAGTTTAATTCTAACTGGGCCTTAGCTTTTCTAACCTCATCCCTAGCTTCCCTATATTCTTCCCAGGCTGCCTGTCCTTGCTTCCACTTATTATGAGACTCTTTTTTTTCATTTGAATTTTCCTCAGGAGCATCTTATCCATTCAAGGAGTTTTCCTGGCCCTCCTGCTGCACTTCCTTGTGGTTGGGATGCAACACTCCTGAGCTTTAGCGATTGATCCTTGAATATCAACCAAGAGTCTTGGGCCCCCCTACCCTCTAGGGCTATATCCCATGGAACCTTACTAAGCAGGTTTCTGAACAGGCCAAAGTCTGCTCTCTTGAAGTCCAGGGCAGTGAGCTTGCTGCACGCTCTTCTCACTGTCCTGGGCATCTCCAACTTGACCATCTCATGTTGGCTACAACCAAGGCTGCCCTGGAGCATCACATTTCCAACCAGCTCCTCTCGGTTGGTGAGCACGAGGTCAAGCACGGCACCTCTCCTTGTCGGCTTGTCTATTACTTGCAGAAGGAAGTTGTCTTCCACACAATCGAGGAACCTCCTGGATTACTTGTGTCGGGCTGTACTGTCCCTCCTATAGATATTAGGGTGATTGAAGCCCCCCATTAGAACAAGGTCCAGTGAGCGTGAGCCTTTTCCTACCTGTCTGTAGAGCGCTTCATCCAGAGTCCTCTTGATCTGGTGGTCTGTAACAGATCCCCACAGTAATGTCCCCCATAGCTGTTCTCCCTTTAACCCTGACCTACATACTCTCTTTTGACTGCTCACCTGTCCCCAGACAGAGTTCCATACTCTCCAGCCTATTCCTAACATAAAGGGCAACTCCCCCTCCCCATCTTCAGGGCCTGTTTTCTAAAGAGCCTGTAACCTTCAATTCCAAAACTCCAGTCATAGGAGCCATCCCACCATGTTTCTTTGATACCTGTTACATTGTATCCCCGTAGATGCGCACACATCTCTAATTCCTCTTGTTTGCTCCCCATACTATGGGCGTTTGTATAGAGGCATTTCAGCCGAGCTCCAAATGAAGCCAGCTCATTGGTTTGAGCAGCTGGAATATCTCTACATTTCTCCAAGTATTTATTATAGGTGCTGGCAACCGACAGGGAGTTTTGGGATGGAATAAAGTTATGTTTTTTTCTACTTACATAAAATACTTGTCTTATTTTGCTCATCCAAGATTTTTGACTTTTAGCCTGAAATGTAAACTGCAATACCAGATAGCTAGCATTCAACATCTTCTAATCTCTCCTGGTTAGAGAAGTGATGCAACACCATTCTATTAATGGAGACATAAAAACTTAAGAGCCAGAGCCAGTGAAAGCCATAGAGAATGGCTTCATTGGGCATTCTTAGAAATAATCTACTATAGAGACATCTGAGCTGGCTTGAATTAGCTAGCTTTAACAGAAGCAGCTGTCTGGTGTAGATCCGTGCAAGCTGATTTTTTCCACTGCTCAGTGTCTTCTCACAAGATGTTTATATGTAGATACAGGAATGTTTTAGGCATCTGAGTTCAAGAACTGTGGTCATGAAAACAGCCACTCTGAGTTTTACGATATGCAGTCACCAGTTACCATGCTCATGGAGTTACAAGAACAGAGTAAGAATCCAACACAATCTTCTCCAGCTTCCTCCTATACTATCCATAAGTCACAAAAAACCAAAATTAGAGGATATTTGAACTCCGCAATTATACTAGTCTTGAATTTCTTTCTGTAATGCTACGTAGAGATTTGCACAGACCTTGCTCTGGCAGGATACCTGGTTAGGTATTTAAAGGCTTTGATAGCTTTCTGACCATCAGTTGACTATTCTTTCTCGCACACCCCTTTTTTACAGTTCTGTAATACCACCAAAATAGTGTCTTTATTTCACGAGACTATTTTCTGTGCTCTTTACTTCATGTTTCAATGCACTTTGAATATGGGTAGAGTTGTAAATACACTTAGGCCCGCATAAGCATCCACTTTGACTGTGTAAACTCCTGTCTTAAGAGATTTCTAAGTAGCTCCATAAATAGAATACAATTTTCTCCTCAGAAGAAAACATTTTATGTCAGTCCTGGGAATGCTGTAGTTTAATGTGACTTGTTATCTTAATTGTCTCCTTGTATACCTAGATTTCAATTCTCAATAATTCAAGGTGAGATTAATTGTGTGAGTGAGAGCTATTTGACTTTGGAGATGTCTCCTTGTTTCCAGAAAAAAAAAAAAGACATCTGTGAACCAAAAGTTCTAACCAAATTGGCAGAGAAAAGACTACTTGTCAAAAAAAAAAAGAAAAAAAAAATACTGCTAGGAGACATCTTCTGTAAGAACTGAGAGTTTTGTTAGTATATTCTGGTACATAAACAATTTTATCCATAAATACACAGAAGTATCATTCATGGTGTTGAACCTTTTCTTTGATGAGAAGCCTGACAAAATCCCATTCTAGGCATGAATACCATTTAGAGAGAAAGTTGCAGGTCTATTTCTTGAAAATTAAAAAGAATACCTTTTCCAAATGTAGACTTATGTGCATAGCAAATTAAAATATAAAAACTGAAGAAATTTTAAATTGTACATGAAACAAAAATTTTAAGAAACATCACACTTCCGATTTCAAGCAAAATAGTAAAAAACCTACTGGGATTATCCCTATGCAGAGTATACCACTGTGAAAAATTTGCCGTACTTATAACTTGACTTTTTGAAGGGTGCTGTGGAAAACTAAAATGTCTCAATTACTTGGAAAAGATGTTTGGTCTATTTTTCACCTTCACCATTCAGAATGGTCTTTTCAACTTTATAGTAGTAAGAGTACAAGACAGCTGGGAAAAATAGGGAAATAAATTTAAGAAAGAATTTTTATAAATACAAATTTGCAGTTTATTAGGGCGGCTGTATGTCTTGGCCAAGAAAAGACCTAAGAAAGAACTGTCTTCTTCTCTGTATAAGGATTCTGATATTAGTCAAAAAGAAAAGACAAACTGATAGTCACATTGCTATTTGTGATAGCATGCCTTCTTAGAAGACATTCCTGGTATGAAATATGGGTGATTGTGTTCCTTTATATGAACTTTCATTATAATAAATCAGTTGATGAACAGAAGATAAGTGATGGTATTGATTTGCTAGTTACTTAGAGGATTGTTATATATAACTGTCTGTATTTAACTTGCAGATTTGACCAGCATAGTATACATTGTTGAGATTTGACATATTAGTGAGCTGAGTTTCATCCTGTTGCCCTTAAACTACTAACTGCTGAGATTAGTTACTCAAAACAGTTTTGTTTGCTGATAATATAATCTTCACAGCATCTCAAGAACTGTATTAACTGTATACTATAAACAATTTATTGTTTTAGTACAAAAAAAAAAATCCATTACCACTGGATAAACTTGCATTTTCTTATCATCTAACTTTGACTCCCACAAGTATGCATATTTGCTGAAAGTAAACTTTATATGTAAACTTTCTGTCATCAATATCTATCCCTAGATAGTGATGGAGCAAGGGTTTGGATTTAGCACTTCTATCATCTTCTGAATCATTCCCATCTGCAGTGCAAAGTCCCTCACCATCTGTACCATGCCTGATAACTTATGCAGGCAATACAAATACTTGTCTCGTTTCCATCAAGGGCATTTTATTTTAAATATGGGCCATTTCTCTCGTAGGTCCTAATTCCGCAAAACACTGAATCTATACGCAACAATCAACTATTCTTCATCAAACTGAATGACTGATGAGGGCTTCTCTCAATTTCTCTTGGGGAAGGTTCCTCTCTATGAATATGATTAGCTAGATCATCTATGCAATAGATGTTTTCTAGTCCCTTCTTCTGAGTTACAGACCTTTAATCTGGCCAACTCTTCTGTTGTTTACAGAGCATTGTGAGTATTAGGGCTGACCACAGAAAGTAGAGTTTGGATGTGAGGATCAGCAACAAGTACATATGCTGAAATTTCAGCATTAAGAAGAATGTCAGTGCTTCTAAGCCATTCCATCCTGAGATTAAGTAAATACCAAGTTTTGGAGTAATTTTAGATACTAGGTGTTACCAATATGTCAACAAAATAATCTACTTATCTCTAAAAGTATTTTTACAAAACGTAACACTTGGCAAACATTATCAGACAGGCATGTGTCCTGTTCTTTTTTCTCCAAAACAACATGAGTGAAATCCATATGTAAGTACCATAGGAAAAATAGATGATAATAACATAAGGAAATGAGAATTTGCGTAGTCGCAAGTTCCTACATTTTCCAGTCATGTCAAAGGTGTAATTGCAGACATAGATAATACATTTTCTATCAGCATTTTGTTTAAAATAGTAAAATTGCATCTAAAGATTAGTCTTGTATTGTTGCACTAAGAATTTAATTTTAACCCCATGGGAGCTGGTATCTTATGAATAAATCACTGACAGAAATTCATTCACAGGATTTACTTTGTTTATCTAAGCTTAACCATCAAACCCTCAAACGTATAGCCTCCCCTTGCACTTGACCTTGAGTATAATAAATGAGTACACTATGACTATGTCATGGAGGTCTAGGGCTTGTTTTCTTAACATGGAGAGCTAAAGAGGTGCTAAGTATTTTGTAGTTTATAGAATCTGTTAAAAGAAAAGGATAAATGAAATGCTCTACTGAGAGGTGGGAACATTAGCTCTTTCCTGTTACCCTTGTACTTAGGGGTGGCTGAATTTGGTAGCCCTGCTGTAGCTCCCTGTTCCTGAGTCAAGTCAACAGCGAGGGTAGGCACAACTTCCTGACAGGCACACACACATATGCAGGTATGCAACGCGTGTGTACATGTATACACAGGCTGCTGCAAAATCAATGCAGACAGGACACACAATGCTCATACAATCACAAATAGCACCAGCAGCCTCATCACATCCTCCTCTTCAGCTGAATAAGGATGGAGGTCTTCATCAGGATGAGGGTATGTCAGTGGGAATATATAAGCACGTATGTCCAATGTGGGTTCCCTGGGTGGATGGTCTCTCCAGAGGCTGCCCTCATACCTTGTCCTTCCCAGCTGCTGGTACTTGGCACGCAATCACTCACAGCTACACTCCATCTGCTTGACAAGATTCCCTTGCACACAGTGACACAGGTGTTTCACACATGCATGAGACCAGGCATGTAAAGTAACAAGAGATAGGACAAGAGGTAACTGGCTCAAACTGTGCCAGGGGAGGTTTAGACTGGATAGAAGGAAAAATTTCTTCACACAGCAAGTGAGCAGGCATTGGAACAGGCTGCCCAGAGAAGTCGTAGGATCACCATCCCTGGAAGCCTTCAAAAACCATGTAGATGAAGCCTCCAGTGATATATGGTTTAGTGGTGGCCTTGGCAGTCCCGGGATAACGGTTGGACTTGATGGTCTTAAAAGGTCTTTTCCAACCTAGTTGATTCTATGATTCTATGATCTCACTGCAGCTGGACTTCATCACTTGATCTACCTGTTAGCTGCCGTTGGACTCCCTCACATCCAGTCACCTCATGTGCAGGATCTCTCAGCTGACCTCCCCCACCCAGCTGTTCTGGTCTCTCCAGTAAATGGCATGGTCCCTCTGGTACCCACCTACTCCTATTGTCTCATTCTCAGTCTCACCTTTACTTGTCAGCCTCCTAGGCTACTTGACTTACTCTTCAGCAGTCCAGCCTGATGCTTGTGTGACATACACTGACACACGTGCCCTCACACACTCGTACCGTGGCCCACAGACACACAGACCCTGTGAGCTCTAGTCCCACTCCAGCTGTGTCACTCGGGAATTTCCACACCCTGGTGCACACCCATAGAGAGCCTTTCCACCTAGGAAAATGGTCAGAAATGGAGTTTAATGAGAAAAAAGGACAGACTGCTCTGCTTTCTTTGTGTGCATGGCAATGGACTTTTAATTATACAACCTAACAGTACTATCCATAGTAATTTAGGGTATATCAAAGCATTTTAGAAGACATATCTTCTGAAGCACAAGGAAAATGGAGGTGTTGCTAACTTAGAAGGCATCAGGGCACAGAAGGAAATTATGAGATGAGGTGTGAATGGATTATTCCAATTGGTGATCTGCACAGATCATGTCTGTGAAGCTCATGAAAACAAAGCTTTCAAATGTAGCCTACAGCAAAATTGTTCTCTTCTTTGAATCCAAATATCAGTGTTATTTGTACATTGAAAAAGGAAGATGTGTAAGAGGTGGGAAGGAAGATTTCATGTTCTACTTAATTCACCAGGTTTTATGGTCTGCAGAAAACATCTCAAAAGTAAACACAGTCTATTGTGTGTGAAATGTGAAAGTAAGTAGGTATGCTAAAGCCAAAAGTATTGCTGATGGTGAACTGAAATTAATATCCCATTGCTGAGCACTCCCATAACTTATAGCTACAAACACAATTATGCTCACTGGGAAGACACACTTTTTTTTCAAGTCTGATTCATCTGATTTCAGTGTCTAGACATTTCTATGCATTTGTCAGTAAGACTGAAATTTTTTCTGATTCTTAGACATTACTTTCACAGAGATCAAGTCATCTTCAAATTTTCTCTGAAGTGGTCTGAATAGGTTCACTTTCTTTAATGTCTTTGGGGATGTCTTTCTGACATCCTGAAATTATTTTCCTAGCCCTTCAATCATTATTTTCAATCTTCTCTGAATGTTTTATAAAATTTCCATATACTTTGATGGCAATTGACACATAATTGTGCAGATCCTCTATTAAAAGAAAATAGTATTGTTGGATAAATAACCAAACTATGCCATTTGTCTCTAATAGTACTGCTATCATCATTGTGTGAACAAAATTTTTGAGTTACTGACATTTTTGAGGTGGCAGCACTTAGGTCCAGCATGTGCTTCTGATGTCTGCATATGGCAAGTTTTTAAAAAACTTTGAGATACCTCATCAGAGTACATCACAAGATTTATAACAAGACGTTAGAAGATACCCCAAAAAATCATAAAACATACTCTTTATGAAGAGTGACCTTCTGTGAAATAAGGCTTTTAAAAGTGTACAATTTCTCACCAGATTTCAAAATTAAAGACTTTATTGCTTTATTAAATACTTTATTGTTATCCTTCCAGGTAACTGCCCCCACTTTATACACTGTCCATGACAACTGTGGTATGGAATACCCCTTTGGCTAGTTTGGGTCAGGTGTCCTGTCTCTGCTTCCTCCCGGCTTCCCCTCCTCCCTGGCAAAGCATGGGACTCAGAGAGTTTATGTCTATGTTTAAACTGGCACTAATTCCTATCATTCTAAATATTTTAAATGTTAATAATTTTCACCTCTTTTTAAAAAAATAATGAACATTGGAGTAATACTGGTACAGTTGGTCTAGAGCCAATTTCTTAATCTGAACAGAGGATAGATAACTTCCATCATGTGTTTTCTGAGCTTCCCATTTAATTCATAATGTCATCCATAATGGATACGTCCTCATATTTTCATCCAAGTACAAAGCAGAATCTAGTGAGAGATTTTTGCTTTATCACTTTCAATTTTATGACCTACAATTTTCCAGTTGTATAACAAGACAAAAACTCAATGCCCTCTAAAAATGATTTTTTATTTTTTGTAACTCTATTAGGCATATGGTTTTTTTTTCATCTTTTTGTTTTCCTCTTCTGTCTCAGGAATTTTTACCTTATTTTTACTGATGTTATTGGCATCTGCTGAACCATGCTTAATTATTTTCAGCTTTTGCTTCTTAAATTTCATGTCTTCATCTGGTTATGACAACAATTGCTTTAAACTTTATTAAAGCTCTTTGTTTAAAGTTAATATATATATATATTCAACAAGTGTAAGTTAATATATATATATTCAACAAGTGTAATGTGTTACAAATCCCAAGTTGCTCTGACTAAACCATAGCCAATATATAACCTTCGTAAAATGTTCCTTTTTCTCTTCTTGCATGCCTTCCCCAATGCAAAGCTTCTTATTTCTTTCATCAACTTCAGATCACCCCTACTCTATTCTGAAGTCTGCTTATTTTGAAATGAGGAATTTTTTGTCTTTTCATCTTTATCCATATTTTTTGTTTGTTTTGTTTGGTTTATTTTTTTGGTTGTAGATGGGTTCTGGTTGTGTGTGCTTGTTTTTTGGTTGTTCTTTCTCTTTTTTTTTTTTTTAAATTTTATGCAATTTCTCACCTTCTTAGCCAGAAGATTCACACTAGAATTGTAACTTTTTCCTTTATTCAGTGTACTAGAATACTGTTTGCCAAACTAAAGATAGTAAATTTTAGCTCTTTGGGAGATAAGATTAAAACATATTTCAGACCCTACACTAAAATACCTCGATATGTCGTATTGTTTCTCTATATGTTGTATTGTTTTTGCAAATAGATAAAAATATATAAATGTGCAGACTGCAAAAACATGGAAATTCACATTCATTTAACTTGTATACACTTAGGCTCCCAAAATGTCTGTGTACTTCTTTTTTACCCTTGGTATGTTTAGCTGGTATGGCTTGCAAGTAAGCTTTTAAATTTAGATGCAGTACATGTCTATGTAAAAACTAGTTTCACCTGGACTACAAAGCTCATGTGTATACTGTGGACTCTTTACATTATTAGCAAGAGCCAGCAATGACCAGAGTTATAAAGCAGAGCAAATAGAGCCTGTTCTGGAATAGTGCTTGTTATGCCTTATTTCCAATCCTGAAATCTTTATTTCAGCACATTGTCAGCACTGATAATATTGCATTGTAACTACTGGAAACATTAAGGTAATGGCAATCAATGTTTATTCAGTGGCCCAGTGTGTTTTCTGAGCTTGTTTGCTTTTCTGCCACAGTCCTCATAATGTGAGTGTATGAAATGCTGTCCTTTCTCAAGATACATTAACTGTTAGTTCACAAATTACACTTACTCTTACAAAAATGTAAAATTTTACATAGTTATATACTTGCTTATTAAGGTGTGAAGATACTGCTTGAATAAATATTATAAGTCTGATGTCTTTTCTATGCTATCTGGAATTTCATGAGTTTTAGTTGTCTGGAAAAATTAATGTCAATCTCTGGCAGCTTCAAGAATTCATGTAGGAAGTGCCAAGATGTTTATCAAATGAGTGAATAAATAGCATATCAAAGATTCACTGGTATTTTATCTTAAATTAAGTTTTGAATTAATTTTGATTGTTTTTCTAGAATAGTCCAGAATTCAAAGTTTTCAGCTGTTTCTTCAGTTCAACTTTGTCAGAGCACACTTCCCTGTAAAAAAAAAAAAAAGACATTAAATGTATATGGAATAGAGGAACATTCGTCTGAATAGTCAGATATACCTATTTTTTTATGTTTTATTTTTTAACCAAATAGGAGCTTTTTATCTCTCATATACAGTTCCTTTCCTTTTTACAGGAAATATTTTATGAAGAAGCATTTAATCATTAGTTTGTGTATACACAGAAAAAAAGAAGGCTCATTCCTGCATTAATAACCTAATTTCCAAAGAGGATTGATCTCATATGCAAAGATCAATGAACGTATTATTAAATCTCTCAGCCCTTTTGCTTTCCTGTGCAAGGCTGATATTTTCAGCTATTTTAAATATGACTAACTCTAATTCTAGTGGAGCATTTTTGGCATGAAGTGAAGGAACATTGAATATTTTATATTAGGATGGTCTTAAGAGTTCTAAACTATTTAATACCATATAAGATGTCATTGGGCTAAAAGGAATCATTTTAATAACAATCCATCTCACTATCAATTTTGTCAACTGTATGGACATTTCAATTTTTCCTAACAAATGTTTTCCCCTCTTCCTCTCTGATAAAACAGTTGACCCTGGGTTACTAAAATTTCCATTCTTATTCTAATTCTAGAACGTTTGAATAGTCTAATTTATCTCTTACTGCAAAATGTGTGTTAGATTGTTTCCCTCTACTGTGTAAAGAGCAGTACTTGTGTCTAATATTCTTGAACAAATGTACTGAAATACTTATGACAGCAGAAAGTATTTGGCTTACCCTGTACTGCAGACCCATGATTATGTTAACCAGTATGTTACTTTAGTTCAAAACTGTAATTTTCAAGTAACTAGTTTAATTATTCAGGCTATCTGGTTTTAGTAATTAAGAACACCTCAAAGGAGTAACTGAATTTGGACTCCAACATTTTACACAAATATGTGTCATTTGTACTTTAAACCCACTAATTATTTCACCTTGACTGCAAAGGGCTCATGACTCAGTTTAACTCAAGGACTGACAAGTCTTGGCAAATTGAGTTCATGAGCAAAGTTGAGTAACCCTAAGCTATTGAGGGAAGTAGTGGACATATAGTATGTCAAAATAACAGGATAAATAGACAGAATTAATCTATACAGATTTCAACATTACCTCAAAGCTATTAATTTGATTGATTTTACTTTCCATGGAGACTTCAAGGGGCTGATTCATCTATATTCTTTGTCCATTTTAGACTGATATCTATTGTACTGTAAGCATGTTCATTCCTCTCTCATTAAATATAAAAGAAGTGAAGGCAACAATTTCAAATGCACACGGATCTCAAACTGTCAGTCCTGAATATCTACTTCTACATAACGCAGAAGTATCTCAACCACCTTTCTCTGCTCTTTGCATACTGTATAATACTGAAGGAACTTTCACCTTGCAGAACACTTTTCTTTTGTTTCTGCCTTCTTTGTAGTATCTATTATATTTTCCAAGAGAATCATACATTTCCAAATCATGGCAGTCACTAAGCACGCCAGACTTTTAAATAATTGTTTAATCTGTGACATATTCTAAATAAAGATGTCCTATGAAAGCAATTTTACAGATGTCAGTGAAATATAATACAAAATGGCACTTGATAAGATAGATTAAGATGAGTAGCTTTAAAGAAATGCGTCCAAAACACACAGTAGTACATAAAGACACAGTTGTATGTATCTTTATACACATATTATAGCTTGCAGATACCCACATCTCAAATGTTAGGGTAGGAAACAAACAAACAAGCAACAACATCCAGACCTTTTGGTCAGATGAATGAAACCAAAACCAAACCAAAACAAATCCCATGGATTTTGGCACTTACACTTTCATCATGTTTTTCCTGATATGAAGAAGAAAGCAATAAGACTGTCAGAGAAATATTTTCATGAATACAGAATTTGGGAAAAGTTTCAGTGTTTATCACAACAGTCTAAACTTAATAACAGCTGTGGTGGCAGACTCATATTGTACAATAACGTCTGGTTTTCTTTTCACGGAGAATTTTGTAAAGGAAATTTTTTGATAGCTATGATCTTCGAAAGAATGACATTGCACAGAAGACAAATTTATACTGTGCAAAATCATCTAGTTTACATTTAACATAATTGTCTGCATTATCAATACATACACAGTACTTAGAGCTGAATGAAAAGAGCATGGCCTAAAATCTAATTTTTAGCTGCACAGTGTTCCCTTGCTTTGGCCGTCCCAATCCAAACTCCCTCTGAAAGCTATGCAGTCTTGTGCTTATTAAATCCTTTTATACAGGCCACTAGCTAGAAATGCAAAGTACTGCAAACACAGGCTTAAGGAAAGGTTAGGAAGCAACTGCACACACCACACACGCACACACTTCCCCTCCATCCACCCAACCCCACCCCCCCACCCCCACCTGCGCCAAAGACAAAAATCCCTAAAGTAACAATCCAAAGCTATACTAACGGGATAAGAAGGACTGATGAGAAAAAAGAAGAGTTAGACTGGTTTTCCTCATCAGGGGAAAAAAAAATTTAGTCAGCGATTTAGATACTTTGTGCTACCTTTTGGTCGGTTTCATGGATCTTGAGCAGGCGCTTGGGCAGGTGACTTTTATTCTTAATGCTTCAGTTCTTGCTACATATGTATTGCATTCATGCTTCCCTCTGTCTGTGTTTATTTAGTTTCTTTATCTAGGCTGTGAAATCCATGAGATAGAAAGACTTATTATTTCAAATACAATACATATATGTAGCTCCTGTAGTGAACTGCATAAAGCTCTTCAGAGTACTTTTTCAATTACTTATGGAGTTTGCACATCTAGAAGCAGTGCTGATATTTATGTAGCCTGAGAAGTCTACGTGTTTCTTTTATGAATGCATACATCAGTCTGTTTAGCAGCCCATGCTCTTCTGTCTCCTACACTGTTAATCCTAGAGTAATGTTGGCAGTATAAATACACTTATAAATAAAAACTACTGCAGAGCCACTTTGTGGCTTTGTGCAGGATGTGTCCAAATATCTGCAGTGCAGCTTCATAGATTCGGATAAGCCAAGATCACTTTTTCTCCTAGCTGGAGATCTGAAACTAACTTGGTATTTTAGTTTGGTTCCATTTGGAGATCAAACAAAGCTTCCTTGTTATTTTGTAGCAGCCTGTATGACATACAAAATAAATTTATGCTCAAAGGCAATAAATAAATAAATAAAAAAAATACAGATTCTGCATAGATGCATCCCATTTTTAGAGAACACATACATGAAGAACATAAATGGGCACAGTAGGCCATTTATGTTTTTCAGATTGGTTGCATGTCCTGACCAATATTGGTGTAATTCTAAAAGTTTTCCCTTTTCTCTAGAAACAACTTACTACTACGAAGGACCAGAACCACACTTCAGTTGTTTCGGAGTTGTTTTTTGGGGTTGTGCTTTTTGGGGTTGTGTTTTTTGTTTTTTTTTGTTTGTTTGGTTGGTTTTGTTTTGTTTTTTTCCACAGAAATATTTTAGCCCAAAGAAGATTTTTTTATTGCAGTAAATTCTTAAATACATAGAGATAATATTACAAAATATCTATTGGCATCTGCCTTATTACCCATACTTGACTATGTTATTCTGCTGGCATAAGATAATGTTTGGGCTCTCTAGGTACTTCTTTCTAAACAGTGCTAATAAGGATTGAATAAATAAACTGAAAAAAAGGTTCAACAGCCAACACAGTCAATGCTTATAAATAATGGATTTTCCTTTAGTGTCTGTTAAAAGTATGCAAACAGTTCTAGCCTCAAATAATTTACTTGGTTTTAGTATCTCAGTACACTTAATGAAATATGCTACTTACATTTATCAGGAGCATGGACCTGGTGTGGTGACTACATTTCAGTATGTATTTCCACTGAAGAAAAGACTCAACTGCTTGTCAGAAGTGTTTCAAAGTATTCAGTCCAATAGACATGACAATGTCAAAACTGTAACTAAATTTTATCTTTTAAGACTTACACACATCTTGTAGATGCCATACATACATATCTGTTTTCTGGAAAATCTACCATTCTACACTCTTGGGAGCATGGAACAGTGCATTTCTGGGGTAGACAAATTCTATGGAAAACAAAATAAGGTACACTTCAATCAAATAGCCTGGTAAAATGTATATAGATAAGAGATGTGTATGTATGCCATATACTTGTGTGCCATAAACTATAAGTTCTCAGAAAAAAAAGTCTTTACTTCATGAAGTAGTATAATACCTTTTTTCCAAAAAAAATTAGAAAGCAATAAATGTTTAAAACCTAATGGCACTGATAGGAAAAAAAAAACAAAACTTCAAGTTTGGTTTAATCTATTTTGTTCTTATTTACATTAATTTAGTTGAAGGGAATCAGGTTGCAGAACACAGTCCTGCGTACATTAAGCAATATAATCAGTATAAAGATATACAGAATTTTGGATTCATACTGCTGCCATAGAAATGTTACGATGTGTCTATGACCGAGCTAAATTCTATTCTGATTGAACAATGTTCTAATTAGTCCGTACTTATTTAAATATATTTTTAAAAACCGCAAATAAATTTTCACATGATGATATAAATGTTGCTTTCCTTGCTTCTAATAATTTCATTAAGTCTTTACAGCTTGCACATTACAGCTTCAGACTACTTGCAATAGTATATTATTACATGGTTTGAACACTATCTTTGAATTCATCACATGAATTGGTTGAATTTACTTTGGGCAGAATGACATCTATTGAGGAAAATTATTTTCAGTTAGGCAATGATCTGTTAACAGTAATGTTTAGAATAAGTACTTTTTTAAGCATTTACAAAGGCACCCTACTAGGTAGCAAGCAGAAGAGTACATTTCACTGTGCAATCTAATTTTCTTGTCCTAAAAATAGCTTCCTTCTTCTTCTTTCAAATTCAAAAGTTATGGAAATCTTGAAGGGACAGTGTTGCATTTATTTTGCCTCTAAATATATTTGTAAGACTTTAAAAGACTTCAAAATTTTGCAAAGAAAATGGATTTGTTTATCTCAGAGAAATGAGTGTATAAAGCAGTTCACTTTTGAAAAAGTCTAGTGGCAATATATATTTTTGAACATATAGATTTTTGATGGGTTTAGATTTATGATTTTTATATATGTGTAGTGTTTACAATTAAAGAGAGAAAACAGCATGGTATCGTAAGGTACTGTAAACCTTGTAGAAATTTATAAACAGCCTCTGAAGGCACTCAAACTGCAGCATCACAAAAAGATGTTTGTTTCCTATGTGATGAAAAGCTTACCGCAGGTGCATGCTTGAAAAAAAATGCTCAGAGAACCATAAACTTAGGTGGATCAAATATCATACTGTGATATTTAAATTGTGATATTTTAAAATATCTTGGTATGATAGTGTAAGTAAAAGCTGACTTAGTGTTCACAAAGACTGAGGAGATAAAGACAGGCCAGCATCACCTCCTGGATGAGCTACTAGTGACTTGGACTTTGTCATTTTTCTTTACTAATAAACCAAAGAGTTTTGTATGCAGGTACATGACACTGAATGGTTAAACATTTTGTCCTACACTCTAGACTTCAGCACAAATAAAGTAAATCAAAGAAATATCTGGAAAACAATAATGAAGAACTTTTAAAGAATACAGAAGTAAGGAATGCTTTTTAATTCAATGCTTTTTCTAGCACTTGGTAGTATAGCTAATATAATGGCTAAAGATGATATGGCTAAAGACTTTAATTAACAAAGTACCAATACAAATGGTACTGAAATCCTGTAAAACCCGTGTTCTATGTTTTTAATTTTGAAAATGACAAATTACCTGATAAGATACTATCACCATAGGTATTATATTTACAGAAGTCTGCAATGGATTGCATTTCTTATGTGTAAGTTATTTTTTATATAGATAGGAACTAGGACACAAAGCTAACACTGTACTTTCCACCTTAGTTCAGCAATCTTTCAAATCTGTATATATGAATACTTAATCTTATGACAATATTATGTTCTATCTTGTCTTGGTTTATTTTGTTGGAATTATTTTTTCACACTCTGTCCAGATTCTCTGCGTATAATGCCTATTATAGGTTGTGAGCTTCTCAGACGGTGTGGCGAATAGTCATGTAGCCTCTAGAAAAAGAGCTATCATCTGCCCATAATCTAATTCTCCGAGAATCCTTATTGATTGCTGATTGTTCCTGGCCTATGTCTCGATTACTGTACTGGATTTCTTGAAATATTAGTAAGACTAGGATACACCTAGGATGACTGATTCATTACCATATTTACATGCAAAATGGACAGCTCATATTTTTTAAATAGGATAATTAACATGTAAATGAATCTAGCACAATGGCAGTATGTAAAAAAATATTAGCAAATCTGTATAATGTTGAAGGATCAGGGCAGATGTACAATGGTAAGAGTGAATGTAGGTACTTAAATGATTAGCAACTGAAATATGCATAAAAATTGGTGTGCATAACATGCATTTGAACTACTGTTGTTTTGAAGCCTTACAGAAAAATGACTTAAGTATTTCTGCTTAAAAACAAGAACTCCTACATACTATGCTCCTTTATATCTCATGTAATGGTATGCATGCCATAGCTGTATTGATTTAAATGATAGAATACATGTTCCATTCATTTAGATCTAAATTATATTCCTAGAAGATGAAATGTAAGGCTGTGAAAAAACAAGTTGAGAGACACAGAGCTTACACACAATTTATTTCATTTATATGTATGTAAACATCCCCAAAGGTGATGTCAAGTGACCTTTGTGTTTGACAGATGCTTTGGAGACTCATTTGGGTGAATGGAAAGGAATGCCCCTAAAAGACAAACAAAGAAAACATAAAGTAGTGACTTTCCTTCCTTTACAACAGAAAATAATCTCTTGGTATTACAGGATGGGAGAAGTGGAGGGGAGGGAGAGGAAATAGCTGTTGCATTTAGTACCATAGTAAAATATCTAGCAGGTTTATTGCAGGTCTTGGCTCCTTCTGTCCACTTTTTGGTGAAAAATATGCAATATTCTGGAGACAATATGTGACATGGAGTGAATGTGGAATGATTCCAAACTATATGGAATAGTAACCTGAGGATTAGGATGTTGGATCTACCCCTACATTACATGGTTCCCTCGAGCAGCTCAGCTGCAGCAGTCTTCCAGGGATCATGCTCACAAGATGGTTATTCCTCATAGATAACGGCTGCATATTTCGGTGTTGTAGGTATGCTTTTAGGGTATCCTTGATTATCAGGAAGATAAGACACATCACTTTGAAGGATTTTGTTTCTAGCTGTATATGAGTGTCAGTTTGGTGTCTTTTGCTACATGAAAAGGTAGCATTTAAACTGTTAGCATATTTTGATCATGGTATTTGTGGACATTTATGCATATGTAGGAGAAGAAAACAAATGCTAAAGAACATGTAAGTTGTTGATTGGGAAGCTTTCTCTGAAATATTTGCATTAACGTGTACAGAGACAGATAATCTAAATATGGGCAAGAATTAGCAGCAAGGAATAAAGCAATATTTTTGGAATAAATACAGCCTATTGTGGAAACACATACTTTATATAAATCACAGTAAAACTATGTTGCCAAAGCCTAAAAAAAAAAAAAATACAACCCCCACAATATGTTTCTATAGACTTAAGCTGAATACTAGATAAAAGCTACCAAGTGTGCAAGAATGCAAAGACATAAGCGATACACTCCGTACAAGTGAAGTCAGCAAACTCTGCTTCCAAAGAAAATTAAAGGTGAATAAAACTCTGGGAAGCAACAGTGAATAGTAGTGAAGGTATGACATTTAAAAGTAGATAACCAGACTAAGACCAACTACAGAGAGATTTTTCAACAAGTGCACAAAACATGGTGATCAGCAAAGCAAAAAGCAGTGCCTTTTTCAACCAAAGCAGAGGGAGGACCTGTAGTGCCTAAGGAGGAGCATAGATGAAACCCAGCATCATGAGTGAGCTGGCAATACAGTGTGGCAATGTGGTAGCAGTTCCTCTCTTCACATTTTCACTTTGTTTTCATTTTTGTAAGTTTGATTGCCTTTTCTATCCTCTTGCTATCTGCTCTGTGTTTTCTTTACTTTTTATCTTGTTGTGTTTTGGTTTTGTGTTTGTTTGTTTAGTGAATACATAGAGAATCATAGAATAGTTAGGGTTGGAAAAAACCTTAAGATCACTTAGTTCCAACCCCCATGCCACAGGCAGGGACTCCTTACACTAGACCATGCCACCCAAGACTCTGTCCAACTTGGCCTTCTTTTTTACACCATTTTTTTTCCTTTTCAGATGCCTTGAAATAAGTATCCTGATTCTGGAGGCTGTAATCTGTTCATGACCAGCTGTTGATCATTTGTGATTTGTGTTTATAGCCTTGAGGTCTGCAATGTCCCGGTACTTTCAAGTCTTCTAGTATCAGCTTATGTTAATACTCTTGGAAGCTCCTGCTGGAGCACTTGGTGAATAAAAATGATGAAATAATATTGATGGATGTCATGGTTTAAACCCAGTCAGGCAACTTGTTCACTCACTCCCAGTGAGTGGTGCCAGGCTGACAGCAATTGAGGCCCGCCCCCCCCCCCCCCCCGGGGCTCTCCCCTTCCCTGCAAGGATCAAAAGGGTGCAACTCCCATGGGTTGAGACAAGAACAGTCCAGCAACCAATGTACAACACAAATCACCACCGCTACTACCAACTACAACAATGATAAGAGAAAATAGCAAGGGAAGAGAATACGATACCACTGGCCAAGAAACGAGTCCCACCCGGAAGCCCGTGTCCTTCCGGGTAACTCCCAGTTACCCCCCACCCCGGGCATGATGTGCTGTGGTATGGAATACCTCTTTGGCTAGCCTGGGTCAGGCACCCCGTCTCTGCTTCCTCCCAGCTTCCCCTCCTCCCTGGCAGAGCATGAGCCTCACAAAGTCCTTGGTCAGGGTAAACATCACTTAGCAACAACTGAAAACATTGGTTTCACCAACATTGTTCCCAGGCTGGAAGTCAAAGCACAGCACTGCACCAGCTACCACGAAGGAGAAACATGACTGCTACTGCTGAACCCGGGACAATGGAACATGGTGCTATGTGAAAATTTTGACTCAAAAAGAGAAATGCTAGCTAGACTAGCTAGACAGAATAGTGACCCAGTCTGTGGCATATTAATAAAAATCAGAAAAGTTGTTAGAGCAGAATACACTCGGTAAGCTTCAGTTATTCTCATGAAGATTCATGTCAAAGCAGACATTATACGCAAACAATAATTTAAGGCATTTTTCTTCTTGAATGATCTCACCTTAAAACAAATAATTGGAAAATATAAAGAGATAAGTGAGTCTCAATCAATGTATAAGACCTGGATCAAGAAATAATTAGTAAAAAGCTAACCTGAAAAAATATCATCATGAATTCATCATATGTGTAGGATTAAAGAATTAATAAGTAGGGGAAAATATCTAACATATTAACATGTCAAAAAAACCCCAACATTCTTTTAAAGATGTTGAAAAAGATGAAGCAAGATGAAAGACAAAGAAAACAGAACAAGCAGCTAAAAAGATTAAACTGTTGTGAGATAAAGTGTTTGTATTGAAAATGCTACTACTATACAAGTCATACAAATTATGCTCAAAATCTTGAATAGCTAAATGCAAATTAAGAGGACCACTAGAAATTAGGAAGTCTTATTTAAGGAAGAGATTTTGTATGCAAATAATGAAATTAACTTAAATGTAACTTAACTGTTAATTGTGTTGCACTACAACAGCTGAAACAAGACTTTGTTCTTGGAAAATTCTTAACCCCATTATAAATTATTCAAACAAATTCCAGTGCCAAAATCATAGAATAGAATAGAATCGTAGAATCATAGAATCATTAGGGTTGGAAAGGACCTTAAGATCATCTAGTTCCAACCCCCCTGCCGTGGGCAGGGACACCTCACACTAAACCATATCACCCAAGGCCTCATCCAACCTGGCCTTGAACACTGCCAGGGATGGAGCATTCACAACCTCCCTGGGCAACCTATTCCAGTGCCTCACCACCCTAACAGGAAAGAGTTTCCTCCTTATATCCAATCTAAACTTCCCCTGTTTAACTCTTAACCCATTACCCCTTGTCCTATCACTACAGTTCTTAACGAACAGTCCCTCCCCAGCATCCCTATAGGCCCCCTTCAGATACTGCAAGGCTGCTATGAGGTCTCCACGCAGCCTTCTCTTCTCCAGGATGAACAGCCCCAACTTTCTCAGCCCATACGGGAGGTGCTCCAGTCCCCTGATCGTCCTCATGGCCCTCCTCTGGACTTGTTCCTTCAGTTGCATGTCCTTTTTATGCTGAGGACACCAGAACTGCACACAATTCTCCAGGTTAGGTCTCCCAAGTGCAGCGCAAAGGGGCGGGATCACCTCCTTCGACCTGCTGGTCATGCTCCTTTTGATGCAGCCCAGGATACGGTTGGCTTTCTGGGCTGCAAGCGCACACTGCTGGTTCATGTTCATTTTCTCATCAACCAACACCCCCATTTCCTTCTCTGCAGGGCTGCTCTGAATCTTTTCTCTGCCCAACCTGTAGCTGTGCCTGGGATTGCTCCTACCCAGGGGTAGGACCTTGCACTTGCCATGGTTAAACTTCATGAGGTTGGCATCAGCCCACCTCACAAGTGTGTCGAGGTCCCTCTGGATGGCATTCCTTCCCTCCAGGGTAGCAACCGAAACACACAGCTTGGTGTCATCGGCAAACTTGCTGAGGACATACTCAATCCCACTGTCCATGTCAGCAACAAAGATGTTAAACAAGACCGGTCCCAACACCGATCCCTGAGGGGCACCACTCATTACTGGTCTCCAGCTGGACATTGAGCCATTGACCACAACTCTTTGCGTGTGGCCATCCAGCCAGTTCTTTATCCACTGAGTGGTCCATCCATCAAATTGATGTCTCTCAAATTTAGAGACAAGGATGTCATGTGGGACAGTGTTGAACGCTTTGCACAAGTCCAGGTAGATGACATCAACTGCTCTACACTTGTCCATCAGTTCCATAGCCCCATCATAGAAGGCCACCAAATTGGTCAGGCAGGATTTCCCCTTAATGAAGCCATGCTGGATGTCACCGAGCACCTTGTTGAATTTCATGTGCCTTAGCATGCCTTCCAGGAGAATGTGCTCCAAGATTTTGCCAGGCACAGAGGTGAGACTGACTGGTCTGTAATTCCCTGGGTCATCCATTTTCCCCTTCTTGAAAATGGGGGTTATATTTCCCTTTTTCCAGTCATGGGGAGCTTCACCTGACTGCCATGATTTTTCAAATATGATGGCCAGCGAATCACAAAACCTTCCAGAATTCTGCATGGCCAAAGTTTAATATTTTCTAAAGGATATTTGAGTAAAATGAGGCCATAGGACAAAACCAAAATGAATTAACTACCTCACTGTGCAAGAGCTTAGGAGTAGCACACATGAAAGCTTTTTGTAACTGAGGTCAGTGCTCAGGAACTGTCTCAAATGAAATGTTAATAAAAAGGGGGTTCCAAACAAATTAAGAAAATTAATAGCAGTAAACTTTTAGAAACACATGGTATTCACATAGAATTCTAAGGAAAATGAAATATGAATGTGCTGAGCTGTTAACTTTAGTGTATAATTTATCACTTAAAATGTCCTTTGTACCGGAGGGGTTGAAAATGGCAAATGTGATACAGATTTTTCAAACGGGCTTTTGAGGACTATAAAATAGAAAGTCTATATCCATACTCAGCAAACTGTTGAGCCTGTGATTAAGTGAGTAAATATGTTGTAGTAGGAAGTCAACACAGGGTGTGTAGTGATGGCTCAGAAGTGTAGCATAATTCTCTATAAAGAAGGAGATAAAGTAGGCAAAAATAATGATTAATATGTCTACTTGTTTTTTCAAAATACTTTTGATAAAAACCCTCTGTAAAACAGGGTGCCATGGGACAAGGGTGAAAATCATCCTATAATCATTAAGAAGTGCTTAAAGAAGAAGAGGAAAAAAAAAAAACAACCCAGTTGGAAAAGGTGATCATTTTTACCATTAGAGTGAGAACCACAGGATTCAATGATATTAAACATATTCCTAAGTGACCTCTGAAAAGGTTTGATGGTTACCAAGTTTACTGATGTGGTGTTTTTTCAAGGAAGTAGGAACTAGGGAGTAATATGGAGTAATACACAAGGAAGGACGGTAGTATTTCTATATTCTTTTCCTTAACCTCTGTTACTGCTCAGTATAATTTTAAATGGACTTCAAGTCCAATTTAGTATCGCAGTTCTTGTGTTATGATATGAAGAACAGACTAGATAAAGGTACTATTTCATTTCAGACTTCTTTATAGTTTCTAAAAGATTTTCTGGTGCTAATTCTGTATCTTTCTGAGCTTCCCCAGTTTCTTATGTCTGACCTGAAGAACCATGACTTTTGGGACAACGATCTGACTGTACTATTTGCACATACATGCTGTCTTCACCTAAGGCAATCAACATACTATCCTCGGTGCAATGAGATAGGTCTTTTTTTAAACACAAAGGCCACTAATTCCAGATAAGACTTTCTGGGGGGATTTGAAGATTATGAAGCAACATGGAGGAGAGTAAGTTAACAGAACTTCAAATTTAAATTTAAACCCCATATGAACTTTATATCCAGAGAGCAAACAGATTGAATTATTAACCAACAGTAATGTTAGGAATTAACTCCTTTGCTTAATTGTTGCACGTACAGCTTATGAAGATACAAATATACTAAGGAAGATAAGAAGACATCATTTTCTTTCCAGTTTGGAAAAAAATATTTTCCTTTAGTTCATGTTGCCAGGCCCTCCAGGTTTAACATCTGTGGAACAGAAAGATGATTTTTCTTTGATGTATAAATAAAATTAAACTGATTGCTGCAAAAATCTTTACAAATTATTTTATTTTGTAATATTAAATAATTACATCATAATGCTTCTAAAAAGATTGTGTACTGAACTGTGGTGATGATACCTCTTCTCCTTCCCCTTCCCCCCCCACCCCCATCTTACTGCAGTTATTGAAAATGGGGCTTCAGTTTTAATTCTTTCTTGCTTCTACAGGTCTGATTGTAAGAATGAAAGCAAAATTATACATATTTTAAATCTAAAGATGGATAAGGGCAAATTTTCAAACACTTTGTGCTCCACGTTTCCACATGTTGTAATTGAGATTCTCCCAGTGAAGTTACTGTTAGGAAAATATTTAACTGATTCAGAATTAGCTACTTCATAATTTCAATTTTTTTTTTTTCCTGTAGTTCTAGTGGTATTATATACTGTGATTTCAAATGAACAAACAATGAACTTACTTAAAAAAAAAAAAATTCCCAGACAACTGTAGTCAAGGTGTAATGTGTATCTTTCTATGCCACTTCAAAATTGGATTACTCTAAACTATCACTTAATGCAAAACTTGTTGCAAAATCTGCCTAGCTCTTACATGGATTTTTATTTTTCTCTAAGTAGTGTGTAACATTTCATAATTATGTTTGAATGGTTCATATCTTACAATAAGTTTTCTGCAGGAACTCTGGAGGCATTACTTGGAAACCTCTTAGAAAAGAACTGAACTATAGTTGAGTGTAATTTAGCCTGAACTGACTCATCAAAGAGAAAGTCAAGACGATACTGCATAACACATTTAGGAGTCCCAGAGTGTTAGTGTATTAAACTCAGATAGCAGCAGCAGTTGAGAGACTACCATCTCAGTGAACTACACTACTAATTCATTTATATATTTAGCTGAAAAATGCAGCCACAAACCAAGAGAAGACATTCCCTAAACTCTTTATATTTCAATTTCTTTTGTAATAGAAGTGCCTATAAAATTCTGACCATGAGCAAAAAATCCAGTACGTGTATATGTAAGACACTTGTACAGCCATATGAGTCCTTCAGAATTCATTCTGAGCAGTGTCCAAATATCAGGAATCCTTTGTTTTTATCTATATCATGATGGGGTAAAATTTAATTTCTGCTAAAATCAGAGTCACTTTTTCTTGTGTTATTTAATATTGTAAAATCTTCAATCACATTTTTGGCTTTCTAAATATGCATGATCAAGTAAAATAATTGTTGACATACATAATGGTTAAAATATATTTGCCATTTTTGTATATCTTGATGTTTGATTAATTTTTGTATAAGCTATTCCTGCTTGAACTTCTAATGAATAATTATTATGGAAGAATGCAAAGATTATTTATTCTTATTGCAATATATTTCTTATATTACAACCAAAAGACCCAATTAGAATTTGAGGTCTTTGTTAGACTGAAAGCTCTTATGTTAACATAAATTCATATCTGTCTCTAAATTATCTTGCATAATGTTGGACCTGATAGCATGATAGGAATATGTAGAATGCTTTCTTGTTGCCTAAATTTTTCCATAGACTTTTTTCTGGATCAAATTACTTATTCTTAATCCTTCCACCCAGTTTAGTCATCCTTTTAAAGACTGGAGAAATTGTCTGGCAGAAAAGAAGCAATGTAGTATTACATGTATTCCGTATGGAATGGTATGATTACATGTATAAACTATGCATAAATATAAACTGTAATGTTCATGCTATTTGATGTACTTCAGAGACCAAAAACATATAGACAAATAATTGACTTCATTAAAAGAAGCTTATATATTTAGACTGCATTTTGAAATAATATGTTTGCTATAATTTTTTGATGAATGAAAAAGCTTAATTTACCTGTTGGGGCAGCTTGTTTTATTGGGGCGCATAGATTGGGAAGCATAGATTATTTCATTGCACCATTTCCTATAATTTCAAAGCCTTTTCTTCTAATACCTGTGTCCTGATTTCACTGGGATAGAGGTAATTTTCTTCTAGTAGCTGGTGCAGTGCTGTGTTTTGGCTTTAGTCTGGGAATAATGTTGATAAAACACTGATGGTTTAGTTGTTGCAAAGTAGCACTTACCCTGATCAAGGACTTTTCAGTTTCTCATGCTCTGCTGGTGAGGAGGGGCATAAGAAGCTGGGAGGGAGCAGATACAGGTCACCTGACCCAAACTAGCCATGCCACAGCACGTCATGCTTGGTATATAAACTGGGGAAAGCTACCCAGAAGGGACCGATTCCTTCAATTCTCCTCCCCATGCTGCCCATGGCGTGAAAGGGGGGAATGAGTGAGCAGCTCTATGGTACTTAGTTGCCTACTGGGTTTAAACCACAACAAACATAGTGAAACATCTCAGCATGGTTACTGTTCCTTTTGCAACTGCAGGAGGATTCCTGCAGGAATTTTTCAGCCAGGTAAAATAAAGCAACTTTTTAATGGAATATTCATATAACTAAAATTATATACCCAAATATAAGCACTGCTTAAATAGAGAGATCTAGCTTTTCTAATAATACTTCTCATTACAAGAAATACATCTGAGGTCCCTCTGTGCAACAACAGAGGCATCTGGGTGATCCTTAGATCTCACCTGGGGCTGTGCTCTCTCATACACATAATGCTGTCAGTTGTAGCCCCTCACATGAAAATAAATGTCACACGAAAGCTTATTCTTGTAAGTGATCATATTGTCTCCCTCCTCACAGCAAGGATGTAGATGTAAAAACATACTAATAAAGTTGCCTGTTTTCAGAAATCGTGTGAATTCAGAAAATCGTTT
The DNA here is from genome assembly GCF_028554395.1 of Pezoporus wallicus. Classification (NCBI taxonomy): domain Eukaryota; kingdom Metazoa; phylum Chordata; class Aves; order Psittaciformes; family Psittacidae; genus Pezoporus; species Pezoporus wallicus. Next base: position 399,628 of record NW_026641006.1, read on the forward strand.
CTGAATTTACTCCTTGGCTTCATCTCACCCCTGTAACAGTGAGAAGAGCTGATGCTCAAATTTAAGTTTGTAGTGGTTGCATTTATGCTTAGGTGTTTATCATCTCTCCTCTCCTTTCCTCTTCTTTCTTCTCCTCTCTTTTCTATGTACATGATGACAAAGTTTTTAATTAACACCAATAGAAAGAAAAAAGCTATATTTTAGACATGTTAGGAAATCATACTGAGTTATTCAAAGCAGTTGATGAGAGAAAACATGGAAGAAATTATGGATGAAATGCTAATATTGCTACAGGAATATGATGGAAATTTTCTGATGGCCTTCATTCACTGGTATTATTTTATGTCTGAAAAAATCTTTATAATTCTTACACTGGAAGTAAATGTCTAATGTAAGAAGAATTACTAAGGTTTTATCTTCTACAGCTGAACTAGCATCTTTTTACCTACCTAAACATATCTAACTGCTAAAGTTTTTCAGGTTGAATATTAGTATGTTGGCATTGTACCATTACTGAGAAATAAATTATTTTCTTGCATATCTCAGCATATGAGCTACTTTCAGTTCTATTTCAAATTACATTGAAAGCTTTTATACAACATTTATTAACATGAGCCTGGTTGGTTCTCAGCACTCTATGAACCTTTGTATTCACAATCATATAACTAATTTTCTTGGAACACCTTTTTTTTTTTTTGTCCATAAATGTGGAATAAGAAGTTAAAAAGGACAGAAGATGATAGAATCAAAATGGAGTTGTTTGTTTATTTCTGCTCATAGTATGTTTTGGGTATAATATTCTCAACAGTAAAAAGTTAAAGTTCACTTAATTCTAGAATCAGCAGCTAAGATAAAAATACTCAATATATAACAAAAAACAGTAAAAGATGCAAGTGCAATGGAAAAGGTGAAACCCCAAATATTTCCACATCCACATGATCTAGGAAGAGGGCTACTTTCTGTGCCTACAGGATGGAAGAAAACCTGACCTATGACTAGAATATGAGAAGGGAATATTATATATCTGGTCTTATATACCTGGTGTTAGCTTCCAATTTAAGTTTGTGAGTCAAATAAGATTTAAATAGGCCAAATAAAATTTAAATCCCTTTAGAAGTATCTATCCACAACACACATATATATGTAGTCAATAGTGAGTACTTGAGAAGAGATTAAGAAAACTAAGAAACCTCACTGTGGGAAAGAGTGATTCCTTTTTTTTTTATCCAGAAAGCAACCAAAAAGAACTTTGTAGAACAGCTTTAATAGTTTGTGAATGTAATGAAGATCAGTCAAGAACTATTCAGAGTGTAACAAAATGTAACTAATCCAAAATTTAACTAATCTTCAGGCATTCTTTTTTTAACTTATATGAATAGTTTTCTATGATTTTATGAAGTTACAGTCTAAAAACTATTTACTTTCTTGCTCTCACAAGCAAGCAATTGTATTTAGAAGACTAATCCACTACTTGAATTATCAAAATCTCCTTATCTGATGCTGTAATTGTTTTTTTACCACCTTGGTAAAAGGAGGTAAAATACATTTGTTTTGACAAATATATTTCCAAAAAGCATCATTTCCCTTCTGTGCTTGTTTGGTTAGGCTTAACTGAGGCATTACCAATGCAGTGGTACCAAGGAACTGTAATTAAGTTTCCCTGCCTTTATTGTAAACAGCAGTGTTTTAGTGAACTCCAGAAGTGTAGCCATACAATTTAAATTAATAATCAAGATTTAAAAAATTATTAATGGATTAAATTAATAGTAATGTATAAAAGTAGTAGTATTGGTAAGACTTGTGAAGCAAAACAGTATGAAAATGGTAAATGCAGCATGTATTCTTCTTGGGGAGGGGTGGTGAGGGGAGATAAATATACACATGTTAAATGCAGCAAAATGCAGACAGTGTTTGTGCTAATCAGACCAACTACATTGCTGTCAACCATTAAGAAAAAAGCCTGTTGCAGTTCAGTGAGAGAGGAGTTGTGAGAAAAAATAGCTGCAATCCAAATTAACTTCAAAAAACATTTCAAAAACTTGAGAGAAATGACCTTGTTATTTCATCTCCAGATAGCTCATTTCTGCCTGGTATTGCTCTATTTTTTTCCCTCTGATTGCCTAAATCAATTCAACACTTCTGAATATTTTTTCCTGGGAAGCTAATAATGTAAATTATAGGCTGGGGGGCAAACAGACCTCACACTCAGTTCCACACACAGCTCGGCTAATGGAAGGGACAAAATTGAAGTGGCTAAGTCTAAAGAAAATTGTATGCATAATCTCACAGGAACTTTTAGGAGATTAAGGACTTGGTTTTACTCTCACACTATGCTCACACCAGGAAACATCTGTACAATTATCCTTGAATTGCCTGAAAGAGACAGAAATCAGGCCTTCGATCTTGTCAAAGTTTGCACAGCTCTGTTCAGAAATTGAACTAATTTAAACCTCAACTTTATTTTTTTATTTCAAAATAAATTCAGTGTGAGTTAATTACTTTCGGCAGTTAAAGTTTTGATAGATACTTTGGGGAAATGGAATAAATGTACTGTGCAGGACATGTGGATCTGAAAAGTAAATTTTTTGGGTTTTAATTTCCTAACTGAATTGGTTCACCTCTTCCCACTTAGCATTTCGGGATTCTATTTTGTCCCACCCACACTGTCTATAGAACTTGTTTTTGCTAAATTACACTGCATCTGTACAAGAAGCAACAGCACAAGATAAGTAAAAACATTCTTTGAAAGTCTCTGCTGACTTGAAAAATTTCCCCTCAGCATTAGCAGCTGGACATAGCGTTGAGAGTTACCTATGAATTTGGGAGATGGTTTGTAGTTTAACAGATTCGTATTCTAGTATGCCACATGAAAAAATGTAGGTACTATGTCTGTTACCTAGAATGTCCTGAACAGTTTTATTTGTCCTGGAACTTACAAGGAAAACTTACATATAGATTTCAGTTTAGAAGAAAAATCCCAAACATTACATCTTGACTTTTTGGATGTCCAAGACTATTAGTAATAGTTTTCAAATATTTGCTTTTTAAAAACATGATTGAATTAATGACAGAGAATATATAAGAGCTGCAGCAGCAATTACTGATTTAGATTATTCAACTGAATGCACAATTTTCTAGTACTATTTCAGGATAAGCCTCAAACTTAACTTCTTCTATGGGTTGGAGAAAAAGCGAAACATTTGTTAGAATATGTAAACATTAGTCAAGACAAAGACCAAGGAGTTATCTTTAGCATCTTTGTTACCTTTTAACACTTACTATAATTCTTTCCATATGTATCTGATAGCACAAGGCACTCACACACACACGACTATGATTTGCAAACCTGATATTTTCAGTCTATTCACACCTTGTCCAAATGGAACCATTTACACAAGCTCTGCTTTCACTAGTGATCATTATGTGCAGGTCACAGTTGTTTAGATGAAACCAAACTGTATCACAGTAGTTATCGAGTTCATATCCAGTTCTGAAAGTAGAATAATGTAGACATGCCTTACAAAAGTTAATTAAATATTGTGAAGAAGTGAAAGTACACTACCATAAACTGCATTTCTTAGGGAAAGAAAACAGAATTTATCTGGAGGTCAAATCCTGGAAGAACTTAAACTTCATTATTACCCTCACGCCCATCAGCTGTGCTTCAACACCTGTTCACATTTTTAGAAGCATGGAAAATTTGGTGTAATTTTATGTTACTTAAGGTTTTCTCTGTTATTGAGGTAATCCCTAAACCTGACATAAATACCAAGTAAAATAACAGGAACACATATACCTTTATCTCCAAGATTCATTCTGTATTAAATATCAAAATGCAGTCCTTACTAAATCATGTAAACACCACAGATTCTTTTTATTATCAACAGATCCAATCTTTTAATGTAGCTGAAAATAAAAATAAAAGTTATTTAGTCTTCCCACTCCTGTTTGAACTGTAGAAACAAAGCAACTCTCAGAAAATACTGAAGTCTCTGACTCATTTGCCAGCAACAATATTATTAAACCATGCAAACAATAGCCTCAGCTTACTTGACTGCATTGCAGGCAAGGGCAGGATTTGGAAAGAGTCATAGGGTAATGTCAAGCACTACAACTGTCTTTCATGTCATATTCAATAATGTAGAAGGATGTAATGAGACTTTCATTTCCAAACTGGAAATTGAAATGAGAATTTTTAAGGAAAAAAATTCTAATATGTGGCACAAACAAAAATGAAGACAACAGTGTCACCAGCTGAAGATGATTTTATTCAGTTCACGAAAGGCACTGAGAATTAAATTCTGAAATTTCTTCTATTATTTTTTCTTAAAAAAATCAGTCCACTTCAACGAACTGTGAACAAGTAAAATATTTTTTACTGATGTTCTAGACCTTTAATCTTTCATCATCTGTATTAGAACTCCCTTTCATTTCACAAATGAGCCAACACAATGAAACATAAAACACAATAATGGGGAAGAAAAAATCTGCTTTTCCTGTATAATATATGAATTTCAAAGCTTGGCAAAGCAAAATAAAACTCAGATGCTTGTGGTAAGTAATTCCAAGACACTTATCACATGTCATTTTTTTTCTGGGCTCATATCCTTCTACTTATCAACTGCAACAATGAATATCAATGGAAGTTTTGGAAGAAATGGTTTGATATTAGCAGGAAAAATCAGATAGGATAAGAAAGCATCTGATGAACCTTATACGCATTTTGCTTATCTACAAGGTTCTGTGAATGTTGGCAAAGTGACAAACAGCTGAGGCTGGAAGAGATATAAAATACTTCAAGGTTCAGACACAATAATAATTGAGTACCTTGTAGTTGATGTTTTTTCATAGATGTTACAGACTTCTTTTGTCCAAGTTCCCAGTATAAACTCACAAAGCTTCACTTCCCTGTAGGGGAAACAAGAGAAGACAACTACATCTCTCTAGTTTTGTCAAAGATATGTTTCAGTGTTCGTATTCTAACTTTTGCACAAGTTGAGACAGAAGCATAAGCAATAGTTTTACTAGTAACAGCTGAATTTTCCTCTGTTGCTCTGAACTGAGAGGCTGTTATGTGTTTCAGATAATTACCTGATGTAGATTAGGTCTTCAGAGTGACACAAATATATATATATTTGCCTGGTCTCCCCTTTCTTTTTCCACCTTATCAGTAAGAGGTTTCTTGCTCTCACCTTAGTCTGGGATGCAGCTGAAAAATGACAGAAAAAAAGATGATGTTTTCCACCTCTTACCTCTCTAAATAGGTACATTTAGAGGACTAAACTGTAACCTTCAGACTGATAATTCAATCTAATGTCATTATGCATTTATGTAATACTTGGTCCCAGGAGACAGGACCTCAATAGGCTTTCTGAAGTGCAAGAATAAATCAAGATGCTAGTTGTCAAGGTATTCTTATCTATTAGAAAGTAATGCTCCTGAATATTGATTTATTTTATCAGTTTAATTCAATTTCCCATTTCTGTAAAACCATTTCCATAAAACCATTTCCTGTTTGGTTTTCTGCAGCTTGTTTGTATTTCTCCTGAAAACTTAACACTGAAATAAAACTCTAAACCTTTAAAAATACTTTATTGATGTAACTTTAGTTGTGGACAATCGAGAGATTGGAAAAAATGACAAAATTATTCTCATTTCTTCTGGGTCATATCTCAGAATCATACACCGTTCTCTCTCGATCCTGCTTTCCTGAAGGCGTTTATTTTCAGATTGAGAGAGGAAGAAAACAAAGACATTCAATCAAAACTTCAAAAGTTATTGTAAAAACAGTAGTTGTCATTCTCTGGTCACCATCTGGTCATTTTCTAGTCACAACTTAAAGCAAGTTTAAATGACCATATTTAAACTTATTTCCATATATCCTTTACACAAAATTCTTCTGTACGTTATAAACCTGCTATCTAAGGTTGCTTCCTGACAACCAGATTTCCTTTCATCCTAAATGCCCCCTAAATCAAAGCACCAACCCAAGGAAACAACATGAAAAAACTCATGATTACGAAGCCAAACGTAATGTTAGTGTGTATAGCTGGTAGGAACAAGTGAAAACTGTGTTTTATTATGTCAGTCAGAAAAGATATAGAGCCTTCTATATTTTATTATGTAATTAATTAATGATAAAAATTTAAATACTTTGAGTTGCTAATGAGGGAGACAAGTTGTTAACTTTAAAAGACTTAAAATGTATATAGAAATAGATGAAAGATCACAGTCAGAATTCCAAAGAGCTCCTGTGGGCCAGAAGAGATCTGATTCAGTTGAGTTTACAAAAAATATGGACCTTCAATATACAAGGAATCATTCAGATATATATCATCATTTTTAAGTAATATGTTACTTTGTGCCACTTAACAATGTTTTCTCCAGGAGAGGTTCCCTAATTTGTCAATGTTTCTGGCAATTCAAGTAAAAGAAGATTTGTCAGTTGTCTGCATTTTTCCAGTCTGCAGTTACATGAACAATACATTTCCTAAAGAGATCTTTGTAACAGAAACATCAGGATAAATTAAATAAAAAAAAAATCAATAATAAAATATTAATTCCAGGAAAAAAAAAATGACATTCCCGTATGGAACAGTAAAAGAGTATCATCATGAGCAAGACTGTTTTGAATGGACTTGGACTAAAATTTTCAACCAGAAACTAGACAAATTTCAAATAGATGTAGTTACATGGGTGCCACAGAAAATATATGGACTCAGTCAGAGATCAATATGATCAGACAAAAGCCATTTATTACAAAGCCTTAACCCCTTAAATACTATTTCTTACATGCACTTGCAGTGATTTGGCATATTATGATTGGATACATGTCTTGAAGACCCTTTGCAACTAGCATATAATTGGTTAAGCACAGGTGTGGGAACTTCACCTCGAAAGCTTGCAACAGTCCATAGTTCTCATTACGTCAGTGAATTCTAGCTTCTTCTTATCTTGCTTGCTTAAGCTTCCTTGGGCCTCTCACGGCCTTGCTGTATCTTTCAGGATTTTCAGAGTTTATGTACTAATTATCCATTCTCCTGTGAGAACACTGTCTCCACATCTCTCCCATTTTGTTTTACATATGTTTTGGATGACTCTACTTGAGCAGGGGATTTGGCCTAGATCATATATCCAACGTATGCCAACAACAGGCTGCTGAGCCTGCCCCTTTTTTCTGCTGTATGGCTCTCTGACAACAGGGGAGGCCATCCTTCAAATCAAGGTCTGGCATGGCATGTGTCCCCACCACTCCACACCTGCTGGGTTGCAACCAACAGCGAAGCTAAAGGTTCTTCTTGGTGGCAAACACAGAGGCCAACCCAGTCTTGCCCTTGATTGTGGTAGCAGGCATTCTGTCAGCCTCAGTCCTTGCACCTTGTTGTCAACGCAGAGTTTCACCTGCTTCATCCAGTAACAAGTCGCTACTACAGCAAGGCACACACAAATTTACATTAGCAGAGTAACTATTACAGGGTGCAGCAGCAGTTGAAGATGCTGATGGCAGCGAGGGACTAGCCAAAGAAATTCCTTACCAGTGGAATTCTCCCACCCTCTTAATTTGTTCCATCACCTGCTTTATAACACTACCATTGTGTTAAAATCTTTCTAGTTTTTGCCTTAGCGTTTTCTAGCAGCTACTGCAAATTTCCGTTCTCTAACATCTCTTTTACAAGTGACAAATCTATACAATACAAGGTGTAGTTTCTTATTAGCAACTAGCTAGTAAATACAGGTGGTTTTATACACAAAATCACAGCCTCTAATAATAGCTACTTTACAAGCACACATATTCAGGATGTTACTTTTCAGTTGTCCCCAAGTGATGTTTTGCAGTCATTCGTTTTTCTCTTCCTCTATCTCATTCTGCTTGGGGTATTCATGGTCAGCTCCTGTAGCTGAGGCATCAGGTTTTTCCATTCGTCTGTCCAGCTCATGACAAGGCTTGACAAACTTTGCAGGCAGTCCAGGTTATCAGTTCTTGAGAAGCAGACAGGTTAAACTGCACATTGTTAACTGTCGTGGAGTTTGCTGCATCATTGCTCTTTCCCCCCCCCCCTTTTTTTTTTTCTGCTTCAGCAGCAGCTATAAATACCTGCCAGCAGCCGCACTTTTACATTAACTGTTTCATGCCCGAAATGTTAAACAGCTACCCGTTAAAGACTTTTACATGAACCCAACAATACACACACACACATGTGGGATCCCACAAGCACACTCCACACAACTACAATATTTGAAACACAAAAAGACAATTATTACTCCCACTACACAGTACCACGTACAGAATGTGGCATAAGGACCCTGTGGAGACTAACGGAAAAACAGCTCTGAGAAGCATCATTGCAGTGCGAGGTGGCAGGCTCAACCTTAGCGAGCATCCCCGCAGAGGCTCTGCCTCCCCCACAGTGCATGAGGCTTGGGCTTTTATACTGACCAAAATGCACACTCATTCTGACACAGGTGGCCAGCCTGTGCTGGAAGAAGTGGCCAGAAATATCTACAAAGGTCTCCAAAGGTTGATAGAAACCTGGACATACTTATTTTTACCAACTTCTAGTTCATAAGTATCACAGAGAGACTGTATTAAATGAGTCACAGTATGCCCAATACCACTGATAAGAACATACGAAAGACCTTCCCACCACCGAAAACACAGACAGTATGCCTGCATCCCGTGTTTGTCTCGTAGGTTTGGGGGGGTGGTGGATGGTGGTTTTTTTTGTTGTTTTTTTGTTTGTTTGTTTTTTGTTTTGTTTTTTTTTTGTTTTTTGTTTTTTTTTACTTTAATGTAAAAAAGATTGCTCCCTTCACTTTAAGAAGGACTGAAAACATCCATAAAATGGAAGTACTAAGCTGAAATTTCAATTAATTCAATCACTGACAAGGGGGTTGTCCTGGGGTGGTGCTGACTCTTTCCAGGGTTTCACCCATCAAGCTGGCACCCACCTCAGAACGGAATCTGTAATTACACACATATAACCTCGACCAGTTAGTTTTACTTTCACAGGACCTTTCCAAAAACTGGTTTCCAAATCCTTGTGCTGGACCAAAATACCCAGAGTTTTAGTCATATAACCTGAACCTAATGCCTAACCATGTATTATAGCAGGGGGGTCATTAAAGTCTCCTGTCAATTGCACAAAATTCATAACATATACAGCTTTCTGTATCCTTGCTACCAGTGTACGTCCTTCTTCCCCCATTTTTTTCCAACATTTGTTTCAAAGTTTGATGTGTTCGTTCAATAATAGCTTGTCCTTTAGTACCCCCACGATCACCCTGACCTTATTGTAGAAGGGGTTTAACAGCAGCGGCGAAGGCACTAGCCATGTATCCAGCCTTTTCCTCTGCTGTGCCTGCTTTAGAACATGCATCCATCATTTCTTGAAGACCAGCAGATTTTGGCAAAACCTGCAAAATACGCTTACAAGCTGGGTTAGCATTTTCCATAGCCAGAGACATAAGCATGGATTCTTTAGCATTAGATGACAGATCAATATTCTTTTCTATAGTCTCTGTCAATCTGTCAATAAATTGCATATATGGCTCAGTAGGTCCCTCCTTTACTGATGTATATGAAAGATTAGGTTTTCCCGCTTCTGGCACAGCTTTCAGAGCAGCTAAAGCCAATTGCTGTGCTTGCTGTAAAACTTCAATTTTCATACAAGCTTGTACTCCATCAGGGTGAAATTGTCCCTTTCCCAATAACATTTCAGATGAAACACCATGCAAAGAGTGATGAGGATTACACTCTAAATTCTCATCTGCAGCCCTCGCAGCAAGCTCCTCAAACCCGCTTTTAAAATGTAGGAGCTGTGAAGGAGTTACACTCCTCCTCAGGAGACTCCCACCCCCGCAAAAATTCTTGGGGACTAAGTTCAGGGGCAGTAGCAGCATGAAAAGGGTTAACATCGGTTTGTTTCAGTTGCTCAGTAGCTGCTACTGACTCCCGAGTATCAGCTGGAGCTACCACCGGTAAAGGCGTTGTTGACACAGGACAGGGGAAAGGCACAGGGTCCTCAAATTTCCGTACTGTACTGCATGCCAGTTTTTGGCCACAATGTTTTATGCCTGAAGCAGACAACACTACCACGGCTGTAGCACCGGGTGCTGAATCTAATATAGGTGCTGAGCCCTGCTGTTGTGAAGGCGAGTCAGAGACAGCTGTAAAAACGGATTTTGCCACCTGTTTCTCAGCCTTCATTGCGGCTAGAGTCCCTTTTAGTAGTAACCAGGGGGCAGCAAGAGACTTCGCCTCCTTAAACCCACAAGTAACTTGATCCCACAGGCGTGCCCCAATTTTTTTTCCAAGTCCCGAGATCAAAAGCTTCATTAACCCCCTTGATCAGCTCTTTTTCTTTACTCCAGAGCAACAATCTTTTTAACAGATTATCATCATATTCACTGAGAGGATATGCTGGAAGAGTTTAAGGATGACCATTTTTTCCTTACTTAATTGATTCCCCATCCTAACCTTCTTCCAGACCCCTTATTTGCACTGCACAGTGTCTTCCGGGCTCACTAGGCTCCGTTCCGAGGCGACTACCTCCCGATCCTGGTCCTGCCAGATTGAACCCAGCCGATGTCCCTGCGGCTCCTCCTTTTCCACTTTCTTCGGTGCCACACGCTTCTTAATTCTTTCAGCTTCAATATGAAAAATAAGGGGCGTCCCTGTTCGGGCACCATTTGCTGCAGAAAATATATGGACTCAGTCAGAGATCAATATGATCAGACAAAAGCCATTTATTACAAAGCCTTAACCCCTTAAATACTATTTCTTACATGCACTTGCAGTGATTTGGCATATTATGATTGGATACATGTCTTGAAGACCCTTTGCAACTAGCATATAATTGGTTAAGCACAGGTGTGGGAACTTCACCTCGAAAGCTTGCCAACAGTCCACATTTCTCATTACGTCAGTGAATTCTAGCTTCTTCTTATCTTGCTTGCTTAAGCTTCCTTGGGCCTCTCACGGCTTTACTGTATCTTTCAGGATTTTCAGAGTTTATGTACCAATTATCCATTCTCCTGTGAGAACACTGTCTCCACACATGGGATATTTGGTTGGATTGTTTCTTTTAAGTCTTATAGTTTATAGTTTTTTGTTGGTCCAGGTGAACTATCTCATCCTTGTCTGACTGTACAATGAAGCATGTGTTCAGAATCAAATACTGATAACCTTTCCTGTTTTGCAGCCACCACTGAATTTACAGAGATTACAAAACTGACAGGTGCTGTCTCTTAAGGAGCTTGCAATTACTAGCAGGTCCAATAAATGCATAACTGCTGAAAAAAATCTAGAAGAGTAAATTACATGTGTGTCAGAATAAATCATTCATTTTCCACTTATTTTTTTCTGCTTTGACACAGTTTAAACATTTTTTTTTTATGGTGACAAATCAAAATGTGAAGAAAAAATGGTTTTTGTTGTTTTTTTATTTTTAATTTTAAAAGGCACTCTTTACATAGAAAAATGACAAGCTGTGCAAAGAAATGCTATTCTAACAAAATATCAGACTGATTAAAAATACCAGAGGAACAGAACATTGTTTCATAAGGCCTTTTCCATGTGGATTGTTAGTGTAGGAGAAAATCCTTGTAATTCTTTGCACTGCTCCCACACATACACCTACACATATCATCACTTGACTTTCAAACTAACAATAGAAGTGTTAGTAGAGCTATCACCATCTGCAGAATGAACTGTGCATTTTTAAGGCTGCAACAGTCTCAGACATTAGCAGGAGTAGTCATATAGATGGAAAGTAATACCCTCTTCCCACAGGAAGAACCACATAAGGGTCAGTTAATAGATATGTTTCCTCATTAAATCATAAATGTAAATTCCTCCACATTAATAAATTAATAATTTGGACACGCTTTTTCAGTTTATATGGTTTAATGTGAAAAAAAAAAAGAGCATCTTTTTTTTTGAAAAAAGCACCTAATATTACTGGGTCAATGAGCTACACCACGGCAGAGCTCTCTATAATAGTGCAGATTATTTTGCTCACTGTTTTAATGACCTTGGAGAAAACCTTATAATAATCAAGCAGTGATTATTGCAAATAAAGCTGTGTGGAGATTGGTAGTTCAGACAGGATTCCTGTATTTATTATATTTTCTTTTTTTCTAATTAGGAATTCTGACCAATCTGCTACCTGCTGCCCCCCCAGAAGAAGTCTGTAGTACTCATTCTTTCCTCTAAACGTCTGTTATTTTTAAGAAAAACTTAGCACTTCACATATTTGAGTTCTCTAACTGTTGTAAAATTCTTATTGAAGAAAGGACAAAAGCTTGATGGTGCAGATTGCAAGACTACTGGTGTGGAAAGATAAGCTGCTTTTTTTCCTTGCTAAATTGAAACCATCAAGAAATCCTCAGAGGAAATAAATATTGTCAAAATATTTGAGTCATGCAGGAAAGGAATGCTCAGAAATTTGAGAAGATGATTACACAGGAAAAACATCAAGAAACAGAGCAATAAAAAATGAAGCTGCAGAATAACAGAGCTTTTACATAAGCTGAGTTCCAGAATGCTAAAGGTGTCTCCAAGAACAAGGTGAGGATTAAAGAACAGCAAGACAATTGAGATTTACAGTAGACAGGAGGGACAGACTTGTACCTGAACGATATGGTCTGCACTTCCAGCTTCTTCCTCTGCCAACCACTGCTTGTGTCACTCAAAGGACATCATTTAGGGATGGATTTGAAAAACAGCTGCACAGTTTCTTTTAGTGATCTGAGAGTTCAGTTTATTTATTTATGGAAGACAGCCTTTTATAATAGTGTCATGGGTAAAACATTAGCCCAGCATTCTCAATGTGGGTTAATGGTAAAATTGGGGAAAATTTGGAGTTTCACATGTACATCTTCCAACTTCAAGACTAAACTTTGAGGATGCTACACATTGCTTCTAGCTTCTGTGCAGTATGGAATATATGGGTTCTCTGATGCACGGAATGTGTCCTATTAAGGATATTAGTATGGAAGTGCTATCCTATTCATTTCCATGTAGAAGTGGTGCAAAGATCTGAATTTCCTCTGCCTGGATCCAAACTGGATTTGATTTGAATTTTTTTCAGCAGGAAATAGCAAGGCATAATTATTTGGGCGGTGTACATAAAGGCAGGCATAAGATTTCTGGCCTAGAACAATGTATGCCTACTACCATTAGAACTGTAGCACAAAGTGTTCCCATGTACTTCATTTCCAGACTAGCAGTGCAGGATGATGGATGTGCCTGTCAGGATTACTTGAATTTAACTGAATGAATGAAAAATTGAAATCCTCCAATTTCTAATCATGATCCCCTAAGCATCCTTGAGGATGTGTTTGTTATAATTTATCAAATCTGAAGTTCTTCCATACTAACACAAAAGCAAAGCCTTTTTGTGTTTGGAGAGATTTAAGGTGAAAAAAAAAATGTGTAGATCAGAACATACTGACCTGGGAGGCAGGTGAGAAGGTATTTTCAAGATATTCAGTTCAGATTCTGCCCATTTTCTTCAACATGCAATTTTAAGCATTTTGATGTGTTTCCCCTTCCCTTCCCTTCCCTTCCTTTCCCTTCCCTTTCCTTCCCTTCCTTTCCCTTCCCTTTCCATTCCCCTAAGAGAATGAAAACAAATCACTGTGTCCTTAAGCATCTTCACTGAGAAAAAAAAAATCTGTATTACATGCAAAGACCTTAGAAACTACAATGTTTTGAGAGGTATGTGTACAGAAACTTAGACTTTCTTGAAAGGTCTTTCTTACAGCTGGCGTTGCTTTGAAAAATTGTGCTTCATTTGGCTTCTACAATGTGGTGTACTTGACAAAGTAGGCATATAAGTGATACCAAGGTTATCTTGAGTTCAGCATTCTGCCATTCCTCTTTGTGTTGATTTCCGCTCCACTGCAACATCATCTTTCCTCTAGATCCATTTTTGTTTAGGTTTCCAAATGAAGTCAGTAGGTTGGGGGAGTATTATGACAATGAAATGTATATATAAATTCATACATACTTACATATATATGGGGTAGATTTTATAAAATTCAAATGTGAAAATTTTCAGTCTTAAAGCCGTAGTACAAGAGCACAACACACATTTGTATTTCTTTTCTAAGCTATGCATTCTCACCTCCATTTACCCTGACTTTAGTCATGAGTACTACTATACAAATTGTACAATTTTCTTTCTTTTTTAGATATAACACTGGTGTTATTCACCAAATAAATGCTTTTTTAAAGAAAAAAATAGATATTTACTTTGTGGGTGAAATTCATTGAATTCAGCCAAAGTGAAAGATTTCTTCTAAAGGAACTGAAAATGTCTCATGTATCCATCTCTTCTGTGAAGAACGGAAAAAGATTGTAATAAAAAAAAAGAATGGAAGGTTTATTAATGCAATAAACATAACTATGTGCATTCTTATCTGAAATAATTGTGAATTTTTTGTCTTTATATTACTATGTTGTTTTTATGATACAATACCTCCCTATTTTTGGATAGTTCTGAACTGAATAAGTTTTCTGTTTGCTCAATGAACCAAAAAAATTTATGCTTTCTGTTCTTCTTTTACTATCTGGCCTGGGTTCAGCAGTAGCAGTCATTGTTTTCTCCTTCTTAGTAGCTGGTGCAGTGCTGTGGTTTTGACTTTCGGCCTGGGAACAGCGCTGATAACACCAATGTTTTTAGTTGTTGCTCAAATGTTTAGTCTGACCAAGGACTTTGTGAGTCTCATGCTCTTCCAGGGCGGAGGGGAGGCCGGCAGGAAGCAGAGACAGGACACCTGACCCAAACTAGCCAAAGAGGTATTCCATACCACAGCACATAATGTCCAGGATGTAACTGAGAGTTACCCGGAAGGGCTAGTTTGCTGCTGGGTGGGGTGAGTTATCAGTTGGCGGATGGTGAGGTGTTGTATTCTCTTACCTTGTTATTTCCTTTATCATTATTATCATTGGTGGTAGCAGTAGTGATTTGTGTTATACCTTAGTTACTAAACTGTTCTTATCTCAACCTGTGGGAGTTACATTCTTTTTGATTTTCCTCCCCGTCCCTCCAGGAGTAGGGGAAGGAAAAGAAGGGGGGGGGAGTGAGAGAGAGACTGCATGGCTGACTTATGGCTAACTGGGTTTAAACCATGACACTATCTCAGGAAAGTACTTGGGCTACTATAGGAAAAAGAAAGAACATGCTTCATTTAACTATGCTGTAAAAATATAATTTGGAAGATCTGTAGTTTTGACTAGTGGGGTTCTAGGGTTTCTGTGTTCTAGAACCTCAGCTCAATACCCAAAGAAAGGCAGTGTAGTCATCCATGTATTTATCAGAAGGATAGCCTTAAGCAAAACATGTCCTGGGAACTTACATGGACAACTCAACTGGAGAGAGCTGGTGATATGCCAGGTGAAGGGATGAAAAGGGGTTGTGATGTTGTACCTTGTCATATCTTATTCCTTAATACCTCCAACAGTGATTGTCCCAGTAAGATTTTCACTTAGAAGACTAGTTGACTTTCTCCTCTGTGTGTCTTGGAACAACATTCCAGCATGGGATCTCAGGCTCAAGCAACTCAGAACATAGCTTGCCACTCTTGTTATAGACACTCTGGTTACCAGTCATCTGTGAACTTACCAGTGGTAAGTTCATTTCTGAGACCCCTAATTGCCATACTCTTAAGATGAGATCTAACTGCTCTTAACAGAGCATAGATCTAACTGCACAGTTTAAAGGGGATTTTTCTACTGAGAGTCTTTTAGAATAAGATGAACAAAAACTCCTTTTACTGCTGTTCTCTACCTCTCAGTCTCAGTGGCAGCAGTCCTTCCTTGTGCAGTTCTATTTACTTTTACTACAATATGATTGACTTCTGCCAGCTTCATATTGTGTGATGAGCCACCATTTCACCATTTTCTTTTTTTTTTTTTTTTTTTGCAGGAATTGATAGATGCAAAGGAAGTCAGAGCTAAGCAAATGTGGCTGTTGTTATGGATAGAAGATGGATTTGTCATTACGGTGAACCTAAGACCTACATTTAATAACTATTCAATAAGTCATATGCAAATCTCTTAACTACAAGTAGGTCACAGAGGCCTCAGTTATACTGACTTATTCCTAGAAAAATGTCCTTGGGAGGAAAATGAGCAGTTCATGACAGGGAGCTGCTCAGATGAAGATCTTTCTCATCAGTGTATGATGGTTATAACAGAGAAAAACTCAGAGCTTCTGGACATGGCAAGAGACAGATGCACCTTGCTATGGTAATGTCAGCTCAATCACTCCTTACAATGCTTTATGTTCAAATGAATCCTAGGTTAGACAAAGGCTGTAAAAACATATTTCCCCTATATATGTGTGGAAAAAAATAGCACAAGAGTCCAGTGCTCTATTCAATTATTTTAGAAGTATAATTTGATGGAAGAACAGATGATTGATACAAATTCAGTATAGAAATTTATGGCTTTGAAATACCAGCATGAGTTTTTATATAAATATGTGTAAATTAACAGCAACAAGTTATTGTTGAGATTGGTTATAGAGCCACAAAATTTCACAACACATGATATATAAATTATAACCTATTTGAATTATTTCCTGTTGATTAAAAAAAAATACTGAGGTATTTACCCAAGACAACCTAACAGCAAATAATCAATTTAATCTTTGCAGTCATATTTTTATCTGTGGGAAAACATAATTAGAAGAAAGTAGTGGCATAACTCTTTGTTTTAATAAACTATATTTCACATATGGTTTATAATTCAAAAAGTTACACCATATTTGAACACCTAATCCTCAAGTGGGATCATCTGTCGTGGTTTAAACCCAGTCAGGTAATTCTTTCGCTCACTTCCCCCCCTTTCTTGCCCTCCCCCTGCTCTCGGAGGGACGGAGAGGAGAATCAAAAGAATGCAACTCCCACGGGTTGAGATAAGAACAGTTTAGTAACTAAGGTATAACACAAATCACTACTGCTACCACCAGTGATAATAATGATAAAGGAAATAACAAGGGAACAGAATACAACACCTCACCACCCGCTGACCGATAACTCGCCCCCCAAGCCCGACCAAGCTCCGACCGATACCTCCTCCAACCCTGCAGTCTCCCAGCCCTTCCGGCTAACTCCCAGTTACATCCTGGGCATGAGGTGCTGTGGTATGGAATACCTCTTTGGTCAGTTTGGGTCAGGTGTCCTGTCTCTGCTTCCTCCTGGCTTCCCCTCCTCCCTGGCAGAGCATGAGCCTCACAAAGTCCTTGGCCAAACCAAAACATCTCTATCAGCTCTGTTCCCGAGCCGAAAGTCAAAACACTGCACTGCACCAGCTACCAAGGAGGAGAAACATGACTGCTACTGCTGAACCCAGGACATCATCTTTCCTAATTTCCTAAATCTGCTCAGCACCTCTAGAGATCAGGATTCATATAGCTGACTGAAGGGCATTTGTTTTTATTTGCTTATTTCAGATCGTGAGTGACACAAAAGGCAACAGGAGTATTTTTAAAGTGCTTGCTAATCTCTGCAACAGTTTATGAGAAAATGTAAAAAAAACCCAAAACAACAATATTTAAACATAAATACAGGTGGCATCTAAGAGTTAAAATATTTCCAGTCTACCCATGTCTTTAGAATTTAGGACTACTCTTATAGGAAAATATTCAGACATATTCACAGACACCATTATCCCCAGAAGAAATATTAATAGTTTAGACTAGTTTTATAGAAAGGCTTTATGTTAATAATCTTCAGATTAGGAAGGAGACACATTATCTTTTTATAGCATAGAGAACTTTTTGCAACACAAATTTAACATTTAGATGTTAAATTGTTCTTTGCTTAGGATGACAAAAGTGGATACATTCACCTGAGTATAATCATTTTAGACTGTACTGTATCAGAATCTCTTCCAGTGTGTTTTTTTACAATAAATATTTAACAGAAGAGGTGATAAATTCAGTCAGGCCCCAAACCTGATCTTTCAGGCTGAAAGAACTTATGCCCAAAAATCCCTGTCATCAGGGAGAAGTAATGCAAAACAGTGCTAAAGTCCTCCTATATCTGAAGCTATATTAGGATCTGAATATGTATTCCAGAAATTTCTAACGTGTCACAGACACAAACAGAAGTAGTAAACAGCAAAAATCAGCATTCACTGTGTTTATTAAAAGTAGAGAAACTCAAAGTAATTTATATTTCTTCATATGTGTAGTATTTATTATTTTCTGGACTAGACTGAAATGTTCACAGGAAGGTACTTAATGAAAGATATCTCCAGGTGAATAACTTTTTAAATAAGAACCAGAGGCTCTTCCTGCCATCTACTAGTCTGAAAAATTCATTGGAAAATCACAACATATTTGCATATTTAGTCTATTATATTTTATATTTCTTTTAAATCCAAATGGTAAAATAATTAAAAAAATAAAAGCTACTAATTGTTCCAGGATTTTATCTACAGAAATAAGAAGTCTACATGAACACAGTTAAAAATTTTCTAGACAGAAGGTGTCAAGATTTAAAATAGTTTCTGAGGAAATTTTATAACAGTCTAGTTTTCACTTCATATTGATGGTTTTCTTTAAAGAGAGTTAAATAAAGATTTACCAATAGGTAAATGTAATACCATGTCAGTAACAAAAAAAAAAAAAAAATCAGTCACAAATATTTTGGTTGATTACAGCCTTTCCAATATGTTTTCCATTCCTCAGTAAAAGTAATTAAAATATACTAGATCAAGATCTGTCAATTTCCACTAAATTCTTTACACTTTTTTTAACCTTTTTTAATAATTAACATTAACATAGCTTTAGGTGTGTGTTTTCACTTTGCCAGGAAAACAGATAATACTGTGGTAATAGATGAATTTGCATGTTAAAAACACTCACTAGTACTGATCTGAAAGACAAAAAAAAAAAAAAGTATTAAAACATTAAACAGTTTCTCCTGTCCTGAGCTAGACATATGGGGACAAATTATACTAAGCAGCTTATCAGTAAATATACTATAAATTACCTGATGAACAAATACCAGAACAAACTATTTGTCAGACCATTGTCTTTTGCCAAACCAACCTGTAGATCGCTGAAACATAGATTGTAAATTTACTGCAGTTGAAATAAAGAATTTATCTAAATGTAAATCAACTTTGTAAATTTGTTTAGATGAAACATACTATGGAAAGGAACTACCTAGACTATAAATTTAAATATGAACATGTATTATAAAAAGAACATGTATTATAAAAGGAAGATATAAAAGGAAATTCATATTCACTGAAAACTCTTTAAAATAACATTTTCTATTGAGTGTAATAAATTAGTGAATAATAATAAGTGCTGGATCCATATGATAAATGAAATTTTATTTTAAAATGCTTCTGTAGGTTTTAATGCTATAACTGCCACATAAAAATGAAGTATCATCCTTGTCAGCATCATCACTAGACGCAGTTAAGTGGAACCTTTGCGGATATTCAGGTAATCTGAAGAGGAATGTACAGACTTCTTTCATTTCTGGCTTTCACCCCCAGATGTGATAAAGTAAAGTTAAGTATTGCCAATGCAGGTGTCTACAAGTGGATAGAGTCTTCATGATTCCGTTATAATTAGTGAAGAGGTGCTCAATTTATCTGAAGAGGCATCTGGTTGACTAGCTATTTAGGTATCCATCTGTAGGATAGCTGAATGTTTTTCTCTAGGGCCTATTGATGACTACGATTAGATCTACACTGAAACGAGGAGCTAGATATGCAGGAGCACACCTTGATTCTTCTATACAGAAACCTAAATTAATTATGCAGCATCTCAGTGCAACTGACCGGTGTTTGGAAAGCTAGAAGAAAATTCTTGTACTTCCATCAACCCCAACTGTGAAATGTTTATGAAACAATCAGACAAACAAACAAACAAGCAAAACATGCAAATAATATCACCTCTGCCCAATACATAACGACTCTATGTTACTAAAATGCAAGAGCTAGTTTCAACAGAGTCATACTGCATACCTGCTAATTATTTGGCTCATAAACTACTTAATAATACACAAAATAAAGGGAATTTGGTATTTAGTGGCTTTATGTCAAAAAATGCTGGCTCTTCATCTCTTTATAGATTTGTATTGTCGTTTATGCTGCCAGTTGTAACAAGTCGTAACAACCTTCCACAAATTTTAGTGATTACATACGGGACAGAATAAAAGTAAAGCTCATCATGAGTACTAGGTAACCAGATATCCAGAAATTATTATTGTCTTCTACAAAATAATTTAACCTAATGAAGTATGCTAGAGGAAGTTTTCACAGTGTTTGGAAAAGCCTCTGTTATTTTATCAACCCCTTATAACTGTAATCCTGATTATTTTGTTTCCCTCGCATAAAGCTTTCCCATAGAAGAGAAAATGTGACTGAGTGAACTAAAGCAGTAATTTAGAAGGTAGGTGTAAGAAGTAAGATTCAGCAGTTTGTAAAATAGCTTTGTTTTCATGAGTCTGAAATATTGGAAACCACTCATTAATGTTACTCCATTTTTCAAACCAGGCTCACAAAGATAGCATTTATGAACTTTATTTGTTTTTACAAATAAAACACAAGTTCATAAAAGCAGTGAATTTAAAGTGGCATGTGAAAATATACAGGTAGAACTGCTTCAGGAATTTAAACTTACAAATTTACATTAGAAACCTAATTGTTGTAAGTAACTAAACATTCTAAGTAATAAATTACTGCAAAATCTGTTTGCAGTCAGTAAGTCACAAGCCAGTGGCCAAATGCTGATTTATTTTGCTCTGAGGAATAAATAAAAAGAACTTTTCTCAAATCTGTGTACTATATAAAAAGTAACTAAGTTAATCAAGCAATTTAGAGTATTAAATATTTATTGATGTAAATGATGAAGCAGAGGAACCTACAAGGAAATTCCACTCTTCTACTTCTATCAGGTCTTGGAAGCTTGCTTTGAAAGAAGTTAAAAAGTTTTGCTTTTCAAAAGGTGAATATTACCGAACCCAAACCTATAAATTTTCTTACTATTATGGTTCAAACTAAGCCAGTAACTAAGTACCACACAGCCGCTTGCTTACTTTCCCCATTCTGAATGTGAGGGGGAGAATTGTAAGAATGTAAACCCATGGGTTTGAGATAAGAATTGTTTAATAATTAAAATTAAATAAAATACAAAATAATATGAATAATACCAACAATAACAATACTGATAATAAAAACAGGGAAAAACAAAAAAAAAAGAGAAGTGGAAATTCAGAAAACACAAGTGATGCACAACACAGCTGCTCAGTACTCACTGGCTGATACCCAGTCCAACTGGAGCAGCTATCTGTCCCTTCTGGGTAACTCCCCCCAGTTTATATAGTGAGCACAACAGTCTGTGGTATGGAATACCCTTTTGGCTAGTTTAGGGCAGGTGTCCTATCTCTGCTTCCTCTCAGCTTCCTCTGCTTCTCCTCACTGACAGAGCATGAGAGACTGAAAAATCCTTGATCAGGATAAGCATTACTTAGCAACAACTAAAACATCAGTGTGTTATCAGCATTATTCTCAGACTAAAACTAAAGCACAGCACTGTACCAGCTCTTAGGAAGAAAATTAACTCTGTCACAGCTGAAACCAGGGCACTTTCAAATATATTTGTGATGTATTTGAAAATTTACATGCTGAATCTCTCTAGCTGTTATTGAAAATTAGTTTGATATCGTCCATCATTTAATACTGCCATAAGCACATACTTAGTTTCTTGAGAACCAGTGAAAAGCCGGGAAAGAAATTTGACATAACAAATACTTGTTTCCTTAAATTACCTGCAATAATATATAGATTTTCATTTAGGTGAGAACATATGAATATGTAATAAGGTTTGTAGTTATGGTGTGGGTAGATATAGTGGTTGGATAGCTGGAAATGGCTGGTAACTATGCAATAACCTATGCTCCTTCACCTTTCAATGGAAATCGAATGGTGAAATGTACCCTCTGCTGGATAATTATGTTAGTAGGGGAATATAGTACCTTTGAAGACAGAAAGGTACCATGAGACTGTGTAAATGTCAGGAACTACCTTTAAGGCAACCTCCGAATGACTACCTTGTTCTTAATGCAGTCTTCTCTGTTAGGTTTTCCTGGTCACAGATGTTATAAGAGTCTTTTGGGGGAAGCAATTCCAAGCTTCTTGACTTAATGCCCAAAAATAACATAATTGAATTGAGGCTTTTTTTCTTTTTCTCCTCTGCCAAGGGGAATCTGAACACACTTGCTACCTTTCATGAGACAAGAAAACACTACATCATTTTCCAAGAGAACGCCAAAGATCATATATAGTCTCTCAAAATGACTGTTCTGTTTAAAGATATATTTAAATATTTAAGCAACATACATATAACCAAGCTTAAGCAAATAGACTTAGCAAGTACTCTAAACATATTATGTGGTTTCTCTGAAATTTGTTTGTGGTTCTGTAAGAAAACCCAGTTTGGATTTGCAGTAAAATGCAACATATTAATTCAGCCTCCAGCTCAACAGATGAAGAGAAGCACTAACTCTTCAGTTAGGTTAGAGATGGTTTACATGCACCTGCATTCTCTGCATAGCTGACAGAGCTGGAAGCACCCAGTCAGTTCTACACAGTTTTGATTATGTATTTTGTGCAAGAAAAAATATTGAGAGGACAGAATAATACTTTTCAAGACTCCTTTACATGCTATGCCAGAATAATACGCAAAGAAATAAAAAAAAACCCACAATGCAATACAGAAGTAAGGGGGAGCAATATGTTCTCTCAAGAGATATTTTTGACGAATTAGTTACATTTTGACTAACAACAATTTGTGAAAAATACTGTCGTGGTTTAAACCCTAGCCAGACAGCTTGTTCACTCACTCCCAGTGAGTGGTGCCAGGCTGACAACAATCGAGGCCAGCAGCCCCCCACCGCGGGCTCTCCCCTTGCCCGCTCCCGGAGGAACAGGGACGAGGAACGAAAGAGTGCAACTCCCACGGGTTGAGACAAGAACAGTCCAGCAACCTATGTACAACACAAATCACCACCGCTACTACCAATGACAACAATGCTAAGAGAAAATAACAAGGGAAGAGAATACGATACCACCGGCCAAGAAATGAGTCCCACCCGGAAGCCCATGTCCTTCCGGGTAACTCCCAGTTACCCCCCTCCCCGGCCATGACGTGCTGTGGTATGGAATACCTCCCTGGCTAGCCCGGGTCAGGCGCCCCGTCTCTGCTTCCTCCCAGCTTCCCCTCCTCCCTGGCAGAGCATGAGCCTCACAAAGTCCTTGGTCAGGGTAAACATCACTTAGCAACAACTGAAAACATTGGTATCACCAAAACTGTTCCCAGGCTGGAAGTCAAAACGCAGCACTGCACCAGCTACCACGAAGGAGAAACATGACTGCTACTGCTGAACACAGGACAAATACTGATGGTACAGTAACTTTTGTTAGGAAGAAATGTGGAGAATATTTGGAATAAAACTTCTGTTCTTCTTGCAGGTAGAATACAATGAAAAGGTTAAACAAGGTTTCAACAGCAAATCTTTGAAAAGCAAAAATCCTATACAATGCTCTGATTCTCTCCTGTTTCTATTCTGGAACCAGTCCTTCTCTGACATTTACAGATTAAGCTTTTCTCTCATAATGGGATAAGAGCCAATTAGTAGTTATAAATTAAGCAATTCACATTCAATTCAATTTAATTGAATTGAATTCTCTTTAAACAAGGCAGCAGACATGCAGGGTATATACATGAATTATATTTCATGAATACTTATTCCTATCTGTAAAATAGCCAAAAGATACTGGGGGCATTCAGCACTGTAAGGTTTGCTGGCACAAAGTAATTCACTCTGTCCCTGTTTGTGGTCACATATC
Source organism: Pezoporus wallicus (assembly GCF_028554395.1). NCBI lineage: Eukaryota > Metazoa > Chordata > Aves > Psittaciformes > Psittacidae > Pezoporus > Pezoporus wallicus. The sequence continues at coordinate 423,512 of NW_026641006.1, forward strand.
ATTATGAAAGGGATTCCTCTACCCCTCAAAATCTTAGTCTGGAAATGTTTTGGGTCTTCTGATGGACATATACCACATTTGTATAATTTTTTACTTCTAAAATTAATGTATTCTGCATACTAGTTGCAATTTATACTATTTTAATAGTATAACTTGAGGCATCCTAGAGATAAATTTTGAAACAGAAATTAATGAAAGAAGAGCTTCTTATAGGGGAGTGGTATAATTCCAGCTGGCATTGGTGCCAGAGCTCTTATTTGTATTATATATTCCTCTGTTTGTTTTCAACAGATGTAGGATGGTATTTAATATTTAATTAAATGAAATTAAATTTAATTAAAAATCTAGTATTAAAATGAATGGCTAACGCAAAGAACAAACACTTTGATCACAAAACTCTATTTGATTTAACTGACTTCCAGAAAAGTGTTGCAAAGCCACTTAATTATTATTCCTTACTTTAACAAATCAGATTTTGTTGATCTATTTGTCATTTTCACAAGTCCTATTCAGCTCTCTACTGCTTCTCATACTTGACATTGTTGAAGACATAATCGGCCTTAAAATTTCCCTTGAATATTTGAATAAGCAGTCAGTGTGACTGTCCACTTACAGAGCAAATGTAGTTCTCTGCAGGGTGAAGCAGAAAGGGAGAATTGCTCCTTCAGCTAATTGACTCGCATCACCTGTAATGCACAACTCACAGGCCCAGTTAGTAGCTCTTTTCCCTATTCTTCCCCTCTGGCTTCCTGCTACTGATTCAAAGTAACAGCAAGTATTTCCTCTAGTTACATTTTTTCCCCCAGATCTTTGTGAAGAACACTTTCTATATTGGCACTTTTCTATCTATATATCCCAAAATTTCTTAATACTAAAATTTTTGTTTTAGAGAACATGGAACATAAAAAGTGGGGTTTCTTTTTTTTTTTTTTTTTTTAAGAGAACTCAAACACAAAAGTTTAGGGAAGAACATTTTATATAAAGCAAGGTAAATTGGAGAGATCAGAAATGCTCAGAAGAATGGTGAAATAACACGAAGTCTTTAATAACTTCTTTGAACTGTTTAGATATCTATGATTCTGGGCAGGCAATTCTAAATGTTTATGATCATATGCTGCTTAAGGACTGAACCAGTCAGAATTCAAGACTGGAAGAGGTCATAAATCTGTTCATTACACAGAATATGATGGATTTGAGGAGGGTACATCAGCAGCAAAATTAAGAAATGAAGAAGAAAACAGTTTGAAACATGGAGAAGTTTTATTTCGTGTAGAATGGAGTGCAGAAAGACACTGACTTTCTTTTTTGTATCTGTGCTTGCTAAATTTCTCCAGACCTTTTTCTTGGTTAGAATTTGAAGATTTTGACAGCTGGAGAAGCTACTGTTTAGAGGACTGGAGGAACTGCTGACTTTTTGTTAGAATTAAGTGAAAAAAAATGTACCAGAAAAGTACCATATTTCCCTTTTAAGAAAATATTGTTTACAGCAAAAATCCTGTTTTCTAGCTTTCCAGAAAACCTTGATGTAATCTTCATCCCCGTAATTCAGGTGTCTGTGATCCAAGGTTTGGTTTGATGCCACATAACTATGTGACCTTGGTTCAGTTTTACTAAGAAAGTTATTGTTACATTGTGAATTGTGCCTGTTGAAGTCCTGCATAATAGAAAAAAAAAAACAAAACAACCAACCAAAACCAAAAATAAGCATCATTTCTGAAAGAGTAGTTACAAGTTCAAGGATTCAAGAGGAAAAATACAGGCATGAAATGTACATAGAAAAAAAACACAGAATTTAGAGTTGTCAATTCAACGTCACCAAGCGTCACCACATTTCAAAGGGAAAAAAAATACTTTCCTAAGTGACTTCCTGGTTATCAAAGCTCTCTGGCTATCTCACTGGGAGTGGGTCAGCATTACCTCTAAGTATTTTTGTGTCCTCTTAATTAGGTATATTCTTCTGAAGGACTTTCTATGTGCATCCCTGAACAAAAGCGACCCAGTGGGTGGGTGAGTGATACAGGGCATCTTTGACTTTACTGTTGCTCTCCTAAAGATTTTATAAGACCCAGAATATCTGGTTAGCAGTAAACCATATCTTGCATAAAGCATCTTTTGACCAATACACTGTTAAATTATTTTTATGCTGACTAATACAGCAAACTGCCAGTTACAGTTGTTTCATTGTTTAAGTTTTGAAGTAAGATCTCTGGATGCAAAAGTAAACATGTTCTTTTTTGTTACACCTGGGTGTTATTAGAGTAAATAAAATAGTTATCTAGGTAATTTTCAACCTTAGTACTAATTTCAAATGCATGCCTTCTAGTTCTTAAATTTGAGTTCGTAAACTCTTACAAATAAAAACTTTGAAATGTATTTATGGGAACAGTATGAAGGTACACAACCTTGCACCTGTGTGCACCCATGGGCACATATGCAAAGCAACCTTTACCTGTGATATCATAAAAGAGAAACTCACATTATTCACATCAGAAACAGTTACTGACTTAATGCAAAAAAAAAAAGTAATAAACATATAAATCTTAGAAATAAATCTTTTTAATTAGTAACATTAGTCTACTACACAGTGAAATTATCTCTGATCCTGTGCTTATTTAGTTCTGAAGGTCTGAAAGACAGAGGAAATTTAGCCACCCTTTGTGTTTTAAGTTTGTTATTGTTTGTTCCACTGTATTAGTTATTTTGGAGAGCTGCAGGCTCTGGTTTTCTTCTAAAACATTCTTTTACACGAAGAAAGGTGTACTTTAGGCAAGAGAATGAAAAATTATAGCAATCCAAGAGGATCTAGTGATTTAATCCTTATACAGAAGTGTCCCTCATAGATCAGAGAGCATTATTAAGTAAATTGCATATTCATGCTGGCCAGAGAATGAAAACTTTGCTTTCTTTCCCTTTTTCAAGAAAGTGTTGATTTGCTGTTTCCTTTCCCTCCCTGCTTACCTTTCTTCAAACAAAATCCCCCAATATTTCAAGGTTTCATAAAATAGGAATGATTTGAAAGATACACTTCCATATTGAAAAAAGGTCAGTGTTTTCCTTCAGCTTTTTCTGAAGAAGTGACACAGTGATTTTACTTTGGGTCTCAAACACTTTCTATCTGAAACCTCATTGAGTTTCATGAGCTTTGAAAGCTCAATATCTTTAACCTCAGCATATTTTGGTGGAAAGCTATTTCATCAAAACTCCTATCTCTGATAGTAATTTGCTATTGTTTCTCTCACACAAAGAAGAAAACATTGTTCTTTGAGATATGATGCAATCTGAGACAGATTTCTCCATGTTTCTTTCTTCATTCAGACAACCAGAAAAAGGATAGCAACTGGATTAAATACAGCCTCAAAAAAATACCCACTTTACTGCAAGGTTTCAACTGGGCCAAGCTACCTTTACAACCATCTTTCTATCAAATATTCCAAAATCTACAAGCTCTGTATGAATAGTGCTCAATTAATGAAAAATAGATCTCTACTTCTTATTCATAATAACGAGTATTTTGGAAAAGTTAATTTTGTTAAGGATAACAAACTGTTGCAGATGTCATTCTATAAAATAAGTGAAAACTAGTATTTTTACAATTTGAGAAGGTTAGATTTAGCATTAGAAGATATATCATAGGATTGACCAGGCTTTGTCTGAAAAGGTGTGAATGATGCAGTTTACACAAAAAGATGGAATGATTTATGCTCAGCAGTATAATGGACTTAGCACTAGTATTTTTAAAAATAAATACATACCAATTTTTGGCAGTATTTCAGGTGTATTTTCATAAAAACCGGAAGGAAAAATGTATGGAGCTATCAGAATAGTAACTGGGAAAATAAAAACCAAACCAAAACAAAATAAATGCTCATGTACACAGTCAGCATGGAACATTTCAGGACTTTTGCCAGTATACAAACATGTTTAAATAGCAAATAGGGAAGAGAGAATAATTTCTTCCAGCAATAACAAGACTTCTTTCTTTCTTGCTGTTTTTTTTTTTTTTTTAATCCTGTAAACAGTGTTGTTTAATTGTATGAAAGTAATGTAGGAAACTAGAGTGAGCCTGGGGGATGGTTTCAAATGTGCTCTGATTATTCCAAGATACAAATTTCTGATAAAGGGAAAGATGTATGCATATGTTTTGAGTGTGTCAAGAGACGATGCATGGAGACATCATAGCAGCCTTCCAGCATCTGAAGGAGAGGGACTCTTCATCAGGGAGTGTAGTGATAGGACAAGGGATAATGGATTTAAACTGAAAAGGGGAAGTTCAGAATACATATAAGGAAGAAGTTCTTTACTGTGAGGGTGGTGAGGAACTGGAACAGATTGCTCAAAGAAGTAATAAGTGCTCCATCCCTGGCAGTGGTCAAGGCCAGGTTGGATGGAGTCTTGCATGACATGGTCTAGTGTGTGTTGTCCCTTCCCATCTCAGGGGGGTTGGAACTAGATGATCTTAAGGTCCTTTCCAACCCTAATATTCTATGATTCTACGATTCTATGTGACTAACATTATGCCACTGCGTTACTGGGAGATGGCTACAACTAAAATTTAAGTGTAACTTTGCTTACTTATATAAAAGATACAAACATTCCCTTAAAGTTAGGCTGGTCCATTAAGAAATTGTTTGCCTGCTTTACCTCTGACCTGGCAATGAGGGAAATTGGTGCCAACCTATGAAACTGTAGAACAGAACTGTGTTAATGACTTGATATACATGTTATCAGAATTTTAGAGAGTTTGTATTACCACTTTCTCTAGCTTGGTTTTGATGGATGTAGAATTGCTTTAGGGGTGCTGGAGAGCACCTTATTGACTTGCATTCAAAGGAAATCCAAATAGTACACTCTGAGACTACTCTGTGATGTGTACTAAAATGTGGTGAATGGGAAAACCAAGGAGTTTGCTTCCAACAGTATTTAACAAGATAAAAGACTAGTGTATATGTACCTATATCAACATTTTCAATATTTACAGCTCCTATTAAAAACATCTAGCTTTCAGAAATGTCATCTAAATTGATAGAAATAGTTTTTAAATCACTCATTTGTTGTGGTTTAAACCCAGTCAGGTAACTTGTTCACTCACTCCCAGTGAGGGGTGCCGAGCTGATAACAATCGAGGTCTGTGTCCCCCCCCCACCGGGGTTCTCCCCTTCCCCACTCCCGGAGGAACGGGGAGGAGGATCGAAAAAGTACAACTCCCACGGGTTGAGACAAGAACAGTCCAGCAACCAATGTACACAAATCACCACCGCTACTATCAACTACAACAATGATAAGGGAAAATAACAAGGGAAGAGAATACAATACCACCGGCCAAGAAAATGAATTCCACCCGGAAGCCAGTGTCCTTCCGGGTAACTCCCCGTCACCCTCACCCCGGCCATGACGTGCTGTGGTATGGAATACCTCCGTGGCTAGCCTGGGTCAGGCGCCCCGTCTCTGCTTCCTCCCAGCTTCCCCTCCTCCCTGGCAGAGCATGAGCCTCACAAAGTCCTTGGTCAGGGTAAACATCACTTAGCAACAACTGAAAACATCGACTTCACCAACACTGTTCTTAGGCTGGAAGTCAAAACACAGCACTGCACCAGCTACCACAAAGGAAAAAAAAAACATGACTGCTACTGCTGAACCCAGGACACCATTAATCACATCATCTCTTTTTTAGTCATAGTTACATAGGAGATGAAACAAATGAGCCAGTGTAAGTCTTATTTCAGGGTAGCATCAACCTTTAAGGACATGAAATTTGAAAGTATCCCTAACTAGGAAATATCACATAATAATACACCTCATGGTCTCACTCACATCTCCAGCAATTATGGAATTCACACTCTAATTAAACAAGTGTCAACTACAGAAACAAAGTCCCAAAGATTGACTAGCCCTTACTCATGCTACTCTAAAAGGCAAAGGATGAGAGAAAATGTTTGTCTCTCTTTTGTGCTAATTCCACTACTCAGTTTTGCTTTGTTCTTTTTGTTGTTTTTTTTCCACTTGCAAGTTTAATGATTTTTTAATAGTTTTCTTGCAGATTTTAACATATAGCTGTATCACTGAGAAAGAAAAGGTATGGGATTTTTGTTTCAAAAAAAGCACTGATAAAAGTTGAGCTATGACCTTAAGATCTAGTTCAAAGTGGGCAGAAATCAAATCTAGCACAGTTGTTCTCCATTGATGTGTAAGAATCTCAGTGTAAAGTCCACATGTGAAAATGTCAGAAAGTACAAAAGACTATGGCAAAGAAAAAAAAAAAAGAAAAAGGTCTGTTTAGCTCAGACCTCCAATTTTTAGTGCAAAAGGTTAATTTTGCAGTGAACACTCTTTCATGATACCTAGTTATACCAAGCTGGATCAACAGCTCATATAAAGTTGCTTCATAACAGTTAAAATGGGCTGAGTTACCTCAAATAATATTCTTTTCCAAGTGATTTAAATTTCTGCATCAGCTCTGGGAAAGTGAAGTGGCTCAAATCCCATGCACAACATGTTATTAACTTCTTATGCAGCTACAGAGCTTAAGTAAACTTGTCCAGAGAGGACATGCAGAGTAACAGGCTTTCTCTTCATTCCTAGAATACAAAATCAGGGCCAAACTCAGCAGGGAATAGATTGGTTAGTTATCTTAAGCCCCTGAATGAAATGTCTATTCTTCTTACAGGTTTATGTTAAATTCTAACAGGATCATTTCAGTTCAAGATACCTTCCATTCAACAGAGTCATATATGAAGACATGGCTTTTTCTTACTGATGTTGTGTTCTGACATGATACTGTTGAATCAAAAATGAATTTCTTGTTCTTAAATTGCTGTGTTGGTACTGTCACTGAGTCTTCAGACTTATTTCTGTCTAATAAGGATGAAGCATTAAAAAACAGGAGTTAAATAGTTGAAAGAAGAGTATTTTTAAACAAATGTTAATATTCTGCAAGACAAAACAAGTACATTGTGCATGAATAGTATAACATTTTTTTCAGGGGACTCTTATGGATGCAGGATAATTATCAGATAAATAACTTTGTGAGAAAACGTGTTTCACACCATTTTCTATGACTACTATGGGAAAAATTCTTTAGAAAAGAAAACCACCCCATGATTCCAAGCACTCATTCCCTGTAATTGTTTGCATCATTCTTGGTTCAGGGAAAGGTGCATGAAGCTGATTAGATATTTTAAAGCAAAAATGTCTCCTTAACAGTGCTGATTTGTCAGAAGAGAAGCTGATTACGAGCATATGTCTGGATGATACATCTTGTAGGCTTTTAATTCCTGGAATAGTATTTCTGGTCAAACCTATAGTGGATGAATAGGAATCCAAAGCAGATGATAGCTTAAAAAGGATTAGATCATTCCTCTATGGGAGCTAAATTCAAGACGTTGCTCTTTCAAATTCACAGGATTGATTTATCTTCACTAATCGTGATGTCTTCTTCCTACTGTCCTTGTTGACTATACATTTGCTCCAACCTCAGGGTGTGTTGCGGTCAACCAGGTACAAGTATATCAGTAGATATTCCGCCATCTTTCATGACTTGATAATTCAAAACCCTCAAGCATGGATACTTTCTTTCAGGCCACCTGATTCCCTGAGAGACCTCTGCTTACAACAAAATCAGTGCAAATAGTCATGCTGTCTGGAGACATGCTACTACTTGCTGGCACAAATGGTCCTTGCAAAACCTCATCTATTGTAAGGTGTAAATATTTAAAAGTAGAGGTTTTCTCTTGTCCTCAACCTGCTGCTTATCCAGACAGGTTTTCTCCCCTCTCCCAGATGCATTATTTTTCCGGCTGTAGCTACAGGCCGGTCCTAGTTTTCTGGTAACCAAATATTGTATAGGAGAGTAGCATTTTGCACTGAGAGTTATCATAATATTTGTCATCATGAAAACATGTGTGACAGAGGAGTACAGAGCATTGGCATAAGTCAGTGTTTCACCAAAATTTGAACCTATAAGCTGCCATGAACACATAACAGGATATACAGGACAATCATACTTATTGTTCAGGTATTCTGAGGGCTGTTTTTACGGCAGTAGAAGACATTTTACTTGTGTTATGCTGCCTACTTCATATACTGTCCAATTCTTGTTTATCCAGAATTCTGGTGCAGGGAATGGGGAGGAGGTGTGTAAAGAACAAGCAGCTGATACACTTTGAAGAAGCTAATATAGCAACAAACAGAACAAATTTTCAAGTTTTATATGCAGGATGATTGAAAATCTATTAAACAAGCAATCAACCTCCTACCCCTCAAATACCAAGAAGGAATATGCTGAATGAATCATATTACTATTTTGCACAATGAGTTATTACAACCTGTTAGAATATGGTTTGAAAAGTTTTATTTTCATAATTAGATTTCAGGGTGAAAAAAATCAATCCTTTAGTGCTTAGAAACCAAAACTGGGTCTACATTTTCAAATAACAAGCTTGTGTACTATGTGCTAAGACTCCCTATGGCTGTACGTTAGGTTATGAAAGTGCAATATAATAATTAAAATGCTGAATTTCAGATCATTGAAGTACTTATATGCAGACATAACTAAATGTACAAAATAAGGTTGATGCGAGCAGCCATGCAGTTGGCCTGTTTAGAAGGGAAAAATTACTGAATAGAAAAAAATATCTGCTGAAAAATACTGACAGAGAAGTTGCCTGCTAGTCTGGGAGCCATGCGTCCAGGTCTAGAGCTGGGAACCAGAAACATCCTTGAAAAGCACAGCCGGCCTCTCTGAAGTACAGCTGGGGTACCTAGAATCCAGAGTCATCCTCAGGTGCCATTGATAACTACAAAACCAAGGGACTAAAATGGCAACATGCCATCTGAAAAAGTGGAAATGGTCTGGGAAAATAAAGTAGGCCTGAAAAAGCAGAAAACAGCATCATTACAGGTGAAAAATCAAAATTAACAGCATCCATCGATTGTTCAAAGGGCTGATGTCCTATACTCTTTTATATCTTTATAACAAAGATTTAATTTTTATCTAAGATAGAGCCTCTCTCTGGAAACTTCCTATTCTGCATGGACTTTTCATTTCCTACAGAGGTTGACCTCTCCACATGAACTTTCTACAAGATCTTGGACTAGGCATGCCCAGCTGACTCTGGTCTCTTTGACATGGATCATCTCTGAAGTGAGACTGTGCCTGCTGTCTTACTGGTCCTACTTGGGGCCTACTTTTGGGGTCAGTTTGGTTTGTCCTCCCACCTTTGGAATAATTGGGTTCCCTTCTAGCATTGGTTTGGCCCCTTCTGAAATCTGTCTAATTCACTTGATACCAGCACTATATATCCATGTAAGTAATCTATCATAAATATATCTGTTGTTATATTGTTGATAAGTTTACTTCACTAATGATAAGTCTGAAATACACTTTATTGGTTTTACTGTTATAGTCAAATGTTCTTGGGTTTGTTGTTATAATATTGATCAATACTATATTATTGACTGCTGATAATAATTTGATATTTGATATAGGTCAAGATAATCATAGATATACTTGCTCGTGGTGATTTTGCGGTATTTTGTGTGCTATGGTATGATATATTATATATGCATGCATACTCAAGCATATGATGGTTTATAATTTTCCTTTGGTTGATATTGCAGGAGATCACAAGCCATGGAATCCAGGTGATTTGAGATTTTATTACAAAACTAAACTTGAGAAAATTAGGTAAAAGGAGAAGGCCCCTGAAATGCTTAATATACTAAAGCAATTTTAGGGAGACAGATGAGATACAAGTTGGCCAAAGTGACAATAACATTATAATTTTGTTTTATATGTTTTGCAAATAAAAAATAAAAGATAAAGAGAGGGGTTTAGATTTTATAATATTCCAAATTACATCTCAATATGTAATTAAAGAGACAGTCACTCTCATGGAACTAAAGAAACCTAGAAAAAAAGAAGTCCTGTTATTATTTAGAAATTTGAAGTATCAGTTTTTATGTGTAAGAAGAATATGTATACAAGTTACTATTTGGTAGAAGGATTATAATGAATGGTGATGGTTTACCTACCACTCACTGAAATCACTGATGTGTTTCCACTTTTATAATGGATTTTAGATTTCATTGTGTGCTGACATGATCCTGTGGAAATAATTTGTGAAATAGAAGCCTTCTGGAAATAGCATTTGAAAAATGCTATTATTTATACTAGTGGTCTGTAACACCATTGTATTTTTGGTGCCATTTGATTTTGATCTCCCTGAAGTCATTTTTTTTATTAAGACCAACCCAAAGTGGAAACATATTTTTCTTCTCTCCAGTTTTTACATATATGGATAAATTACAAAATTTGGACTCCCTAGGAGCATAAATAAGTATCCTGCTTTCTGGCTTCAGCCATATGGTTACCTTAGCAGAAAAATGGAACTCTTGCACATTAACTCAAACATTGCCACTTTAAATGAAACATCCTACCTTGAAGAAGGTAATTGACTCCTACTCAATCTTTACATTTAGTTTCATTCTAAAAATTGGTAGAGACAACACAGTATTAATAATAATTTATCTCATTGCTTTTGGCCTTGCGAACAGACAATGTAAGGACAAATTGTCTGCAAACAGACAATTTAAGGACAAATTTATTATTACTCCAGCACTGAGAGACTGTAACTCATCAGGGAATACATTATTTTTTGAGATTATAAAGTATTGATTGTGATGGGAAAACAGTTTAAAATTCACTGAGTAATTCTTCTACAACAAACTGTAGAAACAACAAACTAGAACACAAACTGTTCTAAATGACCATGAAATTCTAAACCTTTCAGCCTTAATTCTTTAGTAACCAAAGCTTACATTTGCTAGCTTGCTATTTTATCCTTCTATTCTTGTTTTTGAATTGCTGTTGTTTATCCCATAAAAGTTATCACTAACAATGAACACTACAGCTTTTACAAGTGAGGCCAGTGGAGAGATGTTAATTGACTTAATCACCCACAAAGAACTGCAGAGATGAGGACTCACTGTGCTAGATTTCATAATGCATAACTGAATTTGCAAGACTGGTAAAGCAATGAGGCATAAGAACTTGATATAAGTGTGGAAGTGTTTTAATTTTTTAGTAAAATGCATGTGGTTTATTGTTGTCTTTTTCTCTTCAAAGCAAGTAAATTAAGCAGTATCAAATGATTCTACCAGTCATTTCAAAGAGAATGTATGCAAGTGACCCGAAGCAGGGAATGAAAGGAAATGTATCAACCTTATCGGATGGGAAATGGAGAAGAAAAAAACCAAGGTAATTTTGATTTTGATCAATATTTAACCTTGAAAGAAATATTTTGCATTTCATCTTCTCTTTTCATTTTTTTATTCGCTTATTCTTTTTATCTGAGGAATTAATATATGTCCTACTTCCAATGGTTTGTCTTCTGAGAATACATGGCAGGACCAAAGACAATATAAACTTTCAGAGCTGAAGAGCATTTAAATGTTGCAAAAAAAGCAAGCAAACAAACAAGTTTTTCAGTAAGTTATGTCATATGTCATCAGTTAAGCATGTAGGGCTTTCACTTCTTGAAAGCACTGTTTAAAATTGCTGCTTAGAATAACTGCCTTATTTTTGTTGAGGTAAGCATTCACAAATAAAAAAACACAATACCGAATGAAAGTCTCCGTTCAGCTTATCCTGGACATCAATTTTAACTAACACCAGACCTTCTCCTGTGTCTCTATGCAAAGCACAAAAGAGACTGAACACTCCGAGCTCTCCTCTTAGACCTAGTTGAGGAATTATTTTTTCTCCTATGACTAATTTTAAACCTTTTATTTTTTTTTTTCTTAGGATATGTGTCAAGAATCTGAAGGCTGAAAATGTCATATGTTGTAACTTTTATTTTGAGGAAAATAAAATGGTTAAAAACTGTTTTTAATACAAAAAATAATTATGTTCAAAAGCCATTTTACAAAAAAAAATGTTTTTATGTTAGATTTTATGTTGATCTTAATTGCCATCTGTTAATAAATCTGAGACAGTCAGATCCTGTGGTAGTTAGTAACACAGAGATATCTGTAGAAATGTGAGCACAGTCAAACAGAGGAAACCAAGTTTTGTATACTTTTATAAGCATAAAGTTTTTCCATTTTCAAAACCATTCCTGTGGTTTTGTGACTACATCTCCTGTGACCACATCTCGGGCAGGAGCTGATGGGAAGAGGAATCTATTATTTCATTATTTGGTAATTATGTAACAATAATACTAGCAGTGTTTCCATATATATAAGAAAAGTATAGTCCTATTATTTTGGGGGGGGGGACAGTTGTCCTCATGGGCGGTCCAAGTTTATCATAAAATGAAGAAAGGATTTAACACCCAGAACTTTTTTAGAGACTGCTTCAGATTCCCCTTTTCTATCTCAAATAAACAGAATTACTTGTTTTTTATGTGTACAAGCACTCTGACCGGTCGTTAACCTGTTCAATAACTTCTATTATTTTCATATATACTCACAAATCATGTATTTCAGTAAATGGACAGCTTTTCCTTTTTTACTATTTAAGAGACTCTGCCTACAACTCCCTAGCTTTTTTGTATCCAACCCTTTCTCCCAACCATTTACATCATGCTCAGGTCCCACATTTTTCAATATACCATCACTTTTTGTCTCTTAAGTATACACATATTTATATACACACACTGATCTCATTCCTTAGTTCATGGAACATCCCTATAAAGTTCTTTGACTTGATTCGGTCAATGATGTCAGGCTTCATCTGTCATAATGGTCTTTCAGGGCAGGAGACATGGTGTGTGGTGTTGGATTGTTGCCCGCTGACGGCACCACTGAACTTTTCTCGTCAGCCCAGAGCTCATCTGGTTTCATCAGTTCATTCTTAGGGTGATTGTTGAAAGAAGTCAGGGTCAGTCAATGGTGATCTGAGGACAGTACTGGAAGGATCCACCTGCTGCTCCTGCCTTTTCCCATGACTTCATTCTCTCCTGATGATCTTGACAGCATATATTGGCTGTTTCATCCAAAATTAATTAATCTTGAGGTACACACCAGACTTCTCCATTTTTCTGCATTACCCATCAAGTATGCCCAGGTCCTTGAGCAAAAACAATCCCATGAATGGGTTTGCCTTTACCTGAAGCAGGAATAACTCAGATAAGGGGTAACAGGTTTACATGCAAACAGGGGAAGCTCAGGTTAGATATAGGGAAGAAGTTCTTTACTGTGAGGGTGATGAGACACTGGAACAGGTTGCCCAAAGAAGTGATAAATGCTCCACCCCTGTCATTGCTCGAGGCCAGGTTGGATGGAGTCCTGGGTGGCATGGTCCTGTGTAAGATGTCCCTGCCCACGGCAGAGGGCTAGAACTAGATGATCTTAAGGTCCTTTCCAGCCCTACCTGTTCTGTGATTCTGTGATTCTATTATTCTATATTAAAAATCTTTAAAATTCTCAAATACCTTTGTAAATATCCTGGTGGGGGAGAGGAAGGAGGGGGATGATGTCTCCTCCATAGGTTGGCCCTCCTAGATAGAATAAAAAGAGGTGTAATTGTTCATAATTGCAATTATATGGCTCCCAAAGTATAGAAGTGATGACAGTGCTAAGGATGCATACCAGATCAGTTCATGATCAATAATTCTATTGTACCACAAGCAATTATCATAAAATACAACAAAATGAGAACCTTAGCCAAGGCCCTAAAGCCAATAAATGCTAAACCAGCTGCAGGTATTGTGACATAATGAAACTCAGGCCAAGCACAACTCCGAGAGCAAAGAAATCAACATTGTGATGAGTGGCTACTAATCTGGAACAATGAATGCTTATCACAAATACTCTGTTCAGATCTGTCATTATCTCAAACTTTTGTGCTCCAGATTGGGTGCCAAAAAGGAATATTGTGTGGCATTTCACGACACTAACTCAAGTTGGCAGAGACTCAAATCCTCCTTTATTACCCCCAAAACCCTTTTATCCCCTTGTTCAGCACTTTCCCAACCTGCACATACATACAACGTTCAATCTCATTGGCCCCTGTAAAACTCTCCACGTAAATAGTCCAATCACAATGTTACAGACCCTATCACAATCCCCACATCATCTGGCCTCTAGCTGATATTCCCACCACAACATCCTGGCCCATCCTCCCAAGCCTTGCTTGTTTACCTTCCCTGTCCTTCAAGGTTCCAACTTCCCCAGGGCTTATCAAGCACCAAGGCCTCAGAGCTCATTCCCAAACTCCTTTTTCATGCAAATCTTTTCGCCTTCACTGCCCACAATCTTCTGGTTTAAGCCTAGCCAGTAACTCAGAACCATGCGGCCACTCACTCACCTTCCCACCTTGGCTCCTCTCTAGGCAGGAGGGGGAGGAGAACTGTAAGAATGCATACACATGGATTGAGATAAGAACAGTGAAATAAAGAAAGAATAATATAAAACTATTATGACTAGTAGTAATAAAAGAAATAACAAGGGGAGAGAATATAAAACTAAAATGGGAAAGGAAAATAACCCACTGTCCTGGGTTCAGCAGTAGCAGTCATGTTTCTCCTTCGTGGTAGCTGGTGCAGTGCTGTGTTTTGACTCCAGCCTGGGAACAGTTTTGGTGAAACCGATGTTTTCAGTTGTTGCTAAGTGATGTTTACCCTGACCAAGGACTTTGTGAGGCTCTGCTCTGCCAGGGAGGAGGGGAAGCTGGGAGGAAGCAGAGACGGGGTGCCTGACCCAGGCTAGCCAGGGAGGTATTCCATACCACAGCACATCATGGCCGGGGAGGGGGGTAACTGGGAGTTACCCCGAAGGACACGGGCTTCCGGGTGGGACTCGTTTCTTGGCTGGTGGTGTTGTATTCTCTTCCCTTGTTATTTTCTCTTATCATTGTTGTCGTTGGTAGTAGCGGTGGTGATTTGTGTACATTGGTTGCTGGACTGTTCTTGTCTCAACCCATGGGAGTTGCACCCTTTCGATCCTCTTCCCCGTTCCTCTGGGAGAGGGGAAGGGGAGAGCCCTTGGGGAGAAGGGGGGGGGGGGGGGGGTGGCCTCGATTGCTGTCAGCCCGGCACCATTCACTGGGAGTGAGTGAACAAGCAACCTGGTTGCCTGACTGGGTTTAAACCACAACACCCACAATAAACACAAGTGATGCACAATACACTTGCTCAACACCTACTAATTAATACCTACCCTGACCAGAGCAGTGATATGGGCCTTCCATGTAACTCCCCCCAGTTTATGTACTCGGCATGACATGCTGTGGTATAGGATACCCCTTTAGCTAGTTTGGGTCAGGTGTACTGTCTGCTTTCTCCTAGCTTCTTGTGCCCCTCCTCACTGGCAGAGCACCAGAGTAAATGCTACTTATCAATAAGTAAACCATCAGTGTGTTATCATCATTGTTCTCAGACTAAATCAAAACACAGCATTGCATCAGCAACTAGGAAGAAAAATAACT
Organism: Pezoporus wallicus; assembly: GCF_028554395.1. Classification (NCBI taxonomy): domain Eukaryota; kingdom Metazoa; phylum Chordata; class Aves; order Psittaciformes; family Psittacidae; genus Pezoporus; species Pezoporus wallicus. The sequence goes on from NW_026641006.1 coordinate 438,936, forward strand.
CTTACAGCCTAAATGAGGACAAAGAGCATGCTCTCTTCTTCTAGACAGTAATAGGATTTTGTGACGGTTTAGTGAAGATTTACTGTACTTCAGTGGTAGCAAAAGAGAGGTTGGAAAACCATTTCCACAATCTCTTGTAAAAGACATTTTATTGCAGCGGAAGCCTCGGTCATATAAGAGCTTTGAGGAAGAGACTTTTTGGCCCATGACTATCCATGGTGATATCTTTCAGCTCCTGAAGGCATGCACAAACTATGTTCCAAAGCTCATTGCAACAGCGACTACTGCACATGTTGCAATTCTCTTACAGTCTAGAGGAATGATACTGGAACAGGCAGAAAAACAGGTTTTCTCTATCTAAACTGTAAAACCATAGAGGTATATTCTACATTAGAACAACTGCAGAAATGTGTCATAGAATAACAATTCCTGACTATTTTTAAGGGAGTAATCAACAGTAACAGCTAACTGTTTAACATAAGCACTGCAAAAACAAAATAACCGGCTGTGCTCTCTCCTCTTTATCTCAAATAGAAGACCACAGAATGTAATTATACTTAAATAATGGGGTTGTTTGAATACTACTATCTCTACTCACATTTTTATCTATACAAGCTTACATAGAGCTCAAACACAAATCAACACTTGTTCTTGTCATAACCAGAAAAAGAAAGAGCTCTTACGTTATGGCTCTTCTGTCAAATGATGTACCTGTCTCATAAGGTATAAAGACTTAAAGGAAATAAATAAATGTTGTAAGGATAGTCTAAGTTTCAAGCTGGCAGATGAAACTGAATTCTCTTAGAGGTTTCAGTCACTGTAGTTTCACTCAGCTCTACACCACCTATATAGTCAACTTGTTTTCCTTAAACAGTAATTATTTCAGATTAGTGCATGTCACCTAAAAATACTACTCTGCTTCTTTGTTTGTTTTCTTTTTCCCCACAGAATTTGCTATTAACAGTGAATTCTGATCACTTTCTTCACTTGCAGAGATTTCCTGTTCTTCCCACTGATAGATACTGCATGTTTGTTAACCTCTTTTCTTAAAACAGACTTCCCCCGTTTTGTTAAAGCAGTTCCTCCCATTCCTTGTTTTCTGTCATGCACTGAAGTTTTTATTTAGTTTCTTAACATTATTTGCTGTTGTTATACTGAATTTTTTCACATCATCTCTTACTCATGTCATATGAGGATATGAAGTCCAATTTTTTAGTTGTCCCCCAGTTTGTTTAGTTTTTTCTCACAGTTTTTAGTATAACAAAAATTAAACTACAGGATTTGCAGAAATATGTAAAACAGACACTCCACAGACGATGCAGTGCTCCGATTCAATTGTCTGGTACGCACCATATTTTCTCCTGAAAAATTTCAATTGAGGAAGACTTTATCCTTTTCAAAGCTTTTTGAATATGTAAAGAAATCTGTGAGTGAAACGACCACAGGAATTATATAAATGCAGATTTGCATATTTATGTGTTTTATTTACAGATAACATATTTGAGCTCCACAGAGTTTGAAAATAAAGATCACAAATGGGTGTCTTGCTTGGGCTTGTCACATGATACTTAAAGAAATTTAAGAAAAAAGTGAGAGAGAAACATCTCTATAAACTGAATCACTGAAGAACTATGCTTTTATAAAAAGTTTATGAGATTAGATAAGATATGTATGGGCAGGCATTGAATTTCAGCTTTGATTGTTGAGTGCAATGTTTCATGGCATGGGATATACCTTAGGTCTGTTTGGGTCAGCAGTCCTGGCTGTGTTCCCTCTCAACTTCTTGTGCACCTCCAGCCTACTTGCTTCTGAGGTAAAATGAGAAGCAGAAAAGGCCTTGGCTCTGTAAGTACTGCTCAGCAGCATCTAAAACACACCTAAATTATTAACACTGTTTCCAGCACAAATCGAAAACATAGCCCCATACTAGCTACTGTAAAGAAAATTAACTCCATCCCAGATAAAACCAGCACACAGGGACTTTGAAGACTGTTTGGAAATTATAAAGAACCTTAGGGAACCCTGAAAACAAGTTTCAAGGTGTAGCTTGATCACATTGTATAATGATGACTTACAAAAAAAGGTGCCAAACAAGGAGCAGAATAGATATGAAATCCCATAGCTTGAACGACTGAATGAGGTTGAAGGAAGAATTATAATAATTTTGAAACCAATGCAATACAAAAAATGTTTCTAATGGTGGGCTATAAAGGTTAATGGCTTTGTGTAGTTTTTATTTAAGTTTGTTGAATGGGGATTAAAAACAAACAAAAAAAGAAGGCTAACCATTAGCTGGGGCTAAAAATCCTCAGATTCAAGTGTATCCATTTAGGTGGTCCACATTTATTAGGCTGACAGCCACCATATATCCCTTCTTACAAAACTAAAATGAGCTATTACACCTTGTTGACTTTATTTGCATGTTCTCATTTTGAGTAGTAAAAGTGAAGAATAGGAGTATCTAACACACTTTCTCAACAACAGACAGGAAGTAAAAGAAGGTCCCAACTTTAAAAAATAGTGCTTGGTTCAGATAGGAGATTTTAGTTATATTTTTACCTAGTATTTCTTATTTACTCCTTGGATAATATTTCTATTTTTAGGAATACAGATGGATTGCAGTTGAAGATAATGGGAAAAAATAAGAAAAAGAACTTTTGGTAAAATGAAAAAGTTATTTTGAAGCCTTAACTATGAAAATGAATTTTAGTCTTTTATAAATACTGTAATTTTAATTGTTTAAATAGAAAAATAGCATACACACATCCAAAAGCAAAAAAAAAAATCCTCTACTTGCTTTTGACCATGGCCAGCCAAGGCTACAACTAATTTCAGGGTACAGAAAACCACATGAAGGTCAGGTGCCAGAGCTAGAACTGGTTCAGAAGTAGCAGCATACTTGTTTCTGATACCTTAGTACCTCCTTGGAAAGTGTAATTGGTGTCTGCTGAACTCCAGACTCACTAGAAATTTTCAGGCTTGTGAAATAATGGTTTAGCATCAGTAATCCACTTTAAATCCATCAATATATTATATACAGGAGCAGTTCTGTAATTATTTTTATTTCAAATGGTTTTATAGGCTGTATTTTAGTGGGCTGCTGTATTTTAGTGGGCTCCAGTATTTTGTCAGTCAGTAGTGGCCATTTGTTTTTTCAAAGGTTAGCTAAAATATCTTTGGGATTGAGAGATGTTTCAAAAGTACAGTGTTTATGTTTGAGGACTATATTCTACAAAATGACATCAAAATCAGGGATTGGAAGGTGCCTAATTATTTGCATCAATGTGGATAATGCTTTGTCTTATTACCTTGCTGTACTCAGCCTTGCTATCCCCACAAGTGGTTCACATACATCCTCAGTTCCTTCAGTTCAATTAATAAAATAATCACATAAAAGTCAGCTGCAGATTCTCAGCGTTGGGAGCTGCCAAGTCTTGTAGCCTGATAGAGGTGAGGCCACTGTGGATCTATAACCCCACAGCTGCCCTTGTTTCTGTGTGCACACGGATCAGACTTATCACATAACCTAATACCTAGGAGCCTGTTTTGTTATCAACATAAATGTATTTAGCCAGCACAGATATCAGTGGGACCACCACAGAAATGCGCCATTTAGGAGCTTCATAAGAAAGGACCCCTGAGCAGTGCCAAAATAAAGTTGTTGGCAATGTTGCTGCAACTCTTACAAAGGGACAGCTCTATCTGATACTGTCTATACACACGCTGTGAAGTGCGTACCACCTGTATTTTTCACATCGTCATTTAATACCACAGCTCTCCATGAACCTCCTCTTCCAAATACTCTTTCCACCTTCTTCATTGCAGATAGAGGGCCTTCTCTCTTTCCATCGTAGAGATGGAAACCTCCCCACGACAGAATCAGAGACATCCAGTTCCCTGAATAATTCGCTTTTATCTTGGGTGAAGCTGTTTTACAGAGCACTTCCTGAGAAATCACACTCTTGTTTTGCAAATTTCTCCAATTATCTTTACACTCAGCCAATGTGCCTATCCCTCTTCAACATACTTTTGGCCTAGGCGTGAAATGGAAGAGCCACACCTACTACTCAAGTGACAATAAGACGATTGCCCCCTGTATGACCCCTTTCAGTCAGAACTTCAACTATTGAACAAACTGTCATTAAAACAGTCCATGAGACTATCTCCTGTAAGTTTACAGGACACACAAGTACTTCAGCACCCCAGACTATACAGGCAAGGAAATACACGACAGAATATATGCTGATAGATTCAGATATTTTATGTAACATACAGAAAGCCCCTCATTCAGCCTCTATGTGAGTGCTTTGGTGGGGTTTCCCTGCTGGTGACATTCGTGGAAGAGCTCTCAAATCAATGAAGTATGGATAGTTCGTTCTTGAGGCTTTAGGCATATTGTAGCAGGTAGCTAAATAGCTCTGATAAGAGCAGTTCTTGCTATGTTTAAGAAGCAGATGTCTATATATGAAAGATGTAAGCATCTGTCTGATTTGCTTAATTCTTGCTATTTCTTTTTTCTTATTTTTTTAATAGAAAAATTATGTTTTACATAGAAGAGTTCTCATCTAAGCCAATTTTTGATTGACATGGCCTTATTTAAAATAGTAACTTTTGAGGTCTTTAAATATAGATACAGATGTGGTTTATGTAATTATGAAATAAGAGAACTGCCTTTTTTATCACCCAAGTCACAGGATGACCCTACAACTTTTGGATGACGTGAAGTTTGGGAGGAGAGACCACAAATACTCTGTATGCCTTAGCAGCAGTATCTGCTGGTGTTTGGAGAAGGTTAACAAGCCCAAAATTTCTTAAGCCTTGCATGTGTACTATACAACTAATAAAGGTCATGTTTTGCTTAGTCTAGAACTTCTGTTTAATATAATTAAGTAATATGCTGATAGATGTTGTAGACTGACAAACACCTTGGATTCACAGCACAAAAATCTTGAGCCATGAAACAAGCTGACAACCAACAGGTGTAAGATCAGTTAATTTTCAGTGCCTTCTCAGTCCTCAACCTTTCATTTGGCAACAGCAGTGTGCAGACTTGTAGTCTGGATTAGCCTTGTCACATGTTGTCTCCTGCCGAGTGTCATGGCTGTGGATGGAAAGGGAACAGGCAGAGAAGCAAAGGATATAAGTTCATAGAAAACTGGCTTTCATTAGGCTAATGAATATCAAGCATTTTTGTTTTTCAAATGACAAATGATATAAAAATTTAGGGTAAACACACTGGCTTTGAATAAACTCTCAAAATGCTTGAAAAATATGCATCAAAGAAAAACCTTGAGCAAATTATTGTATATATGGCAATGAACCTGTTCTGCAGTGACAAGCCATTTACTTTGTGTGCTCCTTCTATTTCATTTTCCTAAGTTGAAAAAATATGCAGAGATAAATATTATTTGAGTAGTGTAACTTCTCACTGCATCATATTGGTGTTTATTGGCATGCACTGTTTGACAGATGAAATAAGTTCCTTTCATTGGTTTGTGCTCCTGGCCATTTTGTGGATGTTGATGAAACAATTAGGCATGAACCTTTTGACAAAACCAGACAGCTACCAGTCAGAAAAAAGCCTCATTTGCTATGCTTGCATGCATAGTCCTATTCCCAGAGATCAACAAAACACCTTTCTATGCTCTGGAGAATACACTATAAGTAGTTTTAGTCAAGACTACTTAAAATTAAAGCCTTATGTGGGGGTTTGGCAAATGTTTCAGCAAAGGTAAAATACTTGAATATTCTTAAACATGACTATAATGCTCAGGTTTTGATGAGAGCTCCTGTTTCAGTCAATGACCTGTGGATGTATGCCAAAATACAGTGTTCAAATAGTGGCTGGTATTAATAATGTTTGGCAGTGCAGTGGATTTACTTGTTTGTGTTTTGTACATACAATTTTTGGTCACCAAAGAAATTGGCCAGAAATACTGTGGTTTACAGGTAAGCTAAAGTATACCTGAAGTATTGCTCCTAAAGACTGTGTTTTGCTTGAGGCTCAATATGATACAACTGTGCTTTCACTTTTCACATGAATACCTTGTTTTACTCTTTCGGATGGGTTTTGTCATTTATCGCTATATGTGGACTTGCTATACATCATTCCCACATCCTCCTTTAAACTTGTTTCTTATTTTGTGTATTTCAAGGTTGTTGATCATCAGGGACATAAATGAACCTGTCCCTCCACTTTTTTTTGCATATATATCCCCTGCATATTATGCTTTCCCCGCATTGTTTACTTTTCCAAATTCTCAGAAGTTTTCTGCCAGTTTTCAGCTTTCAAATTCAGACCTTTGCTTATGTTAATAAACTTTTTGCTTCTATCCTCATAATTCACACACATACAAAAAATTGCAACTCTAAACCAGATTTACTCTATATTCTTTTTCTTCTTTTTCAATAATTTATCATAAGTTACTTTAAAGGCAGATATTCAAATTCTAAACCACTCCTAGTATTTTAAATTGCATTTGCAGCTTCTGGAAGATTCATTGAAATGGCCATTCTTGGCAAAAGAACCTTGCAGTGTTTTATGGTACAAAGCCGGGGGATAAGAGTTTTGACCAAACTTTCATTTCTGAACAAACATTTTTAGTGCTACTAATTTGTTTTATTCTAATATTTAATTTCCTCCCTTAAATCAGCTTTGGTGGTGTGGAAACAGTTCTTCACATATCTCAGAAGACTGTCTAATCTACCAATACTCACTTTGCCCTGACATTTATGCAGCAATATCTACTTGCAGTTAGGTAAGTCTGGGCAGTATTCCAAAAGGAACCGTTTTGCTTTATGATGAGGCAATCCCCCTCTCAGCATGATTCTAGAAATATTCATTCTTGGCTGTATTGCATATTTATGATTCTTCAAATTTTTTTTTTTTTCTTTTTTATTGTAAGTCCACCAGTATTTGAAACATCAGCTGCAAATTATTTATTTCAGTCAACAGCAGCCAGGCATATGTGAGGCCTTTTGTGTTCTCTGACTTTATGAAATAAATCAATACAAGGAAAGGATTTTTTTTTTCCCCCAGAATGTGCTGCTACACAGTGTTCTGATAGAAGTCCCTCTTAAACCAAATGAACAGTTACCCAAGAAAACCGAATTTTGATTCTGTGTCATTTTGAAAACTTGACATATCCAGAGTTCAATAGACAGTTGTGCAAGCTCTTTCCCTTTGGCCATGATCACATGCAACATCTGTCAACCACTAAAGAATAACAAACCTTTCTGGGATTTACAGTTTCTCATGTGTCTCTACTGTGTTAGTACTAGACTACAGGAAAAGGAAAATGCAGTAAAGTGGAGGAGCTATTCAAGGCAAAGTATGGTAACATTGAACTAGGAGGATTGTTTCAAGGACTCCATGACTGAACACTGTAGATTTGTCTCAGTGAAACACCTACTTTCCAAATAAAAGGTGAGGCCAATCATCTCTTCAAATAAGTGTTCTTGATTTAAGATAGGAGTGAAAAATACTGTGTAGATTTGTCCCTATATCTTTAGTCACTGGTCCATGTATCTATCTATCATTTATTGACTTAGGCACTGCACCACAATTAACTACTGACATGATCATTGTTATTACAGTGTTCATCAATCATGTTATTTATCAATTGCTTTTCAAAAGTATATTTGAAAAAACTTTGAAAGGCTCTTACTGACCCCAAGGAAATCAAAGCAAAAGCCAGGTTCTTTCCACAGTATCCTTAATAGTGGACTTCTGTATTTTTACATTTTTATAATATAAATGATTATATAAATTGTTTTTCCTAATTAAGGAGCTATATTTTAGTATTCATATATCCTCACAGATTTAATTTATGCATGTTTCAGAAGAAAAATAAATTTTATTGATTATTTTTTAAAATTTTACTGAGTTATTAGACCAATGAAACCAAGAAATTTCTGTAGAACTTTTACCACTGGACACTGCTGACAAAATCTAGTACTGGGACAATGTCTTGTATAGTTCTCAAAATCTTTCACGAAGCCACCATTCATATGAGGAACTCAACATTCATTATTTTCTTTATGTTTGTTTTTGAACAGTGACTGTGGTGGGCATCTTAAATGCATAAACCCAACAGAGTTTAAACTAGAACTAAAGCAATCTTTAAAGCAAAGAACATATGAGACAGATACTCCATTCTGCATCCATGGACTGAAGGACACAGTCACTTTGAATCAAGCTTAATCAAGTGTTTAATTAGCAATATTGATCCAGGCCAACTGATAGAGTAAAAAAAAGGTAACTTTTGAAATTATATAGAATAATTTGTGACCTATTTTAGGTCCTCAATTAAGTCAGCTGGGAACTGTAGAGGCAAAATGAAAACCAGAAGCTGAAGAGAAATAAAAAATGATGAAAATCAGTTAATTGCCATTGGTACATGATGGTTGTAAAAAGATGATACAGTAGGAGTGATAACTGCCTTTGCAAGATTAGGCTAAGAATACAATAGACAAACTTTAAGGATAATCAACCTGAACTTGAGTAAGAGACAAGAGTGACAGGCTTTTTTATACTTAACAAAAAATGATGTAACTTTTTTTCCTTGTTTAATTCATGAATTTACCAAATGTTATTTAAATTGTATCTCCACATATTTGCATATATTTAAAACTAATCCATTAAACAAACAAATACAAGCAAACCAATAAAAACCAAAACAACCAAAAAAGTCCAGAAAGAAAAAAGTTTGAAATGCAAAATTAAAAATAAAAGAGATAAACTTCCATTATGACCACAACAGCTGCTGGAAGCTTTAGCATCCCTCAAAAACTTCTTTACTTACCCATATTTTCCACTACCACTACCAATTTATACCTTCTGTACAAGATAGCACCAGTTTGTGTAGCTCTGATTCTAACTGGTGCTGTTGTTGATGAAATTACAATAATATTCATACACAGAAAGAGATAACATTTTATTATAAACATATGTTTTTATATGGGAATTTACTAACAATTTTGAAATTTAAAATCAACTAGTAGTATACAAGACAATTCACATACAAATGACTATGAGAAAACAAGAAATACAGAATTAAAAAAAAGTTTTTTTCTATGATGGAAGAAGAAATTATATGCAGGCATAGGTTGGATAGAGGAGAAGAGGGTTTTAGAATATTTTTTTTCCTAAGTATAGCATACAAGGCAATGGTCTTTCAGAGAGCAAATGCCAGTTTAAGGGACAATCAGCATGGATGAGAGAGGATATATTTTTGCCATCATCTGAAATTTTCATGAGAGAACCCAAAATAGCCGAAACCTGCTCATATTTGACATTCATCACAACACAGTGTTGGATGTTGAGCCTGAAGGAAAACTTATCATATAAATTTGCTTGTATGTAAGGGCCATGTCAGCCCCAAAGGTTCAATTTGATAGTTAGACAAGGGCCAATATGACACTGGAAAGATACAAAGATGAATTAGGAAAAAGGAGGGAGCACTGAACTCTGGGAGCAAATGAGAAAACCCCTTCGATTTAGTGGATTATACCTCCTGCTTGCAGAGGCCCAAATGATAACATTCCTAAACCTTTATGATAGAAACTGAACAAGTCTGCCTCTGTAGACATGCAGTCTTATTAGTCAAGGTGCAAGAAAAGTGGAATGAATACAATTTAGATTAAACACCTAGTGGAGTCTCAACCAAATGTAGTAGGAAAAGAAATTTTTAGATATGATCTTCAAATAGAATAGTAAATGTTTTTCTCCATTAGTACTGCCTAGATTTAGAAAATGTTGTGGGTGAGTGTGAATTTAATCAAATTTGGTAAATAATGGTAAATAAATGGTAAATAAGGTGTTTATTTGTTTAAGTGACCTAAAGTGATTTGAGTGTGACTTCAAGGCAACCAGCCGTCTTTAGGTAACCATAGAAGACATGAACAGATATTAAACACTGTTCACCTTCTCAAAACTTTCTCAAGCATGATTCTATGGTAACAGAGTATTTATTCCCTTTATGTGTTGTGACTGAGTTCTATTACTGCAAGAATATCTGTGGAAGAAAAGGGTTTTCTTTTCTTCCACAGAAAAGGGCACAAGACAATGAACCACGGTAATAGGAAGAACGTATGAACTGGAGTGCCTGGAAGAGTTTGTGCCAGCAAACAAATAATATTCTGGTAAAAAAAAAAAATATTATCTGCTCTTAGCAAGTCTAATTTTCTTCTTTGGTCTTGTCTAAAGAGAGGGATTTACATTTGACCAGACAGAAGCCAGTGTGAAGTAGCTGTTATTAGTCTGCAAAGCTGTGGGTGGCAGTGGGAATCTTAAAAGGGTCACTGCTGAACTGATACACTACTATGATAAGCAGAACACAATATTTGCTGCAGGCAGAAGCGTGTTTTGGCTTGTGTTGAACATACTATGTTATAAATAAGAAGACTTCAGTATCTTTTTTTTTTTCGGTAACAATAAGAAGAAAAAAATGCTAATACCATCTTCAAGTGCTCTTCATAATACGGCTTCTACAGAACAGAAGGTCTGCAGCATTTGTGCCAAATTTCATTGCAAGCAGCTACACTGAGGCTACCGTGAATTCCAGCTGACACTAACTGTGCTGCTGCACATTGTTGCATAGTATCTTCCTTCTGTCTAACTTCACTTCATCAATGAAGAGATCCTATTATTATATTTTATTTGTATAGGACATACTATTTATGGAGACTGTGTAACTTTAGAAAGGAACTACACAACCATATGTTTACTAGAGAACTTGAAGTGTGTTTTTTAACAGATGCAACATTTTTTGATGACAGCTCCGGCCCAAACAGAAACTGTCTGCACACAAAATTTTGCCTAATCCACTGGGAAAAACGTTTCCTTTGAAAAACAAAAACCAGCAACCAAAATCTATCAAAACCTAGAGAGACCGAATGTCAGAATGTTGAAATAAACTAATGTGCAACATTCCCAATACTTTGGGTCTTCTGAAGCTTCCCAGAAGACCTTTTCCATATACCAGACTTATCTCTTTCTTTTTTTTTTAATTCTTCTTCTTCATCTTGTAAAGACACTAAAGAACATTAGTGGTTTTGCACACAACTTTAAAGTAGTGAAAGTGCAAGAAAGAGTACCTCCTGATGTTTTCAAAGATTCTTGCTTCCCCGTCTGTGTTCAAAATGCTACAGCTAGGCATTAATAGGCACAACTGCATCATCGAAAACTAAAAATGGATTTAAGACTTTTAAAAAAATAACAAAGCAAACAAGTAAACCCTGCTCAAAACAAAATCCTAATGTATATAAATGTCTAGCATAATTTCAGCATGTTCTCTGCTTAGGCTTTGTTATCATTCCTCTAGCACTCTATTCCCTTAAAAATACAGCTGGACACCACCTCTCCCCCCTGCCCCGCCCCTTTTCAGAGGCCTCCTTAATTGGCTCATTAAGGTTACAAAGCACATCTGCCCATACTGACTGAATCACAAAGCACTTCAGTTGCCTTTTCTTACACCTAGATCTGTCAGAGTGAAAAGAGCTTGCAGTTACTCACTCCTTAAGAATTCAGCTCTGTAGTATGTCCAGCCCCCAGAGGGAGCCCCTATTGATCACCTCATTTATGCTATAACACATAAAACCTGTCTAAAGTGTTTTTTAACAGTCTAGTTTGGTTGTAGCTGAAAAATTGAAGACTTGCCTGAAAGGCAGTATAAACTACTGGAGCATATAGTGTAGGTCTGAGGACAGGTTTGTTTTTTTTCACTATGAGATAAAAATAATGCTTATTAAAGTTATTGGAAGTTCTTTTATTCCGAAAAATAGGACTCTGTGTTATAATCTCTTTGTATTGTGTAGGTTTTGATTGCTATATGTCTCAGATTGCCATCTGTAAAATGGGGATAATAAAGCCTAATTACTTTTCACCTACAGCTGTTGAGGTTATCACCTTTCACAATATGCGAAATATGCTGAATATAACATTTTCTCACGATTTTTTTCAGCTTCCAAGTTAATCAGCTTTAATCAGCTTTATTTTTACCTTAAATTTAAGACAGAAGCCCCTTTCCAGTTTGCAAACTGCATTACCTTCAATTCTGGTACAGCAACTGATTTTGCTCAGTCTGCTTGATATCATGTCAGACCGAAGTGTTTGAAAGACTTGTACATTCACTAGCTGTGATAACTGACTTTACTAGTGAACAACAGTGATTTCAAGCATGAGCTTATTAATGTTTTTTTGGTGTTTTTTTCTTTTTTTAGATCAAAAGAACACTGGTATTTACAGGAAGCCCTGACATTATATTTTAATATTTATTAGGGACAGTACTTAAGCTTAGATGATTATTTACCTATACTCTCACTAAGATAAGTAATGGCAAAAGAATTAATTTCTTCAGAGAGAAACATACTCTTCTGATTCTCCCTTTCCACAGCACAGAGAAGTAAATTATTTTCTGAAGTGAATGAATGTACTGCATGTTCTGTCTAAAGGATGAAGACATGTAAGCAGTCCAAAGCATCTCAAAATCTAAGAAAACTCCAGTGTGTAGAACCAAGGATGTAAAATCTGTATGCTACTTTGAAGTTGTTCCAACCATCGAAACTGTGTCTTGATTTTCACTGGTGTGAGGATTGCTTTGGCACACATCATGTCGCAGAGTTGTGCTACATCTCTGCTTCTCCTGCATAGTCTGCTGCAGCTCTGTACATCCAAGAAAAGTCTTACACAATTCATGGCAGTATTTGCAGAGCAGACGGTAGGACTTTCAAGAAAACAGCAGGGCTCAAATCTGAAGTTTTCCAGTGTCACCTATCTCCACACTTAAAGTCAGACTGGCACTCAGATGCAATATGGATTTACAAGGTGTCTATTATTTTGATTTTCTTTTTATCAGCATCCACTTATTTTGATGCAGATGCCATATTCTTGGAGAAAATAAGGTTATTCATTGCTGTGACACAATTGCAAATGCATTTCAGTAAATTCAGGGTATTTTCTTTATTTCATGTGTAGTTAAATAGCTGTTTGACTTTCTGCATTTTTTTTTCTATTACTTACATTCAACAAAATATGTTGCACAGAACAGTTTTAGAGTGGAAAAATTAAGATAGCAGAACTTAAAATAATTACATGCTCATCAATATGAACATTCCTTATTAAGAGCTTAAAATAAACGCAGTACAAAGCTTTCAATTGGATTTTAAATACAATTAAACACATATTTCCTTTTTTTTTTAAACCTTGAAATTCAAGATAACCCAACTCCCTCAAACTAAATGAATTCACTAATATTTTGTTACAGCACTTCAGGGTGTTTTTGAAAGCAAAATTATATTAACATTTTTAAATTTTATTGAAAAAAAAACAGCAAACTTTATATTTGTTTCTGTACTTTCAGAATTTCCCTTACAAAACAATTAGGTGAAAATTTCTACAAAAATAAAACTTCAACAGTTTTAATTCATCTTTTCTCCACATTAAAAATACATAAACTGAAGCAGCCAATTGTAAGTTAAGCCATGTAATTGCTTAAATATGTAAACAATTCATGTTCTTTTTAGCAAACTATTATTTTTTAGGTAATGAGAAAAAAAAGAAAAAAAAATAGGATTCAAATCACCTATTAAGATCGAGAGGTTTAGAAATGATACATCCTACTTTTCTCCAAATTATGAAGTTTGTTTATAAAACATTTAATCCTGAGACATATTTATCTCCAATTTCCAGAATCACCTAATTCTGTTTATATTTAAATTCAAACTCATGATAAGGGATTTTTTTCTTAAAAAAAAAAAAGTATCTAAAATATGTGTAACTGTCTAGCTGTTGATGTAGATGCAGAACGTGACATAGGTAGTTATGGTAGGAGGTGGGATAGAGTCAGACTTTTCTATATTTGTTCTGTTTGAAATTTCTTTTTTGCATATCCTTTCAGCTTTACTTGGAGAGGAGGAGTGTTACCTGAGGAGAAAGGCATGGTGGTTTGATCAGTTTTTAGGGGCTTGAGAGTGATCTGAAATCAGACTCCACTGTCCATTGTCTCAAAGATTGGTATGAGAAGCTGAGATGGGATTCCACATATCTTTTGTCTCGGAAATGGGTGGGAGGAGTTGAGATAAGATTCTGCCACCATCCATTGCGTGAGGGATATGTAGCAAAGAGCTATAACTCTTTCCCCTATTACCTTGAGGAGTGGTGTGAGGTATTGCTGTCCATTAACAGCTATCTACAAGACCAGGGAAACTGGTCCACCAGGAACATGTAATATGTGACATGAAGCACTCCCCTCAACTCATTATAAAAGAGAGAAAAGGTAATCACCAAGGGGCACATAGCCCAGGAGCCATTACCATGAGGATGACTCCAGAAGGACACCTCCATGAGGACACTCTCCCCCAGTGACTACTACAGACCCTGACAGACACCCTCCACGAGACATTGCCATGAGGGCAACTCCATGAGAGACCATTCCACAATGTACCTTCAAGGGGACTCCAGAAGGATGCCTCCACGAGGATACCCCCCTCTGACGGACTCTAAAGACTAAAGTAGCTGTTGAACTGTTCTGTCAAATACAGGCACCAAAATTCCAGCTGTTAGGTAGACTATCTCAGAAGACAGAGAACAAAACTGAAATAATATTTATTCTTTATACTTAACATTTATATACATATATATATGAGTGAAAAATAGACAGTTTTACTTCAGATTAAATAGGTGACCCATTTCAGCCTTCATGCAGTTAGTTGCCTTTTTACATGTTGTGGACTCTAAAATTCTTAGTTCTGTAAGACTGAAGAGATGAATCTCTGCCAAGATTTGTAAACTCTCACAGACAAAAATTTTAGTTTCAGAATTAACTGGAATTAACATCAGAGACTGATGATTTTTATCAGTTATTCAGGAGGGATAAGTCTAAATTTTTTGCAAGGAGAAAGCCATAAGGGAAAAGAGGCATAAACCCTCATCATCACTATTACCATTGCTACAGCAGTCTTTGATGACGAGCAGTGTCCTAGAGAATGCCTTTTCTCTCAAGTTACTTTTTTCCCTTATGAATTTTCATTCTCTGTCCCAGCTGTTAGCATTATTATCTGAAACTTCTAAATACCGCTAAAGAAGCAAAATTGTAGTTTCTATTTTTAGATTATATGAGTAGGTTTTCAAGCATGTGTATTGATTCTGGTACTAATTGCTAGCTCAGTGTAGGCTATAACAGGCCAAGAAACACAAATAAAACTTAGATATAAAACAAGACATAAATGCACTCCACCTTCTTTATATTTCTGATAATTAGCAAACATACTTTGATTTTGTGCTAATGTGGGATGTTCTCTTGAATACTCTTTTATGTATAATTGCATGGGTTGAATTTTCTTTCTGGATTTAAATTCTTTTCCTTAATTGCCACTCTCTTGTATTACAAAAATAGCACTGTCATGATTACCACACGAATGTGCAAAAAATTTAAACCATTCATTGATTTTAAAGGCCCTGTAGTTTCTTAAGTCCCAGCTGCCATGTTTTTAAGAATTCTGAAGAGTTCTTAAATTTTGGAAGAAACTGAATAATCTTAATTTGTTCTGAATTTTTACAATCTACTGCTTCATTAAATGCTAATGCAAAGTTACATTGTCTTTTTACTTTAATTTCTTAACATAAAATTCTAATATCACTTTATAGTTTTTTAATACTTCTTCTTTACCAAGAAAGGGAGCTATTAAAATTGAAACTATACATTTGAAACCCCTCTGTTATATCATGATAACATTTACAGGCTCTACCAAAATAGGGCTTTACTGCCCATGTTGCAATAGCAAATGACCCTACTCACAGTCCATTGAAATAAGTAATGTTTCTTCTCCACCCACACTTTTATTACTCTAGAGATGCAATAATAGGTAATTTCAGAAGAAATTTAGAAAATAAGTACTGGTGAGATGCAGGATGGGGTTACTAAAATATGATTATATTTTGCTGTACATAAAAATGGGAGATGATTTTTTTTTAGTCATGATAAAGGTATGAGATTACTTATTTCTAGGGCAAAACCATCAGACATTATCAAGTAATATTTTGAAAAATGTTAAAAAAAAAAAACACCTCAAAAGGCTTTAATGGTTAACTTCACCTGTTTAAATTATTTCGTCCTCTGTAGTAGTATACACTTCTCATGCTGATAACCTGACATAGTCTTTATACAAGGAGTAGAAATATAACAAGAATCTGTATATTTGGTATAAAGTGAGATGAAAATGAAAAATTGGCTTTGACCTTTAATTTAGCAGTCCGGTACTCAAATGATGGCTAATGGAATATACCTTCACTTTCTGAAGTATTTAAATCAGAGGAGAAATATCTTTAAACAAGATAATTTGACCTCCAGTACCAGGAATGAAAGAAGAGAATCCCCGAACCCATTTTATGTAAGGAAATGTAAGTTCCAGCATTAGATTTTCAAGCCATGAAGTCCTCTGAATGCATTAAATACTTTTTTGTCATCTTTCTGATTTAGATGTATAGAAAGAAGCATTCTGAAAGAAGCTTGGGTATAACAGCGGTTAATGAATCTCTATCAATGAGGCTGCATGGTGAGGGAGAGGGATGATATTAAGCAGGAGGAAAAGGGAACCTAAATAGCAGCTGACTCATATAGATACTGACTCTGGGGAAAAAAACAGGGCTTGCAGAGATTGCTTTTTTCTGTGTGCACTTTGTCTGGTTGCTTTTTATTGTTTGCTTTTTGTATTTTTTTAAAAGAATGTTACCCTTCATTCTTTTCTTGATAATCTCAGCAAATATAGTGCAGAAGAATTAAAAATAGCAGAAGAGGATATAAGTAACATTAAAAATCCTGTCTCGGATGGCTAATGTATTGTAATTTTGAGCAACCCTTGTTGATGGATTAAAAAAAAAAAAAAGTAAAGCAACTCATATGTAAATAGAACCATAAGAAAAGAGATGAAGTTCAAGCGAAAACCTAACCTCCCTCCGCTTATTTCCATTACTTTTGTTTCAGTCTAAACACACTTACTTAATTCTAGTCTTATTTAAAATGTGTTTATAGTATGAAGAATTTCACAGTTTGCAGTTTTTGCTGCTCGTACTGTTTTATCTGTTTTGTGTTTTAAATATGAGGACAAGGATATCTGCTTCCAGGGGAAGACAACATGGGCAGCAGAAGGCTTATTTCTGTGCTCATTTATGCAATTACATGGTTATATTAATTTAGTGGCCAAAAAATGTAATCCCTTCCAAGAAGTATTATAATTTTTAAAATGTTTCTCATTCCAAATTGATAATTGTTTTCCAGAAAGCAAACTTTTCCCCTGACATATTTCAGTTTTGTAAGCAGCATATTTTCCACCAGGAATTCTTCAGATATACATTTTCTATCCATTGTTACTGCTTCCTTTTATAAAATCCACTCACACTTCTTAGCATAAAAAACTGGTTTTGAAGATAAAAGGAAATAACTTCAAAAGTTTTGTTCCCATACTTAGACATTAAAATAATTCATAGAGAATATAAAATATTTTTAGATATATGTATGTACTTTCTTGCTTACCTGCATGTACTCTGAAAACATGTGCAATGACCCAAATCTAACACATGAAGCGAGGAAATGGATATTTAGAGGATATTGTAAAGCAACAACAACAAAAAAACAAAAATACTTGGCAATTTGGGCAATAAAAAGAATATGCTGCCTTTGGTTAAGAAGCAATTGTACACAAAAATCCTGCCTCAGCTTTTTTTGTACCTAAAGAGCAGTTTTGTCCTCTTGAAGGACCAAAACCTTTCTTTGAGACTCATTTCTCCAAGTCAAGATTTCCTTGGGCTTTAGTGGAGTACCTTTGTCCAATAACCATCAGCCTGAAATGTCCCTCTTCCCCACCCCTGCAGGGAAAGATGCTTGTCCTGAGAAGAAAACAATTCACATGATTTTAATTATAACACTGATATTTTACTTTTGCTGTGGTTCCCTTTGTGGTTAAATTCTGTTTATCCAGTTTGCCCCCTGCATGCAAACTTTGCTAAAAGCTGCTTTACCTACCTTTTAATGTTTTTATGATGATAAAATGCCCTTTTTGATAGAAAACTGTGAATTGCTTAATTCTTGATCTTAGAGTCACACCTCCACAGTTCACAGCAACATATTTTTCTATAAAGATCATATCTAACCTGCAGAAAATCTACAGTGTTTTCTGCCATGCTGGGTGGGTGGTGGGTCAAAAGCTATTAAGCTATCCTAGTGATTTATCCTGCTGGTGCTTTTCTACTCAATTAACTCATGCCCCATACTGTCCCAGATCTCTATATGTTCTACGTTTTTCTTTGGTCTTAAAAAGTCTTTAATCTCTAACAAACATATCTTATTAAATTCTGTCAAATTGATGTTATGAGAGAAGAAAACAGCTTGAGACATAAGAGGATGGCAGATTTTGCAAGTGGTGAGTATTACAGATTAATGAAAGTAGATAGTACAAGAGAGAAGAGTAGATCTTCTGCATGCTTGCACGAGTGTGAAAATTATTCCTTCTGTGCTCTGTGTAAGTAAAAGAAACAAAAAATTTCTGAACAAACTGGTAAGATAATTTTACAGCTGGAGAAAGTTATTGAATAAATGCTCTAATTATGAGGAAGTGTGAAACATGCAAAGGAAATAAACACTTTTTCTTTCCTACCCTCTTGGCATTGTTTAAGTAGTCTATGCATAAGTTAACCTTATTTTCTCATTTTATCACCAGACACATAACTGGTATGCAATTGGTTTTTACACACAGAATCAAACACCATGTGCATACTCACAAAATCGAGTGCAAAGATGCCTTTAACACACCTCTCATCTCACATTAATGTTTTCATTCTATTTCACGTCTTTTATCTACAGTTTTATTTAAAATTTTACTTTTTGCTTTCTGAAGATGGGTTGACACAATGCTGGCTTCAGCTGATACTAAATGAACTTTGAAAGTCCTTATTCTGAAGCTGTGGAGTCTGAAGATGCAAATAGGAAGCCTGTAACTTTTAAATAGCTGGAAATTCAACCTTTGTCAAATTTTGAATAAAACCAGACCTTTTTGTGCGTGCATATGCATATATGTTTCAGATGTAAACGATTCATTCTGAAAAAAAGTGCTCAGAATTTCAATATAAAACAAAAACTATCTAAAACTTAAATAGAACACAGAAATATATATCTGCTGCTGTATGCATTCTGCTCAATTATAGGTTGACTATATATAGGTAAGCTTGCCCTGACAGAGCCATACCAAATAAAGTTTTTGTCACTGGTGCCTGGGGCAGTGTTTGTAAAGCAAACACATCTGGCACAGAACAATGACAAAAAACACCGCAGATGATGCTGGTTTTAGGGAGCAAAAAAGGATATTTATTATCTATTATATAAAATGTTGCTGCAGTTAGAATATTATTCTTTGTACCTAGTGAAACTGTTAGTTATTTTTTGCTTCTGACCTTTCTGCTGCTGTCAAAATGGAGATATTTTCCTGATCGTTTCAATTAGGATTTCAGTATGTACCCCAAAATGATAATCCCCCAATTTCAGCAGGCACTTTAGTCTCATAAAATGCATAGCCAGAGTCTTTCCCATTTCCTCTTGTGTCTGTTATATATACATCCATCCCTGGGCCTGTGATACCAGTAGGGATTACATTCTTTTCCTACCATCTCAATGGGGCATCCCACTGCCTAACAGAGCACTTCCTCCTACTGTTCCTAGAAGTAGTAGAGGTCTGACTCCTCAAAGACTGGTTCAGCATGGATATATTCAGCTGGCTTCTATTTGACTAGTTTCAATAACTGATGATAAAATAAAATTTGTTATGTTTGCCTCCTCCTTGCATAAGCATGACATTAGTCACTACTGAAACTTGTGCAGTCCTTCATATTGGCATGTGCACTTCTAATACAACTCTGCTGCTATCTTTTCCCATGATTTTCTCTCAGAAAAACAGTGTCTGCTAACACAGATGGTATATTTGGTTATTTTGTCTTTGAATTTACTTCTCTATTGCAAAAACTCCCTAGATTCCCATCTTGCTGACAACTAAAATTATTTTTTTTCTTACTATTTTGACAAACATTAATTCCTCTGCTCCAGCTTCTTCTCCTTACCTGCATGTACACATCTTTCTTTATTTTAATTGTTCAAATATTGCCCATTCATTTCATTATATATTCTTCCATTTGCTAAAATGACTGCTTGCCAATCCTCATCAGAGCTAAAATATATCTACAGTTCCAAAACAAAACTCAGGACACAAAAGTATTTTAAAAAAAAGTGGTTTTTTTTCAATTTCCTTTTGATGTTTAGAAGCATTTATATACATTAATAAGTGAAGATAATTCAGGTTAACAAATGATATTTCTCAATGTCAACACTAACAGAACTGACAATCTCAGAATTTTTCAAGGGAAACAAAAAATTGTTTTCCTTTTACCTATAAAGTTCCTTCATAAAGGTATATGTACATATGCACACATTTAGCATATAAACAAATTGAACTCATTTGAATAAATCAGGCTAAGACCTACAAGAAACTCCTCAGGGTCCCTTTCTTAGCAGTGGAAAGACATAAGGCTTGAATATTTTCCCTGTAAAGTAGCCATTCAAAATACTCCAGATGATATGTGCTGTAAAAGTACTTGTCTCTCCGTTGACTGTAAAAGGTTGTTTAAGACAGCTAAAGTACTTGGCTCAAAATTGAGCATCTCTCAGCAGACATTGCAAAGGGCTGTGGTCAATGGCTCAACGTCTGGCTGGAGACCAGTAACGAGTGGTGTCCACCAGGTATTGGTGTTGGGAACGGTCTTGTTCAACATCTTTGTCATTGACGTGGACAGTGGGATTGAATGCGCCCTCAGCAAGTTTGCCAATGACACCAAGCTGTGTGGTTCGGTTGATACGCTGGAGGGAAGGAATGCCATCCAGAGGGACCTGGACACGCTTGTGAGGTGGGCTGATGCCAACCTCATGAAGTTTAACCATGGCAAGTGCAAGGTCCTACACCTGGGTTGGAGGAATCCCAGGCACAGCTACAGGTTGGGCAGAGAAAAGATTCAGAGCAGCCCCACGGAGAAAGACTTGGGGGTGTTGGTTGATGAGAAAATGAACATGAGCTGGCTTCGCTCGCAGCCCAGAAAGCCAACCCGTTTCCTGGGCTGCATCAAAAGGAGCATGACCAGCAGGTTGAAGGTGATCCTGCCCCTCTACTCTGCTCTTGTGAGACCCCACTTGGAGTATTGTGTACAGTTCTGGTGTCCTCAACATAAAAAGGACATGGAACTGTTGGAACAAGTTCAGAGGAGGGCCACAAGGATGATCAGGGGACTGGAGCACCTCCCGTATGAAGACAGGCTGAGAAAGTTGGGGCTGTTCAGCCTGGAGAAGAGAAGGCTGTGTGGAGACCTCCTAGCAGCCTTCCAGTATCTGAAGGGGGCCTACAAGGATGCTGGAGAGGGACTCTTCATTAGGGACTGTAGTGATAGGACAAGGGGTGATGGGTTCAAACTTCAACAGGGGAAGTTTAGATTGGATATAAGGAGGAAGTTCTTTACTGTAAGGGTGGTGAGGCACTGGAATGGTTTGCCCAAGGAAGCTGTGAATGCTCCATCCCTGGCGGTGTTCAAGGCCAGGTTGGACAGAGTTTTGAGTGAGATGTTTTAGTGTGAGGTGTCCCTGCCCATGGCAGGGGGCTTGGAACCAGATGATCTTGAGGTCCTGTCCAACTCTAGCTATTCTATGATTCTATTGTATGATTCTATGTTCACAATTAGATTCATTACTTTCCATCTGTCATATTTCTAAAAAGAGAGAAAAGAAGGAGGTAGATAAGCTTTCCTTTCAGCCCTAATAAAAAGTGGGTTTATGTACTCAACTCACTATCCTTGAGAAAGCTCCCATAGATATACAATAAAAATTGTGTTTCCACACATCTGGTATTATATGACTGCACCTGCTTTGATATTTTAGTGGAGATCAGGAGTAAGCTTTTGAAACAAGTCTTAAGGTCACTTCACTTGCTGTGCACTTCTTTGCACTGTGGGACCGTCACAGACTATGTGAACTGTATTCGTTTCAAATGGAAGTAGACTAGACAGGGTGTTCTGAAATCCCTTGATCTACATCTGTTGTTATGATACTGTGAGGAGTGGCTGACACACCAGAGGGCTGTGTTGCCATTCAGCAAGACCTGGACAGGCTGGAGAGCTGGGCGGAGAGGAACTTGGTGAAATTCAACAAGGACAAGTGTAGAGTCTTGCATCTGGGGAAGAACAAGCCCATGTACCAGTACAGGTTGGGGGCTGACCTGCTGGACAGCAGTGAAGGGGAAAGGGACCTGGGGGTCCTGGTGGATAGGAGGATGACCATGAGCCAGCAATGGGCCCTTGGGGCCAAGAAGGCCAATGGCATCCTAGGGTGCGTTAGAAAGGGTGTGGTAAGTAGGTCAAGAGAGGTTCTCCTCACCCTCTACTCTGCCTTGGTGAGGCCGCATCTGGAATATTGTGTCCAGTTCTGGGCCCCACAGTTCAAGAAGGACAGGGAATTGCTTGAAAGAGTCCAGCGCAGAGCTACAAAGATGATTAAGGGAATGGAACATCTCTCTTATGAGGAGAGGCTGAGGGAGCTGGAACTCCTTAGCTTGGAGGAGACTGAGGGGTGACCTCATCAATGTTTACAAATATGTAAAGGGTGAGTGTCAGGATGATGGAGCTAGGTTTTTTTCAGTGATGTCCAGTGATAGGACAAGGGGCAATGGGTGTAAACTGGAGCATAGGAGGTTCCATGTGAGCATCAGGAAAAAATTCTTTACTGTGGGAGTGACAAATCCCTGGAACAGGTTGCCCAGGGGGGTTGTAGAGTCTCCTACGTTGGAGATATTCAAGGCCTGCCTGGACAAGTTCCTGTGTGATGTACTCTAGATTACCCTGCTCTTTCAGGAAGGTTGGACTAGATGATCTTTTGAGGTCCTTTCCAACCCTTAGGATTCTGTGATTCTGTTGATCTCCACAGCTTTCTGCACAAGAAGTGCAGCTATAGATAAGGCTTTGGCCAGAGGAAAAGCAAGCAAATTTCTGATTACTTTGGAAATGGTAGATGACAATAAATTAACATATGTTATCTCTGCTGTATTTTAGATATGAAGGATTCCGCTAAAAAATATCTCTGTTTACCATCATGGCATTTTGGTGGTTAACTTTTGTTAATTTTTTTTAACTGTCTAGGAATAAACTCTGAGCCCACACTTCCCATTCATTCAGTTTCTGTTGTACAATTTGAATGACTAATCTACAAATACATTTCATAAATCTATATAAGAAAAAGTCTCAAGTCAATGGATCCTTGGGGAATTATACTAGAGTCTAGGCAAAAGAGATCACTGCTGCACAATTTTTTTCTTTTGTTAATATTGTACTTTCAAGAACTATGTAGTCTTCTAAGGATACTAACTAAAAATGCTTGTATCTAACATCTTCTTCCTTTATGTCTATTCCCAGTGTTCATTATCCATAAACATTTTTCCATGAAAATAAAATCTAGAACTTTTTTACACTTCTTCTTACCTCCCTCTTTGCATTTGTAAATCTCCCTTTTAAAGACGACCTCTATTCCTTGCAATTTAACTCCAAATTTAAATTCCAATTTATATTCTTTAATGTGTTGCACAACCTATGTTGAAGTACAGCGTAAGTGAAAGATGTTGCATAAACAAAAAAAAAATTCTTAAATTGTGTGACTAATCTCAAGTTCAGTTCCCTATTTTCCTGCATTTATTAGTAATAAAAAACTTTCTTAAATTGTATGACTAACTACAACTTAAGCTCTCTATTTTTCTGCATATATTAATAAGATCTTCTATTTACACAGTAAACTTTGTTATCAGAAAATAAAATATATTTAGAGACAGAAATAAAAAATACCATTACAAAGTATAAGCCAATTTTAACAATAAAAAAATTTTGACATTTCAGTTTCAAACACTATTTCTCCTTCTAAAAAAGCTAAATCTTCCCCTTTGTATATATGGGTAATAGAACAGGATATGTAGGGTTTTGTTCATGCAAAAATAAGGAAGAGAAAAAAAGCAAGGTTTGGTGATCAAAAAAAAAACCTGACAACACAGTTACAGTGGCCTACAAATACTTCCATATTTCACTCAGACAAAAAGCAAGACAAAAGCAAGCTTTTCTTTGACAGAGTATAAAATTGAAGCAAAAATGTCTTAACTTCTTCTTCTTACACTGTTTTGTATTTCAATTTTTATTCATTTAATTTCTGGTGATATTTTTGTTGTTGTTTGATACGCTGATTCTGAGTTGAATGATTTTATTAAACAACACCTTTGTCTGATATAAAATTGAAATGTTATTCTAGATTGTCAAACAGACTTAAATCAACTGAAAAACATGTGCTTTAAATTTAGAACCATGTAACTGAAATAAAATGTGGTTTTATGTTGTTTTTTTTTCTATAATGAGCCCTATAGAATTGTCCCCAAATAACTATCTGAAGGTATTGCAGGTCTGTGGGAAGGGAATAATTTCTGCCCAAAATAACTGGGACTGGAGGATGTACTAAGCACTAACCGTATCGTTCCTGTGAGTTTCTGCTGCATCTGTTTCCAGCTTCTCTTGCTGTTTGACTCAATTGAATCAGTACTCATAAAGAAAAGCTTAACTAGCTGTTTCAACTCTTGAACACAGTGATTGATAAAGCTATTTTGCAAACATGAAATCCCTAAATTCAGAGACTGTTTTCCTAACCTGTTATTTATATACATACACCAAAAAAGTAAAAAATAAGAATTTTCAGAAATCCTAGCAAATTTTTT
Organism: Pezoporus wallicus; assembly: GCF_028554395.1. NCBI lineage: Eukaryota > Metazoa > Chordata > Aves > Psittaciformes > Psittacidae > Pezoporus > Pezoporus wallicus. The sequence continues at coordinate 463,758 of NW_026641006.1, forward strand.
GTTTGAATGAATAGCAAATTATATCTGTGAAAGACATAGTAGGATAGCAGGACCAGTCCCACCTCAAGTCACCACAAAATGGTACCCTAAGCTGATGCATCAAGCCTTCTCTTCCACACATCATGCTCACAAAATGAATGAGAAGGAATACTACTCACTAAGAACAACAAAAAGTGCGTGCTGCTCCTTTCTTGGTTTTCCCAGGCCTCTCCCAGGTTGTTACTAACCCATTTCTTCAGTTTACCTCCAGAAGCCTACTGCAGCAATAGAGACATTACTTTTGATCATTTATATAGTCTGTGCTCAAAGAAGAGTAAGCACATTTCCATGCACTGAGGAGTTAAACTACTGAAATTACTGTTACAAAGTATACTGTAAGAGAGAACTTTGTGCGGATTTGAACAAAACCAAGCTCCTGGAGGACTGTTTGGGTGGAAAACACAAAAGGTGATGCCAGTTGATGTCTGAGCTGTGACAGCAGGACAAAACAGTGGCTGCTGGGGTCCTGGCATTCATACCATGAACGGTGCAGTGACTTCATTCCATATATAAGCCTGTCTTTATCCCATTAGCAGTTGAGGAATAACAGGTGGGGTCCCAGAGAGCCTTTCCTGTATAGCTTTGTCTGAAATTTCATGGTCTCAGAGATTGTTGCCCACACATTGGTAAGTGTAGTTGGGAAACTTGCTTCAGAAGGTCACTCCTGATCCACACTGCAGTATGCACTTAGGTGCCTTCAAAGCCATTGCCTCCAGCTCACGAAGAAGCTCATAGGAAGAATGCTGGAAGCTAAGGTGCTGGCTGTAGGTACCGACTAGGTACCTAAGCTGGTGTCTGCTTAGCTTGGTCTGGCAGGCTCCTCCTTAAGCACCCAATATTTTACTAGATAAACTTTTGATCTGACCCTCTACAGCCATTTTTATGTAGACACATAGATCAAGTAATGAAATTAGTTATAATTAACTGGAATTCTGGGTTCATTCAAGGGTTTGTATTATCCCAACAGCTGTCAATCTTAAATGAGATCTATGAGAGGAATATTTGTTTATAAATGTATAAAACAGCAAATGACACTGTTGTAATATACTACAGTGATATGGAGAAAAAAAAACATTTTGGTCAAGAGGTATGTAAAAAGGAGTGATATATTTTGTATAGTTGCTATTACTTCAATTACCTTGTCAAATCTCCGCTTCTTCAAAGCTTTTAGTGTCCAACAATTTTCACTATATCACACATATGTGCTTGTATTTAATGTACCAAAATAGTGTGGTATGACTTTGTGAGCCAATTTGAAAATTCACTTTGATTAGATTTTAGAAATGTAGCTTCCTACTGCCTAATAAGCTGATAGAACTTCATTTTCTGTTATAACATTGATTAAATCTCGAGTATCTTTCAGCTACCAAAATGTATGGTGAAAGTAAAACAAGCACAGATTGAAACATTTCTGAAGCAAAATTGGTTAACTCTGTCATTTTTTTTTAAACATCAGAAAGATTTAAACTTGAATTTAAATGATTATATCTGATATTAATTTTCAGAGTATGAAAATATTTTAGCTTCTTTTTAGAAAAAGCATGAATTGATTTAAAACCTCAATTTAGATGTAGAATTTTACATCTTCATATTTAATTTATTTATTTTTAAAACTATAGGACAGAAATATTCATATAATGATCAGATCTAAAAGGCTGTCTTAGATGGATTCAGATGTCTTAGATGTTCTCAGATGTCTTAGGGACATGTGAATTGAGTCATTTTGAGGGTGTTCATTCATAAGCATATGATGACCTCTGAAGAAATGCAAAGGCCCATGACAAATATCTGTTTCATAAATATGAAGGAAATTATAAACTGCGATAATGAAATGTTCTTAGAGTCCAAATAGTGAGATGTCATTAACTGTGTGGTTAATATTGGTCAGATAAAGAAAGAAGAACTTATATTTACCTCTGTGATGTGCTTCCTGATATCACACAACAAAAAATGTGAATAAAAGTCTCAATTATATATTGAGGGAGCACTTTTATTTGTCTCTGAAAACTTTTTTACTTCTATTTTTTTCTTACTGTTCATAAGTATGCATGATTCCTAATCAAAATCAGAGCTCTTTTCAAACAGTGTTAAACAGAAGCAATTTCAACGCCTACTAGTGCAAGGTTAGAGAAGATGAGTTCAGTGATCAGCGCTTTAATCTTTACATTGACTTCAGATTTTTCACCTCAATAAAAGACTTTTTTTTTCTTTAATAATGGAATTAAATGAGCATTTACTATGTGGAAGCTATAATCACTTTGTCCTGTTTCAGCAGAATATTTAGATGATGATTTAGAGACAATTTAATCAGTGTTTGACTGATATGTCAAAATATTTAAGTAAATGTGTCTTGCTTAAAAGGTGCATGTTTACAGGCTTTTAAGAGTAGGTACGTTTAAAGGATCATTTAAAATACATGTTTCTTGGTCACAACTAAGGCTAAAGAGTTTCTGAATTTTCTTTTAATCTCCCCCTTTTTCTTTTAATTTTTAGAGTAACAATTCAGCTTCTATTAAAAGGCTCAAGAGAACAAAATAGCTCTTAGTTGTTAAAATACAACACCTTATGTAGATGTTATTCGAAACTTAAACATTTCTTATTTTCAAAAATAAATTGCTTTATAAGGATGCAAATTGCATCTGGTCTAAAACTTGATATTTAGAGAATTTTTTTTAGCTTTCCTGTACTCACTAATTCCCTCAACGAGCATGTATCATTATATTTTTCCATTACGTAAGAAATTTTTTAAGTTTATTTATGTATTGTCATAGGTGCAATAAACTGTTTGCTAGAGCTTTGGTCCCTTGGGTGCTAAGACTTCATAGGTAGTATAGTATAACAAAACAGTAACCCTTGTATTGCACAAACGCAAGCTAAAGAGCAGAATATGAGTACCAGGCTAAAACAGTTAAAGATTCATTAAAGACAATTTTAACAATGAAAAGTGGTCTATCACACAACCATGATTACCACTTTAAGCCACTAGTCTTGTACAATTACAATAAGAAAATATAGCAAATACTTAATAAGTTGTTTGGGAAGAAAATAGGTCAGGACATTACCAAATATATTCAGTTTTATAGAAGAAAATAATTATACTTAGTTATGACAATGTTCTGCAACTATAACAGAGAAAATCTGAATGTTTCTTGATTAAGCAGTTGGCATCCTCTAGTCCTTATGCTCTGAAGTTGCAAACGCTTACCCATTAAGCAGAAGGTCCATTTGGGTCTGTGTCACATCTTTTTGGTAATGTTCCTTGTCATTCCCAGTGTTCATATCTCCCTTTGATGATCCTATACTTGATGATCTATGCAGCTGGAGAGATGGGCCATTTGTAACCCCAGTTTTTCTTTTTATTTGGCAGATGGTTTGGATAAACAGAGATCCAGAAGATATGGTTTGTTTTTTGTTTTCTTTTTCTTTCTACCAGCTGCTTGGCTTCTGGTAGAAGACAGTAGACCACCTCAGGCTCCAATCTAGAGCAAATCACACAGTTTCTATGGCAAACAAAAAGTGATATGGACCTCTGTGCAGCATGGTTTACCAAGGTACTTGCTGGGTTCATAGGAGGGTAAATAAGGAAGGCAGCATGGACATTTACTTTTCCTCTCTGGAACTGGTGAATTTTCAGTCTTTTATTCATTTTAGCTATCAATTGAATAACTCTATCCACATCAGCCTAAGCAGGTCTCAAACTTTCTTAGTCAGCCACTGATGATACATATAAAATTATTAAATTTAGGTAGAATTAACAGTTCCTGATATTGCTTTATAAGGAGTAAGTAGTAAATATTGCTGTATAATTTTTCAAGTAGTAGCAGCATCTTGTCCATAGACTAAAAAATGCAAGGATGAACCTGCCAGAGATTCCTGAGTATTCCACAGTAAATCCCAAACTTTCTTCAAAACTGCCTGCTACTGGTAAGCTTTTAAATCTGTTTTCAGCAGTATTGTTTATTCTCTTTAGATAATTTGAGAGTATGTAAATTTACCCATCAGTTTACTGCTTTAATCTGCAGAAAAGGCAGGAAAACCTACTCAGGAAATAAAAATCAAGTAGCAGATCCTGGAGCTGAAGAATTTATTATAGGTTCTTGCTGACAGGAGCTGATTTGTTTAGCTTCTATTGGATGACCATTTTAATGCAGTCCGACACCTGTATTCCACCAGTAATCTTTCTGATATCATATAAGTCGATCTGACAGTCTGACACAAGGGAGGGAATCTCAGCCTACAGCAGTTGACTTTGATTTGAAGAAAACTCCAGGAACTCGCCAACAATGTTTTAAGTTGACAAGCAGGTATTCTTTATTGCGGCACCGGGAGACACAGGGGATAGCTTCTCCAAGCATGTCTCTCCCAGGCATCAACCAGGCTGTGATTATATTGTCCTTAAACATACATATTCATTAGATTACATACATTACGTCATACTTCTTAGACAGTGCCTTCTGTATGCATACAAAAATGTGGTAGTGGGCTTTCGGACCCCCGCTGGTTATTTCTTCATCACTTTGTTTTAAGATCATTGTAATATCAGTAACCACCAGGTGGTTCTGGCAAAGCTTATTTTAGTAATTTTATTTTCTCTATAGTTGCTAACAAAGCCTAACATTCTTGAGGTTACTTATTTACAACCCTATTCTTCAATCAACCCCATTCTTCAATCAACCCTATTCTTCAATCAACATCACTCTTCAACTTACTTGAAGTTTTATATCACCAGTCCAGAATTCCCCACACATTTCAATAAGTTGTTTTCAGCATTTGTCAAATACTACCCAGTGTATATTCCCTTCACATGTGCTTGCTTTGGCCACTAGTAAAATACACAAAATACTTATCACTCCTCATACGCATGAAAGCAACAGAAAACCCTACTTGAAAAGTGAAACTGTGAAGTACTTCCTCATACTTTAGTCCTCTTTCTGAAGGTTTTAAGTTTCTTTTTGTTTTTCCTTTGTGGTATACTTTGTCTCTACAAGTGAGAGGCGGGAACACTGAAAAACATTTCAGGTAAATGTGATGGGAAAATTAATTTTTACATGAAGCTTGTTGCAAAGCGGTATCACTGTCTCAAACAGGCTTTGATAGCTAAGGAAAATATTTTAAATCCAAATTTAACTCAGCTTTTGTTACTGCTTATACTGTACTTTTCTCTAAGAACTGCAGAAAATGGAATAAATTTGTTACCATGTAAGTAAAATAGTCCTCTTTTTGCCAATCAGCTCAGATTTACCTCCATGTAAGGTGACAGGGTCAAATTCTAGGCTATCAGAACTCCAACTTTTAATCTAATAAATATTAAAGAGCTTCCACAAGACATTATAATTTGACTTCTTTTTGTGTGATAAGGCATTCATGTACACCAAGTCTTATTTCAAAGATTGTATCAGTGGAAAGTGGAAAAATTTGATCTTTTTGCTCAGCAGTCAATTAAGAAAAAAACGAAAAGGTTCCCCCCAAAGCAACCAAAACACAGAATGAGTTTGGAGCTTGGATGTTTTGAATAATACATATGAGTTTCCTTACAACCCTGACATGAAAAGCACTGCAGACACTAGTGTTACATCAATCTCTTCTAACTGTCTTAGAAAATATGTGCCATATTACAATGAAAACAGCTCACCAGCTGTTTATGTAAAAACTATTTGAAGAGAAACAAGCATGGCCATATGGCACTTTAGCAATACAGTGGGAACATGAAGAATAAATTTTGTAGATTGTAGTAGATAATGGTCATGCTAAATAGGGTGTCAAATATTGATGACACTTTGCATTAATAGTCTCTTCTTTTATTCTCTAAATGCTTACATTTCTTAACAGCCTGTATGTTGGAAAAAAAAATTATAACTTATTCTGACGAGTAATTTGATTTTGTGGAATGAGAAAATATTTAATGTATTGAAGAAGTCCCAAACATTGCTTAAATAAAGGATATTTAAAAAATGCTAACACTCCTTTTAATAGTGTCGTGCAATTTCATAGTAAAAAAAAAGACTACCCTTAGAGTTACCAAGTAGTTTTAGATACTCCCAGTGCTTTAACCATGAGGGCAACACAAAATTTATTAAAAATGTAGGAGGTCAGCCTGTAATTTAATCAAAATCCAGCATTTTTCCTCTGCTTTGGGGATGAAAAGCCCTTCTCCAGCTCTCCTTCAGTGGTAGTACTAGATAACCCTGTCCTGATTACTCCCTCAACATGCTCGGGCAATTATGGCACATAAATAAACAATATGGAATAGTAAACAGTTTTTTTTTTTATTATTTGTTTGTTTTGGGAGGTGGTTTTGGTTTTGCTTTTGTTTCTGTTCTTGGATTTGCTGCTGTTTGGTTTGTTGTTTGTTTGGTTTTTGATTTTTTTTAATTTTTTTTTTTACATTATATAGCTCCGCATGCATACTTGGAAGTTAAATGTTTGTGTCCAAAGAGGAAAAAAAATAATCTCTAATACGCTGATGGTTTAGTTGTTGCTAACTAATGCTTATCCCAATCAAGGACATTTCAATCTAATGCTGTACCAGTGAGGATGGGCACAGGAGGATGGGAGGAAGCAGAGACAGGACACCTGACCCAAACTAACCTAAGAGGTATTCCATACCACAGCACAGTTGTGACCAGCATATAAACCAGGGGGAGTTACCCTTAAGGGCAGATTGCTGCTCGCGTTGTGCTAGGTATCAGTTGGCAGGTGGTGAGCGATTGTACTGTGCATCACTTGCGTTTTCTGAGCTCTCTTTTCTTCTCTTGTTGTTTCCTATTGTTATCATTACTGGGGGTTTTTTGCATTCTTTCTATTATCACTATATTTTACTTGGTTTCAATTATTAAACTGCTCTTATCTCTTATCTTATGGGGTTTACTTTGATTCCTTTGATTCTCCTCCCCATCCTGCCCTGAGGGAGATAGGATGAGGGAAAGGTGAAGGGTGAGCACAAGGCTGCATGGTGCTGAGTTACCACCCAAGTTTAAACCATGACACTCCCCTTTAGACTTGGACTACACATTACTCAATGTGAAAATCAGAGTTGTCAATATAGGAGTTCTGCAAAGACTGGTCAAACATAAACGTATGTACCAAAGATGCTTACAAGGTTAAATCCTAGGCAAGCCCAAAGCTACCAGATAAAGGATTAAAATGGAGAAGGAAAAGAGAAGCCTGGCAAGAGCCAATGCCAAGTGGCCAAGTTGGACAGTGAAGTACAACAGGGGATCAAGACAATCAAATTAATGAAGAACACTTTTTAACAGCTTGTTTGTGCATATTCTTAAGTGTGTACGAGCGCTTGCTTTGCTTCAGTATGTTATGCTTCTCAATATCGATTCAGACTGAATTCTGTCTCTCCTGCACTCTACTCTTAGGAAGAGACACTGACTCAGATTCACCTGACACAGATTTGTAGACATTGGCATGCATTTACCCTACAGTCATGGGGTAAGAGTTTTTTTGAGAGATGCCTTTATTCTATTACCATAAACTCCCTCATGTTTTCACCCTGGTTCTTAAGCTGTTTCCTCTTAAGCTGTTTCCTCTGTTTCCACAGAATCAAAAACGTAACAATGTTAGGATTTTTTTCCTTTCATCTAGCCAGAGAATTACAATATTCATTTTCCATGAATTACAAAATACCTTTGGATTTTTTTACTGCCATGAATCATAATTACAATTGGAATAAAACAGTGGTGCATAGATGGAAATAGTAAATCTCCTACAATGGTATATAGTCCTGTAATATTAGTTAGTATTAAAGGAGTTTGGTGGAATGGTCAGACCTTAGAAAATAGCCTGAAGTTAAGTAAACTCAAGTGGGAATGGTATTCCTAAATCCACAGTCTTCCTCTGAGACATTGAATAATTGGAGATAGACTAATTGTCTCACAGACCAGGACATTCTGCTTTCTCTATGGAGTAAATCCTATCATGGTTACTACATCCATCTGTTAAATGATTGTAGTTTTGCCTGCTGAATAAAGGAATGTTTTGAATTGTATTCAGAGAATAGCTTCTATTTTCCTGCAATAAGAGATTCCAGAGGTAAAAGTTCTTCACTTAGAATATTAAAAAATTTACTTCTTACTGCATCAGTCTAAACTGAACTAATTGTTCAAGTCTGTGAATAATGCAAAAGACCAAGAAACATAATTGAAAAAAAAACCCATGTTTAATAAAGTACCATGAATGCTTCCCAACTTAGTATATATTTTAAAGCTGTTTGCCGTGACAGAGGATTGGCCTTAATATTAAAAAAATTCTTCTGGACTGTGTTTGCTGTTCTATACTGAACTACAATGTGATGTGTTTAGAAGCAAGTTTCACATTTGTTCATGACACCTGTATGAGAATGCAAACCACTTATCTTTAAGATTCCTCATTTCATTTCCTTTTTACATTGCATTATTTTCCTAATGTCATGCATTTTAATTTTGGTAAATTCTATTCCAATGAGAATACCCTGTAGCACTTATCCAAAAGTTTATCTCGAGCTTTTATCTGTGCGCTTAGAAGAAGAGGTGAGTTCGATTACCTGAATTTTAACACAATTGTGAAGGTGTAAGTTCATCTGAGGTTACTAGCTTGGCAATCTTTTCAAGCCATTTCTCTCTTACAGTAATAAATTTGACTCAGATGTTTTCCAGCTAACTGCTGATATTTTGAAAACAATGGACATCTGCACTAAAACACTGGTAGAAACCAGTTTGTCCATTTGGATATCGGTATCATTGAGTCCATGGCATGTCATGACCTCTTCTTAAGCATTTATATTGATCTACGTAGAGCTCTTCAAAACAGCTTCATCTGTTGACAACAACCTCCACTCTACTTCTGTCAGGAGAGACAGAATACCACATGTTTTTCAAACATCCAACTGAGCATGTTACTTTTATTTTGCAGGCAATTTTACAAGTAACCTGTGAACATTGAATGCATTTTCTTAGATCAAATCCAGAGCCATAATCATGAATTTAAAGGTTAGTGCATCAGCTCCCTGATTCACTTTCACTATGTATGTTTGTTTATCTATTATTGTGAGGTTGGAAGGCATCATTTGAAATCATCTAGTCCAACGTCCTGCTCAATCAGGGTTAGCTAGAACTGACTGACAAGGACAGCCTTGACACAGTAGCTTTCATTAAATTACTACAGAAGAAAAAAAACATTTCATACAGTGAAAAGCCAAGGTCGTGGGAAAGGTGACTGGCAATTTCTACCCAAATTTTTTTATAAATAATTGTAAATAAACAGTACATTTTTTCATCCAAACTACAGATAGATATTATCTAATACATACTAATAGAATTGCTATCAGTTCCTTTCCATTATTCTTCTAAAATATTTAGCAATATTTTTTAATTTATTTATTTTATTTAAATAAAAGTTTGAATTAGCAACATTCTGTCTAGTATTTAATCAGTTTTATGAAAGTTACTCATTTCTACTGTTACTGTATCAGCTCCTGAAGTTTACTTTTGTTGAAACCTGGTTCACGCCACAGGTAAAGACGGTGAAGAATTCCATCTTTTTAATCATAATCATATTATCTTTCGCTCACATTCTGTTGTTATCCTCGGGACTCTTAATGATGTTAAAAAACAAACAAAGGCTTTGTTATGCTCAAGAAACTGCATTTCAGTTCCCAGTGTTGCTGATTGTGTCAAGCTTTTTTCAGCTTCAATTAGAAGTGAACTTTCAGATTTCAGTAAACCAGTTGAGGGTGTCACCCTTTATAGAGGTTGCTCATTTGGGAGGAAGATATTGTGTGGCTGAGCTGACAGACAGTGCTGAACCATTATGTGTTATTAGTAAGAATCTTCTGGCCTGCAGCATGAACAAAATCTCTTGAGGTCACTATTAATATGGCTGTGTGGGATTCATAGGTAGGGCAAGAAATACAGCAAATGCAAAGGTTTCACCTTGGAAATATAAATTTCTGGGATCAGTGAAGATCTGCAATATATTTGTACCTTATTCACCAATTTAAAACATTATAATTTAATTAGTTAAAAAATAAATCTCCAAGCTAGCAGATACTTCTATATTCCCTTAGTATTTCTTCAGTCCTTTCCCTCCAAATAATTTACATAAAAATAATGACAGCATTTGTTCTCTAAAGCTGTTATGCATCATTTGGCAGAAAATAAGCATTTAAAAAGTTATAATAAATATAGGAAAATATGTAAAAGCTGAAAGGTGCCAGATTAACTAAATTCTCTGAAATGTGTTTGATTGAGAGCAATCTTTTTCTTTTGGGTTCCCTCTCTTTTCCTTTTTTCTTTGGCGAGTCATTCAACTATTATTTTCTGAACTGCAGAGGGATGTGTTTGTACATAATAAAACTTTAAAGCAAAGAACACGCTATTTTGAGCTTGAGAAAAAAAACCCTCTTGATCAATGGGTTTTCCACAAACCCACATTATCCAACCTACTTCCATCAGCTTTTATTAGCAGAAGAGGTGGAACAAACTGGAGGAAAAAGGGTGCAGAGTACTGAATGGGATCTGTCTATATCGAATGGGACCTGTCTATATCCAATAGCAGTGAAAGGAGATTCCATTTATTTCAGACAACATCTAGGGATCAAAACCACCAGCACTCCTTAAAAAACAGGCTGATAAATTATGAGCTTTTTGAAATTGTAATAATCCAGATAAAGGAAGTGGAGTTGTGGTATGCTGGTGCCTGAGTGGATTTTCTACATTGATTTTTGCAGAAAAAGTCCAAAAAACCAAGTGTGGCCCCTAAAATACAATAACTTGCTATAGACTAAGAACCCCACCATCAGGGCATCAAAATCTTTATAAAGTTAAATTCGGTGCCCATAAAATACTCCAGTGCAGGAAAATTCATGTGCTTACAGTGCTGTTCCCAAATAGATAGAAACTGAAATGCCAACAAAATCATACTAAGAAGATGAAAGATATTTTCAGAATATGATTCTCCTGGAAAGCTACTGACTGACTAGAAAACTATAAAAAAAAAAAAATTTCTTCTCCCTTTCCAACTCTAAAAATTGTGTTTATAAATATAGACTTTGAAAGATATATTCTGTTGAGAGATCAGTGTTTCTCAGTGTGATGTCCATATGGAAAACAAGAAAGAACGAATGCAGTTCAGGTCATCCTAGTGTTCATATACTCATGTTGTGTATTGTGCCACCTATTTCATTAAGCGTGCCTGTTCTGTCAATCCCTACCATTATTTTGATGTAAAGGCAGCTCACATTTAGTTAAGAGGAAACAAAGTCATAGAAAGCAAAGAACATATAAGAGAATCACATTGTAGAATCTGTTGGATAGAAAGGGACCTTAAAGATCATCTGGTTTGAACCTTACTGCCACAGACAGGGACATCTTTCACTAGACCAGATTGTTCAAGGCCCTGTCCAACCTCACCTTGAACACTTCCAGGGATGGGGCAACCGCAGGTCCTCTAGGCAACCTGTTCTCACAATAAAGATATTTTTCTAAATACCAAATCAAAATCCCTCCTCCATCATCTTAAAACCATTCCCTCTTGTCCTGTCACTACATGCCCTTGTAAAATGTCCCACTCTTAACTTTCTTCTAGACCCCCTTTAGGTACTGGGAGACTGCTATAAGGTCTCCCTTGAGCCTTCTCTTCTCCAGGATGAGCAAGCCCAACTCTCTAAGCCTGTCTTCATAGGAGAGAAGAACAAACTGCAAACATGAAAGGAAACATTTTGAAGTCCTGTAATTTAATGCAATTGAAGTCAACATTATCCTCTCACTACAGAGTAAGGTAACCAATGGTTGACAGTTGCTGTTTACTTAAATAGATCACTGTTATTCTTTCTATTGGTTATTTATTAATAGCTTTGCTTTCGTAGCCTTATTTTCACAGGTATGTTGTCCAAAGCCCTTGAGTCAGAGGAAACCAATACATAAAACAGTAGCATTGTAGAATAAACTGATGTTTAACAATGTTCTTGCTAGCTGTTCACCTTAAAGCCACTAAATAAAAAGAGAGATAGCTATCTTTGAAGAACCTATTTCGCCTTGTGGAAGATTATCTGTTCTGATTACCCCAACCTCTTCAAGATACCAAGAAAAGAGAAAGTCTTGATAAAATAGATATTGCTCACTAGCACACTCAGAGTATCAACAGTGACGGACAGTTATTGACATCAAAGTTACCTGATAGATCAAATTACATTTTAACTTATGTGTGATGTTTAATTTGAGAAAAATCATAACCAGTGAAGAGTTTGTGGGTCAACCTAGGCACACAAAAGTCAAGGAGATTGGAATAATTCCAGCAGATTGTCTTTGTATTGTGTTGTTAGCAGTCTTACTTGGAAATAGAAACCTTTCCTAGATGTCAGGCCTGTCAGGCAGTAAATTCAGAATATTCAGGTCAGGTTATTTGTTTCCTTTCTAAGACGCATTAGCATGTCTCCAACTAGCAGGCTTCCTAAGCACTTTAAGAGCAGCAACTCTTCCTAATGGTGCCTTTACTTTAATAATCTCATTAATTACTTTACCAAAAAGAGGGGATTAGGACTCAGAGATAACAGGCCACCGGAGTAGCATTGATAAATAAAGAGTCTCTTTTGTAAACAGCACTAATAAATAATTTTAATGCTTGCAACAGGTACAAACAATTCAAGATTTAGAAATAGTTTAATAACAAAAGCAGGAACTAGAAGTCCAGTCATCTGGTACTGAGGCTGGGGAAGGAAATTTTCAAATACAATCATAGAACAACAGTAGCAATATGTTTAAAGTGATGAAATGTAAAACAAACAAAAACTGAAACCCCCACAAGTGCATATTGAGAAGAAACTGCAGAAACTTGAACTTCCCCTAACCATCTAAAGTTATGGAAGGTTTTATACTCAAAGATTCATCTTTGAGAATCATAGAATAACCAAATGATTTCAACTGGAAGGGACCTCAAAAGACCATCTAGTTCCAACCTCCCTTCCATGGGCAGGGACACCTTCCACTAAACCAGGTTGCTCCAAGCCCCATCCAACCTGGCCTTGAACACTTCCAAGGATGGGGCAGCCACAGCTTCTCTGGGCAACCTTTTTCAGTGCCTTGTCACCCTCACAGTAAAGAATTTTTTCCTATTATCTCATATAAATCTCCACTCTGACATCTTAAAGCCATTCCCCTTTGTCTGATCACTACATGCCCTTGTCAAAAGTCCCTCTCCAGGCTCTCTGAAAGTACTGGAAGGCTACTCTAAGGTCTCCCCAGAGCCTTCTCTTCTCCAGGCTGAACAGACACGACTTTGTCAGCCTGTCTTCATAGGAGAGGTACTCCAGCCCTCTGATTCATTTCATGGCCATTTTTGCTATTACCTTATAACTTTATTTGGGTATTTTCTCTCAAACTTGGAGTTCAAGTTGTCTAGATAATACATTAAAAATGCAACATATACTTTAAGCTGTGTTATACGATAGATGTTTCATCTTCATTGTATGAGATGAAAACAACACAGTACTTCTTTGAAAAAAAAATTCGAGCAGTCTCCTAACAGAACATCTGTGTTGCTTTGGCACTTTGCTGTATGAAATGAAAAATAACTTCACACTTCTAGTACAAGTAGGTTCCACCAATATACAAAGCATGATGAAGTTGTCAGCAGCAACTTTGGCTTTCTTTAAAGTATGCATGTTAAAAATTCCAGCTCATAGTACACTTTTCCTGTGTTCTAGTGCCCTATTTTAAGAAAATGTTCTGAAATGAAGAGTTAGGATGTGGGATTCAGCAGAGGAAAGAAGAGCCAAATCCAGTAGAAGCATTTTTGTATTTTTTTCTGATCTTTGGTGAGATTAATTTTGTTAATTCCAGCCTAAAAATTAGAATTTCATAGAATAAAAAAAATCAGCCAGCACCTCCTAAGAAAATTGAAAACTCACACTATATAAAATAATATCTTAAGCACTATTTTATTAAAAAAAATTCATATTGTATTAGTTGAGAAATGATGCATTTCAATCATATCTAGATAACTAATTATGAGGGGAACCAGGAATATCCACAGCTACCATTTGAAATATGTACCAAGTGAAGCATTATAGATGATAATAGCAATAGCTGTTTCATTGCAGATTCTCTGATCTTAATCAGATGAGTTTTAAACAGGAACAAACATTTTGGAAGTTGGCAGAGCTCCACTGACTATCACCTTTAGCAGAAGATTAGTAGCCTTTTCCTAACATTCAAAATTTAGTTCATGTTTATTTAATCTGTGTTGAGCCTAACGCAGGCATATAAAACATTTACTATTTATCCAAACTCATTTTTGAGTCTATTTAGTTTCATAATAATACTTTTTAATCTCCAAGGTAGTATATAAGGTAGAACTGACCATAATTTCTCAAAAGTGCATGATGAATTTTAATAGATTTTGCCTTTTATTAAAAATACAGTACTTCTAATAATGCTAACAGAACATCTCCAATAACTAGTAGAAACAAACCATTGAAGTCATTATGATTGTGATTTCAGGGAGGATTTATACCCTTCATAGGATTGACTATGTATTATTCATGTCAAAAGAATTTTTGCAACGATAGCTGCAGAAGCAGAGCACACCTTCTGTATGAATGCCATACTAAACTGACAGAGAAGTTTGAAGAGGTGTGGAGGTCTCACTAACTTCCCTGCATTTATGCCTTTTGTTAGTTTTGATGAAAATTGTTAAGAATTCTTCAGTTAAGATTTTATTGTCAACTCACTGAAGAAGGCATTAGAAATTGATAAAGGAATGAATATTGCTGTGGTTTAAGCCCAGCTGGTAATTCAGAACCATACAGCTACTTCCTCACTTCTCTATTTCCCCGTCTTCAGGCAGGGTGGGGAGAAGAAGAATGTAAATCCCAAGGGCTGAGATAAGAACAGTCCAGTAACTAAGGTATAACACAAAATTACTACGCTAATAATAATAATAATGATAAAGGAAATAACAAGGGGAGAGACTGTAAAACTGAGAGGGGAAAGGAAAAACAAACAATAAACAGAAGTGATGCACAATACAATTGTTCACCACATGCCAGCCGATACCCAGCACAATCTGAGCAGTGATCTGGTCCTTCCGGGTAACTCCCGCCAGGTTTACATACTGGGCAAGATGTGCTGTGGTATGGAATACCCCTTTGGATACTTTGGGTCAGGTGTCCTGTCTCTGCTTCCTCCCATCTTCCTGTTCCCCTCCTCACTGGCACAGCATGAGACTGAAAAATCCTTGATTGGAATAAGCATTACTTAACAACAACTAAAAACATTGGTGTGTTATCAGCATTGTTCTTAGACTAAAGCCAAAACACAACACTGCACCAGCTACTAGGAAGAAGAAAAAATAGCTGTTACAACTGAAACCAGGACAAGTAGATACCGCAAAGACTTCAGGGTAATTTTCCGTTGCACTCTGGGCAATTACACATCCACCTTTAATTAAAAGTCAGTGGAGGTGAGTGACTAAGTACCACTTGTGAGTTTCAACATGCCATTTAATTGATAGAACAATTTAAAAAAACTGTTGGAGGGGAGACTCCATTTTAGTTGAAAGAAGATTTGTAGGAGTCTGAAATGTTTGGACTGAAAAGTATTACGAAAATATTTATGTAAGACAGGTCAAGAGAAGAGTGTGGTAGTGCAGAATAAAATAGAAATGAAACAGCTGAACTCTCTGGTTGATTAGAAATCTGTCAATGATGAGCTAACTGTGCTAGGACTTTTATGTGAACAGTAAGATAACAGAGGTGCTTCCTCCCTTCCCACTCCATAAAAATGGCTTATGATGTGGCATTTTGGGTGTTGGAGAGAAGATGCTGCATCTTCAGGAGATACCAGGAAAGCTAAGCAATGGGAGGCTGTCCATGGCAGACAGAGCCACAGAGATGAAAAGACACTGATGGCTGGGGATGCACAGCACATCCTGAGAACAAGGGTGGCCATTGTCTCAGTACACTTCTTACCTCCTACCTTTGTGATTTATGAGCCTATCTCACCATATCTTACCTTCAATGGAAGTTTAAACATGGTTGCTACCACAGAGTAGAAGGGCTGTAGGAGAATAAGTTTACATTCTTTTGTACTGGGTTCTCCCCTTGAAAGAGGAAGGGAAGACTAAATTTAGAGACGGATATATTCAGTGCCAGCAGCTTCTGAGAAGTACATACGCATGTGTGTATATATAAATGATCTATTATTTGAATCTGCTTTCTTAGAATTTAAGGAAAAAAAAATTAGTAATTAATAAACATTTTGGGAATATCTTGGAAATTGTTGGTATAGGTTGGTATAGTATATGTATAGGTATATATGCTCACTGCTGTAAGAAATAACATTGCTGAAGATGCTGTGGATCACTAAAATTAGGACTGGAAGGAGCCTCAAGTTATCATCTCATACTACCTTCTGTCCGAAGCCAGATAAATTCTACCTAAATCATTCCTGACAGGTTTATCAGACATATTCTCAAAAAAATTCCCATGACGGACACTCCACACAATCCCTTGGTGATCTACTGATTTAAGTGGTGCTTACCTCTCTGTAGTTTTAGATGTGTTTTGTCAATGGAATATTAGCCTTTATACAAGGGGAATTATGACAGGCAAAATATGAATAAAACTATTAATAATTAAATTAGGAGTATAATGTCTCAATATCAGGGTGTTTTTTTTCATTTGAATGAAGAAATTGCATAAGATTTAGAAGGCGTATAATAAATTATAGAATCATTGAATGGTTTGGGTTGGAAGAGGCCTAAGAGTTCTAAGTTCCCTGCCATGGGCAGGGGCACTTTCCACTAGAGCAGGTTGCTCAAAGCCGCGCTCAACCTTGCCTTGAATACTCTCAGGGAGGAGGCATCAACAACTTCTGTGGGCACATTGTCTGACCACAACTTTTTGAGTGTGACCATCCAGCCACTTTCTTATTGTCTGAGTGGTCCATCTGTCACTTCATCCACCAGTTCCCACAGGACCCACCAATATACCTCATAAGGTCTTATGGACTTGTGCATCTTCAGTTTCCTTAGAGGGTCCCAAATCTGATCTTCTCCTGCAGCAGGCAGTTCCTCATTCTCCCAGTTCCCACCTTTTTTTTCCATGAATTCTTCAGTGTAGCTAAAGAAAAACAAGTCAAAATATCATTCAGAAGTTTGACTCCCAGGGTGGCCCCAATGAGGCCCTGAGACTTGCTGCTGTCCTCTGTAGCATTGAGCACCACCCCTTGTCAGGTCTTCCCTGGCCCTTTCTGGCTGGGTTCTTCTTGCACTGCTCTTACACCACCACAGCACCTCTTCTGCTCTAGCTTCCCTTTGTCAGGCTGCAAGGGAGGATTTTTCCAGCTAAACTGAAGGGTCTAAACTAAACCAGACTAAAATTAACTAAACTAAGCTAAACTAAACTAGACCAAGGCAATTAAAATAACTTTATTTCTAAATAAATACACTCTCTGCCTATAACCATTCTGATTTGCGTCTTTGAAGGTGCTTTTGGTGCTGAAATTCCCTTGGCATTTTGGGTAGATAATATTCTCCTCATTGTACAACTCATTGTGAGTGCAGGGAATGGAATGGAACGGAATAAAATGGAATAAAATGGAGTGGAATACATGAGAAAGCTATGCTATGCTATGCATGTAGAAGCACAGAAAAGCTAGGGTTGCAATGAACCTTAAGCTCATCTAGTTCCAACCCATTGCCATGAGCAGGGACACCTCACACTAGACCATGTGTCCCAAGGCTCTGTCCAACCTGGCCTTGAACACTGCCAGGGATGGACCATTCACAACTTCCTTGGGCAACCCATTCCAGTGCCTCACCAGCCTTACAGTAAAGGACTTCTTCCTTATATCTAACCTAAATTTCTCCCATTTAAGTTTAAACCTATCAACCCTTGTTCTGTTGCTGCAGTCCCTGATGGAGACCTCTTCTCCAGTACCCCTGTAGGCCCCCTTCAGGTACTGGAAGCTGCTCTGAGGTCTCCACGCAGCCTTCTCTTCTCCAGGTTGAACAACCCCAACTTTCTCAGCCTGTCTTCATACGTGAGGTGCTCCAGCCCCTCATCATCCTCATGGGCCTCCTCTGGACTTGTCCCAACAGTTCCATGTCCTTTTTATGTTGAGGACACCAGAACTATACAGAATTGTGCAAGTGACGTCTTACGAGTTGTTTGTATAATTTTCAGAAAAGATAAGCCACTGAATGTTTTGAACTTTGGTGAAATAAGAGTTTGCGCAACAAGGGACTTCATAAATTTAGATACAGTTCTATGCTGAGAAGGAAGAATCACACAGTAGGAATCTTTTTTTAAAATGTGCTCTGATTAATAATGGAAAAAAATACCCAAGAGAATTATGGTTCCTCAATATCTCTTAAAAGTATATATTTCAGTGGAATACTTGTTTCTTTGTTACTGCAATTGTGAGGCTTTATAGGTAGAAATTTTGCACAGGAGTTGAAAGACAAAATATAGATACAAACCAGTCATAAAATAGGTCCTGATAGCTAGGGCAAGCATCATTTAATGTTACCTAAAGTATTAATATTTTTGTCTCAAGATAAGACATAGCACTGCAAAACCAGAAGACCTGATGTGAATAATCCCTGATCATAGAATTTCAGAATGCATTCAATATGAGCAGAAATATTTCTGTGGTTATCAGTTATGGCTTAATTTTTGAAAATGGTGGTAACTTTCAGTCCAGATTAAAACACAAGGAAACAAAATATTTAAATATTTTTTAAGTCCCTCAGGATTTTTAGTGGAAACCTGAATTTGTGTAACTGAGCTTTTCAATCCTGATTTAAAATATTTCAGATTAGATTCTGTTAGAAATCTGTAAAAGTCTATGTGATTATTTAAGGAAGATTTAATCTCAATTTTCAAGCATTTGGGTAAGATCCAGGAATACTAGTGCTATAATAATGCTACAGTAGGCACTGAATAATTATTGGCATATGTTTGTTTAAAAGAAAGTAAAGAGAAATTATTTTTAAAAATGGAAAAGCAGAGAGAAGTCCAGCAATAAAAAATTATTATTATAAAAAGAAACTCAATGCAACCAAATGGTGCCTTATTTGAAAACAGTGAAAAATTTATTTAGTTCATAACCAAGTTACTTAGTTACTAACTGTCGTGGTTTAAACCCAGTCAGGTAATTCGTTCGCTCCCCCTTTCTTGCCCTCCCCCTGCTCTCGGAGGGACAGAGAGGAGAATCAAAAGAATGCAACTCCCACGGGTTGAGATAAGAACAGTTTAGTAACTAAGGTATAACACAAATCACTACTGCTACCACCAATGATAATAATGATAAAGGAAATAACAAGGGAAGAGAATACAACACCTCAGCACCAACCGACCGATCACTCGCCCCCCAAGCCCGACCAAGCTCCGACCGATACCTCCTCCAACCCTGCAGTCTCCCAGCCCTTCTGGCTAACTCCCAGTTACATCCTGGGCATGACGTGCTGTGGTATGGAATACCTCTTTGGTCAGTTTGGGTCAGGTGTCCTGTCTCTGCTTCCTCCTGGCTTCCCCTCCTCCCTGGCAGAGCATGAGGCTCACAAAGTCCTTGGCCAAACCAAAACATCTTTGTTATCAGCTCTGTTCCCGAGCTGAAAGTCAAAACACTGCACTACACCAGCTACCAAGAAGGAGAAAAAATGACTGCTACTGCTGAACCCAGGACACTAACATAAAATATTATTAAGTTCAAAGAGCTAACAAAAAATATGAGGTATTTTCATGTTAATGTAGACAGGATTATTTTCCTTTGGACATTAAGCAAAAAAAAACTGTGGGCTTGTGGTTAGGTATTATGTTCACCTTATTAAAAAAAATGTATATATAAGGAACAAACAATTTTTTTATAGAGGGGTGTTTGATACATTTCATACACCAAAACAATGAGAAAATGCGAAGATAGACAAGTATTTGATGAATTGGGTAGAAGATACATGCTCTAATTATTCATATTCTTTTTCAAAATTTCCCTAATTTATCCTTATTTTTAACTTTTCACTGAATTTATGTACAAAACTATTTTACTTTATGTAAGTATTCTTTGCGTTTATATGCACACATGGAATACTGGGACTCATCGACAAAGTTTCTCAGGACCTGATATTGCTACCTTTTCAATGGTCATGATTTAGAGAACAAATGAGAGTGTCTCTGAATTATAGTAGGTTTTTGGAGTAGCTATTCAAAGACTGTTTCTGAGCAATGTTCAAGAGAGTTGGAGCAATGTTGAAGAATTCAGTGTTGTATGGAGACAAGGCATGCCAAAATTAAATTTGTAAGATAAAACTTCCAAAGGGAAATTTGGACCATCAGGAAATAATCAGCAGAAAATAACAATGGCAAACAATTTTTTTTAGTGAAACATAAGGTAATTTAACTTCTTGGAGTTAGAAAACCACCTGATTAAAGATGTGTATAGAGAGAATTAAGTTGGAACACAATTCCGTACACTTAAATGAAAACAATATAGGAAGCAAGAAGGAAAAATAGCTAGAGGTTTTTGATCAAAACCCATATCTTTTAAATAAAAGAAATGGTTTGTAAATGAAACCAGTAGATCCCAGTTTTTGAAACTCCAGAGGTTACCACTCAGGCTGGAAGTGTGAAATTGGCAACAGTGAGGATATTTCTCCTAGCTTTATTAAGCAGAGCACTCCCTATGCCCAAACTTCAGATAGTCATTTTGCCAGGACTGGTGTTGAAGATACAATTAAGGATCTAAAAAGAAACCCAAACAAAAAATAAAATAATAAATCACCCCCCCTAAATCAAACAAACAAATAAACAAACAAACAAAAACCCTAAAACCAAAACCAAACCAAACCAAACAACAAAACAAAACACAACAAAACAAAAACAAAACAAACTTGACAAAATGACACATTGAAAAGTTATATATTAGTCACAGAAAGTTATAAAGACTTCTGGAGGATTTAATGGTAAGTAAATATGAGTAGGATAGTAGTCAAAATTCACTAGAGACAAATCACAGCATCATACATTACAGGAGATGATGTCGAATATATGAAAATAAATACAACTTTACATGATTTTTAACTCATTTAAATCATTTAACTCATTTTAACTCATAATTGAAGCCATTATGAGTTCAAAAAAAGTTCAAAATGGACATGAATAGTAGTGATTAAAATGTTGATAACTATCTAGGTGGAAAAAAATATCTAAAAGTCATTAAATTTTATGATCAGGAGAATAAACCAAACATTTTCTCCACATAAGGAGAAGCTTCATCTGTAAGTAAATTTTCCCATTTACGTTATCCTTTTTGAAGTATCTTATGCTGACTACTTTAAGGACATGCTAGGACAAAAGCTGTTCTGCAGTATCTGATTTGGAAAGATAATCACTATAGGAAATGAAGAGGAAATATGATACTGCTTTTTTAGATAAGGTCTTGAAATGTCATCTACTTTTAGTATTTCCTTTTTCTAGTTTAAAAAGAGATATCCAGCCTCTGCTGGCTTTTACAGTAATATATATATCAGAGTTGTCAACCCTGAATTGCCTAATCATCTTTTCCTGTCTACTTTTAGGCACCATTTGCTAATAGTGTACTTACTGCAGTATCCTGCTGCTTTCCAAATTTAAAAAGCCAAGAATGCTACTAAAATAACACTAAAGAGCACTACTGTCTCTTCCTCATTCTTCACTGAATGACAGAGATTTGTTTTATAAATAACAGGAAACACCCTCTGCAGGTGTTTTTAAGGATCTTAAGAGCAGATGTTATCTCCTCTAGAAAAAAAAAAAAAAAAAAGGGGCAATTTATATACTACAAACGTTTGTTTGTTTGGAGATTGTGGAAGATACATTTGCCTTTAAACATTAAATCAGAAGAGTTTAAAAACCTGTTTTAGAAAACCTGAAGAAAAGTGAAAGGCTATTTTGTGTGAGACCTATTAAATGAACCCCTTGTACCTAGAAGCAAAATTATCAGCCTACATCTGCAGCGAGGGTGTCAATTTAGCTTGTTGAAGCTTTGAAGAGTATATAAGCTACTACCTTAGTAAGATAGTAAAGAGCATCTCATCTGCCTTGCAATCTTCTGAGGTAGCAGCCATCTACACTGCTACAGATAGCTAGCTAAAAAATCACAGAATCTCCTCTTTTTTTTTTTTTTTTTCATAAAATTCAGTTCTATGGTACTATTCACCAGCAGGATTTAGACTAAAGT
Source organism: Pezoporus wallicus (assembly GCF_028554395.1). Taxonomy (NCBI): domain Eukaryota; kingdom Metazoa; phylum Chordata; class Aves; order Psittaciformes; family Psittacidae; genus Pezoporus; species Pezoporus wallicus. The sequence continues at coordinate 485,999 of NW_026641006.1, forward strand.
GATTGCAATTGTTGCATTCCAGCTATCTATTCTTCCATTCTCCTTTTTTCTTCCTTTTTTATTTTTCTTTCTGAATAATTTTTTTCAAAGCTGAAAATTTATAAATAACATCTACATTATATGTATACAGTACACCTGAAGTGCTCCCCACTAAATATTTAAAAAAAAGATTCTTAGAGTAGCTATTGTGCCATCTGTGTGATTTACATATTACTGTGTCTGTTACAATGGAAAATTATTAATGACAATAGCTGGCAATAACAGTGCCTTGCAAAAAAAACCCTTATGTTGATTATCATGATTACTCTACACATTAATCTACAAAACATCATTAGTCTTTTGCTTTATGGTGGTTGGGAAGGTAGGTTAGTAAGATTAAGCTCACAAGACTAAAAAGCTAATAATATCTTAAAATTATTTCTACACTCTTCACAGTCCTTCTTTGTCCTTCATGGATGTGTGGCAAGAATAGAATACTATTTCCATTCTGTTCCTTTCAGTATTGTTTCTGATATAACATTTTATCTAAACCCACATGGCTACTTTTATGCAATTATTTGGCGTCATTGCACCTGTTAAACACTTCACTTGTACAGCCATTAGATAATCTAGAGGCAAGCTCCATACTAATTTATTGTACTTAGTAACATTTAACAACTGGTTATAAAACTGAAACCTTGCACAATATTGTTTTTAGTGTGGGACTACTTTTATTTCAAAGCAGTCTTCAAAACATGCTTTAATGATTTTGCATAGGTCTTATTTAAAAAGAGACTTAATATATGCATTAAAAAAAATATATATAAAAACTCAAAGCCAAAGGAGCTTAAAGCGGAATAAGTTCATGGAGAAGATTTTTTATTTTTAATTTAATCTGCTGGATATGAAACACTTGATCTGGAACTGAATGGGCTGGAGTCCGGTTACTTCTTAGTAACATGTATGATGTTATGTTTTGGATTTGTTGATACCACGCTAATGTTTTGGTTCTCACTGATCAGTACTAACACAGCATCCAGGCTTTCTCTTTTTTTCCTATACCTATTGCCCACCAAGTCAGCTAGGAGTGGGTAAGAGCCTGAGAGGGAATGTAACTGGGACAGCTAACCCAAATGGGCCAACGGTTATTTCATGCCATATGATGTCATGCCTATCAGCATAAACTGAGTTAGAAGAGTGGATCGTTTTGGCTTTCAAGGCTGCCATTGATTCAAAACTGGCTACATCTTGGTCTGCTCGTAGAAGGTGGTGAGTGATTTCCTTTGTTCCGCTTGTATTTTTGTTTGGGTATCTCCTTCCCTCCCTCCCCCCAGCTTTCCTTCACATTTTAAACTGTCTTTATGTCAAACAATGAGTTTTCTCATTTTTCTTCTTGCTATTTTCTCCCCTACATTCCCACCAAGTGGGAGGGAGCAAGCAAGTGGTTGCATAGAGGTTTATCTGCTGGCTGGGGTCAGCCCATCGCAACATTATTGAATCATACTCCATTTGTAATCTACATTATACCATGAACATGGTGACTAATTTATTTCTGAAAGAATCTGATTAAAGTCTAGCTACCACAGCTGTATGGCCTGAGAAATTCAAGGCATATAGTTAATAGAAATAAAGATGAAGGAATAGAGATTAACCTCTAACTGAGGAGAACATACAGAGAGCCCCAGGTAAAAGGTATAAAAATACCAATAAAGCATACTTGGCTAAATTAGAATAAACTACTAACATTCAATGACTAATATGCCATATCTAAGGAATAATAAGAAAGAAAGAAGTGAAATTTATTTCAGAAAAATCTTGCTAGTGAAGTCACAATGTTATACCTAAAAGAAGAATTTGGTCTCTAGAATGTTTGAACAATAGATACTGTCATGTGATTTTAGTTCTTGTGTACTGATGCTATTATTGCAATAGTTTACTTTAGGATATATTTACCAGGCAATTAAAACATGAAACTTTATTATAATTTCAGTTGGGATGTTCCCCTTTGCATAATAAAAAGGTTCCATGTTTAAATAATTACTGATTAACTGAAGACAGCATTACATTAACTTACTTAAAAACTTTGCCTCCTAACTTGCTTGCCATTGTTTCTGCAGACACTAATCATCCCACAATACTCTACAGAGGCGTCTTTCTCCAACCATCCTCTACCCATTTTACCCTGAAGTTCTCTGGCTTTCCTAAACTTCTTCCTTCTTGCCAGATATCAAAACAGGAACAAAGTTAATACCTGTAGCAAACATCCTTATTTTTTGTTTTCTTTGTGGTTTCTTCTATTTTCTTACATTAACTAATCTATTTGTTCTTGCTTCTTTCCTTCATCCTCAGTCAGCTGTGCATTTGGTGCACATACATATTTAATAGTATGCTATCAAGGCAAGCTCTGACTTAAATAATCGTAAAGGTTTATTTTCATCGTGTTCTGATACAGGCAGTATATTAATATAAACAGACCAACTTCTCACACTGGAAAATCCATACATGTAGACAGACACATTACATCTCCCATCTCAACAGATGTGCCTGTTGTCGTGGTTTAAGCCCAACTGTAAATCAGAACCATGGAGTCTCTGTCTCACTCCCTTTCCTTACTCTCTGCCCCAACTCCTGGAGAGTTGCAGAGGAGAAGCAAAAGAATGTAACTCCCACAGGTTGAGATAAGAACAGTCCAGTAACTAAGGTATAACACAAATCACTACTGCTACCACCAATAATAATGATAAGGGAAATAACAAGGGAAGAGAATACAACTGCTCACCATCTGCCTACCAATACCCAGACCAACCGAGCAGTGATCAAGCCCTTCTGGGTAACTGCCTACAGTTTTACATCCTGGGCATGACATGCTGTGGTATGGAATACCTCTTTGGCTAGTTTGGGTCAGGTGTCCTGTCTCTGCTTCCTCCAGGCTTCCCCTCCTCCCTGGCAGAACATGAGACTCAGAAAGTCTTTGGTTAAACATTCTGACCAGCAACTAAAAACATTGGTGTTATCAGAGCTTTTCCCAGGCTAAAAGTCAAAACCACAGCACTGCACCAGCTACTAAGAAGGAGAAAATTGACTGCTACTGCTGAACCCAGGATACCTGTGTAACTGAATATCTGTTTTAAAAATCAATGTGGTCTCTAACACTTCCTGAGCAAAGTCTGACTCATGGATATGGTCACTTGCACCTCAGCATCTTCTGGACATTGAACATAAGTGCCTCCTCAGAGTCCCGCATGGGTGGAGGCATGCTCAGAATAAACAGCCAAAGCTGAAATGAATGACAGCACAAAATAAAGCAGCAGTGATGACCCTGAAAAGGAATATGCTAGAATATTAATCAGGAAGATCACTGTTAGGGAATAGCTGGAAACAGTCAGAAGAGAACAGGCATAAGGGAATAACTTGGTAGACTTATTTTCTCAATTAGAACAAAGAACAGTGGATTAAAACTCAGATGAAACTAAAATATTTTGCATGATATCTGCATTTTCCATCAGAGCTAAGTGAAAAAAAGATATCAATAAGCAGTATTCAAGTTTTACTTAAAATTTAACAGTGTCTAATTTTCTTCTGGACTTACCCTGGAAGTGGCTGTTTTCGCCTATCACATTGTCATGGTTTAGTCCCTCAGCCCTACACAGCTGGTCCCCCCTCAGTGGCACAGGGAAGAGAACCAGAAGGGTCAAATTGTGAAAAGTCGTGCATAGACATAAAGATGGTTTAATAGGTAAAGCAAAAGCCATGCACACAAGCAAAGCAAAACAAGGGTTTAAATGACCACTTTCGAAGGTCAGGCAGGTGTTCAGCCATCTCCAGGAAAGCAGAGCTCCATCAGACAATAACCGTTACTTGGGAAGACAAATGCCATCACTCCGAATGTCCTCCCCTTCCTTCTTCTTTCCACAGATTTATATGCTAAGCAGGATGCCATATGGTGTGGGACATCCCTTGGATCATTTGGGAACAGCTGTCCTGACTGAACGCTCCCAGCTTCTTGTGCATGTCCAGCCTACTCACTGGTGGGGTAGTGTAAGAAGTAGCGAAGGCCTTGACTTTCTGTAAACACTGTTCAGCAATAAAGAAAACATTTCTGTTTTATCACTGCTGTTTTGGTCACAAATCCAAAACAAAGCACCATACTAGCTACAACAAAGAAAATTAACTTTATTACTGCCCAAAACAGTACATGCCTATAAAATTCCTATTCTGAATCTGATTTTTCCAAAAAGCATTGCATACAAATTCTACAACCTGAAGAATGTCTTAAAATCTCAGGGACAATAACGGTGAGATACTTAAAAAAAGAACTATGGTATTTTTTTAAAAATTGTTCCGCATTTGAAGATCATTCAACATGCCTCATGGAAAGACTGACAGTAAGTCTTGTATTTGCATGAGATTCTTTGAGTAATCAGAATGTGTATTTGCATACATAGAAATTTCACATTTCTAACTGTGCATATACAGTTGTGTGCATAAATTGAAAATTTGATTTGCTTGAAAATCTAATGAAAAAACCCAAATGTACAAATCTAAAAAAATTTCTGTTTTTTCTTAGTCAAACGGGGAAAAATGAGTCAGAACATTTTAAAGCTAAATTGTTGTGCTAGTATCAATGTGTCTGCAGGCACACCAAACAAATGGTTCAGGATCTCCTTTAATTAAATGACCATTCATTTTGTTTCCATAAAATCAGACTTAATATTTACATTTTTAAAGAAACTAGAACAGTGTGAGATTTTTCCTACCCTCTAAACACATCAATAAACTCATTTCCTTATATATTTACATTCAGGAGTGATTCAGTAAAATGTCTGTTGGTATTACAGTTTTCATTTTTTAAAGTTCTATTATAATTTCTGTCAGAGATGAAAAGTAAGTGCTATTGATAAGGAAATAAAGTCACACTTTATGATCCATTTTTTGCGCATCTTCAATGAAATTAACTTTCTGCCACTTTCATCTACATACTCTTCCTAGAGTGGAGAAGGTAAACAGGAGAAAAAAAAATACTGAGTATAAACATTTCCTTCATGCTGAATTTAGAAATCCAGAACATCTTTCATATCCACGTAGATTTCAGCAGCAGCTGCATACAGAGAGTACCTAAAGGATTAAACCAGCCCTCTATGTACCATCTTTCTCATTAGATGGATAGGAGCAGCCTCACATTCGCATTCCTGGTGCTCATGAGGGACTTCAACCACCCCAATATGTGTTGGAGGGACAGCAAGAAGTCATAAGCAATCCAGAAGGTTCCTGGAATGTGCTGATGCTGATGTTCTTCTCCAAATGACAGAGGAGCCAACAAGGCTAATGCACTTTTCTCACACTTACCAATGAAAAATCAGAATTTAATGTTAACTGCATCTAACTGTTCATTTAGATTGTTCTTTAAAATCCATTTCCTACAGCACTGATTTTACACCAACTTTTTTTTTTTTCTCTGTTACCAGTTTGCCATAAGTAGAGACAACAGGAATAAAAGTAAAAAGTAAATATAAAGGGTGCAGTGGTGCTTTGCTGTCAACATCCATACTAGGACGGCCACTTCACTGTTGTCTTGTCAGATAATTATTTGTGCATGATCAAAAAATATCTCAGATTAATGTAGTGGATAACAAATATTGTCAAATAGTTTCTTGAGCATTTCCCTGCAATTTCAAACATACCTTGCAGGGTGGGAAAATAAACAGCCTAGCAGAAGATTTTCCTATCTATCTCAACAGTGCCTTTAAGGAGGTTAACTCAGAATTTACAGGTCTACAGAAAAATAATATGCATGTCTACTGTCCTCTTGTCATTAATGTGTCCTATAATCCATTTCTCTGTAAAGCTACTTCAATGACATTTTTATAAAGTAGGCTACTGCTGTGACTTGCAATGATAGTCACAGAAAAACAATGTTACTGATTAGTCAGTCAAATTTAACTAGGAAGTATATTGCCAGGTTTGGGGGAAATACACACACACACAAAATCCAAACACAGAGAGAAATAATAGGAAATAAAGGCACATGAAAATTTTCAATACAAAGTTTTAGGTTCTTATGCAGAAAAATGTCATCAAAGAGAAATGCAAAATATGACTTCATTGTAACTATATTTTTTACTGTGTTCTGTCAAAATACACACCCATCTCCAGCAACATTTCTGGTGCAAAGTGGCAAAAAGAACATATACAAACTAAAATGCTAACAATAACAATGTGTTAAACTCTTACCATTCGCATAATTATTGCAGATGACTTGGTTGTTGGAAATGTCTGAGCATGAAAACAGTAGAACAAAGCATATTTTTGCTATGTACAGGGCTAATAACATGCTGCCAAATGTTTAACAATTTTAAGGATGTGAAGTTGGTACATGCTAGTGTTTTAAAACTCCATTAAGAAACTGTTCCCTGATAGAAACTGACTGTGTATGTTTGTTTTGTGCTAAAGGTGTTGACCTACTGAAATGCATTTTTATTACCTTTCTTTCTGTTGGATAAAGACTTTGTAATATGCTTGCAGTGTCAGTAGAGAAGATCCCCACTGAATTTATTTTGTGATTACTAGTGGAGTAAACAGAAACCTCCTTTTCTGTTCTTCCTAGCAGAAAATTAAACAATGTCACAATCTGATATTTTCCCAGTGGCTTTTACCTGAATGGGTTCATTCAGGCAATAAAAATTACTAACATTTTTCATAAAATTTACTGAAGTACAGTTCACCCCACTGAAAGCTTGGAACTGGATTCTACATATCCATGAATCCACACCTAGATAAGGAAACAAATAATGTAAAAATGAATTTATTTTTTTTGCCTATATCTCCATTCACTGAAAACACTAATGACAGAAAGCATGATTATATTTAAATTGCATGCAATTGTGAAATATTTCTTTAATTAAGAAGATCAGTTTGTCCACAAAAAAACAGATGTATTAAAGGCGGAAAAGAGAGTTAGGATTTCTGTAAATATAGCACTTATCTCATTGCTGAAAGAGCTAATTAGCCAAGAAACATGCTTATACAGGAAAATAATATACTACATAAAGCTGTTGTTTGGTTGTTGTTTTTTGGGGGGGATTTTTTGTTGCGGGTATTTTTTTTTTTGAAGATGTTTGCTATTTCTACTATAAAAAAATATTTTTTTTCAAAGCCCCTCTTTACCAAGAAAAAAGAATTATGAGGTGATTTTTAAGAAATTTCAAAATCTCCTCCAGACAGTTAGGAAATCAATGTTCTGAAATGAAGAATTTGAAGCATTGTGAAGTTATCCATAGTATTTTGGCAATGATTCAGCAAGGTATTTAGGCAGGTAATTCAGGGAGACTCTGATATGTTTAAAAATTAATATGTGATGTGTACCTTATATTTTCTAGACATGCAAAAGTCATTGCAGTGTAGTTATACAATTAAATTCCTTTCAAGTATTCCAGAATTTTAAAGGGTTTTACCATGTTAATTGAAATAATGTACTCTGCAATAAGTAATTTTAATACAAATATGGTTTAATTGTGCATTGTAACTTTTCTTGCAAAATGGATTCCACAAGGAAAGGCTTTGCTCCAAATCCTTATAATATAATCCTTATAATACATTTCCAGATGGAAATTAAGAAAAGAAAAATCTGCTTATTGATAGATTAAAGGGTTCCTAATGTATGTTTTTGCAACATAAATGGTATTTACCTTTTCTTGAATTTTTGTTTTACACTTCTCTGGAACTTGGACAACCCTTCCCAAACCAAACCAAAGCAAACCAGAATGAAACCAACCCTGAATTGTTTTCTTTTAAGGTTAGCACATCCATACATAACCTTGGTAAAGTTCTCCGGTAAGGTAGTTATTGCAAAGTATGATTTACCTGTAGTTAAGATGTTCATTGAATTTACTTGGCCCACAGAAACAGTAAATAAAGTTTTTATTTCCAGAGACAAACTTTGCAAGTAGTTGTGCAATAGAAGACTACTGACAAAAAAAAAAAATATAGTTCAGTGTACCACACGACAACCAGCATATTTGAGATACCTATGCTACTATCCTCGCACTACAAATATTTTGTTGTGATATGTTTCATGGTAAGTACCTCTGAACTCCAGTGGTATAAAGGTCTAGCAGCAAAGCTTTTAGATTGTTATATTGATGTTTCTTCACCAAGCCATTATTACTTGGCTAATTTCTTGCAGGAGTCACAGATCCATCGATGAATGAGGAGGCTGGTTATCCCTTTGCATAGAGATAATGATTTTTTTTAGAGATAAAATAGATGAAATATTTCTATCATATTTTCTGTCTATTTTTCTGAAGCAGCTGCTGCTAAAACCAATGTACACACCTTAGACACTTGTACATTGTCACTTAACCTAACTGTTATCTATTGAAGTATTTTCTGAACAGGCTTGTGGCTGCTAGAATTAGTTTCCATCAGTTTGTAGTCCTGACCTACAATGAACAATTGGTTTGACCTGGAGTGTAACACTTCAGTCAGAGTTGAACATGCAGTTGATTCATGCCAGGCAAAGAATAAGACAAAAAAAGACACAAAATAAAGATGGTGAACATTCAGATGGACATGGCTGATTGCAGGAGAACAAGAGGAGTTGTATGTATAGATAACAAACCTAACCTGAAGTGACATTATGAGACTCTGTTGTGGAAAGTACAAGGTTTGGAAGAAGAAACAGCAAGAGAGAAACAATCTTGTAGGATAGCAAAACAACCCCAACCAATCAAATAAAAAAACAACCAAAAAACCCTCCAAACCATTATGAACGGATTCCCAACAAAGTGATGGTCAGGAGATTCTTAAAATTTAGATTTAATTAATCCTTTAATTAAACCTGACACAAATGGAAGAAACACTATAAGACACATTCTGATATCCTTACAACACTATGCTAATTCTATACCCACCTGAGAGATTTGATGTTTTATTCTGTATTGTAACTTCCTAATGTTTATCATATGGTTTTAACTTTTGGTTTAGGTTAGGCATTTTAAAGTATAAGTTCTTACTGAAGCAAATGCTGTTGCGGTAACACCCTAAAGCATTTTTACTGCTCATTTTATTTGTGGAAGACTTGTGGGTCCTCAAGCATTGAAATTTATGAGCTGAACTGTTATACAGGGTTACTTTGATAAAAGCCAGTTCCCTTAAATTCCTTAACCATTGATATCCATCCATTACTTCCTAAACTCTGTCTCTTTACAAGAATTCAGAACTTTTTTTCCTGTCTTTCTCTAGTAAATGGTGTCTACAGACAAAGGCATACTAAGATGTTCTGTCTTGTCCTTCCAGCACCTGGACTTGTCCCATTTTCTGTGGACATGTGTTTATATTTACATTTTTGTGTTTGTTTAGATGAAATTTAGAATTGTAGAATCTAGGAATAGAAGAATGGTTATACAGAAATTTTCAACATTTGCATATTTCTCTCTTTTGTAGAAAACATCAGGCTTAATTGGACATTTACCTTTCAACAGGGCTTTTTTAACCAACATATAGAAGAAAGGGAAATTCTATTTTATATTTGGTATACAAACTAAGTGAGCACATCATTGCCAAATTTTTTTTCTTTGCTGCAATCCAGATCAAATTTCATTGCAGAAAGAAAAAAAATAAACTGTGATGAATATGAATTAAGTTGCTACTTATGGAGAATATGAAATGTACACCTTATTATATTAAAATATGCTAACATATTTTGGTTTTGAAAAGAAAATCTTCCTTTTCTGGGAACAAGACTTTTTTTAACTGTTTGGAATAATGAAATAATTTTCTGTATGCAAAGAAAAATGTGGAAATCAGTGATGTTCTGCAGAACTTGAGGCTGTGTGCCAAACAGCTGCTGTTTGGAGCAGGTGATAAACTGATCTGAAAAAAACCTCAACATTTTTTCTTTCCTATCATTTCCCTGCTGTACTGTCATTACACAGGTACCTCAATGGGAACAGAGTAGGATATTGGAGGAACGATATGCACAGAAATATATATCAATACATATATTTAATAATTCAAAGGTGAAAAAATAATGTTCTTATGAAAATATGCAAAAGAAAAAAATATAGTTTCTAAGGATGAATGTGGAAAGGCTTGAAGAAGAACTCAGTATGTAAAGGCAAATAAATATATTTTTTATTATGTAACTTGACTTGGAATAATGATTTTAAGTTAGTTGTTCTGAAGTAGAGTTTTTTTATATGAAGCATTAATAAGCTGGAAATATGTGGTTTCATACAAGTGACTCGTGAAGCTTCCTTTGAAGTAGAAGAAAAAAAAAGTAATTAAGGTATGTAATAGCATCCAGGGACACTATTTTTGTTTTACAGAATATTTTATTCAAGATTAATAGTAGCAATTTAGCAGAGTATAAGCAACTTGACTTCTTAATAGGACTATATCAAGATCCTCTTTTTCTCAGGACAAGAAAAAAATCTCTTCTTCACCTGGGAAAGAATTCCAGAGTGAGAATTCCACTTGTGTTTTCTACTATAGAGCACCCTTTGCGCCAATGAAGTATTTCTGTCACTTCTCTTCAGCCGCTTCCTTCTCCCCACTCTTAAAACAGTAGCTACATCTGGAAAAGTAAGATTCTTTTAAAAGATTTTTTTTTCTTTCTTCTTCTGTAATTGTTCTACATGGCAAATTCAAAACCACAATGACCCATCAAAAATCACAATTAAACAGCTTCAGACAGTACTTCAGGTTAAAGCTTTGTATTACCTACTGTTTTATGAATTTGAAGAGTAAGCATCAAAAGAGACTGAGGGTTGGAGAATGACAATGTTTAACAGTCATGCTGTGAAAAATACTTTAATCCTCAAGACAGCACTCATCTGTGGTGTGGAGGCAAATGTTAGGCCCTTTGTACCTCTTGAGCTCTGTGGCAAAATTACGCAAAACAGATAAAGGCATCAATTGGAAAGGCTTGTAGTAGGGAAAAAAAAGTATGGAATGTGGGGCTTCACAGAATTCAGCAGTGCACTGGTGTTACTGATTAAACTGGTAAATAATGAGCTCAAATAGTTTTGAGCAGCTGTTGGTGTCAAAGATCAGATCAACCTTTGGCAGGAAGCACACTGGAACAGGACAGAGCCCAAAAGGGTTACACCCTAAATGTTCTTGAACTGAACTCTGGTTTGATCTGTTTTGTTTTGGTTACCAGACTGTCCACAAATTAGACTTGATTTCAAAAACATGTTAATTATTCATAGATGCTCACTAAAGAGTTTGGATAAATACTTTTGAGATAATGCTGGTTTTCTTAATCTACCTGCTTCAATTTCATGTCTTTTTGTTTGTGCTGTGGTTTCTGCTACAAAAATAATAATTAAACACAAGTCCCAAGAGCAGATTTGTAGGATTTGAAAGCAGACTTCTGACGTCAGGTTGCTTATTGGGGAAACAATCTGTTAAATCTTTTTAGACCTCATAGCAACCTTCCAGTATCTAAAGGGGGGTTATAGGGATGCTGGGAATGGACTATTCATTAGGGACTGTAGTGATAGGACAAGGGATAACAGGTTCAAAGTTAAACAGGGGAAGTTCAGATTGGATACAAGGAAGAAATTCTTTACTGTAAGGGTGGTGAGGCACTGGAATGGGTTGCCCAGGGAAGCTGTGAATGCTCCATCCCTGGTGGTGTTCCAGGCCAGGCTGGACAGAGCCTTGGGTGGCATGGTTTAGTGGGAGGTGTCCCCTGCCTATGGCAGGGGTTTGGAACTTTATGATCTTAAGGTCCTTTCCAACCCTAACTATTCTATGATTCTAAATATAATGGAGGAATTTGCCCAATGGTCATCAATGTAAATAACATCATAGGCTACTGAGCTGTGATTGAAGGGAGCAACCTAAGGATAAAATACCATTCTGAACAATGTCTCTGCTTTTCATTAGATCACTTATTAATCTTTCTGTTAGTTTATTATGCACTTCTATAAAACCACCACTTAGATGTCTCTGCTGGCCTGTCAAAACCTTTCTAATTTATCAGTTATCTGTTGAAATCTCTGCTCCATTACTGAAAATAATCATAGAATTATAGAATCAACTAGTTTGGAAAAGACCTTTAAGATCATCAAGTCCAACCTCTACCACAGGACTTCCACTGAGGGCCACATCTACGTTGTTTTTGAACACTTCTAGGGATGGCAATTCCACCACTTCCCTGGACAGCCTGTTGCAACACCTGATCACCCTCTCTGTGAAGAAATTGTTCCTAATATCCAAGCTTGAGACTGTTAACTCTTGTCTTATTGCTTGTTACTTGGGAGAAGAGAGTGACCCCCACCTCAATACAACCTCCTTTCAGGTAGCTGTAGAGAGTGATAAGGTCCCCCCTGAGCCTTCTCTTCTCCACACTAAACAACCCCAGTTCCCTCTGCCATTCCTCATAAGACTTATGTGTAAGATGGGTGAAAGGAAAAGTAGTCATCAGGAGTAAACATTCTAAGAAAGCAACTCAAGCTTTCATACTTGCAGCTGAAATCCTAGTGTTCCCAACCTAATCTGGATTTCCCTGTAGAACAAGAGGAAGGTGTTGGTACTTCATCATGGTGAAAGTCATTATTGCAATTAGGATGTATTTAAAAATATAAATGAAATGAAAATAGAGACACCAAAATTTAGCAGTTATTCAGGCCTTTATTTTCAACAGCAGGTTTCTTCAAAAGATGTCATTTTGTTAAAAATTTCTGGCATTTTTAAAGGCTTAAAGTAGTTTTCTGTGCCCCAGAATTTTAAATAGATGTGCATTTTTTCATATTGATTAAAGGAAAAACAAACGTACAAAAAAAAATCTGGATATGGTTTATATGAATATAAACAGACTGCTGTAGCTAGACTTATTCTTCAAGAACCAAAGCACATGTGATTCAGACAAGACTAGACTAGACTGGAATGGAATGGAATTGAATGGAATCTGTTGTCTTGATTGGGAACTCACAGGTAAATTGTTGGGTTTAATATGGTAACTGATGAGTGAGGGTCTTCTATGGCTTGTACTGTTCAGGAGTTCTTTTTTAATGCATGGACTTTTCTGATCTCAAAAAGCATGAATTTTCAGCATCTATAAATCCATAGATATCCACTGCCTTCAGTAGGCCTACCTTCTGGTACACTGAACAGACATCCAATTCAAAGAAACTAAAAGGTCTCTGTGCCATTACGGATCACTTAAACCAGCCACTGATTGATTGTAGCATATTGTTTCTACCTTGTACCTATTGCACTACACCTACACTAAACAGATATGTCTAATAATTTATACAATTAATTGTAAAACTATACTAAATCAACTTTAAAATGAAGGTTAATGTTTTCCTCAAAACATAAGTTATATACAAGAACAAACAAGTTGCAGTGAAAATCATAAATTGTTCAGTCTAGTGATTGGCATGAAGCTGAGTGAGCTGAAGAACATGAGGGAAAATATGAAATAATGGAGAATATCTTTATTTGTTTGCTTGTTTTTTGTTGCTAATCCTTTGCAGCTCTGTATGAACTCATACAAAAAAAAAGAAATATGTCTCCAAACAAAATTTTCATTTGTATTTTTCTCATGTTTTTTCAACCATCACTACTATTTCTTAGCTTCAACAAGTTATTTTCAACATATTTTATTTTCAATGCTATTGGCTAGTTTTGTAGGGTTTTAGTAAGTGTCAGGCTGTCGCAGATAAATCGAGTTTGACTTCAGTGAAATATAGATATGGGCACAGATATTTTTAGGGTGTGACAAATTACTGATTAAAGTTAAAGGCATTGCACAATCTTTTATTTCATCTGAGATGTTCTATTTAAGGCATAGCATGTCAAACAAAAAAACAGACTGCAATCTGTCTCTGCTGGGAGGTACACCAGTCATCACAAAATGCTGACTTCTACTAATGTGATCATACTCTATGTACTATAGATGAACCAGTTACCCAAATATTTATCTGCCAGAAATAACATATATGTAATACAAATTATTGTGATATTTCTTGTTCTTCTACTTGAGATATGCGTGTTTGGAAAACAAATCATCAAATAGAGTTTGATGCGTCATTTCTTGTCAGCAACTATGAAACTGCATGCTCTAAAAAGAAATAAAAACATTGCCAAGATAAAACATATGGTAGACAGAAATTATATAAGTAAAAACCATATTTATACATAGATGTGGGTTAAAAATAGTTTACACCTTTTAGAAGGCTAGATATAGAACTGTACGTATGGTCAGACTACATATATTAATTAACTACACATTTAAAAAAACCAACATGGTGAATAAGGGACTGTGAGCTGGTCTTATAAAAAAGATCAGAACTAAGTCAATGGTTTGTAGTCTATTTTTTTAATGAATTCTCAAAGGTGACAAATTGTAATATAGAAATTTGAAGTCTCCCTTCTCATTTTCCTCAAAATTTCTTCCAAGGGAAAAAAAGAAACAATCCCAGCAAAGTCTTCATCACAGCTTCAAACTCTAGTGTAAAAGGGCTCATTCAAATCCATAGTTTTAGACACTAACCTCACTCATCTTAATTGGCCTGGAATTTGTAAGAAAGTCTATTTCTGGTGCTGCTCTTGTAGCCGGTATGGCTTTGCTTTGTTTGCGGGAGCTCAGACTGGAGGGACATGAGGAACCATGACAATGACAAGAGTAATCCTTCAGGATATGCAGCCAACTCAAATGCATAAAGGTCATGCTCATTTATTATTTAGCTTATCACTAGGAAACTCATATGAGAAAGGCATCTTGGAATTTGTAAACATTACACCACCTTTATTAGACTGATCCAAAGGGAGCAATGCAATGGAACTTATGTAAAGGAAATACGCACATAATTAGAAATACAGGTGTTATTAACATTGGGCACTGATATGGGGGTGAACGAAGTAGTTAAAAACACATTACTAACTTCACTGGCCATGAATGAATGTCTGCAAGATTACTCCATGGAAACACTAAGAAAATTATTAAGGCATAAGAACAGGAATTACTTCCTGGGGGGAGAGATAGCTAAAAGTCTGCAGAAAGTTCATTAAAAGTGTGAATGTTTTAATAAAATAAGGGAGGGAGGGAGAAATAAGGAGAAAATACTGTTAAGGACTGGAAATACCAAAAAAAAAAAAAAAGAGGCACGTTTTGGACAAACTACTACTGTCTGTTATACTGGTGTAAATATGGAAGCACCACCGTGAAATTTGAATTAGGATTAAAAAATATTGCATTATAAGAGACCAAAAGCACAGGTTATGGTTTTTAGTCATCCATCCCATAGAAACCAAACTAAATCTCAAGAACGAAAGTGCAGCATGTGACTGGATCCAATATATTTGACTGGAATACAGAGATCTGAAACAAGTAATGAGAAAGGTGAAAAAGTAATGATGAGACACAAAGTATCAGTATACAAATTTTCATGTGGATTTCCTGAAATTAGTTCTGAAAGAGTCACAAATTCTATGCTATGGTTAAGCAGCTGCCCAAGGTGCATCTGTTCTTCTCAGCTACAACTGCATTTCTAAAATAATTCTTAGAGTCTTCTGGACAGAGAAGTTTGGATGCTGGAATGGTGAAAATCCATTTTTATGGAAGCAGTCCAAGATTCAGTGCACAGCAGCAATAATTCATTACAAATCACAAAAAAGTTAGGTTTCCTTAGCCATATCATAATGATTCATTCTGACAGCCCTCCACAGAGTTACGTATAGACTAAGTTTGCACTACCCAAAGACATTTTGTAATCTTGTAACCCTCCTCATGGTCACAGCATGAGAGACTGAAAAGTCCTTGATTAGGGTAAGTGCTACTTAGCAACAACTAAACCATCGTTTTATCTACGTTGTTCTCAGACTGAAGCCAAAACACAGCACTGCATCAGTTACTAGGAAGAAAATTAACTTTATCGTAAATGAAACCAGGACAGGTGGGTGCATTTGTTTGTTCGTTTGTGGTTGGTGGGGTTTTTTTTGTGGTTTTAGGGCTTTTTAAAATTTTTTGTTTGTTTTTTGTTTCCAATTTAAGCTTTCAATAGTGGACTTACTTGTCAAATAAAGATTTGTAGCCCCGCAAGCCTTGATTCTGGAAAAGGCTGTGGCAGAAGCTCAAAAAAAAATTGCACTCAAAAATTACACTCAAAAAAAATTGCACTCAAAAAACCTTTTGCACTCACATTCTGATTCCTATTTTCTGCTGATTGCAAATAGTTTCCATCCTCAGGAAACATTATTTCCAAGTTTGAAGATAACAGGACATGATAGCTTGAGTATGGGAGTACCTTTTTTTTTCTGCTTTTGGGAATATCTCCACTACTTTTTAAACTGTTTGTCTTAAGTACATCTTGGTCTATGAATTTATTCTTTTTTTAATTCTGTGATACATAAGGTAAATTTTTATTAATAAGATTCTCTTTGAATGATTACTTAGAAGTTCAAATTGGAAAATTATTTAGGAGTAACATCCATAGGTTTCTGAAATATTAAAGTTATTTCAGATTCCAAGGATATAATTTTCATAAATTCCAATGATGCTTTTTTTACCCTGGGTGCCATTAAAAAAAAAAAAAAAAAACCCCACACAATGAAATTGTGTTACGCAAGACACAATTAATTGCTATGACTTGGGCATCCAAAATACAGCCAGCTCATACTTCTGTTCCCACTTCCAGCACTGCCTTCTTCTATGGTGGTCAGCTAGCGCTTTGACTTCTTAATGTCTTATTTCCCTGTCAGTGAGAGAGAAGGGAGTTAGTTACTTGTAAACATAAGTGGGAAGATATATCTCTAAGTGCTAATTAGATGAAAAGAATTACACTATTTCATTATCAGTTGATTGAGCTTTCAATGCTGAGTAATTGTGTCAGTGGTGTTATTCAAAGTATTTTAGAATAACAGCCTGAAATAATATTTCTTAGACAAGTATTAGTCATATTCAGGCACTACTACTGAATTTTGCTTTTACTTGATATCTCATTAAAAATGAATCAACCTCTTTTGAAAGCTGCTTTGTCTGTTCGTGTGTGGAGTAAAATAGAATATCACTTCTTTAAATAAACCTTTAAATCATTCTCAGGAAGTTGCTTTTAGATAATACATGAAGATTGGCTGAGAACACTGAAGTATGAAAATGTGGGAAACAGAACACATGTACAGTTTATGTATGCTGGAATTATCAAGGATAAGACAGCTGAATGGTAGTAATACTGCTTCCACTCTTACATTATCTGTTTAAACCTAGTCCAAACCATTGCTGACCAAAACTCACCTGGCTTAGTCCTTAGGATCTTGATCTGACTCGCTTCTAGAAAATTAAAATAGCTATTCAAAAAAGTCAAAACTGATTTTGAATAAGGAGAGTCTCAACTAAAAGTTGAAGTCTGGGCTTATTTAACTAAATTTGTGAAGCTCATTGAAATGTAATGTTCAGCTACTTGTCTCTTTTTCTTTTTTACTTCTTTGAGTAGCATAAAAACCACATATTTCATATTAAATATTCCAATTCTTACTTCCTAGTGATGGTCAGAATGGGAGGAAAAGAAATTTGTATTTCTGCTATTGATGTTGTACCAAGCACCTTGTGGAATTTCATGTGCCTTAGCATGCCTTCCAGAAGAATCTGCTCCAAGATTTTGCCAGGCAAGACATTTTATTTCCTTATTCACAAAGGTAGTTTTTGTTGTTGTTACACATGAGACAAATAAGAAGCTGAACTGGTTAGAAGATACAATAAATCTTTTTAATTATTTAAGTAAAATAATATTGTTATTTTTGTACATTTGTATAAACGACCACTGAAGTTCTATATAAATGATAGCTATATATGGATAGCTCTGCACCTCTTTGAAAATCTCTTTGAAACTCAAAACCTCTCTGAAACTTGGTGTGGTAGATCTCAGATCTAAAATTCTACTTTTCTTGCATGACTAGAAATCTATACATCAAAGGTGAGAGGAACAGCTATCCCCAATTCATGTTTCTTGTATAAAGGACCAGAAATTACTATCTCATAGTAGAATCATAAGACTAAACCAATCAATGACACCACAGGTTGAAAAAGAGAGAAGGTACAAGAAAATACATTCACTGTTTTAGTACTTATAGCCCCGTATTATATATGAATTAATTTAATAACAAATGCCAGACAAAAAGTGTTAAAGTTGTACACAAAGAACTGTCCACTGTTCAGAAGTGCAACAGCAGAATTTCTTAACTCCATTAAAGCAAAATCAATTTCCACAGTAGCAAAGGATCATGTTGATAAAAGTCAAACTTCAACTTTTTAATTGTTTTAGCACTAGCGCTGTTTAAAAACTTAAATAGAAAGAAAACAAAATTCAACAATATGTAATTGTAGGATTTCTTCTTTTAGAACTGAAAAAGAACTATAGGCAAGAAATGTAGAGGCTGAGCTCGTTGCCAGTATACACTAACTTCAGAAGCTCCAGAAAAATATTTTGGTTTAGACCTCTGAGCCTGTTATTGGAGATCTTTTTTTTGAATGTGACTTGAAAAATATGAAATACTTTATGTTTAAATGATGTGACAATACTCAGTATATTTTTACTTCTCCTGTTGGTATATGCTAGATACCTTTTCCTGACCCAAGATCTTATGGGCTTCCAAAAGGCTATTGATGTAAGTAATATAACTGAAGTTCTAGTAAAAAAAAAACTCAATCTCACCCATGTTTAGTTCCAGGTGTGAAATATTTTTGTTGCATTCACATTTTTGTTTCTTTAATTCATGGACAGACTTAGTGTAAAAATGTTAAAGAGGAACTAAATTGAAAAGCAATTTCTAATGTATACAGATACACTATATTGTATCAAGAAAGCGAAGTGCAAGATCCTGCATCTTGGTGAGGGCAACCCCCAATATCAATACAGAGTAGGGTATGAACTGATTGATAGCAGTCCTGCAGACAAGGGATACTGGTAGGTGAAAAATGGGCCATGAATCTGCTATGTGCAATTGTAGCCCCAAAAGCCAACAGCTCTGAAGAGAGACTTTTTACAAGGTCATGTGACAGGACAAGTGGTAAGTTTTAAACTGAAGAAGGATACATCTAGACTGGATATAAGGAAGAAATTCTTCATGATGAGGTTGGGAAGACACTGGAACAAGTCTCACCCACCCGTCCTGAGAAGTTGTGGATGCCCCATTCCTGGCAGTGTTCAGGGCCAGGCTGGATAGGGCTCTGAACAACCTGATCTAGTGTAGGGTATCCCCGCTCATGGCATTGGAGTTAAACTAGATATCTTTTAATGTCCCTTCCAGCTCTAGCCATTCTATGTTTTTTTCTGGCCAATATGCAAACAAATCCTAATCTTGCACTTACTGTTTTTTCTGAGTATCATGTCTGAGTAGATATGTAGATATCAGATCTTACTTTGACAATGTGTCATTTCTGAATATGGATAGGCAGGTAACAAAAAAATAAAAGTAACAAGGCTCTTCACTGAAAAGTTTTAAGATCTGTGGATATTATGGAACTATTTCAGTTGTCTAATTCTTTGAAACTTTAAACATTAATAAAACCATTTCAGTAAAAGCGAATATTTGCTCAACTAACACACAATATCAAATTAAAGTGCAAATAGCTTACATCTTGTGAGTTGTATAATATAGGCTACCTAAACATCAGGGAAGCAAAGAGCAGTCTAAGTAGATTTGACAGAACATATGTTATCAAAGCAGAATAAACAGAAAATTATGTAAAGTGACACAGGAGATGAATAGTAAATGTAAGCATAACATGTTTCTCAACCTAAGGAGCCATTTTAAAAATATGTAGAAGCAATAATATATATGTGATAAAAATATTAATGTTGTAAAAACACTGTATCGGATATACTATGCCATTTTCCTTACATTGCAGCCAGTATCTCCTTTGTCGCACGAATAAGGGAAGTAAAATATATAATAAGAGACTCCCAAATTCTTTAAAATGAGAATATCTGTCAGGTAGCATCCACAAAAATCTCATGTGGAAAAAATTCTACATCTCCAAGTGTCAGGAAAGTATTCTTGCTAACTCAGGTTTTACAGTAGCTATCTCTCAATCATTCTGTCTTGAACTTTCCTGCTGTCATCTACAATCAATATATGTGAAAATTTTCATGAGAAAGTAAATGGCAACAGCAAATTTTTCTTGCAGATTTTATGGAGTCTCTGGGTCTATTAGTTTTTATGACACTTCCTGAGCAGAGGTAGAAAAACTGAGGAAGCAAGTCCATCTACTGCCATTTCAGTTCCATAGGTCAGCCCAAGAAGGGAATAGGCTCATGACTCAAACTCACTATTTTATCTGAAACATTGAGTGGAAACAGTCTTTTGTAACCCAGGGGTCTGAACTGAGCAGAGGTCAGATTACCTGAACTCCTTTTTAAATGGATAGGGCATTGATCTCTTAACAGGATGTGGTCTGTGTAGCCATTCGTTCTGGGAACTCTCATCTTCTCCAGTGGTAGAGTATAAAAAGGTTCTCATATCTTTGGGCCACCCATGCTCACATATGTTTTCCTAGGTTAGAATGAAATTTAGTCCTCGTTGTTTAATGCAGCAGAAGCCCAAAGATTGAAGTGCAGTTTGTTCTTACTCCAACACCTGAAGTTTCTTAACACACTTTTTCAGCCTCTGTTGGATGATCTGCCTGAAGATGTACAAAAATTCACATTAGCTCTTCATATTTCATGTGCATATGTATATCCTCAGCATAACACTTTATTCAAAATCGTTTCATCTGGGATAAGAGCCTAATGGAATGCCCAGTGTGCCAAGGATCCTCTATGAGAATATTAAAATTTATTGGATGGCTTGAATTTAATTTTTTTATTAAATTGTTTGAGATGAATATTTTAACTTGGACAGGACATGAAATTCCACATTTACAGAGTGGGCAACAAGCTCAAAATTTCTTCTTCTTCTGTTTTCTTTCTTTTTCAATACATACCATTTTTTGTCCCCACTTTGTCGCACAACCATACTAAGTTTTGGCCACAGGAGAAATATACTTCCTTTTATCTATTATGCCAAAGTTAGAGTGTGCTAGAGGTCTTCTGGATGTTTGAGGCAAGTAAAAAGCATTTCAGCAGTGTTAATTACCTCTTTCAATTAGGATAATAGGTCAAAGATCAGTGTGAATCCTATAGAAAGATCATCTCCACTCCCATTTGTGGATGGATTTTTAGCAAAGAATGGCCATGTTCCCAAGTCAGAAAGTGCCTACGTAGAGCTCAGCATGAATCGAGGATGAAGGAGGACACGGGTAAGGAAGCAAAAGTAACGGTGCAAGATAAGAAGAAACTGGAATGTGCTAAGACACAAAATAGTGAACTTCTAGCAAGTTTTAAAGGTTAAGTTCCCATACGCTTATTTGATTAATTGTATACCAGTTACTGTGTGCTGTAAAAATATGTATCAAAGCATAATATACTATAGTATATGTATCCAATTACAATACAGTGAGCTATTGTATATGTAGCCGTAGTTGCTGTGTGCTACAAGAATATGTATCTAATTATAATACAGCAAGCTATTGTTAGCAGATGCAGACAACAGTATAAAAAAGATAGATGCTTTGTATTAAACGGCTTTGGTCTGATCACACTGATCTCTGACTGAGTCCATATTTTTTCTGCGGCACCCATTCTTTGGGTATAAAACATAGAAGCTGAATAAAACCTGTGTGATGTAATGTAATTAAATCTGTATTGTTTTAATCAGGGGCACTATATTTTGCATTAGCTCACTTCACCAGTGTAAATCAAATGTAAAGCAGCTGAATAGTATCTCTAGCAACTATTTAATTAGCCTTTACTTGCTATTTTCTTGCTTTCTTTCCATTTCAGTCTTCCAGTAAAAGTGATTGAAGCACAAAAAAAGAAGCCAAGACTCTGTTTTCCACTGTAAGATAATACAAATTTGGAACTTCCTAAACATTAATTTGAACATTTCTTGTCTCTCTTCTGAAGATTTTTTTTCATTGGTTCATAATTTAGAAGTTTGGCATCAGATATCAGAGATTTAGGGTACCTGTGAGAAGTATCATAAAACATGGTCAGCCACACATTATTGCTGACATTGTTACCTCTTCGGTTTGTGCAGTGGGTGATAGTCATCAAGGTGTCTTTTTGGGTAAAGGAATTATTTTCACCTGAGTAAAACCATACAAGAATGATTTACAGACTTCATCTTCCTCAACTCTTCCATACTGTATAAAAACATTATATAGTACTCTTTTTTGTTGTTTTGCTTTGGTTTTGTATTTTGTTTGCTTTGTTTTGGTTTGTTTTTAACACTGTGTGGGAGAAAAGTAAAATCTGTGAGCTCTTTCTCCTTGCACACTGCTGTCACATGTGATAGCCTGGCAAATTGTCCAAATACATGTCTTGATCTGACCGTGAAGTAAAACATTTTTTTCTATTTAATCAGTTCATCAAAATAGATTATTTCTGGGATGAAGAGAGGGAGTTTTCTTTTATTCAGTCCTTGGCTAAAATTCTCTTGCTGTTAAAATTCGTTTTTAAATTCCTCTTAAAATTGCTATTGTTACCTCCAAAAGAGAGCAGTTTTTAATTACTGATATTTCTAGAGATGTGAAAACTGTAAAACTGTCTTTTTTGTTAAGGGTGGTGTCTTTTTTTTTTTTTTTGGGGGGGGGGGGGGGGTTGTTTTTTTTTTTTTTTTTACTTATTTCATATATACTTGTCCTTGACCTAGGTCATCAAATTAGTATCATAAAGGCAGTCATCCCACATTCCAGATACTCCTTAAGTGCTCCTACTACATTGTTATGTGGCATAGCTTTTCTTGCAGATGATAGAGCGAGCACCAATGAAACATCATTTCAGACTATGTTTTTGAACATGAAGATGATGAAAAGATGATAGGTTTCTGTTGCTTTGGAGGGTTTTTTTTTTTGCATTTATTTAGCTAGCAGTGTATTATCTGATCTGAGAAGCGTATAATCTGCTGTCATATATGTACTAGTAAAAACCAGTGCTATTTCAGATGAAAACATATCCCTTCCCTTATTCAATCCTTTTCATATTATCCAGGATAATCTGACAAAAAAAAAAAAATCATTAAGGCATACATCAGATAATTAATCAATAAAAAAAGTATGATAATCATTTAATTTCTTTGAACTGTATTTTCCTTTAAATAAGAGCATATGCTAAAATTGTCATAAATGTATTCTTTTTAAAAGATGGTCTCATCTGGAGATTCTTCAACAGTAATGAAAAAAAGTCTGCCAAAGTTCACAGAACTACCTCATTTATGAGCAAATATACAACAGGTAAGATAAATTGATTCCTGGTCTGATTAATGAACATAAGGATACACAATAAAAGGTCATTGAAAAGAAAAGCAAATTCAAGAAAATAGATTTGATAGGGAACATCTTCTAAAAAAAAGAAAAAATCTTTTAAATAGGTATTCGCTTTCATCTTTCTATATTTTCCACTTTTATTCCAACATAATTTGAAAGACGGGACAGTAATGGAAATGTTTTGCTATTAATCAAATTAAACAAAATTTTTAGTTGTTTTGCTATTATCCAGTGCTTATCTTAAAAACTGGATATTTGAAAGTAAGTTTCCTTTTCATGAAAAATAAAATACATTTTATCATCATATTGTTAGCTCATTTATTTTCTTAATAAAATATTTTTGACCAATTCAACTAACAGAGAAACCCAGAATCTCCACATCTGAAGGAAATACAGACCAAATTCAGAATTAATTTTCATATCAACTGATGTGAGTTAAACAGAGTAACACATATTATGAAAACTTTCAAATTTATTAATGATAAATTTAGAGATTACTTCCTTTTGGAAGTATTGAGGCCTGCTCTGTGTGGAACTGAGTGACTCTAGTTCCATGTGAGAGACTGGAATTATTTACTGGGGGTTGTTCTATCTAAGTGTCAGATGTACTGATTTTATGGATAATCATCAAGCTAGGAACATCAAGAAGGCACTTAATATGTGTGTTCCTTCAGGCATTACATGGAAGTGAAGAATTCAAGCAAGACAGAGCTCCTCTAAGAGCCTATAGATTCTAACCAGTTGATATAAAAGAAAAAAATTGTTTTATACAAAATTATGTTGCCAAACTATCTTATTAAAACAGATGTTTATGGCAAGCTTAATAATACATTTCATATGATACAATTCTGTATCATATGAATGTTGAAGTTACAAAATCACTCAGATTTTAAGTAAGTGAATTTCTTGGTAGGTTTAATACCTTCCTCTTGGTGTACACCATGAAATTGTCTGTGTTTTATGAAGAGCTCTCTCTCATTTGACAAATAAACAGTTTCTAATTATTTACTTCCACTAGTGCAATAGTTTAAGGTCTTATTCACAACCCCATTTAAAACATACACTGAGCTTAAAAAAATGTATATTAATCTCCTCTTTTATCTCTTTTTCTTACTATGTCATGCTAAAAGCTGAGTTCTACCTGACTTGCACTGTAGTAGTAAATTGTACAAATCTTGTCTAATGTCTTATGTTGACCATTCATAAAATGTTGAAAGTGTAAAAAAAAACCAAAGAAAACAAACCAACAACAACTAATGATATTTTACCTACAACATATGTAACTAATAAAGTTCAGAATGGTAGCTTCATCACGTGGCAGTCTTTATTATTTCAGTTTAAAAGACTGACCAGCAGCAGTACATGTGAATGATTCTAATTAATTTTTAGAGAGAAATGTATTTATTTTGCCCCTCAGACCAATCTGTTGACTGAGAATAGTGGAATATAGATAGTCAAGATTGCTGGCCATATATATGAAAGCCCTGAAAACTTTTGTTTTTATGGTTCAGTTTACCCTATGTCTCTCTCTTCCAATTTTTAAGGTCCATTCCTTGCCTTTTTTCCACTGGTTAAACTTTGCTAAATACATAAATAACTGAAAGCAGAGTGTTATAATGAGGACTTCGAGAAAAGATTAATAATTGCCACGTCACACATACTATGTCAGCAGACCATGTGAAAAGCCAGTGCATGTATATCTTAATCAAATACAATGCATCAGCATCTTTGCTTACTGTTTTGAGTGCAAAGTGTATTACACTATATCCACTGGGGGTTTTGATTTGCTGTCTTTTAGACTCCACTTTGGACTGGTACCCCAAGGGATGGAAGCAGATGGCTAACAATGCACAACAATCAAAATGTATTAGCCTGGAGGATGTCTAATTCAAACTGAAATCTGTCACAATGAGCTAGGGACTAAAAATCCCAACTGACCTTTCTTCTAGATAAACTTATATCTAAGCAGTAGGACTTCTTAAGGGGCCTAAGGTCAGCATGGAAATTCACCTGAGAGGAGGTTGGTTGAGAAAACTTTAGGAGGCAGAAATTTGCAGAGTAAGCCCCCTCTCCTACGGAATTAATTTAGGAAAGTACACATGGCACTAACTGCATGGCTGGAGGAGAATCAGAAGAGCTTTGAGAAATCTGATAAAATCCTGAGAGATTTTTATCCCCAGGAACATATTGACCAACTTTTTTTTCCTGCCTGTTACTAGAAGGACAGTTTTGAAAGTCATCCATGACTCTTTTAGCACCACTGTTACAGAAAACTAGAGGAAAGGAAGATGAGGGAGACGAAGGGTAGATAGTTTCACTATGAAAGTATTAAAAAAAAAAATAGAAATTGCTTGGAAAAATAGACACTATATCTAGGGATAGGGGATGTGGAGGTCCTATCTAAGGCTTCTAGAGAAAGTGTTTTATTCCTTAATATATTCCCAGAAGCCCAGAATCAGAGAAAGTACCCACATCCAGCACCTGTGCTAGCATTAAGGAAGTTTGTGCAAGCTGGTTACAACTGATGTTTTCTAGATGCTAGCTGTTGTTCTTGCCCTATACCCCATTCTTTCTTTTCTAAGATTAAGGGTTTTATAATGGTTACAGTAAAAAGAAAAAAAAAAAAAAAAAAGAGAATGCATTCTGAAGGTGATAAAGTTTGAGAACATCAGCTGCTTCCGAAGGGAATCATGACAGTACTTTTACACTGTTAATGACTGGAAACCAGAAAGGGTTATTTTCAACTAGATGTTCCACCAAACCTGAAAGTCTGAGATTCCCCTGACTGTTAGAAGATTTCAAATACCAAAAACTGCTAAAAATGTGAGAAAACCTGGTGAAGTAAGCAGTGCTGATATTCAGCTCATAATTTCCTGATATCTTCCAATTGCTGGGGTCAGGTGTCCCCCATGAGAATTAATTCTGTTTGTTTATAACTGAGTGCTCTGACTGATAGGCAAAGGTGGAGAAGTAGAATGGTGTTAAGTCCTTCAAAGCCTGGTAAAATAATTCAAGAAGGTCATTTTTGGCTGCAAAAGATGACATTTTAGTCTAATCCAAAATAAATCTTTTTATGCAGTAAGAAATACTTCACTGAAATGGTAATTTCTGCCTGACCTCAATGTGTTTCATTGCATTATCTTAAGTTCATTCATGCTACAATGTCAAAGTCTGAATACTGGCATGTGAGTAAACCTGCAAAAATTTCTGAAGAAGGCACAGTGGGATGAGTGTCATGTTTTGTTGAACCATGACAAAAAAATGGAGAAATGTTAGCAGTGATTTTAATATGGCTGGTAATGACAGTTTAGCAAAATAAATCACTTGCTGAGGAACAATATTTAATGAGTTAAAGCTATCATATTCTTGTATGTTAACATACTCATATGCATATGGGTATGCTAACACATTAGATATATTTGACATCTTTAATGGGGGACAGTTTGTATCTTTGTTTATACTTGACTTGTACAATGATTCCATAGGGAATGTGAACCAATTAGTATTCATTAATTCTACCTAATAACAGACCAAGCTTCAGTAAAGGCAGGGGGAAAAGTCTGCTAGGCCAAAACTTTTGCTGTAAGTAATTAGTCTTTCATGCTACTTTCTAAGCTGATGATCAAAATAACTGTTAAGGATCAATATATTACAGAAAAGCTATAATAACACATTATTATTGTTAATTACTGATAATACAATATTAAGGTAATATGAAACTATGACATTTTAATTGTTTTAAAATATAAAATGATCGTTACATTGTTATTTCTTTTGCATTTAAGAAATTTTGACATAGAGCAGGAAATCATTGTTTTAGGTGCTATACACATGACTTTAAAAGATGCACCTTCTTTATGGGCAAGCTGAAAGAATAGTTTATGGTCTTTTAGTTCATCACAAAATAAAGAAATTCAATCTTAAAGTAATACACAAATCAACTTTCAAAAATATACTAAGAAGGAATAAAAGGAGAAAAGCTTAAAGAAGTGAGAATAAGGGGGAAAGTATACTATGAGACTAATTAATGAAGAGAGGCTCTTCATGGTGTGGTTTTAATGAGAGAGAAAGCAAGAGAAATCCTCAGTAGAGATTTAGGGCCAGGCTCTGCAGCCTTTGTTTCTGAGGGAGAGAGAAATAGAAAAAGCATGAACTAGCTGAGGAAGAAGAGAAGATATAAGTGATTGTTAAAGGTAACACAGAGATAAAGGGGAAGTAAGCTACCAGGGAGACTGTGAGTCATAGTGCAGAACCAAAGATTATCCTAAGGGTCGGAGCCTTTGGACATAAATTGCAGGAATGACAATTCTTAGTACAACTGAATTTCTTAACAATAATAACCAGGAATAAAACAAACTGCTGAGATACTCTGAAGAGAAAAATGGAAATCTCACCAGATCTATAATGCGAAGACAAGGGCAGAAGATTAAAACAGTTTTTCATACAGTAACTGCAAGTAATGCATGAAAGTAAAGGAGGAAGTAGTCTTAAGTAAGCTCCAACCCTGATGACAACTGTCTTTGAATCCCCTGATGTTTTTTAAACAGTTTTCAGTTAAGTCAGCCAGAGGAGGTTAACCATGAAACTCCTTTTATTCAAATGTGAAGTATGGCACCCAATGTAAAAATATGATTAATATATTTAAAAAATATATATTACAGAAAGTGAAAGAACCAGAAAGGGTTATGACTGATCTAAGCCCTTCAAGGTTTGGACAAATGAGATCTATTGTGAGATAATAATTAAAATAAATAATACAGATTATCAAGAAATTGAGACAACATTTTACAAACAATAAAATTTGACAATCAAAGCCACAGTATATTGGAATGTGCTAAGGATGGGCAGTGTTTAGATTGTCTTGCCAGAGTGGAGTCTAAGATGCTTTAAAAGATGTCTTGAATAGAAAGGTTTGTCAAGACCTGTGCTGCAGTTCATAAAACCAACACAATGTATTGCACACGTTAACACCAAATAACAAGAGTGAAGAGAAAACCTTGTGTTTGGAAAAAAAATGCAAGAATTATACTACACTGCATCACTTTGTAGACACCAGTAGTAACACATTGCAGTATCACCACTAGCTCTGAAGAGCCCAAAAACTTAAAACTTTGTAAAACTCATTGAAACTCATCACAGTGGATGTATAGTAACTGATTCTTATTCTGAAGAGAAAGAAGCCCTTTTATTTCTGTTTCTACTTCACAGAGTCACAGAATTACAGAATGGTTGAGGTTGGAAGGACCCTCCTTCTTGCACTCAGGTTCCTGAACTCCATCATTTCATGGTCATTGCAGCCAAAGATGCCTTTGATCTTCACATTCTCAATAAACCCCTTGTACTTGGTGAGTATCGGGACTAGCAGAGCACATCTCATCAGCTTCTCTATCACCTGGGGAAACAAGATGTCATCAATACACTCCAGGGACCTCCTGGATTATGTCCTGCTGTGTTGTCCACACAACTTAGAACTTAAAGTTGGACAAAGCTATGTAAACCAATATAATGGTAGCAATAAACACTCATGCTGAAAGGTAAATCAAGAAACAATATATGCATATAACCGTAAGTTTATTGTCATGAATTACCTTCACTAATTACCTATATGAAGTAATAGATGAATGAGTGAACAGCTTGGAAGAATGAGTTTTGTATCATTTTATGATAGAATAAGAGTTTTAGTATCATTTTCAAAGATATTCGATGACTGTCCATCAGAGTAAAAAAATCTAAGACAAAGACAAACAGTATCTTCTGTGACTATTTAAAAATCAGCTTCTCTGTCAAAGCTGCTGAGGCCAGTGACTGTAGAGACAAGCAATTGTGAAAGAATTCTTATTGACAGCATAAAAAAAAATTGTGTTCTGGAGCAAAAGCTAGTTATTAACACTGGTTGGGAAAATATATTCTAGTTGGAATTTGATTAATAGTAACTACATAGTTAGTGATGCCTATCAGGTCTGTTTTCACTGACCATATCATACCTGGCACAGCAACTTTAGCTTATAGTTCAAAGGGAATTAAGTTGAAAAGTTTGCTATAACAAGTTAGTCATTCCATAATACCCATTCTAACTTTTTGCTGGAAAATGGTGTCAAAATAACAGAGAGAGGAGTCTGCAATGAAGTTAACATTCTAGTTCCCTTGGTAGTCAAGGGAAAGGAGAAAGTTACACGACATGATTCATCTTACTCTTTAGTAAATATCTTAATAGCTCAGATGAATCATGCTCTAAAAGGGCCTTATGTGTCTTGTCACTATAAAAGGAAGCCAAAGTGACTAATTCAGATCTAGTCGACTAAACTGTTGTCCTGGGTTCAGCAGTAGCAGTCATTGTTTCTCCTTCTTAGTAGCTAGTGCAGCACTGTGGTTTTGACTTTCAGCCTGGGAACAGCGCTGATAACACCGATGTTTTTAGTTACTGCTCAAATGTTTAGTCTGACCAAGGACTTTGTGAGTCTCATGCTCTGCCAGGGAGGGGGGGAAGCCGGCAGGAAGCAGAGACAGGACACCTGACCCAAACTAGCCAAAGAAGTATTCCATACCATAGCACGTCATGCCCAAGATGTAAACTGAGAGTTACCCAGAATGGCTAGTGCACTGCTCGGTCGGGGTGGGTATCGGTGGGTGGTATTATATTCTCTTCCCTTGTTATTTCCCTTATCATTATTATTATTGGTGGTAGCAGCAGTGATTTGTGTTATACCTTAGTTACTGGACTGTTCTTATCTCTGCACCCAACAGTGGAGTGAGGAGGAGGTAGAGGGGGAGTGAGCGAGCAGGGTGCATGGGTCTGAGTTACTGACTGTACTTAAACCATGACAACTGTAGATGTCTAAATTTAGTTGCAGTGAATCTCACACAGAATAGCTTGTACCTTCCCAGCATATGAAAAAGGCTTGGGGATGAGCTCACTTTCATAGTTGTAAAACACAGGGGAAGTTTATTTGTCCCAGGCTGATTATTTTGTCCAACAGGAAGCTGAAATAAGAATTCTTTGAGTAGCAGAAACATTAAATCTACTTTGGAATTTGCAAATACAAAAAGCTAAACAAAACTCAAAGTATAATCAGGGATTCCCAAGAAGTGTCTTAGCTTACCAAAAATGATACTGTGATAACACTACTGCTTGCTAGGAAGTAGCAACTAAATCGAAACAAAATAAAGCATAGAAAATGGTAATGAAATTACCACATGGATGGAACAGGTACTTTACAAAGTGAGCCAGTAAGGGGTGGGGAGTCCAGCTTGTACAGGAGTAAACCAAGGAGCAATTTGATTGCGGTTCACAAGCTTGTACTGGACTATCTGTTCATCAAATCTTACAATTCTTGAACTGAAGGCATTCACTGAACGTGGTAGAAAATCATGTTGGACATGTAAAAGAAAGCATTTCTTTTCATAGTATGCAGTGAACCTACATTATTTGGTGCTGTAGGATGCTGCAAAGGAAAATGTCATCAGCTGCAAAAGGGATTAGATAAATTCATAGGAAGAGAAAGCAATAAGCACATGCTAAAGGGACAAGGCACAGATCTACTCTTTAAAACCCGTAAAACTACCTTAGATGCTGAGGAAAGCAATAAGAAATGGACTGCAGATACAACCAGGAACGGGTGCTTTTCCTGCCCATCTTCTCCTTCTGCTATTGCCAGAAACTTCAAGAATCCACAGCTCAGTTACCTGCTGGTCCAGCCTGGTAAGGGCACTTCCTATCTTCTTGTAGACATAAAACCTTACTCATACAAACTGCTCTGATCCTTTCATTCCTGGTGGGCAGATACTTAGAAAGGATGAATAAAATTTCCTCTAAGTTTCAGAAAGAAGCATAATTCAAGGTTCTGGCCAGTCCATTTCTGAGTATTTCAAATATGGGCAGGAGGAGGAGCTTGAGATGATTGGGCCTCAGGACACAAAACACTAGAACAAATAATTTAGTTCTGCTTGACAGTAGTGCTGATGAAATTTCCAGGGAAACTCTCAGCACCTCAAAGAATCATTTTAATCACTATAGTAACTAGCCTGGGTAAAGCGTTCCACAATTTTGTGTGATGAGAGTTCTGGTTATTGATTTTTATAATGCCATTGGGGGAAGGAAATGTGAGGAAGTGAGCTTACGAAGGCTTGTTGATTAACCCCATGGGACTTTTAGTTGTGTTTTAAAGAAGCCTGTGCTCCACAGTTAGCAAATGAGACCTTACACCCACACTGAAGCTCTTCATCAAACTACACAGTTCTTAGGACTGTTCATCAATACATTTTTCAGTTAACAACTTTCCAACCTGAGTTACATATTAAATATGTTTTCTATTTATGACAGCTGCTCATTGGGGTCTTCATGTTTACATATGGGCTGAGGGAGCTTATAAACAGCTGTTTGCTCACATTCAGCATTATTCTATTACTCAGGGTTTGAAACTTGTGTGACTTAAGTTTCTTAAGTTCTGGGTAGTGAGGCCAACTCTCGTCACATGGGATTTTGTAAACTGCTGCAGCTGTGTGTCATTAGAGACACTAGGGCGGGCAAGAAACTTCCTATACCCTTTTACTTTTATAACTCTGGGGAAAAGGGAAAAGGTGGAGGAGTTAATAATAGCAGTTATAAATGGAAGACAGAAAAGAGTATTGCATCCCCATGAACACAGATGAATCAGAAAATGTCTTGACACCTGTTAGTTTAGATGCACTAGAAATAATGTCATTTCAGGTTCTCTGGAGTACTTCAGAAATCAGAATTTTTAGGCATGCAAAGGATTCTTAATTAGTATTAAATACAGTAATTCATTTAAGAAAGCCCTACAGCAACAAACAGCACAAAATCAGGTGAAACCATCCAGTATACCCATGACTTTTTGCAAAGTTTTGCTCTTATTTGCATTTGTTCTCATTGTGAGCAGATCCTTTGGAAGGGAACTTTCTACCTGAGAAACCAGTAACCCTGGTTGTCTCCTACATTTACATGATGTTTCTTCTGGAAGCAAATTGTATACAACACACAAAATAGCTATCTGAGTTGAACTTGTAAGTATTAATAATTAATTTCTAGGGGTGAGGCCACAATGCTTAGGAAGGAATACTGTAATATCACATGTTAAAGAATCTCCGTTTCTACCCAGATTTATCTACAGAGACATAGAACTATAACATGAAGAGGAGTCACACAGCTCAAACACTGAAGTAGAAGGCTCTTATTTTGCTTTATCTCTCTCTTCTTCTTTCCTCAGGAAACAGTATGTCTAGGAAGAGTATATTTTTATTACTAGTGAAAAGCCTGTTCATGTGAAAAATCTATAAAACAGTTATGTAAAATTATATTTAGCAGAAAACCAGCAAACAACCCAAACTAAAAACCTCCAAAGACATTCACTTCCAGCAAGAGAAGACTAACTGAATGGCATACTATCATAATGAAAACAAAATTATTCCCATAAATAATCACACTTGATTTCTATTTCCTCACAAATATATGTTAATATCATCAGAAATAAAGAAAAAATTATTCTGGTGGTTAGACTTTCCTTACCATGCAACCTGACATATAAACACTGAAGCTATCTAGAATAAAGACACTAAGAAAGGTCCTGGAATACCCCCAGTCCTAAAACCTGTCCCCTGTTAAAGATAAGTTCATGGGTTCTCCCAACTGTGGGAAGTATTAGGTGCCTCAGAAAGGTGAAAGGAAAATAAAAAAGTCACTGAAGCTAGCCAGTGGGAAGCCTTTAGCACTTATATTTATGCAAGTTCCTATCTCCTATCTCCCCTACAGCAGCATTACTAAGGAGTTATGGGTGAGGCTGGAATAAGAAGCAGCAAGCAACAGTAGGATTGAAACCCACCTGCCTAGTAAGATTTAACAGGTGGTAAATCTGAAACACCTCTGAAATGGACTCATATAGACAGTTTGCTATGAAAAATTATCATCTGCCTATAGAGTAATTTGTCTCAGAAAAGCCTATCCCTGTCTTCCTTGACTGTAATGGATCCTAGAACTAAGTTGTCAATTTAAATACTTTGGTTAGGGCACTAGAGTTAGGAGTGCAGAACACTGTCTGTACCCAGTGTTTTCTGGACTATACAGGAAGAATTTAAATGTAATTTGTATTTGGCACTGCTTTCGGACAACAATCTACTTAAATTTTGTTTAAGCAAGCGTAAACTTACAGCATTGTTAGGGAAAATGGCCATGTCTATTTTATACGTTCTTGTATTTTTCACTGTGATGGAACACTCACAACTGTTTCTCTGTATGCCTAATATAAAGGCTGGATTTTGCTCTCTTTTATTGTTTTTGGCTTTTCTAAATTTTTATCATGCACAAAAATTTAATAGCTTTTTTTTTTGACATAAGGAAAAATGTATATATAATTACTTTTACTGAAATTAATTAAAAGTATAACCTGATTTTTAAAATTGAAAGAAATTATCTTCTTTTTGACAAATTACCTAGGCTGTAACAGAAGAAAAGCTGAAAACAGAGTAAGCAGGCAGATGGCTGAGAACCATTTTTTTTTTTTTATTTTTCTTTAATAGAAAAAGTGAAGTTCTTATGCCAGGAACTTGTAGGTTAAAGTTAACATCAATTTTGTATGAAGTAGAATTCTACTAAACACGAACAGGCCTGTACACTGTTTGCCAGGAAGGTGGCTGGGTGGTTGGGGATCGTGAAACACAAGATAAGGAGCTAAGGGGTCCTGGTAAGACACTTTGTGAATAACATACTATTAATGTACAATGAATGCAAGAAACCAGTGCTGTTGTTTCATTAACAGAACAAATATTTTCGAGGATCTGTGTTCTTGATAACATTTTCCCCACTATCCTTATCCAAATTGATGTTTTCTCATTTAGCATTTATACATATATTTTTCTGCACATATTAGATATAAATTCAAATGTAAGAAGCTAAGTAATTGTAAGAATATATAAAGGAAAATAGAAAGCTTAAGGAATTTGGTCAAATCCAACCCTTCCTTGCAGAAAATTCAGAGGAAGAGCTATGTCAGTTCAAAAGATTACTATTAGCTGTTATTATTGCTATTAGTTGTTATTATTACTATTCTGTCACCATTTCACAGTGACACTAAGAAGACAAAGAAAAGGATCATTCCTCTAGGAGGTAAAAATGACAGGGGACTATTTCAGTGGGAAAATGCAATATACTGTATACTTAATGGTTCCACAAGCCTTCTTTCTGACTGTAGTAATATAATTTCTATTGTTCCAATCAAAAGTATACAAGAAAGAAGAAAATGGATTCATACTTTTCTAAGAAGCCCAAGTTATATCTCATTAAGTATATAATGTTCTCATCTTTCTATGTTTTACTTGTGAAAATATCTTTTCATTCTGACAGGTGGAGAAATACTGAAGCAGATAACAGTTCTGTGGATTTAGTTAGGTGTTTTTTTGTTTTTTTTTGTCTACTCTTTTTTTCTCAAAGTGTTTTGAATGTGCTTTATAACATCTGCTGTTAGTGTTAAAGCAACATATTCTAGTTCTTTTTTTCTTATAAACAGATTTAAAAGAAAGGATACTGATTGATGTTTCTGATGTTTCTTAAAATCTATACAGTCCTTGCACTGCTGTTCAGTTCTGAGTAATGTAAACTGCTTCTTGCATTGCATATGCCAATGAAATTATCTAGCCTTACAGAAAAGTTATCTATATTTTTTTCTTTTACTTTGAAGGATGTAAACGCATTAGGATTTTCTCATTTACAAGCACATGATGGATAAATACCACTTTTCCATAAATACCTAGATTGCACATTGATAAAAATGCAAAATGAAAATCCTACCCTGTAACTATATTCCTGAAATACTGCAACACCAAATAGAATTCTTTCAAATAAAATACTTTTTCTTTTATTTGTTTTCTCTTTTATTACAGAATTAATTTTTTTCAGCATTTATAGAATAGTGTTTTGGAGCCAATTTTTGCTAACACAATTCAATGAGTAAATTCCTTGGTTTTCCTTACCTAAGTAGCAAAAAAATAATATAGGAAAAAAAAAAAAGTACAGCACATACAAATATTGTGAATGCAAAGCAATGAAATTATGTCCTAATACAAATAAATTCTTTCTGTAAGTTTGGATCTGTGGAGAGTGTTCTTAAAAAGACACTGTGCTACCATATAGGAGCATCAGCCCTTTATGTTTGACTGCAAAGATACACTGCCACTGGTCACCATGCATCATGTCTTGTGAGCTCTGCTGTTTTCTGGAATCACAGAACTTGCAGAGTAGATGAAATTTGGCCTTTAGTCTGCAAAACCCTCTTTGAAGTCAGAATCAATGACTTATTCAGGATTTCACATTTAATGCAGACTTAGAACATGTTACAGGTTTGACCTCTGAAGTTATTAACATTCCTTGTTGAAGTAACTGAGGGGCATCGCTTCAGTGTGGAGCTCTTCACACCTACCTGTGCAGACTCTGTGTGAAGGAGCTCAACCAAGTTGTAACAGGCACATCTGAAGTCAGAATCTGGTACCAAGTAATAGCCTGTAAAGTTATTTTACAAGAGACTGTAATTATTAAAACATAGACAGGGCGTGCTTTGATATACTAAACAAGCTGTCTTCACTTTCTCTGAGGCATTTCTCATTTACTAGACAAGTAAATGAGAAATAAAAATAGATTACTCGAGGGGGAAGAAAAAGAATTTAAAACTCTGCAGCCTTCATTCATAGCCTGGTTGCTCCCCCACCTCCCCGCCCCATGTGCCCCAGACTTCACAGTTAACCAGCTCCAGAGTCATCATAGAAGAGGTATTTATCACAGCAGTACTACCAGCCAAACCTTTGTATTATAAGGAAGTTTGTGGTTCTCTATTATACACCTTATGTCCTCATGTGCTTTATTTAACATACAAATCTGAATTATCTCGGTTGATTTTAGGATTATAATTTATTCTAAGGTTCCTGCCATTCCTAGTTTCTTGGAGAGTTTTTATTCTCCATTCTATGACTTAATAGTGCTGCTCAATAGGAATAAAACCAAACAACTGCATTTCCCTTCAGATAACAGTTTTTTCTCAATACTAGTTATATTGGTGACTTCAGAGTGTAGCTGATGTTGCTGAATATTGGCTTACACATCATTAACAAAGGCTGTGATTAATCCTTGTCTCTTGCATTTTGTGCCATATAGCTGTGTTGTCTGAATGTATTTTTTTCTTTTAAGTATTTAGTAGTAGGCTTTCCTTCACTTCTCAATCTGTGCAAAGTAACTTTTGTGTGAATTCCATTTTTTAAATTTTTTGTTGCTTTTTTGTTTGTTTTCAATTGCTGTTTCCAACCCTCAAACACTTACAACCCCAAATCAAGTATTTTGTTTCTCGTGTTCATATTGCTTTCCCTAATATAGTAATTTTATATCTAAGAAATGAATTAATTTCTGAAAGTGCTTTTCAAATGGTACTTGTGTTTATTGTTCAAATCAACATCTCTTGCACAGAAATTCGTGCGCTCACCCAAGCTTTCATCCATCATAGACAGTTCTCTCTTGATGTTTCACTTCACAACATTCCTTTCTTAAAGACTGTCCCACCACTGTGGGAACCAACTCCTGTTTCTACCTCAGCACACGTTATGTCCAAACATGTGAAGTCATTAAAATTTTGCCTGCCCTGAAATCACATCTACTCTTCCTGCATTCTCAGCTTACTCCTGCCTATCTGCCATGAGCTTTCCGTCTTGATCCTGGGAGACTGAAGAGCAACATATGTACTCCAACTTAAAATCTGATAAGTTCCAGTGGGTTTGATGACATTCTCTGTTTCTGACTGAGAGGCTGCTCCGGTTGTGCCAGATGTAGATCTTGAAAGATCTGCTTCACTTTTTGCCCTTTGGTGTAATCTGGAAGAAGCTTTTCAAAGTTACTGTTTTAAAATTAGTATTCCCTATTCTCCTGTTTACCCTTTAAAACATCTCTGTGAGAAGTTTGACAGTTTTTCTGTGAGAGGAGAAATTGATCCATAATCTTTTCCCACAATGCAACAGTCTCCACTTTGAGACCCTAATCTCTTTCTCTCACCTACTGCTTCAGCAGGTAGTTAGCTTGGAAAACATCAGTCCAGAAATAAAAGTGGCAGCACCAAGGTCTCTACTTCTTTAAGCAGTGCTCCTTAGGTTTTCCTCAGCAGGTACAGAGACATTTTGCAACAAATTGAGGAATAACTCAATTTCTGTCATCAGCAGTTGAATTCAATAGGTAGAGCTGCACAAACCCTCTGTAGCTTCAGGAAGATGCCAAGTTTGAAAAATAGGTGAGAGAAAAAGTTTTTTGTTTAAGCAGGAACTAATGTTCCCTGTAGCTTACTGTAGTGAAGATCAGACAAAAAGAATGAATAAATCACATAATGCAGTCAGGTAGTCATGCTCATTTAAACTAGCTGAAAGCAAGAATAGTACATAGGTTAAATGAATACTTTTGTTAGATAATAGCATAAAGACAACTCTTTCTGTTTCTGGGAATCATTTCAGTGAGGCTCAGTTTATGACCTCAAGTCCAGAAGAACAGAGCAAGACAAAAGAACAAATTATCATATATTTGGACAGACACCATAAGATTGACTAAAAATGTACTTTGAAGTCTGTTTGTATCTGTTATAAAGGTTAACAGCTGAATAATTAAGCTATCTGCTTGACCCAGAAGGAGCGCACTTAAAATTCAACTGGCCACAGAAATTACTGCAACTGTATGTAGCAGTTTTAGTTTGAAATACCTCCATAAATGCCAGTGTACCTGTTATAAGTACAAATATGCAACCACCTTGATAAGCCTACTAAAACTGTCCTACTGGACGCATGAACATGCACTTAAGTCTTCCGAAAATTTAAACCTTAGTCAATAGATGACATACTGGTCAATACTTGGCATACTGCTACTTCTGAAGAACTCATACTCCTGGCTTCCCCTATCAACAGCAGAATAGATACACCAAAGTTAAGATATCAGATTCCTTCTGTAGGCCAGATGGACACAAGCTATTTATGAATGTGCAACAGTGGTTTGCTTGCTTGCCTGTAAATTTCAATATTTTAGTGAGCTGCTACAGGCTTAAATAGTAGAAGTTGTAGTGGTAATAATGATAATAATGGTAATGATAATGGTGCTACTGATAATAGCAATAATAATGACAATAGTAACAGCAGCAGAGACTCAATTATTAAACATTTTTTCAGTATTCAGTGGGAAAGAAAAAAGTGTTTTGCAATTCCAGACAAATTATTTTGTAAAATTATTTCACAGGTTATCTCCTGGTTTATATTGTGAGTGTAAACTTTTGTGGAAAGAACTGCCTCTTCTTTCTGTGCTTATGTTGTGATTGACGTACTGTTTATGTCACCAGCTACCAACAGTTGCTACCATTGCAATTATAATAGGGAAAAGCCTATGTTTTTCCTTCAGACACATTATATTGATGCTGGTACATTGCAGAAAAGAAAATGCAAGGCAAGGTTCATACCCTGAATACAGATGTTGCACTGGTAAAACACCTTTCCTATGTAATTTTTTCAACATGTGTATTGTGGCCTACTTCTCTTCCAGTTGTCCAAAAATGGAATATATCTAATCTAGACTGTTTCATAAACGCAACTGCATAAGGATATGATAGATTTGATAAGCAGAGTCTTTCACAACTTTTGTTTGGATATGAAGCATATAAGAGGTAAAAAGATGAAGTATTGTTTTTCATATTTTTCTAGACAATGACAAGTGGGAAAGGTTTATCTCACAGAGGCAAAAGGATGCTGGGGCACGAATTAGCAGGGCTCATTTGGAGAGCTTTAAACTAGATAAGAAGGGGGATGGGGTTGTAGCTGGGCTTGCCCCAGTGGGGCAGCACTCCAGAATTAATGAAGACTGGGAGGCCTCCTATAATCCTAGGGTGAAATCGGTGTGCTCAGCTCGCTCCCTGAAATGTCTGTACACCAATGCGCGCAGCATGGGAAATAAGCAGGAGGAGTTGGAAACCTGTGTTAAGTCAGGAGACTATGATCTGGTGGCAATTACAGAGACATGGTGGGACAGCTCACATGACTGGAATATAGTCATGGAAGGCTATGTCCTTTTCAGGAAAGACAGGCCAGCCAGGCGGGGTGGTGGGGTTGCTCTTTATGTGCGGGAGGAACTACAATGCACCGAGTTCTGTCCAGGGACAGATGACGAGCGAGTTGAGAGTCTGTGGGTGAGAATTAAGGGGCAGGCTGGCAGGGGGGATACTGTTGTAGGTGTCTGTTACAGACCACCAGATCAGGGTGAGGAAGTTGATGAGGCCTTCTACAGGCAGCTGAGAGCGGCCTCACAGTCACAGGCCGTGGTCGTCATGGGGGATTTTAACTTCCCTGATGTTTGCTGGAAGGACCACTCGGCAACCCAGCCGCAGTCCAGGAGGTTCCTCCAGTGTATGGATGATAACTTCCTCCTGCAAATGGTGGATGAGCCGACCAGGAGAGGAGCGCTGCTGGATCTCATCCTCACTAACAAGGAGGGTCTGGTTGAACCAGTAAGGGTTGAGGGCTGCCTTGGTTGCAGCGACCACGAGACGGTGGAATTCAGGATCTTGTGTGGTAGGACTAGTAGAATAGCAAGTAGAATTGCAACCCTGGACTTTAGCAGGGCAAACTTTGGCCTTTTCAAGCAATTGCTAGGGGAAATCCCATGGGCAAGGCTGCTTGAAGGTAAAGGGGCCCAAGATAGTTGGTTGACATTCAAGGACTGCTTTTTCCGAGCTCAAGATCGGAGCATCCCGACACGTAGGAAGTCAAGGAAGAGGGCTGGGAGACCTGCGTGGCTAAATAGGGAATTGCTGGGTATGCTCAAGTGGAAGAGGAGAGTTTACAGGTCATGGAAGGAGGGGCTGGCCACTTGGGAGGAATATAAGGCTGCTGCTAGAGGATGTAGGAAGGCAGCTAGGAGGACTAAGGCCTCCTTAGAATTAAACCTGGCAAGAAGGGTCAAGGACAGCAAAAAGAGCTTTTTCAAATACATGGCAGATAAAACTAACACCAGAGGCAATGTAGGCCCACTGATGAACGGGATGGGTGCCCTGGTGACAGAAGATACAGAGATGGCAGAGTTACTGAATGCCTTCTTTGTCTCTGTCTACTCTGCTGCAGGCAGTCCTGAAGAGCCCTGTACCCCTGAGACCTTAGATGAAGTCAGGTCAACGGAGCGGTTTGCCTTAGTCGATGAGGAATGGGTTAGAGACCAGTTGAGCAATCTGGACATCCATAAATCCATGGGTCCAGATGGGATGCACCCGCGGGTGCTGAGGGAACTGGCGGAAGTCATTGCTAGACCACTCTCTATCATCTTTACCAAGTCTTGGGAAACGGGAGAGGTGCCTGAGGACTGGAGGAAAGCAAATGTCACTCCAGTCTTCAAAAAGGGCAAGAAGGAGGACCCGGGTAACTACAGACCGGTCAGCCTCACCTCCATCCCTGGGAAAGTGATGGAACACCTTATCCTTGGTGCCATCTTAAGGCATATCAAGGATAAGAGGGTTATGAGGGGCAGTCAACATGGCTTCACCAGGGGGAAATCATGCTTGACCAATCTCTTAGCCTTTTATGAGGAAATAACAGGGTGGATGGATGATGGCAGAGCGGTGGATGTGATCTACCTTGACTTCAGCAAAGCATTTGACACAGTCTCCCACAGCATCCTCACGGCTAAATTGAGGAAGTGTGGACTGGATGATCAGGTAGTGAGGTGGACTGCGAACTGGCTGAAGGAGAGAAGCCAGAGAGTTGTAGTCTATGGGGCTGAGTCTAGTGGGAGGCCTGTAACTAGTGGAGTGCCTCAAGGGTCAGTACTGGGACCGGTATTATTTAATATATTCATCAATGATTTAGATGAGGGAATTGAGTGTACTATCAGCAAGTTTGCTGATGACACTAAGCTGGGAGGAGTGGCTGACACGCCAGAAGGCTGTGCTGCCATCCAGCGAGACCTGGACAGGCTGGAGAGTTGGACAGAGAATAACTTGACGAAATATAACAAGGGAAGGTGTAGAGTCCTGCATCTGGGCAGGAACAACCCCAGGTTCCAGTATAGGTTGGGAAACGCCCTGTTAGAGAGCAGTGTAGGGGAGAGGGACCTGGGGGTTCTAGTGGACGACAGGATGACCATGAGCCAACACTGTGCCCTTGTGGCTAAGAAGGCCAATGGCATCCTGGGGTGTATTAGAAGGGGGTGGTTAGTAGGTCGAGAGAGGTCCTCCTTCCCCTCTACTCTGCCCTGGTGAGACCGCATCTGGAATATTGTGTCCAGTTCTGGGCCCCTCAGTTCAAGAAGGACAGGGACCTGCTGCTGGAGAGAGTCCAGCGCAGAGCAACGAAGATGATTAAGGGAGTGGTGCATCTCCCTTATGAGGAAAGACTGAGGGAGCTGGGTCTCTATAGTTTGGAGGAGACTGAGGGGTGACCTTATAAGTGTCTCTAAATATATAAAGGGGGAGTGTCACGAGGATGGAGCCAGGCTCTACTCAGTGGCAAACAATGATAGGACAAGGGGTAATGGGTACAAACTGGAACACAAGAGGTTCCACTTAAACTTGAGAAGAAACTTCTTCTCAGTGAGGGTGACGGAACACTGGAACAGGCTGCCCAGGGAGGTTGTGGAGTCTCCTTCCCTGGAGACATTCAAGACTTGCCTGGACACATTTCTGTGTAACATTATCTAGGTGTTCCTGCTCCGGCAGGGGGATTGGACTAGATGATCTTTTGAGGTCCCTTCCAATCTCTAGCATACTGTGATACTGTGATACTGTGATATTTTACGGTAAAATTTTGCTTTCTCACATTTCCAGCTTGGTGTAGTGGTGATAACTGTTAGTGATTTGTGGTGGGGAGGGGTGATACTTGTAAGTCTCCTGGAAGCGTGATAACTGGAAATGTGAACAATCCAGAAGAAAGAACAACTTTTCAGTGCTGAAGCAAGTGAAATGAACTTCTTCAGGTATAAAAAGAAACTGAGACGAATGAAAGCAACTTAGATTTAAAACACTCTGTATCATGAGATTAGAATATTAATTGCGAAGTGACTGAAATTTTAATACTAGTTCTAAAATGACAGGAAGTTAAAAAATCACAGAACTGGAGTAAAGTTATTATACAGATGCTTTCAAACTTTCTGCTAAAACTGATATATCTTCATGAGCAAATTTCTGAGAGAAGAATTTATTGTGTTCATGCAATAAATTTATCTGACAACCTGCTAG
Organism: Pezoporus wallicus; assembly: GCF_028554395.1. Classification (NCBI taxonomy): domain Eukaryota; kingdom Metazoa; phylum Chordata; class Aves; order Psittaciformes; family Psittacidae; genus Pezoporus; species Pezoporus wallicus. The sequence continues at coordinate 528,524 of NW_026641006.1, forward strand.
GTTGGCCAAATTCTTTTAATGTAATATAATGTGTTAAAATCTAACCCTAAAATCTTCAAATGAATTCTACTTTAAAAATGGGAATTTATACCTTACTGTGTCCTAATACTGAAATAAAGCAAAAATTACTCCTTATTGAAAGCAATATCCCCTTGTGGCTGTCTTCCAAAACAATGTGTTTAGAGTCTTATTTAGCTTGCAGAAACTGTTAATAGTGATAAAACCAGAGAAGGAAGGACTGGAGGAAAAAAAATTGTCAATTTGACTCTAGAGTTTGTAAGAGTGATACTTGGGGAAAATAAATAAATAAATAAAAATTTAAAAATCTGCATGAGATAAACACCTTTCAAGCCTGTTGTGATCACTCTGGATGGCATCTTCCCCTCCAGCATGTTGACCACACCACACAACTTGGTGTGGTCATTAAACTTGCTGAGGGTGCACTCAATCTCACCGTTCATGTTGCCAGCAAAGATGCTGAACAGTGCTGGTCCCAGTATTGACCCCTGAGGAACGCCACTAGCCACCGGTCTCTACTTGAACATTGAGCTTCTGACCACAACTCTCTGCATGCGGCCATACAGCCAATTCTTTATCCACCAAGTGGTCCATCTGTCAAATCCATGCCTCTCCAATTTAGAGACAAGGATGCCATGAGGGACAGTGTCAAATTTCTTGCATAAGTCCAAGTAGACGATATCATTTGATTTTCCCTTATCCACCAATGCTGTGGCTCCAACACAGAAGGCCACCAAATCTGTCTGGCATGATTTGCCCCTAGTGAAGCCATATTGGCTGTCAGCAATCACACCCTTACTGTCCATGTTCCTTAACATAGTTTTCAGGAGGATCTTGATCCATTATCTTGCCAGGCGCTGAGGTGAAACTGACTGGCCTGTAGTTCCTCTGGTCTTCCTTGTTTCTTTTTTAAAAATGGGGACTGTATTTCCTATTTTTCTAATCATCATGAATTTCACCAGACTGACACAGCTTCCTAGATATGATGGCTAGTGGCTTGACAAGTTCCCTCAGGACCCATGAATGCATCTCATTAGGTCCTATGGACTTGTGTACCTTCAGGTTCCTCAGATGATCTCAAACCTGATCTTCTATATCAGGTGGTCCTTCATTCTCTCAGTTCCTTCTCTTGCCTGTATGACTTGGGTGGTGTGGTTGGAGCCAGTGAAGACGGATGCAAAAAAGTTGTTGGGTACCTTGGCCTTCTCTATGTCCTGGGTGACTAGGTTTCCATTTCTTTCCAGAGGGGCCCACAGTTTTTCTCATTTTCACTTTATATAAGTTTTTCTAGTTGTCCTTAATGTCCTTGGTCAATGTAGCTTGGACAGATTAAGTTCTGTCAGGGCTTTAGCTTTCTTAACCTGATCCCTGGCTGATCTGACTATTTCTCTATATTCCTCCCAGCCTACCTGTCCTTGATTCCACACTCTATAGGCCTCCTTTTTATGCTGGAGGGTTAGCAAATACAGTGGAGAACTCTTAAACTGCATAGTATTTATGTACAGTAAATCTATTTCTCCATCAGGTTTTCAAATTGAAAGATTTCATTAAATAGAGCGTAGATTATGTTCAACTAGTAAAGAGAAGATTTTCAGTGTATTATTTAAATGTGATCTGAAGTGGTCTCGTAATAAATTTTTAAGAGTCTTAATCCTTAATATATTGTGTAGTAAAGTCACAAAATTCAAATAATAGAATATTTAAATTCAAACTTTCAGAAACTTTTTCTTACTATTTAAACCTCATAAACATAGATACAGGAGTTAGTATTTTTACTGACAGAAAAGTATGCTTCACAAAGTCTTGTTAAAAGAGAAGAAACCACAGCTTCTTGTTATCTATAGATTTCTGAAAATTTTACTATCATCTACCTCCTCAGGTCCTAGCCTTAGAAGACAGTGGAGAGCATCTGACAATCTAAAACACAGTACTGATTTACTGCTGTTCACCATTTGGGGGTAAATTCTCCATTCAAACCTTGTTGACTTAAGGAGCTTTATAATCACCTTGAAGGGCTGGCAAACACAGTAGAAACTCTTTAAACTGAACATCCTTAGCATATTGTAGAACTACTTCTTTGTCAGTTTTTTAAATTAAGGACTTCATTAAGTGGGACATTGATTATCTCTGTACATTCAATTGAAAGAGAACAGATCTATTTAATTGTATTAGGTAAAGCTGATTTTGCCCATTTAAAGCCCAATTTTCTTTGTAAATTCTGCTGACTTAAGAGGACTTCCAGTAATATTAATGTCAAAATATGTGACTTTGTGACTGCTTTTGCATTAAAAAGAAGACTGAAGTGGAAAGTGTGGGAATGGCAAGTGGGAAAATGTGAACCTTACATATAGGGAACCAAGTTTTTAAAAGGAGTTGGTCATACACTTCAGTTCTGAGTGCTGTCTCTCCCGCAACTCTTAGGTTCTTATCAGTTTGCATGTGGATTGAACTGCAGTCTAAATTTTTGATATTGCCATTGCAAGGTAGCAATCTGCTTCCATAAAAGAAATTGGAGTCAGGAAGTAAAAAAAAACTCTGTCAACTATATTTAAGACTGGAAAGGGCTGAAGAGGAGGATTTTGACCAAAGAAAAAAAATCTTGCTAATCTATGATTTCCAGGCAACTGGTCTGTAAAATATAATATTACCAGAAGAAGGGAAATAGTTTGAACACTTTTGTTTAAAAGAAAAAGAATCTAGGAAAATAACACACACACACACACACATGCACATATAATTCCAGTATTTTATTATTATGAAGAATAAAACAAAAGTCCTAATAAAAAGTAAATTGGATCCTGTGACTATTTTTTTTGTGTGCATGTGTCAAGGAGTTAGTCTCCTTTACCAGCAAGTTATGGCTAGCACTGATTGATTATACAAGTGCTTTGAAATGGTGATTGATCAAATCAGAAACTTTCTGCAGAGGCAGTTTCAGACAATTGTTTGTAGAAGGTTTCTTCTGTTCATACTGGCCAAAACCATAAAATAAAAGAAGGTCTTTCCTGGTGCAGGAGACTGTCCTAGATAGAGAATTACTGTTCTGCATGAACCCTTTCAGCTAATATCTTGTCCCATAAATAGCCATTTATAGTGCTTGTATTTGCTTTTTTTATCAGTCAGTAAAGCACTTTTAAAGGTATCATTCTGTTAATTTAAATGTATTATTTATGAATCTTTGGCTATTTCTATATTAATAAGATCTCTCTCAGATTTGAAACTTCTATAAATCCTTCTCTCATTGCTTCTTTAGGAATTGCAAAGAAGGACTGACACTTCTAAGATGATTAATTTTCCATGTTAGATATTGTGGCTGACACTGACCTTCTGATTCCTTTCTTTTCTTGCATTCTTGTTCTATCATCATCTGCCTGTTACAGTATGTTTGTTTTATACATTTCTATAATTGTGTATCCTATAATTGTGTTTTATTGGATTGCTAGTTTACTTATTCTATATAAATATTGATAATCTAAGAAACATATTTCAAAATTACTGTGGTAAAAGAGGATAGGGAAAAGATGAAAATATCATCTAGAAGACGAAAGTACGATGAAAAGCATCTAGTCCAGTCACAATTTCCAGTAATAAGTTCTTACTCTTTTTTGAAGCTTTGAGTAAGATGGAAGCTCTTAAATCATCACTAGTTAGAACTGGGAGAAAATGATGTTGCTGGAAGCAATATATGGTCACCTCCCTGAATGTATTGGCTTGTAAGAATGTGACTCAGAAACTGCATATGCAATATCAGTGGAGGTGTTGCAAAGCAAAGGCTATTAAATTCATTTTGGGCTGTTTGCAAAGCTTAATTTTACTTCTAGATGTTTATTCAAGAAAACACTCCCTGGTGAAACTGAGTAATGGTATGCAGTTCCTCTTTCTGCATGAGATGAAAAGATCTGAGACTGGGTCAGACTCGAGGTTGATCTTGATCTGTATGCTGTTCCTATCAGTGGTCAAATGATGCTTAGGGAACAGTGTAAGAGCTAAGGAAAAACAGATATACTAACAAACCACTCCATTTATATAGGCATTTCTAAATACCTGTTTTCCTTTATCTCTTTCTTTTTTTTTTTCACCCTTACTTTATCCCTAATCCTGGTCTTTCAATTAAATTCAGTTTCTGCAAAGTTCTTACTATAGACAACCACTGCATAAAATGCTTAGAATTCATTCTTGATAGGAATATATTATAACGAGCTTATATAACTAATATAATTCTACACATGAAATCATACTCTAACTTGAATGAGATGTAGACTTGGAAATAACACCTATGCTTTAAGTTCTGTGACACTTTCACTATTAAACTTATTAAACTTTTTTTTTTGTTCAGCATAAACTCACCAAAATTTAACCTCATTTCCTGAAAGCTTCTATATTTAGTTATGTGAAACACAGCCATCCAAACCTATGCATTTTTTCTAAAAAAGAGATTGAAAGATTGATACACTGTTTACAAAGTACTGCTACTTAGCTGACAAATCCTAGTTTCCTGCTTTGTGGCAATAGCTTTAAATTTGGCAGAGATTGGAGGCATATCTGGAAGCAGTCTGAGCCTGAAAGGAGTAGGACTGCATAAGGCAGTTAGCTACAACTGCATCTTGAGATATGGGACTACTCAGAGTATGTGTTTCTCCTAATGCTAATTTGGAAACACCTGCCATCATCCAGCAGATTATATCTTTTGCTGTCCTCAATTTTTCCTGATTTTCTCACTTCGTAAAATCGCTTTATGCATGTTTAAAAAAACTGTAGGGGTCTGTTAAAGTTTGCCAATTAAATTCTCTGAAAATGGTGCCTGCTTTACATTGTAGAATTTGCCAAGGTCTTTGCTTCCAAATATGAATCTGTTTTTCAGATGCCATGATAAAATAGAACATTTATGAAAACAGCCAGGAGAGCTACTGTGCTGCCATTGATAGTGTGTCTGTGGAATGGAGGAGAGTGGTAAACAAAAAAAGGGCTATGCAGCCTGGAAAAGAAGAAAACAGCCAGCCACTCTGGGAGTAAGGACTGAGGGAGAGGTAACAAGGGATTGTCCCATGTGTAAAGAGGGAGAAAAGAAAGCCATAACGGCACGGAATAAGTATGGGGGAGAATTAGAGCAAAAATGCAACGAAAAGAAAAAAGGGCACAGCAGAGATGACTGGGGAGGACAAAAAGGTAATGGAAGAAATGAGGTGGATGCACCATGGAAAGTAAGTCTAGAAAAAGATTGTGAAGACAAATTGATTAATGTTTCATAAGTACCAGCTATTCTGGCAATGTAAGTCAGGAAAGATATCATGTTTTTACTGCAGAGTTCAGATTGCATGTGATAAATAAACTCTGAGGCCACATTTTGAATGACGAGAGGAAAGAGAAATGTTGAAAAATTGTCTAAGGTATAATCAGACATTTAACATGCCTTGAGGCAGGTGTTGTGGAAAAACTAAAGATCATATCATACAAATTAAAGATTCTATCCTAATGTATGCTCACAAGAGGTAACAAATTAAGTCTGCATGAGTAATCTTAATTCTGGCATTTCCTAAATTTGAGTGCTTGAGAACTTTAATGTTCTTACTGGTAGTAAAATTAGAAAATAGTTGAAATGTGTTAAACGTAGAATCAATGAAACCTTAGTTGCAAGTGTTTATGCTTCCCATAGGGTTTAAAGCTATTGGTATACCTAGCTCAAACAAAAAAAAAAAATTGTTTTATTCCTTAGATGTAAAACAGTGGTACTGTAAAAATAAGCACATCAGAGGTTCGGGTGAAGATCTAATGGGTCTCTGAAGTTTTAAATCTGTCCTGCAGTGTCTCAAATTTCTGTGCAGTAAATCAAGAATTAATAGCATTGCATTTAGTTTGCTTCGCTGCTTTCAGAAATTTGTATTTCATGCTGCAGAATAAAACTGTTATTAATTTTCTTCCCACCATATAACTGCACTTCGAGAAGAATAATACAGACTTGATCTGATGTTCTTACTCATTTTTTTCAGCACCTTCCCTGTTACTATTTTTTATAGTCCTCTAGGCTTCTGTTTTACAGGATACTCCTGCTCATACCACTTCTCTGTCTCTTACAGCTTTCAACCTGCCTTCCTGAAGTCCTTTAAATAATGGATTTACAGGGGAAGTTAGCTAAATTTCCATCCCATTCTCAGGCTCTGATTTTAGTCTCTGTTTCCTTTTTTTCTTGAAGAAAGCAGTCCTTTTTTTAAGAATAGCAGTGAAAAATGGAATTTCAAAGACAATTTACAATAACCTTCAAGGCATTATTTAAGTTTATGTTGTAACTAAATAAGGAACTCAATTTTTTAAACATCTACTGAGAGAAGTATAAAAGTCAAAAAAGGCTCTTTAAATAATGTGATTTTGAAACTTTGTAATCTTGAACTAAGAGAAATAACTAGATATAGATTAAGAACTTTTTAGATTATTTCTTAAATGCCAGATAAATTTCCAAGTTACTCTCTAAATAACCCCTTAAAACATCTTGTAAGCAACATATTAATGAAACATATTTTCTTGTCTGTGTTTTACAGTAGTACATTTTCCAGTATGCATTATTTAATGTAGTGTGAATATTTTACCATATTTTCAAACACATCACTAAAAATTGCTCTCTCAATAAGTAACAGAACTACTTGTAATTTCAATTCATGAATGACAAATGCCCTTTCATCTTAGTTAAGTGAATTATGTATTTGAAAACACAGCTCTGCAGTCCAAGTGTTCGTTTGTATTGCCTCAAAGAAGTCTGGTTCTCAGAAAGACTGGATTCAGAAAGATAAGAGATGGATGTATCTTTTTCACACTGAACTAGTCATTACATTTCTATGGCTTAAGAAACATTTCCAGCCAGATGTTTAAAAGGAAATACCTTCAGTCTTTCAAAGAAAAAAAAAAAGTGTGTTACAGATCTGTTTTGAAGTAAAATATATAGTAAGAAGAACAGAAAAATAATATGCTAAAGCAATATCTACTGCAAAATTTCAAAAAAAAAAGCAAAAAGAATGGGTTCAAAACCCACAACAAACATAAAACAAAACAACTCAAAAAGAAACAGCTTCCTTTCTTTCTTTCTTTCTCTATTTCTTTCTTTCTTTTCTTTCTTTCTTTTCTTTCTTTCTTTCTTTCTTTTTCTTTCTTTCTTTCTTTCTTTCTTTCTTTCTTTCTTTCTTTCTTTCTTTCTTTCTTTCTTTCTTTCTTTCTTTCTTTCTTTCTTTCTTTCTTTCTTTCTTTCTTTCTTTCTTTCTTTCTTTCTTTCTTTCTTTCTTTCTTTCTTTCTCTATTTTAAGTTTCTATCCTCTCCTCAGTATAGGTCAGGCTCCTACAGTCAAATAGAATTATCATTGTTGAATAAATGGTTGTGGTAGTTTAAATGAAATAACTGCAGATATGAGAAACCCGAAGGTAGGAAGGAGAAGTGGAGAGGGATGGGCAAGGTGGTATTAAAAGGAGAAAGAAGTATGAAGAAGACCAGAATAAATTAAAAAAGCAAAAGAGAAATCAGATAAAGGAAGGAAGAAGAAAGATAAGAACATCAAAAGAGTCAAAAATAGTGATTTTTTTTGTCTCATAGATAAGAAGAAAACCAATTTAGAGAGTGGTATAGCAAAACCAAAGGCTGTTAACAAAACCATTAATCATAAATCAAGGGTGGTTTTGGGGACTTTTTGGGGAGGTGGGGACAAGGGAGGGTATGCTATATTAAAATTACAGTATGTAACAAAAGAATAATACATTTTACTTATTAAGGGCTACTAATTCAGAATTTAAAATCAGTATATTCACACTGCCGTAGAAATGGTGCCAGATAGATAAATTATTGATGTATATATGTATTGTAAAATATTAAGACTTTTAAATATTACCTACTGAATTCTTTAAATACGGATACAACTCTATTTCAGCAGCATTATTAATTGAATTGTGGTGCTCTTGAACTGATTTGATTCTGCAGTGTGAATACTGCATATTTTGTCGATCCCTTAAGGCAATAATATTTGTTCTTGTCATTACACATGAACAAACCAGGAACAAGATAAACAAAGACAAGCATCTTTTTCTGAGGTCCTATCATGCCTGATAAAGCAAAGAACTGTGAAAGGAAATAAACTGTATCTCCAAAGATGTACACATTACTGAGAAAAAGGTGCACAGGATCATTCAATTCAAAAGTATCCAAATAGGTGAGTGCAGAACTGTCAGCAGGTGACACTGAAAAGAACATATCATAGTGATAAAAAGAACCTGTTTTTTGACAGAATTACTATAAGAAGGATGACAATTTATCCTGCCAAGGACATAAAAAAGCATCAGTGATATTTTCAGTGACTGGATTAAGGTAATTAAAACCATAGCTAGTGCTAATTTTATTTATAAGCAATACATAGTCAAATGCCTCTAAGAGATGTTTTAAAGGACAAGTGATAAAATATTATGTTTGAGAATGTAACTGGCTGCCTTTTTGTCTTAAATCAGTTCCATAACAGAAAGTCATGGCTCTATTTCCAAAGCCAGGAAGTTTCTAGTAGCAAAAGTATGACTTACTTGATAAGTATGAAAATGAAGTTTGTTCTATAATTCGAGCTGTAGTGTACCTTGGTATCAGGGCTGTGTCTACATGCACTTCCTGCCCTGCTCAGTATTATTTATAAATTTATATTCTCTGATTTCAACAAGTGTCTTGTAAATTGTGTGATGATTTTGTTTGAATGGCCTGAGCCAGTTGAACCAACTTCTTAGCCATTAATGAATGGTTGGAAAAAAAGGCTGCTCAGGCATTCAGGATGTTTCCACACAGGACTGTCATATCCTTGGACAATCTTGAGGGACCAGTGTCCTGAACCACCCACACACAAGGTTGGATCTGTAGCTTCCAGTGCACCTTGTCACCTGCCGTTTCATCCCTCACCTGTCACTACAGGGCTCTAATACATAAATATAAATACTACAAACTGGGGGCAGGGCTTAAATTTATGTAGGAAACATATCCTTTCCAGTGCAGTTCATAGAAATATTGGTTAGAACTACATCAGAAAGTCTAAAAGCTAAAATAACATTTCATTAATGAAATGAGAGAGGAAATTAAATGCCAAGAAAACTATTGAGAAAATGAGCTATTTCTGTCACCATAGTTGTCTGAATAGTATATTTGATATTAATGCTAGGCAACTGGGTGTCCTGAAAGGATGATGCTTATAGCCTTTCTTACTGTTCTAAATGCTGCCGTCCCCTGGGACTCCAGGTTCCACCATGTCACCACTGTTAGTGGGTTTCCCTTCTCACTGCAGAAAAATGGATATCAGGTCCTCGTCTGATGCCAAGTCACTGGATTGACCTCCCTTGGTCATTTTCAGGAGATGTTAACTGGGCTACTTCAGTGAAAGTTATGTTGCTCTTTCACATACAGTGTGGCTTTTTATAAACAGAAGTGCTGTGTGCAGTAATTCATATAATTTTTCACCAAACTTGAGTAAGACTTAGTGACTTGCAGTGCTAAAGGCAGAACAGTAATGGATACTCAGAATATTTATCTCCCACTGAAGGAACTCATACAGGGGAAGCAGAGCATGAATATCAGTACTTCAGGGAGAGATGGGTAAATTCAGGCAGATATTATTTCATTCATGACGATTAGGCATATTTAATAAATAAATGGGGTCAGGATATATTAGCACTGGGAACAAAGAATGTGAAGAATGGAGAAACAAATCAATAAAGAACATTAAGGACTCTGGGACTTTTTATTATTAATTTTATTTTAGATCTTGCATGGTCTAACGTGAATTCAGTCATAATTTCGGAAAAGCATTGGTATACTACTGGGCTATGTATTACATTTGGAAGAAACAGGTTCATGGTTCTTTAACTGCAAACTTGCCAGGCCACCAAGATGAATGCCTAAGTTTACACCTCTCTTGGCTTTACTGATATCAGTCCAATTTAGCTATACTCAGAGAGTAAAAATTTATGATTTTAAACCTACAATTCCATCTGGGAAAAAGCAAACAAAACAAATAAAACAATCTCCTCATAAAAGCAGACACAGAGTTTTTAGTAGTAACAAGTTACTCAGGTTGCAAGTTCAGGAGTGTTGCATCCCAACTAGAAGGAAGTGCAGCAGGAGGGCCAGGAGACCTCCTTGGATGGATAAGGAGATCCTGAGGAAAATTCAAATGAAAAAAAAGGGTTATAATAAGTGGAAGCAAGGACAGGCAGCCAGGGATGTTGTCTGGGAAACTAGGCACCAGGTTAGGAAAGCTAAGGCTCAGTTAGAATTAAACTTGGCTAGGGATATTAAGGATAACAGGAAGGGATTCTACAGGTACATTGCAAATAAAAAACAGACTAGGGAGAAAGTAGGGCTTCTCAGGAGGCTCTTGGGAGAACTGGCTACACAGGATTTGGAGAAGGCTGAGGTTCTGAATGACTTCTTTGCCTCGGTCTTCATTAGCAAAGGATCTGACCAAACCACCCAAGTCTTGGAAGGCAGATGCAGGGACTGTGAGAATGAAGACCTTGGGCCCACTGTAGGAGAGGAACTGGTTTGAGACCATCTTAAAAATCTGAATGTGCACAAGTCCATGGGTCCTGATGAAATCCATCTGCGGGTCTTGAAGGAGCTGGCCAATGAAGTTGCAAAGCCGCTGGCCATCATATTTGAGAAATCATGGCAGTCAGGTGAAGTTTCCAATGACTGGAAAAAGGGAAAAAAATAGTTGTGGTCAATGGCTCAACGTCCAGCTGGAGACTAGTAAAGAGTGGTGTCCCTCAGGGATCGGTGTTGGAACTGGTCTTGTTCAACATCTTTGGCACTGACATGTACAGTGGGATTGAATGCGCCCTCAGCAAGTTTGCCAATGACACCAAGCTGTGTGGTTCAGTTGATAGGCTGGAGGGAAGGAATGCCATCCAGAGGGACCTTGACATGCTTGTGAGGTGGGCTGATGCCAACCTCATGAAGTTTAACCATGGCAAGTGCAAGGTCCTACACCTGGGTTGGAGCAATCCCAGGCACAGCTACAGGTTGGGCAAAGAAGAGATTCAGAGCAGCCCTGTGGAGAAGGATTTAGGGGTATTGGTTGATGAGAAAATGAACATGAGCAGGCAGTGTGCACTTGCAGCCCAGAAAGCCAACCGTATCCTGGTCTGCATCAAAAGGAGTGTGACCAGCTGGTCGAAGGAGGTGATCCTGCCCCTCTACTCTGCTCCTGGGAGACCTCACCTAGAGTATTGTGTGCAGTTCTGGTGTCCTCAACATAAAAAGGACATGGAACTGTTGGAACAAGTCCAGAGGTGGGCCACGAGGATGATCAGGGGACTGGAGCACCTCCCATATGAAGACAGGCTGAGGAAGTTGGGGCTGTTCAGCCTGGAGAAGAGAAGACTGTGTGGAGACCTCCTAGCAGCCTTCCAGTATCTGAAGGGGGCCTATAGAGATGCTGGGGAGGGACTGTTCATTAGGGACTGTAGTGATAGGACAAGGGGTAATGGGTTAAAACTTCAACAGGGGAAGTTTAGCTTGGATATAAGAAGGAAATTCTTTCCTGTTAGGGTGGTGAGGCACTGGAATAGGTTGCCCAGGGAGGTTGTGAATGCTCCATCCCTGTCAGTGTTCAAGACCAGGTTGGACGAGGCCTTGGGTGATATGATTTAGCGTGAGGTGTCCGTGCCCATGGCAGGGGGGTTGGAACTAGATGATCTTAAGGTCCTTTCCAATCCTAACCATTCTATGATTCTATGATTCTAAAAGGAACGTGACCAGCAGATTGAAGGAGGTGGTCCTGCCCTTCTTCTCTGCTCTCGTAAGACTTCACCTGGAGTATTGTGTACAGTTCTGGTGTCCTAAACATAGAAAGCACATGGAACAGTTCGAACAAGTCCAGAGGAGGGCCACAAGGATGATCAGGGGACTAGAGCACCTCCCGTATGAAGATAGGCTGAGAAAGCTGGGGCTATTCAGCCTGGAGAAGAGAAGGCTTCATGGAGACCTCCTAGCAGCCTTCCAGTATCTGAAGGGGGCCTACAGGGATGCTGGGGATGGACTATTTATTAGGGACTGTAGTGACAGGACAAGGGGTAATGGGTTGAAACTTAAACAGTGGAAGTTTAAATTGGGTATAAGGAGGAAATTGTTTCCTGTTAGGGTGGTGAGGCACTGGAATGGGTTGCCCAGGGAAGCTGAGAATACTTCACCCCTGGCAGTGTTCAAGGCCAGGTTGGACAGAGCCTTGGGTGGTATGGTTTAATGTGAGTTGTCCCTGCCCACGGCAGGGGGGTTGGAACTAGGTGATCTTAAAGGTCCTTTCCAACCCTAACTATTCTATGATTCTATGATTCTATGTTTCTATGATTCTATGATTCTATGATTCTATGTTCAGGTGGCAAATATGCAGCATGTTCCATGAAGCTGGCATGGAACATTTTTGCTGAAAATTATAAGTAAATTTTTCTGATTCTTATTCTGTATGCATTTATTCTCACTCTTATTTGTTTTTCCAGACAGCTGTATACTTACTTTGCAATTAAAATTTAGAAGGACACTGTTATTAAGTTGTTCTGTCAGAGGAAACGAAATGAACATTTGCAGCATTTTCTGAAATGTTTAAAAAAGTCTGGCACAGCTGACATGGCTATATTGCTTCTGATTACAGCTCAGCTTTGAGTAAGCTACATCTCAAGGTCCTCTGAATCATCCTTCACGGTCTGGAGTTCACAGGCTGAATGTGTTAGAGAGGGTGAAGTTTTTACAATAAAATAATCATATAAAATAGTAAAGTGATTATATTTGAGAAATTTATAAATCAATAGTGAGGCTTTGTATAGTAGAAGACGTTGTAACTTTGCCGTTTTGTATCATAGTTACTCTGTAACTACATGATACAATGGTAGTCTTGGTAGCAAGAGCTAACATAACTGCATATGGTGAGGGGAGTATAGGTGTATGTATTGTAAAACTCTACCCAAGCAGAACCTAAGTTTAAGATAGCAAAAAATGGCATACCAGAAGCATCCTGGTGAAGATAAGAGAATGCTAACGTCCAGAAGATGATTGGGACCTGGCCAAGTAAAGGAAAGGTGAAAAGGACAACCTGAGGAAGACTTCTTACTTCATCTGAGGAAGACTCCTTACTTCATCAGGGCAACCACCAGAGGGGGCGGCGCAAGCGCAGAAGAGGCTGATGTCGTAATAGATTGATGTAGCAATCTTTGATGCATATGTATTAGTCAATGATGTAATCTGTGTTGAATACGTATTAGTTATGAAATTTTTAGTGTATAAATTGCGAACGCGATGTGACGGGAATCGGAACCAGATTTGGGTGCGTACCCCTGGTTCCCGGCGCCTCAATAAAGCACCTCATATAACCATCCCGGTGGTTATGTGTTTGTCTCGACGCTAACAAATGGAAACACCTTGATTCAAAACCAGTCTTGTGCTAAAACACTAGCTCTTATGCAGGTCCCTCAGGCCAAAGGGAGACAATGAACTTTTCATGCAACCTCCAGAACATAGATGTATCTACTAAGAAAGGTTACAAATAAAATGCCACAGCCTTTCATACATCATTATTTCATATTAACAACATTTTTGTAAGGAAGATTTTTTTTTAATGAATATGCTGTATTACGGACAAAATCAGGTTAACTTCACTGTGAAAATATTTTGCTGTAAGAGTTTAAAATATGTTAACAGCGAAAAAGAAGGTAAACTTCATTGCTAAATAAATAACACGAGTTATCACACTTTCTGTATTTTTGATTTTCACTGAAATAATTTAAAAGACACCATTTAAAAGTCAATAATTTGATGATATGACCACAAAAATTTGGATGCTGAATTTGACTTTTTTTTCTTTACAATCCAAGAACAAAGTGAAGAATTAGAGAATAGTTGTGGGTCCTGGAGTTTATCTTCCTTGCATACTATTTGTATGCAGAGCACCACTTCTCTTCTGACAAATATATTTCATTTATAGAAATATATGGTAGGATTATCTAATTAATGGTTTCAAAATTAAATTTATGTGAGAAAATCCCCTTTCAAGAATGTACGGGAATGTAGCAAAGTGGTTTAGGAAATGAATATGACAGAAATATATTTTGAGCAAGGACTCAAATTTCATTTAAAGAACCTAAACATTTTAAATAAAGCTAGTATAATAAAATGGTGTTTGCAAAAGGCTCTGAATACTATATTCTTCATTATCAGTAATCTATTTCTTGGACTTCTGGTTCCAAACATATGAAAACCTTCATATTTACACTTTTTGATAAGTATGATGCCCAAAATCTAGAAAAAAATCATTCCTGAAAAAAAACAAAAGAGGCTGATTTGGTGTGTGTGTGTGTGTGTGTTTTTCATACTGGCAGCATTTGATTACAATTCTTGAACTGACAAGCAAAAATTCTGTCTGGTTTTCGTAGTCAATGGAAGAGTGCTTACTGCCAGGCATCAAGGGTCATTATGACTTAGGAGGCACATTCCCATCACAGCTAGGACCACACCTCTGCCTCAGAGCAGGTGAGCCTCATGCTCAGGATCTCCACCATTCCTTTCTCTGCACAAGTGGTTTTAGTTGACTTTGTGTTGGACATGTGCATTTCTGTACTTTGATTAACTGCAATTGACTTTGCTGAACTGAAATCCCTAAATGTGCATTTTTATATGAAGCAGACAGCTCCCCCACCATGTGTGGATAAAAATAGTAATTAAAGAGCACAGTTGTCTATAATGGGCATTTATCTTAAATGATCTTCTGAATACTATCTGTTTTCTCACACTGGCACTGGCAAAAACTACCATCACTGTCAAACGATTTTCTTTTTAACAAAGTTAATGTCACCCTTAAATAAGGTTTCTCAGTGTCTTCTAAAGTTTTGAAGATTCTGAAAACCTAGAAGAATCTTTTAAAGAAATAGACTATACTGATTATTCAGAATCCATAAAATATCAGTTAAAATAATATTGCAAGAAATGTTGGCATATAATCCTAAATTAAATCACATGGTAGAATAATAGTCTAATAATCTGGGTTTACATATAAATTGTGAGATAACTACAGTCTACTGGTTTGGATTTGGTGTTTGGTTGTTTGTTTTCTTTTGTTTTGTGTTTTCCTGACATCTATTTCTGTCTTTTTTAGCCTAGATCTTTTAGTGAGTGTGGGTATCTCTGTTGTTACCCTAAGGAATACTATTTATGGTTTCTTAGTTTCAGAGTCCCTCATATGGGTGATAGGTTGGAAGGAATATGAGTAAATTACATCATCTTTTGAGACCTTGATGAATTTACTGAAAGCTGAAAAATGCACAGGTTTAAAAGTATGACTTTCACTTCCACCCATGAATATCTTCATTTTATTTTCCACAATCATCTGAGAGAGACACAACAGAACTTACAAAAAATTTTTATTAAAATTCATTTTTTTTATTAAACAACTGTTATTTTTATAATCTCATAAAAATTCAGCCAAGGAACATTATTTTTTTCCACTATATTTTCAACCTAATTTATTCTTATGGGGGTATATTATAACCCTTATGGAGGTATATTATAACCCTTATGGAGGTATATTATTAGAAGTTGGAGGTTGGAAGGCACACCAGGGGTCATCTAGTCCAACCTCCCTGGTCAAGGAGAGTCACATTACTCAGGATCTAGAATATCTCCAGGGAAAGAGACTCCACAACAACTCTAAGCAACCTACTCCAATGCCCAGTCATCCTCACAGTAAAAAAGTTCTTCTCATGTTCAGGTGGAACTTTACGGTTTTTAATTTGTGCTCATTGCCTCTTGTACTATTGCCTGCCACCACTGAGAAGAGTCTGACCCCATCCTCTTCACACCCACCTTTCAGACAATAAACATTTATCCCAAGCCTTCTATTGTCTGTGTTGAACAGGTCCAGCTCTCTTAGCCTTTCCTCCTTTTTCTCATATGACAGAAGCTCCAAAACTCAAATATATTATTTTAATGTAACAATATGTTTATTTTTAACATATGAAAAAACGATTATTCATTTTCAAAAAATGGCTGAACTACTTCTTTGACACCTCCTGTGTCAATTTCCTTTCAAACAGAGCAATAGCTTGGTATATCATAAAAGAAAAGGTAGAAGTTCCATAAGAGTAGATGCCACTGAAAAGTGATTGTTGGAAAAAAAAACAACATTTACACAACTTTAACTACAGATCCTGTATAAGAAATCACATGAATTGATGAATCAGAGAAAAAAAAAAACAACAACTCGCTCCTTATCAGTGTAGATAGACGGCAGGATACACATCTGCATTTCTCTTTAGTTCCTATTTTGCAGTAGAAAAGTTCTTGGGGTGGAGAAAGTAACAGCACTGAACATATTTCAGTAAGCATGATCATATATAACATGTGACTATAAATCTCTACCTGAATCGTACCTGGCATGCACAAGCATAGTGGATGTAAAAGTAAAATGGAAGAAATTTTCTAGACACACTGTTCCTTTTCAATACCAGCAAACAGTATGAAGAGCTTTGGGCAGTCTCTTTATGTAGCTATCTATAAGAAAGAACATTATAAGGCTCGCTAATCTCTACAGTCTTCTTTCTATTCCAAGACTGACCTGGTCACCACTGAAGAAGCTTGGAAAGCACAAGACACAGATGATATACTCTAATTTTTTTTTCTGGCAGTGGCATCTGGGTCCTGTGTTGCCTTTCTGGCTGATTCTGCTTTCAGCTGTTATGACAGATACAAACAGTTGCTGAGAGTTTATATCATTTGAAGAACAGATTTTCAGATCTTTCTCTATATGTTTTGCTGTAACACGTTCAAATGAGGGGATTTCTGTAGATGTTCTAGAATGACCACATCAGACAGCTTGTTTCCATTCCCTCCCTTACCTATGACTATATTACTGTTTTTTACAAGAGTATTCATCCTGCTTGCTCTCAAATTCTTTTTCTAGTAGCATTTTTCACTTCCTCTAAATTTCACCTTGAATTAAAAAATCTGCTCACTAATCTAATTTGGCTTGTATTCACTCGCAGGTGTTTTGGGTTTGTTTTGGTTTGTATTTTGGTTTGAGTTTATATTTTCTGTGTATGTACAACCACTGCTTAGAAATTTATTTAAAAATAAATAAAATGCAAACCACTTCTAACTTCAAATGTCCTTCTTAAAATGTGTATGTCTTTCTTCTACTTCATCAACATAATTTTGCTAGATAACTGACAATGAATTCAACTAATATGTAAAGGATGTGTTTTCCCCCTGTGGATCTGACACAATTGTCAGTTCCCAATACTAGTAGTGTTGTTAGTCAGATCCTAATAGTAATAGCACAAACATGCAAAATATCAGGGCCATCTGATACACAAATGACTGTTGACAAGGCCTCTATATGTACTTTATTCAGTTTCAGACTTACTGCTACAAAAAATTATACTTCCAAAGTGCAATATTTGATATACCTCTGTTCAGGTGCTGAAAATCACAGTCTGGGAGCCAAAGTGCACCTAAAAGGTTGAGTTAAAATTGATAGCTGGAAACAAAGTTATTTAAGCCAAAATAGGCTGCTAGGTCATCAGTGGTTAATTAGAGAAGGGAACTAAGTGCTAAGGGTTATATCATTTTTAAGGAAAAATAATTTTTTTAATGAAAGCTTGCCATCACTGACACAGTATAGTGTGCCAAACATAATGACAGCTATGAAGTCCCTTATGAAGAACTGCAGGAGGTTGTCATTTTCCCATGCAGTTGTTGAAGTCTCTGGAGTTGCCATAGCTCATGTTTGCACCAGCCTGCCTTCTACTCTGTGATGGGTTGGCCCCAACTGGCAGCCAAGCTCCCATCTAGACACTTGCTCACTGGATGCCCCCAGAAGGTTTGGGGGAGAAAATAAAAAGAGCAGAAGCAAGAAAACTCAGGGATTAAGGTAGAAAATAACTTGTCTAATTTTTTTTTAAATTAGACAAATGTATTGATGATTTATATATATATATATATATATTTGTTGTGGTTTAAACCCTAGCCAGACAGCTTGTTCACTCACTCCCAGTGAGTGGTGCCAGGCTGAAAGCAATTGAGGCCCTCCCACAGGGACTCTCCCCTTCCCCACTCCCGGAGGGATGGGGAGGAGGATCGAAAGAGTGCAACTCCCCCGGGTTGAGACAAGAACAGTCCAGCAACCAATGTACAACACAAATAACCACCGCTACCACCAATGACAACAATGATAAAAGAACAAGGGAAGAAGAGAATATAATGCCACCCGCCGAGAAACGAGTTTGACCCTGTCCTTCTGGTTAACTCCCAGTTACCCCCCCCGGGTATGACGTGCTGTGGTATGGAATAATTCTCTGGCTAGCTTGGGTCAGGCTGTCTTCCCCAGCAAATTCTTCATATGCACCACAGGAACTTTGTCCCCCTCTACAATATGTAAAAGTTCTGACTGGACTGGACCAGCCCTGTTGGCAGATCCTCTGGTGTTGACCAACCAGGTGGCCTTTGGTAAGTGTGCATCCCAATGCTTGAAAGTTCCCCCACCCATTGCTTTCAGTGTAGTTTTTAACAGCCATTGTACCGTTCGATTTTCCCAGAGGCTGGTGCGTGGTAGGGGATGTGATATACCCACTCAATGCCATGCTCTTTGGCCCAAATATCTGTAAGGTTATTCCGGAAATGAGTCCCATTGTCTGACTCAATTCTCTCTGGGGTGCCGTGTCGCCACAAAATCTGTTTCTCAAGGCCCAGGATGGTGTTCCGGGCAGTGGCATGGGGCACAGCGTATGTTTCCAGCCACCCGGTGGCTGCTTCCACCATGGTAAGCACATGGCGCTTGCCTTGGCGGGTTGGTGGCAGTGTGATATAGTCAATCTGCCAGGCCTCCCCATATTTATACTTCAACCATTGTCCTCCATACCAAAGAGGCTTTAACCGCTTGGCTTGTTTAATTGCAGCACATGTTTCACACTCATGAATAACCTGGGCAATAGCGTCCATTGTTAATTCCCCCATTGATCACAGGCCCATCTGTATGTTGCATCTCTGCCCTGATGGCCTGAAGTGTCATGGGCCCACCGGGCCAAAAATAATTCACCTTTATGTTGCCCCACGTTGGGCGCAAAAAGGAACTATCGTGGTTTAAACCCTAGCCAAACAGCTTGTTCACTCACTCCCAGTGAGTGGTGCCAGGCTGAAAGCAATTGAGGCCCTCCCACAGGGACTCTCCCCTTCCCCACTCCCGGAGGGATGTGGAGGAGGATCGAAAGAGTGCCACTCCCACGGGTTGAGACAAAAACAGTCCAGCAACCAATGTATAACACAAATCACCACCGCTACCACCAACGACAACGATAAGAGAAAATAACAAGGGAAGAGAATACAATACCACCCGCCAAGAAACGTGTCTAACCCAGAAGCCCATGTCCTTCTGAGTAACTCCCAGGCTGGAAGGGATACATGTTTCACCACTGAGAACCTCCTCCCCCTCGGACCCTTGTGTTCCCTCTGCTGTTTGTTACTCCTTTTTGTTCCCTTCTCTTCCTATGGTAATTTCTGCCCTTAAATACATTTGCACAGAGGTGGCACCAGCTTGGTTCATGGGCTCAGCTGTGTCTATAGTGGGTCCATTTTGAACCTGGAATCATTTATGTCCAGCAAAGTCGTCCCATGGCATCTTATCATCACAGAAGCCACCCCTGCAGCCCCATTACAAACATCTTGACACCTACACGCAACACACCCTGAAAATCCCATTTTTATACCTACCCTCACACCATGAAGAAGAGGACAGGCTCAGTGATCTTGCTAACAGTGATCTTGCTAACAGATATCTGCCTATCAATATTATTTTTATAATTCCATTTATTCTTCAATGGAAATTATTATCTTTTTTCTTCTCTGAATGGAGAATATAGTATTCTTAGTTTAAATATCCTCACAAGAAGCAGTATGGTTGGTGACGCCAAAGGTTCAGTTCAAGTTGAAGTGGTGGAATATGCATAAATTTTTGAGAAACAGATCCCTTACTGAACTGTTTAAATCAGATAGTCATATCATACTTTTTGAAACCTAGAGAATCTGACATTATTTACAACAGCTGATCAGACTATCTAAATACATCTGTGTGACTATAGAATTATTCGTGAATGTCCTCTTGGAAGCTACATCAGCTCCCATATGAAGATGGGATAAAAAGTTGGGAATATTCAGTCTGAAGAGGAGGAGGCTTCATGGAGACCTCAATGCAGCCTTTCATTACCTGAAGGGAGCCTACAAGGGTGCTGGAGAGGGACTCTTCAGCAGGGACTGTAGTGATAAGACCAGGGGTAATGGGTTCAAACTTAAACTGGAGATATTCAGGTTATATATAAGGAAGAAATTCTTTACTGTGAGGGTGGTGAGGCACTGGAACAGGTTGCTCAAAGAAGCTGTGAATGCTCCATCACAGGCAGTGCTCAAGGCCAGGTGGGACAAGGCCTGATCTAATGGGAAGTGTCCCTGCCCATGGCAGGGGTGTTGAGACTATATGATCTTAAGGTCCTTTCCAACACTAATAATTCTATGATTCTATTGCTTTATATGTAGAGATATATGTAAAAATTGCATCTGTAATAATTTTTCCTTCTGGGTAGCTTATTAAATTTTTGCATCTTTCATTTAATTTTTTCAAGTAAACATGTAGAAATTTACCATGTGTAACAAAGGAATGATTGTGCTATTAAAAGTGCTGCCTCTACTGCCCTAGTTAGATGCAAAATGCCAGTTCTCTGTTAGCTGTGACAGGGCTTATGGGTAATAACTCAGGAAATGTATTTTCTTGCATTTTTAAATATTGCACCTTTGTCTCTAAATAAAAGACATATGTTGAAGCATGTAACATGAGGTAAAGCAGTGAATTAGACTACTATGCCATCTACAGCCACATGTATGTATTTCTGTCCGAAAAGTTATTTCCTTAAGTAAAAATAATTGCACAAAAGA
The DNA here is from genome assembly GCF_028554395.1 of Pezoporus wallicus. Lineage (NCBI taxonomy): Eukaryota > Metazoa > Chordata > Aves > Psittaciformes > Psittacidae > Pezoporus > Pezoporus wallicus. The sequence continues at coordinate 549,507 of NW_026641006.1, forward strand.
GTAATCTAATCTAAACATGCAGTGTCTTCCTTATGTGTGTTCCCTGTTTTACATGCAAGTACATCACTGCTCAAATCATACTGAGGTCTCAATGGCCTATAAAGGAAGATGCATTGATTGATTTGATTAGCTTTTCAATGGCGAAGACCTCAAAGAAAGAAAAAAGTTCTAAATATGCTACAGAATGGTTGTACATTTTTTCTATGTAATGAATACTGTTTTAAGACATTCATGTTGCTGTCTTTATAGTGGTTATCTTTCCAGTCTTCATTTACCCTGTATATAAGTGTTGTGGTTTGAAACTAGTGAGGCAGCTCGTTCACCCACTCCCCTCCTTCTTTCCCTCCCCCGACTCCCGGAGGGATGGAGAGGAGAATCAAAAGAATGCAACTCCCATGGGTTGAGATAAGAACAGTTTAGTAACTAAGGCATAACACAAATCACTACTGCTACCACCAGTAATAATAATGGTAAAGGAAATCACAAGGGAAGAGAATGCATCACCTCACCACCCGCTGACCGATAACTCAACCCCCAGCCTGACCAAGCACCGACCAATACCTTGTCCAACCCCGCAGTCTACTAGCTCTTCCAGGTCACTCTCAGTTACATCCTGGGCATGACGTGCTGTGGTATTGAATACTTCTTTGGTCAGTTTGGGTCAGGTGTCCTGTCTCTGCTTCTTCTTGGCTTCCCCTCCTGCCTGGCAGAACATGAGGCTCAGAAAGTCCTTGGCCAGACCAAACATTTGAGCAGTAACTAAAAACATCAGTGCTATCAGCACCATTCACAGGCCTAAAGTCAAAAACACAGTGCTGCACCAGTTACTAAGAAGGAAAAAAAATGACTGCTACTGCTGGACCCAGGACATTAAGGATGATAGAAATAACATTTTTAAAACAACAAACGTGTACATCCTGTGTGCTATGCACACTTTCAATGGAACTATAATGTATAGCTAAATATTTGGAGTAGTTGATATATCAGTGGGTTTTTTTATGTTTACCATCCTTTCCCTGTTGGATATAACACTGAATATTATGCAAATGATTTACTATAGCAATTTTGTAGCTGACTATTTTTAAGACATTTTCTCCTCTTAAAATATAATTGCCTGAATGAAAATGCAGTCCAGAATAATATAAACAAAAAGCAGTCTTCCTTATAATTTCACAAAGATGGTCAGTCTTTACCTAGAAACAAGACAGAACTTTAACTATCCCAGCATTACTGCCTGTTGTGATTCCTATGAGCTGCTGCTAGTGCCATAATTTCTTTTTCTCAAATGCCCTGCAAAACCCTCTCAGTCTTCAAAGTGCAGTTACTTAAAAATATATTAGTTTCCCTTTACAGAAAATGTATCTCTGAATATGAAATGTTTTAAATTTTGCAAGCAGTGGTATTTGCAAAAGAACAATTTTTTAGCCGGAATAGACACAGTCTGCAGCACTATGAAGATGCAGCCCCCAGCCAAAGTGGGGCTTGATCTTCATTTTCAATTGCCAGCTTGTATTTTCATAGCATGCTGTAAAAAATACAAAATTCTTTCTCTCTTTCCCTCCACCTCCTCAATTATCATTCTCCCTATCACTTTTCATTACTTCCATTATACTTCAGAGTATAGGGAAATAGATAATAATCAAGTTGATAAAGGACTGCCTTTTTAACTCAACGGCATGAAGCATGAAAGCATTTTTTGCACTTCCTACTTACAATACAGAACTAGAATTGCTGAGGGAGGAAATCCTGAATCTGAACCTCAAAGAGGGAAGGCTGATAACTTTAGGGAAATGTCAGTGTGTCAGTGATGTACTTGAAAGAAGAATGGGTACCAGACCCATGTCTAAGGTCTAGTCTGGAATCTGGACCAGACTGGTTCCAGCAGGCTTGGTAAATGGTGGAACGTATCACTTAAGTTAGGAGCTGCAGCCAGACAAAAGCCAAATGTCAGCTCTGTTCAAGCACTGCTTGAGGACATTTTGTACTAGGTGGAAACTGCGTGGACAGTTTCACATTACTGTGAGTTCTTCCAGCTGAATAAAATTTTCTGGGAACTTCTATAAGCTTAAAGACGTTCATAGACTTTAATGTTTTGAAAGAGCTGGAACTGAAACAGAAAATGCTTTGCATCAAATATAGTGCAAGAGTAGGGAAACAGTGAGGTAGCAATGCTCCTCAAAGACCTGGCTTTTTTTTCAGCCATAGATACTTGAAAACTTGTTTCTGGAACTGCATATTTGAGAAGCTGTTCAAGGGACTCAGAAACATGTAGTCATCCAGGAGTGAAAAAAAACATGTTGTGGAAATAGAAAGGAGGACAAAAGATTGCAAAGAAGAAAAATAGGTTCATTGGTGCATCTTGAAGGAAAAGGAAGTGGAGCTGAGGGCAAAAGAATTGTCAACAGGTATAATGTAGATGACAGATATGCTCTTGAACCATTGTATTTAAATCAGAAAAAAAAAATCATAAATGTTCCTCAATAAAAGAAACTGTTTGAATGATCAGGCTTAGAGGGGAGAGGTTAATGAGCCATGCTCTGTCTGGAGGTGAATATCAAGTGGAGTACCACCATGCTCTATCTTCTTGCCTGTCCTGTTTCAAACATTTTTAGCAAGGACGTGGAGGCAACCAGTGCTCACTCATCAGGTTTGAAGACAACACAGAATTGGAAGGACAAATTGATATACTTGGAACATAGGGCTACCATTAAGGGAGACATAGATGGGTCATGGTAATGGGCTAAAAGCAACCTCATGTAATACAAGGACAAATGCAGAGACTGCCTGACAGTATTTCAGTTGCTGCAGCCCTCAGAGAGGTTCGGAAGCCTATTTGCAGAAAAGACCCTGGGCAAGGCCCTGAAGAAAAGATGACCAAAAGCAATAACAGTAGGGCAGCCAGCAAATCACATGAAGTGATTATACCCCACTACTCAGCATATCTGGGTCCTGTATCTGGTTTTAGGTCCCCCAGTACAAGAAAGGCATTGATAAGCCACAGTGAGTTCTGTGGAAACCAGAAAGTTTGACAGGCTGGAGCACTTGCAAGTCATTTACACCTTGATTAAGGGAACAAAAATAATCAGGGGGTAGAAATATTTTGTTCAAGGACAGAAACATTACATGACCAGGTGTTCAGCAGTCATAGCCATAGTAGGAACTTGTCAAGCAAGTAATTCAGAAACATTAATAAAGCTATTTCCTGCCACCCAGATTTTAAGATAATGAGAAACCTGGAAGATGAAGTTATCCAGATATACCACTCTGTTTTACAGACAAAAGCTCACAGCTTTGTCTTTGAAGTTGAATAAAATTTCAACTTTTGAGAACATTTCTGGGCATAAAATCTTAGTATTAGTCTTCAGACTCATTGAAATAAAGTGTATTTACACCAAAATATATATTTTTGAGATTCATAATTTATAAACTGGTCTAGTTACTTTATAAAAAGAATCTCCTGCAGAAGACATGAAAATTTTTAGTAAGTCATAGAAAATGAAGTGTGTCTGTGGAATGGCATTTACAGCAAGATAAGGTTAAGAACAAGAAGGATGATGATGGGTAGAAATTTTGTTCCAGCAGAATTAAATTATATAGAATATAATCATAGAATAGTTAGGGTTGGAAAGGACCTTAAGATCATCTAGTTCCATCCCTCCTGCCATGGGCAAGGACACCTCACACTAAATGGTATTATTTTTATTTTTTTTTTCCTCATCACTTTTCCTTCTTTCTTTGACTTAAATAAAACTTTCTGGTTGCCTCTGGGCAAATTTGAAAACTCTTAAGCTATGATTTTGTTTTGTCATCTCAGGGAAAAAAAATCTCATAAACTAACATATCCTGTTACAAAACCTTTGTCTGTCTTCAAAGTCTTTCATAGCTTTCTCTTGGGCAAAGCTCAGAATCAATATTCTACCCTTGCTTCTCTTAGCCTATTAGGTGACCTTGAGCCTACAAGGCAACATTTTATTGTTAATTTTGTCTTTCTCTTAGCTCCCATGTGTCTGTCCTAATTCTGCTACCATTTCAAGTGCCCCTTTAAATTTTATTGAAATTGCCTCCAAATTTTTTGCAGTAGATCATAAAATTTTTTTTCTGGAGTCTTGTATTTCTTTCATCTTCATTTTCACTTGTACAAATTCATCCAATTTCTGTCTTCTGTATCTGAGCTAAAATTTCTGTGTGGGGTCAAATCAAAACTCCTAAACCTCATTCTAAGACACCTCTTCTCCCTCATTTCACAGGTACTGTGAACACCACCAACATCTTGTCAATCCAAGCTTACTGCTTAGATTTTATGCATTATATCTTCAATCTTTCTTTAGAGAAAGCTGTTTTTCTGCATATCATTAATAAAAGGTGTCTTCATTGACATCTCTTTTGCCTTTTCAAGCCTTTATTATCTCACATTTCAATTTCTACTTTCTCTGCTGCGGTCTGAAAAGAATTAGTTGTATCTGTACCAATAGATCAATTACCAGCCAGTCAAACTATACCCAGCCTTTGTGTCTTGTCTTTCAGATGCTCAAACAAGTATATTAGTGTCTTCTTTGTGTTTTCTTACAAGTGAGATTTTCCTGTTAAATACTCAAAGAACCACTCCTCTGGCTTCTCTTAAACTGCCTCTCAATCCTGTTTCTTGCTATGATATTAATATAGAATGTTCAATGATTACAATCATGGACAGAGTATATGATAAGACTCTTCTCTGACAATTTCATTAACTATACTTTGTTATCATTTTATTTGTTTGCTACAGCTAATTGTTGCCTTACCCTTCACACTAGAATTGTAAGCTATCCCTTCCAATCCCGAGGTTTTGGCAAATATCTGTACTATGCCTAATACCATCAAAATTTTTGTAGGAGAAATAATAAGTAACAGTGCTATTAATGACACTATTAATGTCTATTATAAAATTTTACAGAACTGGAGAGGAACAATTTTCAGAACAAATTAGCACCTGATGGCTTTGTTTTAGAGGAGATTAGAGTGTGTTCTTTTCTTATCCTACCAAAGTGTAGAAAAGAATTAGCTACATTTATCATAAGCTTCTATCTACAAACAACGGAAGGTGGAGAAAAATACAATAAAGATGTAGATGGGGAACAGGAAAATGAAAGAGTGGTGAGAGAAAATGATTGAGGATCAGAGATAATCTAATTTGAAAAGTTTTTCTGAAGTGTTACAGTCGTTGACAACTGCAGATGGTATTTGATCCCTTACCTTTCATTACATTACAAAGTCTGAGAAGGCATATTTGAACTCAAAAGCAGAAAACAAGAGGTGCCATCCTGAGTAATTCTTTTTTTCCTGAAGTACAGTTTCATTCTAGCAAACACAATTTTTTTTCAACTTATGTTCTTCTCCTACTCTTAACAAAGCCAAAATAACACTCTTCACTGAGAATTAATATCTCATTATTTTGAATTTAAAAGACAAATTTCTATTCTCTGAATGCAGCAGAAATCACAATACTTTTTTCTAGAGCAGTCAGAATATGGGTTCATAGGTCATCCCCACTAGGATTTCCAAGTATAGTTAGTGAAAAGTATTACTTTCTTTCAGGACATCAGGGATGTCCCTCACTTTCTTATCCATCTTCCGTCATCCGGACGTCAATGTCATATGTCAGGATGGCAATTCTGGAAGCATTTGCTGATTGACTTAACCTGAAATGTATTTTAATAAATGTAGATTCATGCATTGTAACATTCTCCATTTGTTCACTGTAACTTGATGTGTAGATCCTCTGACGTTCATGCTTTTTTTTCCTGGGATGAAATATCTTGATATAGATTAAAGCTTTGTTGTTTAACAGTGGCATGTAAGCAATGTCAAGGGAATGAAACTGAAAAAAGAAGAATTCAGTTGCAAAGACAGATCTGAAACTAAAATGGCCTTTTGTCAGGGAACATACTAGTAAATAATATCTACTGGATGCCCTCAGGGACAAAGCAAGGCATTTCTGCTTTCCAAGGGATTATATGAATTCACTAAATAGTTTACTGCTATGTATTTAAATATGGCTAAAATGAGAGGACAAAAAAAATCAAAACATTTTAAACACAGAAAAACTCACTGCAACCATAGCAATGTTATGAGATATGCCCTAACAGATCATATTATAGATATAGGCTGAGAAAAATCTGTTGCTATTGTGAAAAAAACCACTTGAAAAGTGAGATTAAATAACGAGACTACAAAACCACCCTTTTTGTCTGCTCTCCCTGAGATGCTGATTGGTTGATTTTTGTCCACAAACACCAGTTTCCCTGTCTGTTGAAGCACAAGGCTGAAATTCAGTGAGAAAGTAAACAGCTCTTCTTCTCAGTCTGCCAGTAGCAGTTACACAGTGATAATACCAAACCCTGAAGAAAACTGAATGCCACCTTATTTCCGACTGAAGCACAACAGCTGCACTAAGAAAGCCTCAGGTATCCTTGGGTGAAGCAAGGAAAGCAAGGACATGGTCAGGATTGCATAAAAAGCCTCAGAGGGGTAACATTAATTCCAGTGAAGCAGAAGGGTAGAGAATTCTCTTGGGAAGTCCTGCTGTATTATTAAGGCTTTTGCATAGAGCTTTCTGAGTGATGAGGTTGGATACACATTGCTAGTCCGATTGTACAGTGGAATTTTCAAAACAGCAAGAGAATGAGGCCAAGCAGGACTTTATCCCTGGTGTTGACACACTTCTGGCTAGGTGGCAGAAAGCTTACATTAAGGTGTGAGTCAGGGCTAATGGATTTTACTGTACAATACATTAAGATTTTTTGTGGAAGTATTGGGTCATGCTGTCATTAGGGAGAAAACAGACCTCTTATGTAAGAGCATGAAAATATTCCAGTGTCTGTCCTTCTTGTATTCAGGAGTTATTTTAACTTTTAAACAGATATTTGCATGTGTTTCTATGCAGCTGTTTCCAGTTGTGGTTACTTGTTTGTATTTTGGAGCAATTTAATGTGTTTTTGCTTGTTTTTTTCTCTGGCTTTTGTGTTGTTTTTTTTTAAAGTAATGGAGACTTCAACATTTGTACAGGACTTGCTGTATCACAAGAGTGGTTTAAGCTTTTGTGAAATTGCAGAAATTAAATCCATTTACCTTTTGAAAAGGGAAGCTACCTTGGTAGATATATAAGGTGGCTTAAATCATCTATTTTTTTTTCAGTGGCTGTCAACAGCAAAGGCATTAAAACTTCATTTGCAAGCTTTATCTTTAATGTAAAATGGCTGCAATAGACTTTTAAAATTGGCTGGTACAATACCCTATATGATACTGGCAGAAGTCACAAGAATCTTACTTTGAATGAGAACTTATTTCTTTCAGCTGTCCAAAAAAAGAAAGCTACGATCTGAGAAATGCATGCATTCACTTGACTTGAATTCCAAGAGAGGAGTTACTTAGGGTTAAAGTATTTTATATTTTTTGATTATGTATTGTGAGATAAAAGACAGTTGAACACAGAGTATGATTAATTCTCTCTCTCCAGATTAACATTTCTGGGTGTTCTTTGTCCCAGTTTATTATTTAATACGGGATTTTCTCATACTGTAGAGACCTTGTAACAAAAAGCCTCTAAATTGCTCACAGGCAAACTAATTTTTTTTTTCTTTTATATCATTAGATTTGAATCAGTCCTGTTACCAGTGTGAGCTGTCAGTTGAGAACAAGAAAATATAAACAAATTATTATTTTTTTTTTTTTTAAGCTTAAGATCATCATAACTATGGTTTTGGTTAATACTTAACAAGCACAGGTAAGAAAATATTAATCAGAAATCACACTTCTCTTTGAATAAAGTAGAGATAGTAAAACTGTCAGTGCAAATTTTTTCTCATAATAAAAATAGAAATGTAGCTGTAAATAATAATTTTTCCATTTCTATTTAACTTGCGAATTCTCCTCTTTAATTCACTGCTTCCTCTTGATGTTTCATGAGTGTGTGTGTGCATGTGTGTGGCTATGTGAACTACATTTATTTACCTATTTGGAACATATAAATGATAACAGCAGCTGCTCAATGAGAGCATTCCACTGCATCAATTAACGTTCCACGTTAAATAAGAAATTTATATCCTCCACACCAGTCTTGTTACAAAATAATTAATTTGATTCAAATGCTAAATTAAGTATGACAAGGAGTTTTTTTGGATTAAAGTTAAGGAGGAAATAGATTGCAGCCTTGGAAAGCCTAGAGCATGTTTTGCACTGCACCTTGAAACAAACAGCTTTGACTAAAGATTGAGTTAGTCTATCTCTTTGATGACTGCATTACCAAGTCAAAGTCTTCAGGGCCTCGTGAGGGTTCAATGACAGAGAATATTGTAGTAGCTAGATGTAGGACACATAGAATGTAGGCTTTTTGATCAAGTTGTAATAAACAGCTTTAATTAACTGGGTTTCCCTGAGGGGATTAAAGAGAAGTGGAGAACTCTTTGTTTTATTATTTAAGATTCAAACTGCTGCCTCCATTAGGCATATTCAGAATTTATAGTTAGGATTCATTATGGGTTCATTTCAGTGGAGATTGAACATGAAGTATACCTGATGCATTTTCTTTCTTTGGCTTGGTAAAAATAAAAATCTTCATGTCCTATCTGTGTTTCAGAACAGTTATTAGGCAGTCATGCTCTTATTTCCCTTCAGACTTGAATAACAAGTAATGATAAGAGAAAGAGAAAATCAGGAATTTATACTAGTGATATACTGTATTTTCATTTTGAAATCTATTTTAACTCAAGTCTCTTTACTATTGAGTAACCAACCAGAAATGGAAGGGTTTTGTGAGTATGAGAGATCATCTTTGGAGGAGTTCTCAATTATTTAAAATTTTAGAGGTGTTGAATTCCTCCACATCATTTCTTACCAGGAATGGTTTGTATCATACACTTAATTTCAACATCTTGTGTTACTAGGTTAATTTGCACTGGATAAAGACACCACAGGAGTCTGATTAAAAGTCACCCCATGAGTTATCAGAACAAACAAAATCCATCACTCTCTCAGTGAACCTGTAAAAAGCAATACAGTGCTGTCTCCTTAGTTAATCACAATTTTGAAACAGTATTACTTAGATCATTCCCAGGGACTTAGCTCCTTGACTCGTGACCTCACTTTGTAAGTACACAAGTACTAAATTTTACATGCAATATGGAAAATTAAATAACTTGAACTATGGTCCTGGTAACAGCAACAGCTGTTAGGAACTAATAGCTGACCTGTGTACTGGGAAGCAAAGAAAACCACTTTCTTACTTCTTTTCGTAATGAAGTAATTGACAGTGGAGCTGTTGAAAAAATGGTTTCTTCTCAATGTATGCTGAAACTTGAAATTTACTAGTAAGTGTGACCAAATACAGCCTGGCACAGGGGACTCTAAGATAGCTCGTCAGCTGTCAATTGACCAGTGCTGCTACACAGCCTTAAAGCCTCCTTCAAGTTATTTTCAATCATATGACACATGTTGCAGTAACTATCAGCTCCATAATTAAAGAGATTTTTTTTTTCTTTTTTTGTTTTTTAAGCTTTAGTGGAGGGTTAAAGTCCTCAGATGTAAAAGAAATAGATAAAACAAAAGGAACAGTGTCCTGGATTCAGCAGTAGCAGTCATTTTTCTCCTTCTTGGTAGTTGGTGCAGTGCTGTGTTTTGACTTTCAGCTCGGGAACAGAGCTGATAACAATGATGTTTTGGTTTGGCCAAGGACTTTGTGAGCCTCATGCTCTGCCAGGGAGGAGGGGAAGCTGGGAGGAAGCGGAGACAGGACACCTGACCCAAACTGACCAAAGAGGTATTCCATACCACAGCACGTCATGCCCAGGATGTTACTGGGAGTGAGCCGGAAGGGCTGTGGGACTGCAGGGTTGGAGGAGGTATCGGTCGGAGCATGGTCGAGCTTGGGGGGTGAGTTATCGGTCAGCGGGTGCTGAGGTGTTGTATTCTCTTCCCTTGTTACTTCCTTTATCATTACTATTACTGGTGGCAGCAGTAGTGATGTGTGTTATACCTTAGTTACTAAACTGTTCTTATCTCAACCCGTGGGAGTTGCATTCTTTTTGATTCTCCTCTCCGTCCCTCCGAGAGCAGGGGGAGGGCAAGAAAGGGGGGGGAAGTGAGCGAGCGAGTTACCTGACTGGGTTTAAACCTCGACAGTTCTTTTTGGCGCCCAACGTGGGGCACGAAGGGTTGAGATAACGACAGATCTGACCAGATTAATAGTCACTCATCACAATGCTGCTTTATTGGCTCTCAGAGTTGTTCCTCTTGATCTCACAGTTTCAGAATGTTGTAACTTACTTAGAGCCGGTATTTGCTGTGTTAGTGTTTATCAAGTGTGGGGCCTGGGCTAAGGTTCTTGTCTCACTGTGCTTTATGGCAATGGCCGGTAATACGGGCGGGCTCCAGCAGCAGGGCGGGACGGACGTGGCCGTGGACTTGTACCTGGCCGTCCGGCTGCTCTTCACCGTCCTGGCCCTCACCCTACTCTCCATCTTCGTGAGGCTGCGGGGAGCCGAGGGAGAGCTGCCCCGGGAGCCGGCGGCAGCCAAACCGGCCGGGAAGAGCGGCCCCGGGGACCAAGCGGCGGCGGGAGCGGGGCCGGAGGCTTACAAGCCTACAATGGGTCACCTTTCTTTAAAGACATAAATTCAGCTTGAAACATCAAAATAAGAGATTTCTATTAATCCTATAGGAAAGTCTCAAAATGGTAATGAGGAATGCTCTCCCAACCACTGAGACTGCTCAAACACAACAATAAAAAGATAAGGTTTGGAGAGAAAAAAAAATTAAGCTAAGGAGAAAACAAAAATAAAAAGGAAAATTTTATTTTACTGTGAATCAGAGAATTTGGAAAAAAATCTCCAAATAATATACATCCCTTGATATACGATAGCACAGTTTGCTTTATGAACAAGTTTCCTGCAGTAAAAGTTTCTATATTTCAGCCTGTATAGATGGGACTAAGCCTATGTAACATATAAATGAAAAAAGCCCCACCAGGTCACAGCAAAATATGCACTTAAAAGTAACATTTTCTTTCTTAATATTGTACTTTTGCTTTTGAACTGTAATTAACAGGGATTGTTACTAAAGGAATGGGACACTTTGGCATTGCATTCTTAATAATGTTGGGGTTTTTTTTGATACTGGAATTACAGCATCAGACAACCTGTTAGCAATTGGTATATTTATATCAGAGATTATAAAAGACAAATACCTTTCCCAGACTCAAATACAGCTGAGAAATCAGAAGAAAGTGGGATTGGGAAACAGATAAAATTGCTTGCTCAAAGTCTTGGAGCAAAGCAGTGTCAGAGCTGAGAAAGATCCTCCTGAGCAAAAATACCTGCAGGAAAATACAGCCTCTTTGTACCAGCAGTCACAGATACTACACTTGCCCATGTGCTGGGAAATGAGGGAACCAAAAGCATAGAGTGAGGTGAATAGTGATCCTGAAAAATGAAGCTGGCATGATGAAATATTGGTGATCAAAGAAGTAGTGCTTAGGGTACACAAACAAAAAGATTGTAACCATGATATTAGACAAGCTTGCAAAGGAGAAGCAATCATTCTGTCTGTTGTGCCTAAATTATTTAATGTTAAACAGAGTATTCAGAAGCCTGTTTCAGTGAAACTCTCCTGAATTTACTGGGCATGACCAAGACACCTTCATAGAATTTCTCTATTTTAAAAATTATTATATTTTTTAAGGTTATAAAAGAGATAAAAATAGATGCTTCTTGACAGAGTTCTCCTAGAAAATAATGAGCATAGGATGAAACCAGTATATAATACATTAAGAACTGCAATATTTGGAAAATATATGCTCCTGTTCCAATTTACATACAATGGATTGTATTCAATAACAAAAAAGGAAAAGACAGAAGAAAACATGTATAATACTTCAAAGCAAATAGAGCAATTACTATCTTAAGAGTAGTCATCATGTAACAATAATAATGTTTAAAAATTAATGTTAAAAGAAAGAGTGGCATATTGATGAAGAAGGAAGAGTACATTACTGGAATAGTTAGAAAGGGGAAAGACATCTAATTGCTTTACGGGTGAGAACAAGACGGAAAAAAAAAAACAAACAAAAGGGCCATGTAATAAAATTAAAAAAAAAAAACAAACCCAACCACTCAAAAATGCCCCCACTAAACTTTCTCCAGAATGACTTCTTCCCTTTGAGACTGTTTGCATCAGAAAGGAAGGTTCATTTTGTGCTTTAAAGATATGCATGAACTGCCAATAATAAATATTCACTTTGTCAAAGATCTCTCTGATTTTGGGAAAGTTATTTAGGTTCCTTTTGGTTTAGCTGCCTGGGCTACTAAATGAGGTTACAATATTGTCCTGTCTCCCAAAAGCCGTAAGACATATTGTAATATAAAGTGGTGGAAGATGCTCTTAGAACACAGGAAAAAGTTTTTTCTATAAAAAATAATTTAAGCATCCAGCTCTCTCATGATGTGTTGTTTCTATCTTTTTATAGTGCTTGTGTCCACACTTATGTCTCAGAAGTACTTATGTTCTTAAGAACATTGACTTGAAGACAAACACCTTTTTCTTTCTTTTGTAGAAGGTTTGATAGGAGAGCAAAACTAGGAGTCCTTATGAATATGAGGAAACAACTCCATACCATGGGAGAATATTGCTTCAAAGACATCACCTTTTCAAGGATAATTTGAAAAATATAGTTTATATACATTTATTGATAGTATCATATACTAGATCTTCGCTAAAGGGTTAATATGCAGCCGGCCAGAATAAAATAGATATAAAGATAATAAAATATTTTATGGCAAAGATAGGTTAAACTGAAACAAAGTCTGTAGCTGAAGGTAATATCTTTTCTATGTCAAACTGATCTTTCTGGAGAGATAAACAGCAAGCACTATCTTTGACATGGAAGAGAACTTGAGTGACTGGGGTTTTTTATTCAGTCACTTTGGATGGTCTAAGGAAAATTACCATTTCTTCCTACAAAACTTTTCTTATTTATAAACCATGATCAAACATAATTCCTGAAATGTTTTCAGGAACAATTTTACTGAGAAGAATAGAAACTGTGGAACAATTTAACTTGTGGATCAACCTATTCAAAAATAATCAGAAAATAGTAATAAACTCACAAGATTAGTGAGGAACTTACACTACTGAGGGCTGAAATAAATCAGACATCACAATAGGAGCAACTGAAACTTCAGTTCTGTGTTTATGTTATTTTGATTTTACTGAATAGCCTCTAAGCCCTCTGAGGGGCTTTGATTAGAACAAATATCTGAGGGGCTTTGATTAGAACAAAAATCCCTTCACTTGTGTAAGATCTGATGAAACAGCTCTTTCCTAGTTGAAAATCTGCTTGCCATAATTCCAGGTTTTAAAATTAGTATTCTTTATTTTTTGATAAAATCTTTGCTTCATACTTTTTTTTTTTCTGAAAATCCAGATAAAAGACTACACTGTTTGGCAGAGCAAACAGAAGAAGAAGAAAAACTTCAGTCTAAAGGAGAAGTTAGAATTACAGTGTCCTTTCCTTTTTCTCTAGTGCTGCTGATTGGCTGCTGCCAATGCTCCTGCCTGTCTCCACTCAATGTGTGGAGAAAACTGCTTAAGAAAAATGCAATACCTTGTTGCTCTTAGACATTTTATAACATTCCTCATGGAAGACAAAAATAAAAATAAAATAATAAAAAAAAAAACCAGCAACAATTAGTGGTTCCTGGTTTCATCTGGAAAAATACTCAGGGTTTGTCTGACTCTGCTGACCCATAAAGTGTCACTGAGTAACCCTGTCACTTTCTTTGTCCAAGAAAACTTTCTGTCAGACACTTTTTATTATCCAGTCCTGCTGACAAAGTACTGGTTTACCATCTTGCTGACTGGTGGGAGAAAAGGGGAAGGGTAAGAGCTTCTGAAGGCTGCAAGCCCCATAAGAGATATTCCCCAGGGACGTGGCACTGTCCTGACTATAGAGATGCTTCCCAACCGCAATCAATCACATCCTGTTCCCTGTCCCACTCATTCCAGGGGTCTGGCTCTCTGAGCCCAAAGCCTGGTTTCCATGGAGCATGTCTGTGCAGACAAGGTTTAAACTTCTGAGAATGATGATAAGAAAAAGCTGTAAGAAACTATGCAGAATGGAGAAAGAAAAGGTCAAGAAAAGACAATGAGAGTGACAGACAGAGGCCAGACTATTAAAAAGGGGGCAGATCTCAGGCCTAGAATTAAAAGGAAAAAATACTAACAGAAAAAAATTTACAGCAGTAAAGAAATAAAACAGGGACCTGGAAGATGGCAACTCGGCAAGTGAGAATTTGTTGATGCTGACCCTTCCCTACCTGAGTGACAGCTGCCTGGAGAGCAAAAATGCTTTGGATGCTATAATGTATGTAGGGAGCCATGTTAGTAGCTCATTCTTCTTTAACATCTGTCACATGTATTAGCCAATAATTATTTCATACCTTGAATCACAGAATGTTAGAAAAGACCTTTAAGACCATGAAGTCCAACTGTTAACCCAGCACTGCCAAATCCACCACTAAAACATGTCACTAACCACGTCTACACATCTTTTAAATACCGCCACAGGTGGTGACTTAACCACTTCCCTGGGCAGCCTGTTCCAATACATAACAATGCTTTTGATGAAGAAGCTGCATGTCTCCTGCTTTCAAAATATCTGCATGCAAAAAAAGCTCCCTGAATGACCCACCCCAAACAGAAAGGCTTATGCTTTCTTCCCATCTCTTCTACAGACCTGGGAGGAGACCTTACTGCTCTTATCATTTGTTTATTATGCCCTGCTGCTGCCCTGGTAGAGCAAGAGTCCAAGATAAATGGTTAAATTTTCCTTTCTCCTTCGTTGTCCTCAGCACAGATCCATGAGCAGGGAGGCTTCCAACATGAAACTGGAAAGATATCTATGTTCATGCTTCTGATTATACAGCCCAATGCCTTAATTTCTCTTCTAGGATCCCTGGTTTTCACATACCTTGGTATAAATCCATGAGAATACCGTTAATTGTCATGAAGTAGTTGCACCAACATAAAAGCATCAATGAAATGTTCAGCTTGTTTCATTTAATTATTAGAGTAAAATGTTTCTCCTCCTCTCAGTTCAGACATAGGTTTTGCACCAGCCAGTGTTGATTCATGGTGATCCTAGTAAGAAAAGCACTCAGAAGTGGTAATGTATCATCAAGAGTGTTATTTACTAGAGCTAGCACTATAAAGAGAGAGAAGATAGTATAGTTCATCTACTGTCCCAGGGTGGGAAGCCTGAATGATCCTTCTAACCCATGCACAGCACTTCTGCAGACCCCATCCATAAAAGTTAACCCATTTGGGTCATTACAGCTATTACAAGGTTTTCTCATTAGTAAACACCTCTATTCATAATTTGTTTGTCAAGTAGGAAGGATGCTCAAATGGGAACTTTTTTCCACACTTTCAGATACAAGCAAGGCCATGCAGATGAAACCAACCATATCAAGGGGGAGCTGCCTGAAGGTTACTATGTTGCAGCGAGTTGGCTGAGTTTGTTCTGCAACCAAGGAATTTCTGCAGCACAAAACAGCCTGAAAACCGAACTGTATGCACAGCATAGCCTTGAACAGTTCTGAGCATGCTTGGGTTAGCTATTAGGTGGATGTCCTGGGTTCAGCAGTAGCAGTCATTTTTTTCTCCTTCTTAGTAGCTGGTGCAGTGCTGTGTTTTGACTTTCTGCCTGAGAACAGTGCTAACAGTGATAACGCTGATATTTTTAGTTACCATTCAAATGTTTTAGTCTGACCAAGGACTTTCTGAGCCTCATGCTCTGCTAGGGAGGAGGGAAAGCCAGGAGGAAGCAGAGACAGGACACCTGACCCAAACTGAGCAAAGAGGTATTCCATACCACAGCACGTCATGCCCAGGATGTAACTGAGAGTTAGCCGGAAGGGCTGGGAGTCTGCAGGGTTGGAGGAGGTATGGGTCAGTGCTTGGTCGGGCTTGGGGGGCGAGTTATCAGTTGGCTGGTGGTGAGGTGTTGTATTCTGTTCCCTTGTTATTTCCCTTATCATTATTATTATTGGTGGTAGCAGTAGTGATTTGTGTTATACCTTAGTTACTAAACTGTGCTTATCTCAACCCGTGGGAGTTGCATTCTTTTCGATTCTCCTCTCCATCCCTTCAGGAGTAGGGGGGGGAAAGAAGGGGGGGGAGTGAGTGAACGAGCTGTCTGACTGGGTTTAAACCATGGCAGTGGATCACTGCTTTTAAACCATGACAGTGGATCACTGGTTTTCACACTATCTGTCTGTCTGTGCGTCTGTGCATGCAACCTGTGCTAGTTATGAAGCCTTGAGATTACTACTAGTGAGATGTCCAGGAAAAAAATGACAGACTGAAAATGGGAAAGTACTGTGGCTTTATTCAGTCCCAGACAAACTTTCAGAGAAGTGGTAATGGGGAGACCTATATACAGCGGTTTAGTGAGGTCATATTAAGGAGCTCTATGTGATAAACACATAAATGTATTGGCTTTCGCAAATCATAGGTGTGGTTATGTGGATATAACTGTACGAGTTTACAATAACAGAAACAAAACACACTAACACAAGACCAGACAACAAGTTAAAAAGTTCAGATCTCTTGATCAAAACGGAATCACATACCAAAAGAATTTGTAAAGGTAAAAGAAAAGGGGGGGGGAGGTGAAGCTTGATATAAGGAAAGATAGTGCCTGGAAAACATAGAGTTAAAGTACTTTTTAGTTTAACTCAGGTTGTAGAAAGAGAACAATGTTTATGTTGTAAGTCTGTGGAATGTAGTAGCCCCACTAAACATGAGTTAATTGTTTCACACTAGTCTTCTAAAGTAGTTTTAAAGAGCAATGTTTGTGTTTTAAGTCTGTGGTGAAATTACTAAACAGGAACGAGTTATTTCACACCATCCTTCTACTTATCAGTTAGTTCAGAGACAGAGTCTCCCAAGCATCTGCTAGCTTGGGATACTCCTTTTCTGCCCATGCTGCAATAAATTTTGCAGGAAGGTCACACTGTTTTAAATCTTTGCTAGTTATCAGAATAATTACAGATATAGCTGGCTGTGTGATTCCTGAAGCGTCCAACTGTGCCAAAGGTGAAAAGTACACTGTGAGGAAGACTGCTTACTTCATCTTAAAGACCTCTACTCACAAGAGGAAGACTGTTTATTTCATCCTCAAGACCCCTGCCCACAATCAACGCAGAGAAGTGCGCAGACGTCAAGAGGAGGAGACCTATGATAATAAATTCTTGAAGCTAGTTATAATATCCCCCACCTATATACGGGAATTATGAATATGTATGTAAGTAATGTAATAGTGAAAGTATATAAACCTGTAACAAATGCTAATCATTTGTGCCTCTGACTACGGTCATGTGCCCAGTGCTGTTGCTTTTGCTTTATTGACTTTGTCCCTCAATAAAACCTTGTTATCTTGTTTAGAGGAGTGAGTTCGTATTTCACACTCTACATAGACACAGTAATCTCCAACTGTGCCTATACATATTGCTGATCAAATAACAGTTGCAACCATGTTATGTTTTCCAGGGATTAACAAGAAAACAAGTGCTGTTTCAAGTACTGGAAAAAATCTCAAATACAGATATTTCTAGTGTCAGGTATTAAAAAAAAAATAATAAGAATTTCCAATACCAAAAAAATGAACACATTTCTAACACAGAAAACAAGAATTTTCATAGAATCATGGAACAGTTAGGGCTGGAAAGGACCTTAAGATCATCTAATTCCAACCCCCCTGCCATGGGCAGGGACACCTCACACTAAACCATATCACCCAAGGCCTCATCCAACCTGGTCTTGAACACTGCCAGGGATGGAGCATTCACAGCCTCCCTGAGCAACTTATTCCAGTGCCTCACCACCCTAACAGGAAAGAATTTCCTCCTTATATCCAAGCTAAACTTCCCCTGTTTAAGTTTTAACCCATTACCCCTTGTCCTATCACTACAGTCCCTAATGAACAGTCCCTCCCCAGCATCCCTATAGGCCCCCTTCAGATACTGGAAGGCTGCTAGGAGGTCTTAATGCAGCCTTGTCTTCTCCAGGCTGAACAGTCCCAACTTTCTCAGCCTATCTTCATACGGGAGGTGCTCCAGTCCCCTGATCATCCTCGTGGCCCACCTCTGGACTTGTTCCAACAGTTCCATGTCCTTTTTATGTTAAGGACACCAGAACTGCACACAATACTCCAGGTGAGGTCTCCCAAGAGCAGAGTAAAGTGGCAGGATCACCTCCTTCGACCTGGTCCTGCTCCTTTTAATGCAGCCCAGGATACGGTTGGCTCATGTTCATTTTCTCATCAACCAACACCCCCAAGTCCTTCTCTGCAGGGCTGCTCTGAATCTCTTCTTTGCCCAACCTGTAGCTGCGCCTGGGGTTGCTCCGACCCAGGTGTAGGACCTTGCGCTTGTCACGGTTAAACTTCATAAGGTTGACATCAGCCCACCTCACAATCCCTGAGGGACACCACTCGCTGCTGGTCTCCAGCTGGACATTGAGCCATTGACCACAAACCTTTATGTGTGGCCATCCAGACAGTTCTTTATCCACTGAGTGGTCCATCCATCAAATTGATGTCTCTCCAATTTAGAGACAAGGATGTCGTTTGGGACAGTGTTGAACGCTTTGCACAAGTCCAGGTAGATGACATCAACTGCTCTACCCCTGTCCATCAGTTCTGTAGCCCCATCATAGAAGGCCACCAAATTGGTCAGGCAGGATTTCCCCTTAGTGAAGCCATGCTGGCTGTTACCAAGCACCTTGTTGTTTTTCATGTGCCTTAGCATGTCTTCCAGGAGAATGTGCTCCAAGATTTTGCCAGGCACAGAGGTGAGACTGACTGGTCTGTAATTCCCTGGGTCATCCATTTTCCCCTTCTTGAAAATGGGGGCTATATTTCCCTTTTTCCAGTTGTTGGGAACTTCACCTGACTGCCATGATTTCTCAAATATGATGACCAGCGGCTTTGCAACTTCATTTGCCAGCTCCTTCAGGACCCGTGGATGGATCTCATCAGGACCCATGGACTTGTGCACATTCAGATTTTTAAGATGGTCTCAAACCAGTTCCTCTCATACAGTGGGAACAAGGTCTTCATTCTCACAGTCCCTGCATCTGCCTTCCAAGACTTGGGTGGTGTGGTCAGAGCCTTTGCCAGTGAAGACCGAGGCAAAGAAGTCATTCAGAACCTCAGCCTTCTCCAAATCCTGCGTAGACAGTTCTCCCGAGAGCTTCCTGAGGGGGCCTACATTCTCCCTAGTCTGTTTTTTATTTGCTATGTACCTGTAGAATCCCTTCCTGTTATCCTTAGTATCCCTAGCCAAGTTTAATTCTAACTGAGCCTTAGCTTTCGTAACATGGTCCCTAGCTTCCCGGACAACATCCCTGTACTCAAGGACAGCACCTGTCCTTGCTTCCACTTATTATAAGCGTCTTTTTTCAATTGAATTTTCCTCAGGACCTCCTTATGCATCCAGTTACGTCTCCTGGCCCTCCTGCTGCACTTCCTTCTGGCTGGGATGCAACACTCCTGAGCTTGTAGCCGGTGATCCTTGAATAGCAACCAAGAGTCTTGGGCCCCCCTGCCCTCTAGGGCTATAGCCCATGGAACTTTACTAAGCAGGTTCCTGAAGAGGCCAAAGTCTGCTCTTTTGAAGCCCAGGGCAGTGAGCTTGCTGCACGCTCTTCTCACTGTCTTGAGGATCTCAAATTCGACCATCAAATTTTAATAGAATCAAGTTGCAATCTACTGTCTCTAAGAAGATAATTTTCTCCTAATAAAAAAAAAAAATAAAAAAAAAGATCTTAAACATTCAAAGATATTTTTCCAGAAAATGCCTGGGAAGTAAAGTTATAACTATTTATTACAGAGTAAAAATTGTTAAAAATAGTTATTTTCTCACATCATTGATGTATCAGATATTCCTTTCCATTCTTTATTATTGCTTGAGACAAATAATGGTACAGGAAAGCAGGCAATTCCAGTTTGGATCTATGGCGCAAAGCAAACTGTGCTCTCAGGGAAACCTTACGTAAGCTCTATAAGTTTATTCTGTTTTCAGGTAACAATTAGAAGATAAAAACCAGGATTTGAAGAGCAGTGAAAGCCACCATTAGTAAAATGATAGTGAATTACAATCTGTTTCTAATGAAGACATTTTTTTCACAATAAAGATTCACATATCATTTAAGTGTAAACTGAGTAAACCAGAGCAATCAGGATGAAGTTTTGACTCTAAACTGCCTCTTATGATAAATAGCAACTCAAATAATCACCTATTGTTTCTCTTCGCCTTGCAACTTCTGGATATTGCTCTCTATCCCCTTTCCTTCACCCTCCCCACCCCCCCTTGTTTTTTTTTTTTTCTTGGGCTCAAAGCACGGATGTGACATAACATGCATGTAGGAAGGTAGACAGAAAGAGAAGAGGCAACCTGTTCAGTCACTTCCACCCTTTCTCTGCATTCATAAGCCAGAACCTGTGGGTTCAAGAGCCATTTCACATCCATTAACAAGTCATTGCCTGTCTGTCCTTGCAGCAGAAACTTAACTCTGTGCATCTTTAAAGACAGGTTGACTTTGTCAACACCACAGTGAGTACTTTTCAGGACTATTGCCCCTCAATCAGGTTGCTTTCTCAGCTGATGCCCACAGTATTCTCCACCCTTTTTCATTTTATGGCCATGTTTCTACATTTGCTGTTTGAGAACAAAATTCTGTTTAATGATTGTGATAGCAATGTGTTCCTCTCACATTTGTGGATCATAAATATTTTTTTGTTACAGCTGCTTTTAATGTGCCTCATGAGCCTGGTAGGAAGCAATATAAGACTAGCTGCTTTTATCATCATTATAATTATTAAGAGTTTAATTTGCAGTTCCTAAAAAAATTGCAACACAACAGATCACACCCCCCCCCCATAATGTATGATAAAATCGTGTGTACAAAACAAAGTTTGAAATAGTTAAAATTAAGCATATTTGATTGTTTCGTAAACTGAAGTATGCTCTGTATCTTGAGATGGAAAAAAAAAAAAAAGAGGTGCAGCCTAATTGCTACACAATGTACTAAAACTATTTCTCCCACAATTCATACTAAGCAAATCACAGGAATTCACTTTAATGTATTTGTTGTGCCGCTCCACAGATAGGTATGTTTTAGAAACATAGCTGAGCTGAAATGCAGGAAGAATATAAGGTAGAGCCTTGTAGATTCAGGTCTTTGGTCCAAGTGAGGTTTCACTTGTGATCACCAAAGTGTGACCTAGGTTTGCATCATCAAACTCCAATCCTAGAATAATCTCCCAAGGGCAGTGAGTCACTGTTGCAGAATGACTCTAAGAGCAGGACCATAGAGCCCTGGAGGACTGTGCAAGCAAGGCAGGGGGTGGCCCCCACAAGTAACCGGAAACCGGACATGGGAGGAGAATGTGGAGGAAGCTTTGTGGGGCTAACCAATACTGTTGTGACAAGAAGGAATGGCTGAATACCACTCCTATATATGTGTGAACTGCGTCACAAATAAAGTAGAAGTTGAGTATCACGCATATTGGGTTGGCCTGTCTGCTTCTCCTCGACGCTTACAAATGGTGCCCAAACAGGGACGCGGATTACAGGGCCCTGGTCGCTGGGGACCCGGAATACAGGGCCCCGACTAGCGGGGACCCGGAATACAGGGCCCTGGTTAACGGGGACCCGGATACAGGGCCCCGGTTAACGGGGACCCGGATTACAGGACCCCGGTTACAGGGACCCGGATTACAGGGCCCCAGTTAACGGGGACCCAGAACGGCGAGTGAGTGGCGCCGGTGGCAGCGGCCAGGGAGCGCGGGCAATGCTGCTGCGGTGGCGTGACGGACCCAGGTGCTTGGACTAACCGAAAGGAGTCCGCCGTTGGGGCGAACCAGACACTGCTGCGTCAAGAGGCCGATCTGGAGACCGAGGTTACAGGACAATCCAGAAGAAGACGATCCAGAAAAGGCCGGCCGTGAAAATGGACCGAGAGGTAGCCCTGGACTTATTACAATGCTTTTTATAAAAGCGGGGAATTGAGCCCTAAACTTATTACAATGCTTTTTATAAAAGTGGGGAATTGAGCCCTGAACTTATTGCAGTGCTTTTTATAAAAGCGGGGAATTGAGCCTGAGACTCTAAAGCAGCTAGCAGGTCTAGTGGCTGAAGGGAAAGCTAAGGGATTTTTTGTAGATCCTAATACGGTTTTTGAGGAGAGTGAGTGGCGAAAGTTTGGTGATGAACTATTTGACTCAGTGCTTAATGATGATAAAACGGCAAAGAAACTCAGTAAACCATGGAGAGAAGTAATAAACTGTATAAAAAGATACAAGGCGGAAAAGAAAACTGCCGCGGTAGCAACGGAGAAACTAGGAACAGACGTCCCCGGTCGGTTGAAACCGGGGGAAGATTACAACTCGTTTCCCCCAACTCTCGGGAGCACAGGGTTTCCCCCCCCCCCCCCCCCCCTTCCTTTTCTCTCCCTCCATCAGAAGGTGCCGCGGAGGAGGTGTAACCCCCTGCTCCCCCACCACCCCAGTTCTGAAAGTAGGGACTTTGAAAAGGACAGAGAAAGTATATTAAAAGGTATACGCATGATAAATGTCGAGGAATCCGAAAGAAAGAGGGCGGTGCCTCGGCACCGGTTCGATTGCGGCGCCACTTTGGAGCACGCAGTAGAAAATAGAGATCATGCGCGAGCGGGAGATTTAAAGGAACTGCGAGCCTCTCAAACCCACTATGCCCTAGAGTGGAAATTTTTAACTCAGTCACGGAGAGCCCATACAGTTTCTCTGTGATACTCATGTACTAGAAGTTGGTAAATATAAGTATGTCCAGGTTTCTATCAACCCTTGGAGACCTTTGTAGATACTGCTGGCCACTTCTTCCAGCACAGGCTGGCCACCTGTGTCGGAATGAGTGTGCATTTTGGTCAGTATAAAAGCCCAAGCCTCATACGATGTGGGGGAGGCAGAGCCTCTGTGGGGACACCTGCTAAGGTTGAGCCTGCCACCTCGCACTGCAATGATGCTTCTTGGAGCTGGTTTGCTGTTAGTCTCCACAGGGTCCTTGTGCCACGTTCTGTATGTGGGACTGTAGTGGGAGTAATGATTGTCTGGATTTTGTGCTTCAAATATTGTAGTTGTGTGGTGTGTGTTTGTATGTGTGTGCTGAGGGCAGAGGGTGTTCTGTGTATTTTTCTTGTTGTTGGGTTCATGTAAAAGCTTTCAACAGGTAGCTGTTTAACATTTCGGGCATGAAAGGGTTAACGTAAAGGTGCAGTTGCCGGTGGGTATTTATGGTTGCTGCTGAAGCAGGCAGGCCACTATAGTTGCTGCCCAGCAGGACGGCTTTTGCAAAAAAAAAAAAAAAAAAAGGGGGGGAGAGAGAGTAATGTTGCTGCGCTTAACCTGTCTAACCTGTCTACTTCTCAAGAACTGAAGAACTGATAACCTGGGGGAGGGGGTATATTTGTGCCCTCCTGCCTACAGGTCCATGGCGACTGCCTGCAAAGTTTGTCAAGCCTTGCCATGAGCTGGACAGATGAATGGAAAAACCTGATGCCTCAGCTACAGGAGCTGGCTGTGAATACCCCAAGCAAAATGAGATAGAGGAAGAGAAAGACCAAATAACTGCAAAACATCACTTGGGGACAACTGAAAAGTAACATCCTGAATATGTGTGCTTGTAAAGTAGCTATTATTAGAGGTTGTGATTTTGTGTATAAAACCACCTGTATTTACTAGCTAGTTGCTAATAAGAAACTGCACCTTGTATTGTATAGATTTGTCACTTGTAAAAGAGATGTTAGAGTATGGAAATTTGCAGTAGCTGCTAGAAAATGCTAAGGCAAAAGGTAGAAAGATTTTAACACAATGGTAGTCTTATAAATCAGGTAATGGAACAAATTAAGAGGGTGGGAGAATTCCACTGGTAAGAAATTTCTTTGGCTAGTCCCTCGCTGCCATCAGCATCTTCAACATGCTGCTGCACCCTGTAATAGTTACTCTGCTAATGTAAATTTGTGTGTGCCTTGCTGTAGTAGCGACTTGTTACTGGATGAAGCAGGTGAAACTGTGCATTGACAACAAGGTGCAAGGACTGAGACTGACCAAATGCCTGCTACCACAATCAAGGGCAAGACTGGGTTGGCTTCTGCATTTGCCACCAAGAAGAACCTTTAGCTCTGCTGTTGGCTGCAACCCAGCAGGCGTGGAGCGGTGGGGACACATGCCATGCCAGACCTTGATGTGAAGGAACAGAGAGCTATACAGCCTGTTATCAGAGAGCCATACAGCAGAAAAAAGGGGCAGGCCCAGGCAGCCTCTAGTTGGCATATGTTGGGGATATAATCTAGCCCAGATCCCCTGCTCAAGTAGGGTCACCCAAACCATATATAAAACATAAAGGGGGAAGTTGTGGAGACAGTGTTCTCACGGGAGAATGCATAATTAGTACATAAACTTTGAATAGTCCTGAAAGATACAGCAAGGCCATGAGAGGCCTGAAGAAGCTTAAGCAAGCAAGATAAGAGGCTGGAATTCACCAAGTTAATGAGAACTGTGGACTGTTGGCAAGCTTTCAAGGTTGAGTTCTCACACCTGTGTTTAACCAATTATATGTTAGTCACTAAGGGTCTTCAAAACATGTTTCCAATCATAATATGCCAAATCACTGCAAGTGCTTCAGCCGGGTCCTTGGCTCAACTAAGCAGACTGGGTTGCTGTGTTGCTAAGCAGACAATTCTACATCGAAGGCAATTTCTGATTTGTTTTAATGTTGACTCTGTAAGACATGCAACACTGCAGAACCTTTTGTTGTTGGAACAGGGACATGGATGTGAAGAGTTTGATGGAATGTGTTGTATGAGTCTCTCTGATTATGCTAATTCGATGCATGCACAGCTGAGAACCCTGGATCAGCTTACCCAGCAATAGTAAATGAGCAATATCCTAAGAATAACTAGATGGTTGTCTTCACGGGGCATTACAGGTTGAGTCAAACACTGTTGTTTGAAGTACTGCACTTATGTATCATTGTTAGGTTAATCATCGTAGCTATGAGACTTGCTTATAGTTGTGTGATACAACAGGTGAACAGAATAACCCACAATGCCTTGCTTGCACAAAGAAAAAGGGGGGAATTGTTGCAGAATGACTCTAAGAGCAGGACCATAGAGCCCTGGAGGACTGTGCGAGCAAGGCAGGGGGTGGCCTCCACAGGTAACCGGAAACCGGACCTGGGAGGAGAATGTGGAGGAAGCTGTGGGGTCTAACCAATACTGTTGTGCCAAGGAGGAGTGGCTGAATACCACTCCTATATCTATGTGAACTGCGTCACAAATAAAGTAGAAGTTTGCTTATCACGCATATTGGGTTGGCCTGTCTGCTTCTCCTCACCGCTTACAAGTCACCTACTCCTTTTACATACTGCTTTTGTGTTTCCTCTTCCCTCTCTCTTATGCATGTTCTTGAAAAGTGAGATGAATCCTTGAACAGAAAATCCAATTAATTCATAGTAGGCTTGACCCACATGACATCACCAATTTTTTGATTTGGGAGAAGAGATTTGATTTTGGATGACAAGAATAAATCTCAGAAACAGGCTGGTTTCCTTTTTTTTTTTTTTTTTTTTCCAATTTTTTTTCTTTCTAAGAAGAACCACTTTGTGAGCATTTAAATGTCAAAAAAAAAAAATCCTAGTTCAAACTGTATTTAAAATACCTATTATCCTTGTTATTCTAGCCTTTTTTTTTTCAGTGCATAAAGAATAATATTTTAGTAATTTAAAGGAATAATAAGCAATTAGGAAGAACTGAAAATCATATCCTTATCTGAAAAGATTTTTACTGAAATTATGTACTGAAAGTACAAGTTATCATGTTTGTTAAAAGTTGTTCTGATTCCCAATAGCTAAGGGAATAACCTTGAGATAGTGTATGTTATAATTTTGGTTCTGTCAATATGAAGAAAACATTATATGATTTACTTCGGCTCAGACCATGCATATTAAAAAAAAAAGACTAACTTCTTTTTCAGTGGTGTTCATATGCAAAGCAGGATAAATACTTAATTTGGTGGGCTATTTAGGATTGACCAAGTTCATAAAGGAAAGTTGAGAAACCATGAGAGAAATTTATTTCATGTTTAACAAGCAGTTAAGTAACAGTAAACTTTGTCTTGAGACAAGGAGGCACAAAAATACAAAATGTAATTAGTTCTAAGTAATGTTAAGTTTGATGGCTTTGTAATGGAAAATAACTGCGGTGCTTGAAGGTAGTTGACATAGTTTCAGGCTCTCAGGACCTCATGTTTAAACGCAGTCAGGTAACTTGTTCACTCACTCCCCCCCTTCTTTCCCTCCCCCTACTCCCGGGGGGATGGAGAGGAGAATCGAAAAGAATGCAGCTCCCACGGGTTGAGATAAGAACAGTTTAGTAACTAAGGTATAACACAGATCACTACTGCTACCACCAATAATAACAATGATAACGGAAATAACAAGGGAAGAGAATACATCACCTTACCACCAGCCAACCGATAACTCGGCCCCCCCAGCCTGACCAAGCTCTGACCGATACCTCCTTCAACCCTGCAGTCCCCCAGCCCTTCCGGCTAACTCCCAGTTACCTCCTGGGCATGACGTGCTGTGGTATGGAATACCTCTTTGGCTAGCCTGGGTCAGGCGCCCTGTCTCTGCTTCCTCACAGCTTCCCCTCCTCCCTGGCAGAGCATGAGGCTCACAAAGTCCTAGGCCAAATCAAAACATCGCTATCAGCTCTGTTCCCAGGCCAAAAGTCAAAACACTGCACTGCACCAGCTACCAAGAAGGAGAAACATGACTGCTACTGCTGAACCAAGGATACCTCAGTACAAAAGGTGTGAGAAAAGCAGAATAGAAGGACAGGACCTGGAGATGGGGAGTATCTGGGACTAGCAGATGTCCAGGGTGGGCACAGATAAACCAACTGATAAGTAAAAGGACAGGATGATTGCTATGCTTGGGGTGTAATAAACCCACTAAGCTGGTGCAAGCATCTACTAGGGAGTATCCCGGACTAGCAGATGTCCAGGATGAGAGCAGTTAAACTAACTGATAAGTAGAAGGCCAGGATGATTGCTATGTCTGTAACGTTAATTAAGCTTGTTGGGAAAAGTAAACGACCCTTAAAGACCACATATTTGTATGCATGCCGGAAACTTTTTGGAAAATGATGTAATATGCTCAGTGACTATATAAGGATGACCTGTATAGCAATTGAGGACACACGTTAGGAGGAGCTATCTCCCGTGTGTCCTGGCACAGCAATAAAGAATACCTGCTTGTCAACTTGCAACTCTGCTGGCAAGTTTGTTCCTGGACTGGTGCACTGGTCAGTGTAGATGTGTTGTGCTGGCTTCACTTGTAAATGTCAAGTCATAGTCTAAAAAAGGAGATGTATCCCACACGAATCATCTCCATGTGAGCATGTGCAAAAAGATCAGGTGCCAGTGGCAAACTTTTAATAGGATTTTCAAATTACCTCACATTTGTATGAAAGGCCAGGAAGAGTTAAGAAAAATCCTTTATTTAGTTTTGTTTAACATATTCAATATAACATTAGATCAAAATCAATGCATGCTAATAAAAAAACACACCCTTACCATTCCAAAAATAGTAACAGTAAATCTGTGAAAAACATGAGAACGTGAAGTCCTATTAAAAAATATGATTTCATAGTGTCCTGGGTTCAGCAGTAGCAGTCATTTTTCTCCTTCTTAGTAGCCGGTGCAGTGCTGTGGTTTTGACTTTCAGCCTGGGAGCAGCACTGATAACACCGATGTTTTTAGTTGTTGCTAAGTCATGTTCACTCTGACCAAGGACTTTCTGAGTCTCATGCTCTGCCAGGGAGGAGGGGAAGCCGGGATGAAGCAGAGACAGGACACCTGACCCAAACTAGCCAAAGAGGTATTCCATACCTCAGCATGTCATGCCCAGGATGTAAAACTGTGGGCAGTTATCCAGGAAAGCTAGATCACTGCTTGGATTGGGCTGGGTATTGGTCAGAGAGTGGTGAGCAGTTGTATTCTTTTCCCTTGTTATTTCCCTTATCATTATTATTATTGGTGGTAGCAGTAGTGATTTGTGTTATACCTTAGTTACTGGACTGTTCTTATCTCAACCTGTGGGAGTTTTATTCTTTCAATTCTCCTCTCCTCCCCATCCCTCCGGGAGCGGTGAGGGAGGGGGAGGGAGGGCAGGGAGGAGGAAGCGGGGGGAGTGAGTGAGCGGGCTGTGCGGCAGCTGGGCTTAAACCATGACACATAGGCAGTCAAATCCAAAAAGTTTAAGACTCATTTGAAAGTATTACTCCCTTCCAAAACTCCTTTGGAAGGCCAGTCTCCAAAGAATGTTTTATAAGAGGAATGGAATTGCCTCTGGATATTCTTCTTCTCCTTTACTGTGTTTACCTAATGATCAGTGTAATACGAATTGCATTTGTAACTTGTAGTATAAAATTGTATCAAAATGCCTTGTTAGACTCGTGTCTTCAGTTTAGATGCATTATTGCTGCACCTATGACAGAAAGATCCCCATCCCATGCTATATCCCTGCATTTTCCTTTTGTTTGCTCCTCTTTGACCTTCCTCCAAAATCACTTATGTTGGCAATTCTTTGCACATAAACAGTTATTATATTATAATAATAGCTGAGTAAAATATCTGTTATATCTTTTTTCTTTACTATATATTTCCTAACAGTGTGTTTATTGTTACGAAAAAAAAAAATAAAAATGTTTTATTTAGGTAAATAAATAAGGAGGTCTGGGTTTTTCTCATCTTTTTTGTAGTACATCAGGTTTTCTGGAAGCCTGATAGTGATTTATGGCTAATACTTATAAGGGAAGATACATTTCTTGTAACCCAAGTCCTTTGTGCTATCACAGTATGAAATATCTATCC
Organism: Pezoporus wallicus; assembly: GCF_028554395.1. NCBI lineage: Eukaryota > Metazoa > Chordata > Aves > Psittaciformes > Psittacidae > Pezoporus > Pezoporus wallicus. The sequence continues at coordinate 578,509 of NW_026641006.1, forward strand.
CAGATTGGTTTTCCTTGGTTGTTTTTTTTTGGTTTTTTTTTGTTCTTCTTTTCCTGTTAGAGAACATTGCATGTAGATTTACCTTATGAAAGAGAAAGAAGAATCAGTATTCAAGTAAAATTCAACACCAAACATAAGGGCATTACTAAGCCCTTCAAAAATATTTCAGAATATTTGTTATCAACATAAAGAGGACACGATTTCTATCCCCTCTCCCTGATAGCTGGACTTATGCCTAAGGCTGTGCTAGAGAGACTAGACCCACTCTTGTCTGATGGTGAAGGCTAACATTTTGTAAATACTTTGATGGCTGACCAGCTGAGAGTACTGAATAACATAAATGGTAAAGGAACAGTTAGGTGTATGTAAACTGGCTGTACCTAATCTGGATTAAGTGCTGCTCCTTCCAATCTTATTCCTTCCTTATGCCAGCATTAAGAAGAGCAACACAGCACTTAATGATGACAGGAAAACTTATGAGTAAGAGAAAAAAGGAAAATAAGTAATATTTTGTTAGATGTTAATAGAGTTAAATATAATGTAGAAATATTTGTTTAAAACTGCACACTGTATTACAAAAAAAAAGAAAGCCACTAAAATATTTTCTTAGACTGATTTGGAACCGTAACTGTAATTGTTCTCTTTAACTTAATTCTAAATGAAAGATGAAATGATTCCATTTTAAATTCAAGTTGTTGATGTTTAAATCTAATGTAGAGCTAATTTCAAATATTACCCTTCCTGTATGGAAGAGAAAATAAGAAGGACATAGAGAATATTTGAGTTCTAATCAGAGTCTTCTGCATATAATTCCTCTACCTTTGTATGAAATCATTTGTTAATAATAGAGGGTAGAAGTAAACGAGTATGCTGTACAATTTTCATTTCCTATCAGATTTTTAAATTATTTTTGGCACTGCAGAAATCCACACAAAGCAATGGACTTGCCTTCTTCATTGAACTGAGGCATGTAACAAGAAAAATACTGAGATGTAAAAGTTTTTTAACCAAGGTTCCTGAACTTGTCTCTCCCATATAATTTCCACTAAGTAAGCACCAATAACAGTATTTCTGACCTCCTTCCTGGGATATGACTCATGCTTCATCAAGTGCCAAATTCATTCTGTGAGACTACTGAAGCTACTTACTAGATTTGAAATTATTCTACCTCTGATTTGAAATAGAATGGGTGGAGAAAGACATCCTCTCCCTGCTGCAGCTGTGCTGACTGAAGAGGAAAGGAGCAGTGCCACCTCATTCCCAGCTGATTTTTCCCACCTCCCTGCTGGAAGTAACCACCCCTTTCCTTCCCACCTGCCAGAAGAGCTGTTCCTGTGAACAGCTGCATCTCCATTTCCACCAAAATTAGCTGGGGGGAGGCTGAACACTTCTAATGGGAGATTTTTAAACACCTTCATTGGGGCTGCAGCAGAAAGAGCATTGACCTCAGAGGAGGATGTCAGACCTGGAGGGTGCCAGACAGCAACTCTTCAGCCCCTACGCTGGAGATAAAGGGAGATATCTCTCCTCTGCGGGACTGTGACTGCAGTAGAATGCATTCCAAAGTGTATGAGAAACACCATGTGCCCTTCCTCCATTACACACTTGGCCTAGGAAGTCACTCACCATGAGCAGACTCCTCACATCACAGTGCCTTACATCACTTCCTTGCTGTGTAGGTGAAATGATTTCTGGACTGAGTGGGAAACTGTCTTTTTGAAATGGTGTATACCAGCTTAGCATTTGAAGGGTTACAATTAGCACACTTCATTTAATGTGATAATAAATGTTTGAGAGCCCTGCTTTCTGAGTCACTCCTTACAACTGCAGTTATCATTAAGATCTAAAAAAATCTTGTTGGAAGCTTTCTTGCCTTTTTACAGGTTTGCGTAGTACCAAGCACAGAAATATGAATTTCAGTAGAGATCTACTGTGTTATGAATCAGACATGTGAAGCGAAACATCCTCAGACCTTTAACAGATATGTGACACGTCACTAAGGCAAAGAACTCTAACAAAATGAAGTTTCCATGACAAAGGATGGTGTCTAAACAGTAAGTGATGGTATCTGCTGATTTATAATGGCAATGTTCATCCATACTCCAAGTGTCTATGTGCAAAATAAGTGATAATAAAAATAATTCTCATTTGTAGCAATATCAACGGTAATTCTTGTACAGAAGCATCTAAATCATCTGACTGCAAATATAAGTGAGCTGTCAGAGCACACTAACAGTACTGATTAGCAGTACCACAGGTCTTTAAATAATCCAGCCAGCAGGTCTTATTATTACTCAGTTTCTGATCATTTGGTTCTGGGTTTCATTAAATTATGCTGGTAAATGTGTTTTGAAAATCTCGATTACTGGTGAGATGACAAATTTCCAGAACACTGCAGTGTATAAAGGCACCAGGGACACTGAAAGGCTGAAAGAAAAAGGAAATATGCTCATTTCAGGGATATTTGTATTCTGTGTCTGGATCAGAATTTATTCATGTATCTAAAAATGAAAGTTTGCAGAACGTTCATGGCCTAAAGCAGAACAGTAAACTTTCAGATGAATGGTACTTTTAGTTTCCAGTATTTTCTTTCAATGAGTCAAAGAGCTATGCAAATCTGAAATTAATTACGATGTATTGCTGAAGGGTGACTGATTTAAAAACATTTAAATGTGGATATTTTGTGTAAAAGTACTGTAAGATACCTTCAGTGTGTCTTATCCCTTACACTGTAGGTAATCTGATTATTTTTAGCTGCAAATCTAATGTTTATACTCATGCTTTCCGTAAACAAAACTTATGACTAACCTGTTGTCGTGGTTTAAACCCAGTCAGGCAACTTGTTCACTCACTCCCAGTGAGTGGTGCCGGGCTGAGAGCAATCGAGCCTCCCCCCCCCCCCCCGACCGGGGCTCTCCCCTTCCCTGCTCCCAGAGGAACAGGGAGGAGGATCGAAAAGGTGCAACTCCCACGGGTTGAGACAAGAACAGTCCAGCAACCAATGTACAACACAAATCACCACTGCTACCACCAACAACAACAGTGATAAGGGAAAATAACAAGGGAAGAGAACATGATACCACCAGCCAAGAAACGAGTCCCACCTGGAAGCCCGTGTCCTTCCGGGTAACTCCCAGTTACCCCCCACCCCGGGCATGATGTGCTGTGGTATGGAATACCTCCCCGGCTAGCCTGGGTCAGGCGCCCCGTCTCTGCTTCCTCCAGGCTTCCCCTCCTCCCTGGCAGAGCATGAGCCTCACAAAGTCCCTGGTCAGGGTAAACATCACTTAGCAACAACCAAAAACATCGGTATCACCAACATTGTTCCCAGGCTGGAAGTCAAAGCACAGCACTGCACCAGCTACCACAAAGGAGGAACATGACTGCTACTGCTGAACCCAGGACACCTATAAGTGTTTTTTTTTTAATTTTTCTTTTCAAAGCCCAGAAAAAATGACAGGCAATAAATTTCTTTATTTGCTTGTCTCATATAATCTACACAAATTACTTTTACACATACGAGTGCAACTTAACTGCGCATACACTTGCACTGTATTTTATTACTAACAATATTCAAAACCTAATGTAACATTATATTTTATAGAAAAATGATAAAAAAGACATGGATCTCTAACATTTCGGTAGAAGTATTTTTAAATTGTATTCTTTATGAGCATGTTGTACAACACAATTGTAATGAAGTTTTGTCTTTCATGTTCCTATCTGTCTCTCTTTGTCGATTCCTCTATTTGCTGTCAGAACTGAGCAGGAAGATGCAGTACTATCAGTTCAAGCCTGACCTACAAATCAGGATATGTGGGTTATGGAGTAAACTAAGAATGACCACTTCAGACTAAGTAGAAGGGGATCTTTTAGTTAATTTGTCACAGTATGTGATCTTTTCACCTTGCTTTCCTGCCACTTGACCCTGTTTTCAATATAGCTGTTTAAGACCTTGGATGTTAAGCTTCAGTACTGCCACAAGTGATCCACAGCTCATCATGACAAGTCACTCCATAGAATAGATTTACTTGCTCAGAATAATTCAATATCTTGCTTTTTTGTAATAACTTGAGGAGAATAACAAAGAATAATACTTGCTGAAAGTAACAGAACTCACTACAGCTTGATGGAATAAGAAAAGTTGGTAGTGATGGACAAAGTATTAAGTGAATTTTTGGATAAGGCTAAATTGTGATTAAAAGCAGCAACATTTATTTATTATCATTCTAATCAGATTTCAGCCTTGCTTTCATTCATTTTATGTTCAGGAGAATAAAAAATGCATTAGAGGATGGGAACCCCAGTCCAAGCCAAACCAATGGGTCTGCTTCAGTGACATCCTTCAGGAGCAAAGATAGGAAGGGGAATCTGAAAAACAGAAATCATCCTTTTAACTCATCATAGGTGAATGAAATCTTATATATAGACTACAAGTCAATCTTCTAAGCTAGCCTAGTCTAGTCACAGGGATAAACAGAGTGGTTTTATAAAACTAAAGAAAATTAAATCAGTCTAATAGTAACTACTGCATCGATCAGCAGCAACAGTTAACTTTTAAAATTCATATATCACGAATTTAAGAAATAAATGATTTTTAAATCAGCCCATGTAACATATGAGTCTAAGATATGGAAGATGATTTCACCATATACATGCAAAATTTGAATGTTTTAATGGAGCACCCTGATCCAAAAAATTGATGAGAAAATGGATCCCTGATGTATTAGTATCCCCTCTCTGCACTTCTTTCTAAATACCATCGCTTACAAGTATGTGAGCTATGCATTTTCTTATAAATTTGGATATTTATCTGATTATATATGATTTCAAAGGGTCAACATTAACTTACATAAGTTGAGCATCAGCTTGCACACACTTCAGAATAATTTCAATATCTTCAAAAATTGGCAATACCTTCTGGTTTCATGAACCCCTACCTGCACAGTTGTGCTATACATATCTGTGTTACATGAAAGGAAGCTGACAGAATGGCAGCTCCACCTGCAAAATAGCCTGTTCTATTTATGCAACTGACTTGAAAAAAATCCACTTTTTTTTTTTTTGTTTTATAATCCTGAAATACTAACTTCATTTAAATCAATGTATATTTTTGCTACTAATTTCAATAAGTCAGAATTTCACCACTAACAACATGCATTCAAATGTCTTAAAAAGATATATTTATTTTAAATCCTTCTTTCAAAGTAAGACAAAATTGAAGAACTGAGTTTCCTTGTGCAACCCTGTGCCACTTGTTAAAAAAATGTATCACAAAATTTATAATAGCACTGTTCAGCAAATTCACTGGTATTGAACTCTGCCTATTATAATGACTTATGGATAAATAAACCTTTTTTTTTTTTCACTAGGTAATTTAATCTTAAAATGCATGGGCTTATCTTTCTATTGTCAATTACACTGGGGAAATTAAGTATATGTTAAACAAGTTTGCCATAATGATTAATCTACTGATGAAGTGATATTCATGAATTGTCTTAGTAAGCGTTTTGAAATGCTGTGAGCACTATGTTCTTCAAATCAGATTTCTAGGAGAAAGCCTTACTACTTTTTCCCCAATTTATTTGTAAAATAAAAGAATTATTATAAATAAGCAATTTAAAATCAAAATAAATTTCTCTTCTCAGATCATAAAGTAGGTGTCAGGGTGAGATTCATGACAAATCTGGAACTTGACTTCCTTGTTTACAAATGAAATATATGTTACAGAAAAAATTCCCAACTAGTGTAAATGGGAAAATTTACATTGAATTTGGATTGAAATATTGTCAAAGTGTTTCTTCCAGATCTCATGTAGCCCTCCTGAACTTCCAAAATTGCAATGAAACCCATTGCAGATGCCATTTTGTATGTATGCAGATTCTCAAATGTTTATACAGTAATTTTTTTTTTATAACACCACATTATATTTTAATGAAAGTTTACTTTTCAAGTCATTTTATAATCTGAGTTGCAAAGCTTATAGTGAATGATGCTGCATCAGCTGTTTGATGATTGGTATGTACTTCTTTGTAAATGCAATTGTCAGCTTTCAGATGATAGCTTCTTGAAGTCTAATGTCACCGTTGAATTAAAAAAATATGTAATGCAGGTAAGTCTAGACAATATGGAACCATTATGTGCTCAGCAAGTTTGCATCAAACACAGAATAAAGGCTATCATAAAACCAAAGCTGTTATCTCCTTGGTAATGAGATTTTGCATTTGACCTGAGTTTCCACCTGTCACAAAAAGCTGTGCATAAGATGTTGATAAAGGGAATATGAAACTCATTTTTATACTAAGTCAAAGACTTGATGAGGTGGGATGTTGCCTGATTTCTTTGTAAATATCTGGTCTGTACTCACAATTGGTGAACTTTCTACAAATTAAGCAAGAAAGCAAAATTTGGTGCTAATTTGATTTCCATGTCACTATTACTAACATTAGTACAGAAGGCTGAGCAAGTGAATGTACTGAAAGCAAAGTGAACATTTTCATTTCAATTTTCCTCTGATTTTTACTCTCAGGGTATTTCAGTTTCCTAAGCTGCTCTTTCAGATATTTCAGTTTCTTGAGCTGCTGCTGTCATAATTCTCACAGTTTATATTTAAACTATAACAAAGTCCCTCAAGTTTTGGCCTTTACATTTCGAGTAGACACCTTGACTGCCTCCCTCTTTCACTTTTCTCATTCCTTCTTTCACAGTATCACAGTATGCTAGAGATTGGAAGGGACCTCGAAAGATCATCTAGTCCAATCCCCCTGCCGGAGCAGGAACACCTAGATAAGGTTACACAGGAATGTGTCCAGGCGGGTTTTGAATGTCTCCAGGGAAGGAGACTCCACAACCTCCCTGGGCAGCCTGTTCCAGTGTTCCATCACATTCACTGAGAAGAAGTTTCTTCTCAAGTTTAAGTGGAACCTCTTGTGTTCCAGTTTGTACCCATTACCCCTTCTCCTGTCATTGTTTGCCACTGAGTAGAGCCTGGCTCCATCCTCATGACACTCCCCCTTTATATATTTATAGACACTTATAAGGTCACCCCTCAGTCTCCTCTTCTCCAAACTATAGAGACCCAGCTCCCTCAGTCTTTCCTCATAAGGGAGATGCTCCACTCCCTTAATCATCTTTGTTGCCCTGCGCTGGACTCTCTCCAGCAGCTCCCTGTCCTTCTTGAACTGAGGGGCCCAGAACTGGACACAATATTCCAGATGCGGTCTCACCAGGGCAGAGTAGAGGGGAAGGAGGACCTCTCTCGACCTACTAACCACCCCCTTCTAATACACCCCAGGATGCCATTGGCCTTCTTAGCCACAAGGGCACAGTGTTGGTTCATGGTCATGCTGTCGTCCACTAGGACCCCCAGGTCCCTCTCCCCTACACTGCTCTCAAACAGGTCGTTTCCCAACCTATACTGGAACCTGGGGTTGTTCCTGCCCAGATGCAGGACTCTACACTTTCCCTTGTTATACTTCATCAAGTTATTCCCTGCCCAACTCTCCAGACTGTCCAGGTCTCGCTGGATGGCAGCACAGCCTTCTGGCGTGTTAGCCACTCCTCCCAGCTTAGTGTCATCAGCAAACTTGCTGATAGTACACTCAATTCCCTCATCTAAATCATTGATGAATATATTAAATAATACTTTCTTTCCTTTCTTCCCACCCGTATTTCCTCCTCTTCTTCTTTCCCTCATTTTCCTTTCTCTCTTCTTCCCTTCCTCTCTCCTGCTCCCTCTCTCCATACACCTGTGCCATACAAAACAGGAGAAATACCATAAACAATACTTCTGTAGTATACTTTTCTCCATTCCAGGAATGTAAATACAACCAGGCTACTGACCTTGGACATACCAACTGAATTGCAGTCTAAGTGTGCCACATAGAATGTGTGCACATAAAATGTGCTGAAAGTATACTAAATAAATACGCAGAACAAGAATTAAAGTTACCCACCTTCTCTGTTTTGAGGATTAGGTAAGTAGGGGAGAGTGGAGAGCATAAGAAACAGCAATTGAAAGGTTTTTATGGAATAGACATGAATCTCAGAAAACTGAAATGTTGGAGATTGGTACGAGTGGCTGGTGCAACTAATTTATTAACTAATAACTAATCTAATATTATGTTTTAAGTATTAAAACCAAAATGTAAGAAAATCTTACCTATCCTAAAAAAAACCCAAAGGATAAATCAGTTGCAACTCAGCAACATTATTGGTTTGATCCATATGTAATTCACAAGTTTTCCTGGAAAATGCATACCCACAAAAAAAACTCAAACCCCCTCTATGTGAAATCCTACCCTAACTATAGCCAACACACTCACTAAATTTGCACAGAAAAACACTACTCTATTTTTTCTTTTAGTGTGATTGCATGGCCTAATGAAAGTTCACTTGTTTTTACAAAAACAGTCTAAAGGGAGCAAAACATTAGCAGTGTATTTTCATCATGGATTTATAATTATTGGAAATTCTGGGGTTTTTTTTTGGTTGGTTTTTGTTTTCCTGACTCTATAGCTATAGATGCAAACATCACTTCTATTTATGTAATAAAATTTAATATAACCAATACAAGACTGCGTTTGGCTTTTTTTTTGTTTTTCCGGGTTAGGTGTTTGATGCAAAGAGAAGGCAAGATAGAGGATACTTTGTGTCCTGCACAAGACACAAGTATATACTTTTTATAGTACCTTTGGTGAGAAAGCATATTTCTCTGGATCTCTGCCAATACAAAATAAATAAATTATTTATCCATTCAAAGAAATAAATGTTAAGATCTAGAGTTATTTTCATGTGAGACTCCAGTAAAAATAAAACTTTATGGTTATGGATATCCAAGCAAATGTCTCTCTTTGAATATAAGGAAATGGTAGTTCATATTAACAGAATACCAATCTGGTGCTGAATACTCATATAGTCATTCTCACCTCCTACCTTCTGTCATCCTCCTTTAATGGCATATTCAAGGAAAGGATTATATAAGTTTATTATAAAATAGGATAGAATGAGTCACCAAAGGATACTTAAAATCACTCTGTCCAAGAGAGTGGTGATGTCCTACTTAATTTGCTTGCTTATGAATTACATGTCTACTATGCTAAAAGGACAAATATTGTTCCAGCTTTTTGTTGGTGAGCTAATCTGTATTTACTCCACATCCAAATGTGCAGGTAATATTGGATGTTCATTGTGTCTTAAAGGATTATGGTCTTTTTATGGTTCTGAAGCAAAAATGTACTTTAGCAAATCTGCAATTTGTCCATGGAAATTACTCACATATTTCAAGTTCAGAACAGACCAAGCATTATCATTAGGTCAAGGTCTCTGTCAAGGATTAGCTTGCTGCTTCAACCAGAATCTGATGAAATTATTTTTCCTTGTCTGTTTGTGGATTTTCATCTCAAATTATATGTGAAAACTGTGTGCAATAAAAATAATAATGAAATATGACACTTGCTTTATTCAGTGTGTAATATTAACTTCATACAAGCGAGGTGTAAGGTAGAATGTCAGCTAGGAATCAAATGATGACATTTGTTTAAGAGATCACATTTCCTGGAATAAAATTTAAAAAATGCTGCCTACAATCAAGGCAAATGCTCTTCATTAGAAAGGAGAATTAAAACACAGTTGACATACAATTAATTTTTTTAAATTTTTAATGAAGTATATTTGCAGTAAGTCAGGTGAACAGTAGATTTGACTTTCAGTTACTCAACTAGTTCTTTAAGTTGTGACACTCCAATCTTGCTAAACATGATTTTGTTAGAAAAAGATTCAATCTGGCACTATGATACCTTAGATGTTTATTTTAATTAATTTGCTATTCTTCCGTGACTGATAGTTATAAATACACTAAAGTTATGTATACACCTTGGTACGTATATCTTGTGAAAGGCATTCTTTGTAGGCCTGAACATTCTTTAAAGGCCTTTTGCTATCCACTCCTGTGTCTAGTCAAATAAGAAAACATCATAAAAGCAAGTTATACATATTATATTTTTAAAACATGTCTTTGCTGCAGTGAATGGCTTAGCAGGTATTCAAAGTGGATGGAAAAAATTTAGATAGATGCATGTGGTTGACTGAAGGGATTGTGCTACTTTGGAAAGGTCCATATTTCAAATATGGCACATATCAAAACTTGTACAGAAAACATTCAGGCATAGAAAAGGAATAGAATATAATTTATATATGCTGGCATTTGTGCAAAAAAATATACAGCTGCATAAATAGTAGTCATGCACACTTTAAACTGTGTTTCAATGGCTATTATATTCTAAACCTATTTTCTTTCTTTACATCTTCTCTTAAAAATATTTTCTGTTCTCACATGCCATGAAAGGAAACAGGCTTCAAGATATTAAAGGCCAAATCTGAATGGGTTTGGAGAGATGTTTTGTTTTTGTTTTTTAACTTTTGGGTAACTTGTAGATACAAGAATAAAGGTATTCCAGGCTAACATTCTTTGATCTGAATTTCAGACTGAAAATCTAACAGGAACAGAAGCATTTCTATGTTTGCTTTTCTTCTTTGTTTTATTTTAATCAAACACAGTATAAGAATCCAAATGCACACATTTTATGAATGACTACTGCTAAATCTATAGGATTTATGCCCCCTCATTTTGCCTAGCTTATCTAATATATAGATGATCAAAAACCACAATCAAGTGCCACCTGGTGTTTCAGGAAAATACAGTATGTAGCCAATTGACTTTTCACTCATAAAGGTTTCTAAGCACCTGAAGGTTTGTACTTTTCCATGACTGCAGCTGTCTATGGGCTGAATATGTGGCACGTGATTTCCTTAAGATCTGCAAGATAGTCTTCTTCCAGGTCACCTCCAATCCCAATCTGGCAGGTAGTCTTACCATCTGATTCATGAAATTAGGATTGGGAGTTACAAAAAGAAGGAAAAAAAAACCCAGAAAACAAAACCCAACCAAGTTAAAAACAAAGCCTACAACCACAGTCAATGGCTATTCTTTTTAGTCAGGATCTTAGTTTTCCTTACTTAGTAGGAAGTGGGAGTTAAGGTTACATTCTCTCCTGTGGTGGAAGGAATTTGAACTCTTATTGCCTAAGGGGAAATGCTCTGCATTATGTTTTCTCTGATGGGACTCAGGTTTTCCTGCTGCAATTTTACATAATAAAGTGAACATTGCTTGGCAGAGACAGAAGTCTACCATAAAAATGACTAGGTTTCACCCAGCTCTGGTTCAACTGATGAAAAATGTTGATGGAAGTACTTTGATATGGGAGGAAGCATAAACTGATTAATAGGTCTTAATAGAATTCCTAAATAGGCCAGAATAGAATTATTTAACTCTCAAGAAAGAAGGAAAGAACTTGCAGAATGGAAGGAGTCAAAAAAAGTTTGCAAAATACTGTTCATAGATGGTTTCAATGGAAGGAATGAGGTAAACAGCAGTCTTTTGGGGGAACTCAATATTTCAATGATGAAACATATCATCATAGTAAATTCAGGTATTTCAGTGAATTAAGACAGTTGTCTAAATGTCAAAAAATCCTCTTTGGTCAGAATAACACTCCTAAATTTTAGAGAGGAAAATGCAGCTTTCTACTGGTCTCTTCATGTTATCTAGACTATTTTAGCAGCACAGTATGTTTTTGGGGGAACCAGGAATATAACTTTTACTTATTCATGCATTGCATATCTTGCCATGATGACTGGGATTGTGATTTGGAAATTTGTTAGATTGATCACAGTTGATATTACAATATTCAATATTCAGTGAAGCGCATACCTTAGTCTACTATTTACTCAGAAGGATTAGATAAAAGAGGGTGAAAACTTACATTTAAAATGAAGTCATAAAAAGTGTTATATGTTAAAAAAAATACTAAAAACTTTCTAGGTTATAAACCATCAGAGAAGTAAAGTAACTATTCAGATTTTAGATGATGGTTTGCTTGCCTATGAAAATATTTATGAAAAGGAATATTCACGAATGCAATACTCATAATTCACAAGTGTACTTAAGTTATTTATTCTGCATTATTATTCTCTCAGTAAAAACAAAGTTGAACTAAGACCAATAATTATATCTGGCCAACCAGATACTGCAAGTAGTAATACAAACAGTACAGTAGGAAAAAAATAATAAAAAAAGAAACTATAATTTAAATCCAACTAACCCCCAAAAAAACACAAAATATTGAAAGAATAGAAAGTAATGGATAATTTTGCTTAAAGCAAATTTGTAAGCAATTTGGTTGAGGAATTAGAATCTTTTAATTTCTGATAATTAAGTTTCAATAAACAATGTGAACAGCTGAGTGTGAAAACATAAAAGATGGCTAGGTAAAAACAGTGAAGTTCTGGAATTGTGATTTTCTTCAAAATCAATAAAACTACATGATTTAATCTCTCAATCAGTGTTTTGCAGTTCTGCTTGCTGCTTTCTAAATAAACCTTCACTTTTTTCTCTGTGCATTTTTCTTACCTAATTCTGCAGGTCAGCTGGGTTTAACTGATAGACCTGATGCTTCAAGGCTGCCACTGTTTGAGTTTATGAAAGACAAAGAAAAGAGTGATGCTTGATGCTGAACAAGACAACGGTTCTCAGAGGACTCATTCAATTTTTGTGATAATCTAGTGAACATCTGAACTGCTGAAGCATTAAACAGAACTGTTCATAAATGATAACTGTACTGCTGTAAGCTATAACTTTCTGAAGTTTCTAAATATCAAAATGCTTCCCAGTGCAGCTCTAACAACTTTCTGAATTATTGCATTTAAAATCTGTATTTTTGCCAGATTGTGTCTCAAGTTGTCTGCTTGAATGTTTAGGTAATCTCTCATTCAGCCAGGGCACATCAGAATGCAGACACGGATGGAAAGAACACTTTCTGAGGTATATGCTGAGAAATTATGAAGCATACCAAAACTTTACTACTTTAAGCAGGTGATTGTGTAATATATATAAATAACAGCATATATTGAATATATACTGTTATTACATTCATAATAGTATATATTATTTTATAGGTTACCTATCATTATCATAAATAATATATAGAATTTTATATGATAGAACACTAGTATGATAATATGTAATATACTTATATATTATATTAATATGACATAAAGTATTATAATAATAATATGTTATAGATATAATTATTACATATGATAATTACAATATAGTCATCATACGTAACAATGTGATGAATCTTCTACACTCTAAGAAATATTACAACTGGTTTTTATAGGTTACTTCATATTAACTAAGACTTTCCCAGTTTAAAGTAGGCATACCGGTACTGAGATATGAGACACTATAAAATACCATTCATCAAGTTCTAAACATGGATCAATCAAGTAAATCAACCAGATCATGTAGGCTGCAATAGGATGGAATCTTACTGGAAGAATAATTAAAACAGTAGAGTGTAAAATACATATTAAAGAAACCCCCAAAACTTTTTGTCATAAACCAAAGTTTAAATCAAGTCTGCTAGAATACTTCAGAAAAATGTGTTATGAGGAATATTTATGCACAGAAAAATCAAAGAGATTCTGGAACTTGTGCACTACTTTGGGTAATTCTAGAAACAATCGTGTAGATTCCTTTTCATCAGACATACCTGTTAAATGATCATGTATAATGGTGAAGTAATTTGAAACAACTAATTAGATTAGTATCAGGTTCAAATTCATCTCAGTCATGAAATTCATGAGGATTAGAATGCAATAGATTTCTGAACATGTTCAAGATAAAGAGATGATCTTTGTATGTGGTCTATATACTTTATCTGTCCATTCTGTTTTGAATACCTGAGATGACAAGCATATCTAAGAATAGGAGATCTAAAAAGACAAAAAATAAGAATACAATTATAATCTATGGTGATGGACAATTTACTGAAGTCAGAGTTACAAAATACTAATTTACTTAGGGTACTTTTATACTTTAGTTAAAAAACAAAAAATCCGCTCTGAAGCCCAAGCATACACATCACCTGTACCTCTGAAAGAAGGCCGTGATTCTTTATAAGCCTTCATTATACCATTTTCACTTCAGAATAACTTTAAAGTTTTTGTTCTGAAGATCTTTATCTTTCTTAGAAACAACAAACCCCAAACAAACAAATCCCACCACACTACAAATAAACGTAATTTGCCAAGATCCATTTTATGATGATGGTTTAAAAAAAATAATTATAAAAAATCAAACAAAAAATCAACAAAACAACATAGCTTATCTCAGTGAATGTACTGCAAAGACGAAAAACATTTTTATATGAGAGCCTTTGAAGTTCATGTTTTCATTATCTCCTACCTGGAGAATTATAGATGTGTCATCAGTATAGTAGCTGCTTTCAGAATTACAATGTGGATGTGATAGGCCGAATTGTTGTTTTCTTACTATGTATCAGCTTCACTGAAAGAAATACTACCACCATTTTGAAGCTTTTGAAAGCTGCTAATAAACCATCCTAAAACATAATCTCCTGAAGTGTATATATATATATATATAAAATATATATTTTTTTTTTTTCCTCCTGGAAACTATGCTAAGGCACACGGACAATAAAGGAGTGATTGGCGACAGCCAACATGGCTTCACTAAGGGCAAAATATGCCTGACAAATTTTGTGTCTTATGATGGGGCCACAGTGCTGGTGGGAAGAGCAGCTGATGTCATCTACCCGGACTTGTGCAAAGCCCCAGCACTGCCCCACATGACATCTTTGTCTCTAAAGTAAACAGGCATGGATTTGACAGATGACCACTCAGTGGATAAGGAACTGGCTGGACCACAACTAAAAAAAATTGTGGTCAGCAACTTGATGTCCAACTCAAGATCAGTGACTGAAGAAGTTACTCACGGGTAGGTGTTGGGATTGGAGCTTTTTAACATCTTTGTCAGTGACATGGACAGGGGGATTGAGTGCACCCTTAGTAGATTTGCTGATGACAACGAGCTGTATGGTTCAGTTGATACAATGGAGGGAAGGGATGCTATCCAAAGGGACCTTGACACACTTGTGAGGTGGGCCTGTGCAAACATTGTGAAGTTCAACAAGGCCAAGTGCAAGGTCCTGCACCTGGGCTGGAGCAATCCCAGGCACAGCTACAGGCTGGGCAGAGACTGGATTGAGAGCAACTCTGAGGAGGAGGACCTGGGGGTGGGTGCTGGTCAACATGAGCCCACAGTGTGCACTTGCAGTCCAGTAAGCCAAACATATGCTGGGCTGCATCAAGAGGAGTGTGACAAGAATATCAAGGGACATGATTCTCCTCCTTTACTCCACTCTTGTGAGACCCCAACTGGAGTACTGCATTCAGCTCTGGGAGCCCCAACACAAGGGGAACATGGAACTGTTGAAGCGAGTCCAGAGGAGACCCATGAAGATGATCAGAGGGCTGAAGCACCTTTCCTGTGAAGGCAGGCTGAGAGAATTGGGCGTGTTCAGACTGGAGAAAAGAAGGCTTAGGGAAAAACTTGTAACAGTCTTCTGATCTATAAAGGGGGCCTACAAGAAATCTGGTGGGGGACTTTTTACAAAGGCATATAGTGACAGCACAAGGGGGAATCGTTTTAAGCTGACAGAGGGAAGATTTAGATTAGACATTAGGAAATTCTTTTTTCCTATGAGAGGAGTGAGACACTGGCAGAAATTGCCCAAAGAAGCTGTGGCTGCCCCATGCCTGTGTTCAAAAGCAGGCTGGACAGGGCTTTGAGCAACCTGGTCTAGTGGGAGATGTCCCTGCCACGGCAGGGGTGTTGAAACTAGGTGATCTCTAAGGTCCTGTCCTGGTTTCAGCTTAGCAGTCATTTTTCTCCTTCTTAGTAGCTGGTGCAATGCTGTGGTTTTGACTTTAGCCTTAGAACAACACTGATAACACACCGATGTTTTTAACTGTTGCTAAGTAACGCTTACCCTGATCAAGGGCTTTTCAGTCTCTCATGCTCTGCCAGTGAGAAGGGGCATGAGAAGACATGAGGAAGCAGAGACAGGACACCTGACAGAAACTGGCCAAAGGGGTATTCCATACCACAGCAAGTCATGACCAGTATATAAACTGGGGGCAGTTACCTGGAAGGCCCAGATAGCTGGTCAGCAGGTGGGGAGCAATTGTATTCTCTTCCCTTGGTATTTCCATTATCATTATTATTATTGGTGGTAGCAGCAGTGGTTTGTGTTATACCTTAGTTACTGGACTGTTCTTACCTCAACCCATGGAAGTTACACTCTTTCTATTCTCCTCCCCATCCGTCTGGGAGCAGAGGGAAGAAGAAGAAGGGGGAGTGAGTGAGCAGCTGCGTGGTTCTCAGTTCCCAGCTGGGCTTAAAACATGACAGTTCCCTTCCAACCCTAACCTTCCCATGATTTTATCAAGTAGGATATGTTCTTTCAAAACTGCATTTAGGAAGAGGTAATATGGAGAATCATAATATATTTTCAATTATTAACATATGAAACAACCATCTTTTAATTCAATTAAACACTGTGTTCATGTTTGTGTATGCATGGCTTGTCGTGGTTTAAACCCAGTCAGGCAACTCATTCACTCACTCCCCCCCTTCTTTCCCTCCCCCTACTCTCAGAGGGACGGAGAGGAGAATCGAAAAGAATGCAGCTCCCACGGGCTGAGATAAGAACAGTTTAGTAACTAAGGTATAACACAAATCACTACTGCTACCACCAATAATAACAATGATAAAGGAAATAACAAGGGAAGAGAATACAACATCTCACCACCAGCTGACCAATAACTCGCCCCCCCAGCCCGACCAAGCACCCACCAATACCTCCTCCAACCCTGCAGTCCCAGCCCTTCTGGGTAACTCCCAGTTACCTCCTGGGCATGATGTGCTGTGGTATGGAATACCTCTTTGGTCAGTTTGGGTCAGGTGCCCTGTCTCTGCTTCCTCCCGGTTTCCCCTCCTCCCTGGCAGAGCATGAGCCTCACAGAGTCCTTGGCCAGACCAAAACATCAGGCTGAAAGTCAAAACACAGCACTGTACCAGCTACCAAGAAGGATAAAAATGACTGCTACTGCTGAACACAGGACAATGGCTATAGTAATAATAGGTTTACTAATGGGTTTATTACAATATGTCATGAAGAAACATTGTCCTAGGCATTGAACACAAACAATAACACAGATACAAGCCGGGAGGAAGCAGAGACAGGACACCTGACCCAAACTAGCCAAAGAGGTATTCCATACCACAGCATGTCATGCCCAGGATGTAAAACTGTGGGCAGTTACCCAGAAGGGCTAGATCACTGCTCAGTCAGTCTGGGTATTGGTCAGCAGGTGGTGAGGTGTTGTATTCTCTTCCCTTGTTATTTCCCTTATCATTATTATTATTGGTGGTAGCAGTAGTGATTTGTGTTATACCTTAGTTAGTGGACTGTTCTTATCTCAACCCATGGGAGTTAGATTCCTTCCATTCTCCTCTCCATCCCTCCGGGAGCTTGGGGGGAGGAAGTAGGGGGAGTGAGCTAGCGGGCTGTGTGGCACCTGGGCTTAAACCATGACAGGGGCTGAAGATAGAGAATGGATAAATCGAAGAATGAATTAGTGGATGCAAGCGTAGAGTTTGAAAAGAGTCATGTACTCATTGTATCTGGGGAGATCTACGGATCAAATGATTCAAATGAAGGCTGCTATCACACAGAGAAAAGCCAGTCAACAGAATAGAAGAGTGTGAAGACAAGTTCTGGAGCATTTTCTGATCTCTGCAGGTTCAGGGTTTTTAAGTTCTGTTCTCAAAGGCAGTGTGCTGGGGTGATGACAAGATATAAAATATACTGTATTTGAATAGAGAATAAACTAGAGTTAGAAAGAACAGATCTTTAGATACCTGTTTTTTTTTCTACAGGAAACTTTATCTGTCTTAACCATACTGCAAACATGCAGAGGATGTAGAAAACACTTTTGTGTGTTGTAAGTTAATATCCTCATCTTCTTAGAGTCTCTTGTAGACAAACCACAATGCAGAGGACATTCATTTTCTCTCATGCTTTCTTGACTTGATTCATTTAGCCTCTTTAATAAGACCCCTTTCAGGTTTTCCTTGTTTCAACCATTTACATTTGCAACTATAGAAATAAAAGAATAACAGCCGATGGAAAGATTATTTTGTTAAAGATTTCAATAACTGTATGGCCAACAAACAGAGTCAAGGGTTCCTGTTATTAGATATGTCAGGTTTAATAAATTTAATCTGTTTTCACAGCACTGAATTTACTATCTGTATTCAGTTGCTGCCATAGACTTTTTCACTATTGGCTGAATCTCTCTGACCAGAACTGTTCAATCTACCCTTCACCTAGAGATCAGAGGAAGTCAGACAATACATTACCAGCAGAACTGAACACATTTTTTAAGACATCATTTACAATAATCAAAGAAATAGTTGTCTTGCTTGCTGTGTTGAGGAGAATATTATATTGCACTGTCCTCCTGTATAATCAGTGCTCTTTCCACTCTCACATAGACATACCGAAAGATACTTAACCTCTGATTCTGTTATTAGATTTACAATGAAACAGTGAAGGTAGCTTTAGTAGTTATGGATGGATTGTGAAATTTATAAGTGCAACAATTTAATGGGCTGAAAAATTTAAGCCTGAAAACTTTACTGTCAAATTTTATTTTTGCTGTGGAAAAAAATGCAGCTCATGTGCTGAACTGAATGTTACACTGATTCGGGAATTATGACTATTCAATCCTTACTGTATCAAGGGCATAGAATCATAGAAACATAAAATAGTTAGGGTTGGAAAGCACCTTAAGATCATGCAGTTCCAAACCCCCTGTCACGGGCACGGACACCTCACACTTAGCTGTGTCACCCAAGGCTCTGTCCAACCTGGCCTTGAGCACTGCATTGGAGCATTCACAACTTCCTTGAGCA
Source organism: Pezoporus wallicus (assembly GCF_028554395.1). Taxonomy (NCBI): domain Eukaryota; kingdom Metazoa; phylum Chordata; class Aves; order Psittaciformes; family Psittacidae; genus Pezoporus; species Pezoporus wallicus. The sequence goes on from NW_026641006.1 coordinate 597,413, forward strand.
ACCCATTCCAGTACTTCATCACCATTACAGTAAAGAACTTCCACCTTATATCCGATCTAAACTTCCTCTGTTTGTCTGAACTCCTATCACTACAGTCCCTAATGAACAGTCCCTCCCCAGCATCCCTATAGTCCCCCTTCAGATACTGGAAGGCTGCTATGAGGTCTCCAAGCAACCTTCTCTTCTCCAGGCTGAACATACCCAACTTTCTCAGCCTGCCTTCATACAGGAGTTGCTCCAGTCCCCTGATCATCCTCATGGCCCTTCTCTGGACTTGTTCCAACACTTCCATGTCTTTTTTATGTTGAGGACACCAAAACTGCACACAATACTCCAGGTGAGGTTTCACAAGAGCAGAGTAAAGGGGCAAGATCACCTCCTTGGACCTGCTGGTCATGGTCCTTTAATACAGCCCAGGACACGGTTGGCTTTCTGGGCTGCAAGCACACACTGAAGCCACCTCATTTTCAGTTTCTAGTCAACCAGCACTCCAAAGTCCTTCTCCACAGGGCTGCTCTGAATCTCTTCACCACTCAGCTTGTAGTTGTGCCTGGGATTGCTGCGACCCAGGCATAGAACCTTGCACTTGGCATGGTTAAACTTCATAAGGCTGACATCAGCCCACCTCACAAGGTCACTCTGGATGGCATTCCTTCCCTCCAGGGTATCAGCTGAACCACACAGCTTGGTGTCATCGGCAAACTTGATGACGGTGCACTCAATGCCACTGTCCATGTCACCAACAAAGATGTTCAACAAGACCAGTCCCAGCATCGATCCCTGAGGGACGCCACTCGTTACTGGTCTCCAGCTGAACATTGAGCCATTGACCACAACTCTCTGTTTGCGGCCATCCAGCCAGTTCTTTATCCACCAAGTGGTCCACCTATCAAAGTGATTTCTCTCCAATTTAGAGACAAGGATGTCATGTGGGACAGTGTCAAATGCTTTGCACAAGTCCAGGTAGATGACATCAACTGCTCTACCCCTGTCCATCAGTTCTGTAGCCCCATCATAGAAGGCCACCAAATTGGTCAGGCAGGATTTCCCCTTAGTGAAGGCATGCTGGATATCACCAAGTACCTTGTTGATTTTCATGTGCCTTAGCATGCCTTCCAGGAGAATGTGCTCCAAGGTTTTACCAGGCACAGAGGTGAGACTGACTGGTCTGTAATTCCCCGGGTCATCCGTTTTCCCCTTCTTGAAAATGGGGGTTATATTTCCCTTTTTCCAGTTGTTGGGAACTTCACCTGACTGCCATGATTTCTCAAATATGATGACCAGAGGCTTAGCAACTTCATTTGCCAGCTCCTTCAGGACCCGCGGATGGATTTCATCAGGGTCCCTGGAGTTGTTTACATTCAGGTTCTTAAGATGGTCTCAAACCAGATCCTCTCCTACAGTGGGCCTTCAATTTTCATTCTTACAGTCCCTGCATCTGCCTTCCAAGACTTGGGTGGTGTGGTCAGAGCCTTTGCCAGTGAAGACCGAGGCAAAGAAGTCATTCAGAACCTTACCTTTCTCCAAATCCAGGGTAGATAGTTCTCCTGATAGCTTCCAGAGAGGGCCCACGTTGTCCCTAGTCTGTCTTTTACTCACAATGTACCTATAGAATCCCTTGCTGTTATCTTTCACATCCCTAGCCAAGTTTAATTCTAACTGGGCCTTAGCTTTCCTAACGTGGTCCCTAGCTTCCCGGACAACATCCCTGTACTCTTCCCAAGCTGCCTGTCCTTGCTTCCACTTATTATAAGCCTCTCTTTTCATTTGAATTTTCCTCAGCAGCTCCTTATCTATCCAAGGAGGTCTCCTGGCCCTCCTGCTGCACTTCCTTCTAGTTGGCACACAACACTCCTGAACTTGTAACAGGTGATCTTTGAATATCAACCAAGAGTCTTGGGCCCCCCTGCCCTCTAGGGCTGTATCCCATGGAATCTCACTAAGCAGGTTTCTGAAGAGGCCTAAGTCTGCTCTCTTGAAGTCCAGAGCACTGAGCTTGCTGCACGCTCTTCTTGCTGTACTCGGGATCTCGAACTCCACCATCTCATGATCGCAATCAGCTTCCATAGGAGGAACAGAGTGTATGGCTCAAGGCAGTAACTTGCCTCCGTGGGCTGATCTCAATCTCTCACCGTACATGAGACTGGACCGAAAAAAAATTTTATGTACTTCTGCCATATATTTTACAATTGTTGGGAAACTTCTGTTGTACTCATCAGTGGTGCTAAAACGTATTTGAATCCACTTCTGTAATTTCCATATTGAGACAAATTAAAAAAAAACACAAACAAAAAAAAATATTATTGTAGTAAATTCAGCTGCTTGGAACCTTTTATTACAAATGATTTATCAGTTGTTTGAGTAATGAAATCTTCATGAAGTTTTCTTTGGGGGAGAAAATGAGCCAAGGGAGGGAAACAGGATGGGCCTCTCCCTGAGCACCAGGGAGCAGAAATTGTAAGTGCTTCCAGTGTTGGCCAGGCCTGCACCCAAGGGCCCACCTGTGAGTATCAGCCAGCAGCTGGGTCCATGTTCAGTCCAGAGCAACCAAGCAGCATCTCAAGGACAGGGCTGGAGGCTGTCTCTGCTGTTGCATAGCCATTGTAGGGGCTGATGGCCCCAAGTGCCTGACATGGGTTCCTGGACTGGGGGCTGGTTTGGGGAGAGCCCCAAGGGAAGCCCCAGGGGCGAGCTGGTCTGGGACCAGCCCAGCTAGAGCCCTCAAGGCTTAGAACTTTGCTGCCTTTCTTTTGTAAGTGAGGGAGAGCTAAACACTTTTCACAATTTTGTGCATAGGGCATTTTTGACAGTCATGGTAATGTGTTGAGGCATCTTTTTTTTTCCCTTGAAAGAAAATGGGGATAAGCAGGGGGGGAACTAGTTTAAGGTACATGTTTGTATCATCTCTTCACATATCATTGCAAATGTTTTTGTCCAAAGTATATCTACCACTTTAAATGAGGATGACCAAGACTTAAAATTGGTGTTCCCCTTTTATAGGCCATTGCTCTCAAATCTCTTTTTTTCTGCATGACTTTTCAAAATAAAGAATGGACAAGTCCTCACTCTTTTCACACACAGGGGCTCTTGCCAGGACAGTGGTTTCATTCCAAGAGAGAAGAGGGAAAAGAAATGCGGAAAGCTCAAGTGGGAAGCTGCAAAATGTATGTGTTATGATTTGTATATCAATAATTAGAAAGTGAGCAAAGCAGATGACAAAATGGTCATTTATTAAATGCTCAGGCAGCAGAGAGAGTGCTGCTTCTGTGCTTGCAAACAAAGGCACCTTTATTCTGCTACAAAAAAAGAAGAGAAAAATAACTGCTCTATGAATGAGGATTACTCGGGAGAATTGTTAGCTGAGGAGCAGATTTGATGATGCAAATTTTGGCAGACAACAGAGGGCCAGAATATTCACAGTTTGGGGGTTCTTGAATTTGACTAAACAGCACAGCTTCTGCTGGAAGCTCATTTTCAGAGTATGCCTGAGGTTATACTGAATGAGCAGAAAACCTGCACATCATGTGAGAAACAGAAAGGATGCCAGAGGAAACTGGTATTCCCAGACTAGGCTGCCCTGTGTGAAGACTTTACCCTAGCATTGCAACACCTCATTCAAATACTTTCACTAGAGTACAGAAACAAACAAAATAACAACAAGAAAAGAAATGTGGCAAGGAACACTTCACCTTTTCTTACTTTGCTCAGAATTACTTTGTTTAACTTGAAAAATGATGTAATGAGCAAATCAAGACAGACAGGAGTTTTGCAGTATTGCTTTAAAGCAGTGATAAGGTAGGAAACAAACTAGAGAAAAATTAAAGGAAATAAAAAAAAGATAATGTAAACCATGACACAGGGAATAATAATGTGAGGAAAAGAGCAAGAGAGAGAATTTAGGGACAAATTTTTATTTCCCTAATTTCTTTTATCCCATTGCTAGCCACTGATACCGAATGTTAAGGGGTTGGGAGGGTGTGGGAGGAAAGGAAGGGAAGAGGCAGAATACTACAAAGGCAGTTTCCCCATTGTTATTAAAGAAACATCTGCAGAGGCAGCTCAGACCATCTACAATATACAAGCTGACTGATAAATTGCTGGAAAGTTAGCTTGCTGCAAGAAAAAACTATCAAAAAATAGTTGATGAAATATAATTACTTTAGATAAAATTTTTTTCAGATCTAAACTTTAAATTTCAATGTTTTGAGTTCAACTACATTTTCCATGGGAAAATGCTGTAGCAATTTGTTTCAGCTACATTTATAGTTATCCCAGTTTTCAAGCTCATATTTGGATTAAAATTTGAAATTATTCAATATCAACAGATAACATTTAGATAATTTCTAGACGCTTTTATAGAAGAGTTTGGCTTTGTTGCAAATGGCGATATTCTGACTTTTGATCCAAACTGGAGCAAAAATATATTTTGGCATGACAAGATTTATTTTAGGAAAAAAATACTAATCCAAGGCCCCAAATTTTTCTATGTCTTATTTTGAAAATCTTTAAGGAGTTTGATGAACTTCAGAGATAAGAAGTCTGGATACGAACAATGCATATTATAATAGCAAAAAGAGAGATAGAAAGTAAGAACTGTTTTATATGCTTTTAGACAAACTAAATTCAAACATTTTTCAGACCCCCTCCCCAACTCAAGAAGCCTTCCTATTATAAGTAGTTACATAAAACTTATTTCGATCATTGTATCTTAACATAAGCAGAAGCATGAATTTTTCACATGAAATATGCAAACATTCTTTTGAAGGTGAAGAATCAGTGCTAGTGAGAAAATAGAGTGATGCTGTACAGGGAAAACCAAATAGATTCAAGAATGTGTAAGTTAAACTTTTCTGTGTATAAAATTTGAAAGGTGTACTAGCAGAAAGTATACTTACGGAGGTATTTGTTGTTATTATTTAATTATAGTCATTTGGGTCTCAATGCACTTTATCAGCAGTAACTTAAATAGCTCAGTCATCACATTTTCAGAGAATAATAAAAAAAAAAATTATCTTTTCTTTTCCAGAAGGTTTAATTAACTCCAGTAATTTCTTCAAAACACATGTGGATTCATTGTCAAAAAATATTTTTGACTTTTAGGAATGGATGGTTTTTAGTGCATTTTGATGAAGCTTTTTATTACCTTCTTTATAAGTTTTCATTTAGTGTCTTAGCTTTTCTACTCACTGACAAACATTGATTTTGACTACTAATTTTAAAATCAGTTTGCATGATAGCTTGAGGTCTAACCTTGTATTCCTTCCTTTGTTGCTGCAGGCAAGTTCAACCACTAAAGTAAATGAACACTGAAGAATAATTGGATTTGATGAAAGTTATTGGGCCCAATGGGTGCAGCAAGGTAATTTCAGCTCTGTAGCTCCTTTCTAAACTCTATTTTATATATTAACATTAAGCAAAAATTAATGAAAATGCTGAAAGAATGCATTTCCACTTCAACTACAGCTTTTTACACAGAAACATAACTTTTAATAAATTTATGGTGCTTTTTTTTGTTCAATATTTTGTACAACTACACAGTTCTTAAATAACCAGTATTTACAGTTCATCATAAAGAAAAAATATTTATTTATTGAAGATACATTAGATTGACAGATATGTAAATTCTTTTAATTGACTCATCTGCATGTCTCTGAGGCACCTGTGGCAGGTTAATCACTGTTGTAATAATGTTACCAGTGTATTTTTTCTATAAATGATATTTTTCTTTACACTTTATTGTATATCAGGATCCCATCATATGAATGAAAATCTAGTCAATGAAGAGTTCATGAATCAGGAATAACGAATAATTTTGAATGCTTGGTAAGGTCGAATCTTTAAAGTTAAAAGACTAATTAAAACTGAAATCAATTGCAAGCAACAGTGACTATCTGAAGTAGATGATGATGTCTTCACACACTATTAGGAGTTTATCAAGGAAAATATTTCAGAATAACATTAGGATAAGACAGGCTGACACTTTAATGTAGTTACAGCATTGCAATCAAGCAGGTGCTGCGTAGACCAACCTTGCTTAAGCGAAATAAATCAAAGCCGGTAACTGACTTAGATCAGCCACTTTCTTGTTAATCTCTGGAAAATTTGGCACAAGTTACGTTCAAATTCCTAGTGATTCAGGGTGAGGATGGCTTCCATACTGTGTGATGTTGCATATAGTGTGGGCTTGCAAAAATTCTGAAGATAGATTAAAAAAAAAAGATAACTTCCATAATTCCTGTCTATAAACCCTTCCAGAAGTGCTAATAGAGATATGGGCAATTGGTGTTTCTCTGACTGGAAAATATGTATTTTTATGCTTTTGTGTACTAAACAAAGACTTAGTTTGAATAAAATAAAATCTTTACTATTTGTAATTCCTTTGTTTGTTTTACCACCTCTAGATAATGTTTAGTGCCAGGAGCAGACTTATTTAGGTCGCTTTACCCTGGTTAATAATTTTGACAATTGGTTATTACTATATATAATGCCTACATATGCAACACGTTATATAATACTTCTATATACCTTTATTTTTTAATATTAAATATGTTTTATATTTCAGGCGCACACACTCTGTGTGCATGTGTGTGCATGTGTGTGTATATGTTCAGTGCATACTGTAAGAAACCTGAACTGAAAAATCACTTGAAAATGTTCATTTCTTTAAGTAGAAATCTTATTCCAAAGCAGAATATTAGGTAGTGAATCACCTCCTGTACTGCTTGTGGAAGTGTTATAGTCCTGATACATGGCATAATCTTAGGCTCAAAATAAAATGCATGGTTTATGTTTAAGAAAACGACCTGCTGATTTCTGCCAATTCATTTTGTCTAGCACACACACCCCACCCAAACAGAATGCTCATAAGATCTTAGCTTCTGCTATCTCTTAGAAGAGAATTGTTCATTACAATGCAAATGGAAACACACTTTGGCAATGCTTGTTGGATCTCTTACAGATCCATGCAATAAATTACTAAAGAAGGAATGTTATAGCTCTTCATATCTTACTAAAGTTGTCGTCTGCCATATTTCCAGGTATGCAAGAAAATTCTGTAACAGAACTGGGTGTAATAACCTATATGTGAATCTGACCACAGCAGTCCTTTTAGATTTCAGAGCCAGTTTAAGACTGAAAAAAATGAATGGCTCTCAAAAACTATAAGAATGCCATCAGATGGAGGACTTTTTTTTTTTCAAATAATAACCTCGTTCATATTAATAATATTAAGAAAAAACCTCCCCAGATATTGCTTAATTTCATTAAGATTTTACAGAATGAAAATGTAATAGAAATCACGCAACAAAAAGAAAGGGAGTAGAAGGAATCAGCTTCGAAAACCTGTTCTAAATAGAATTTCTACTCCATGTAGAAACTTCTGCTTTGCCTTACTGAAACCAGTTGAACTTAAGCATGTGTTTAAGTGCTATAGTGAGTAAAAATATGTGAACAATTAAGTATCTTCTGTAATTAGGACTGTAATATGGTGATTTAGTTAAATTTTGATTTATAGAAATTCTGGGAAAAGACTGGTCATTTGTATTGTAATATCTTCCTTACTAACATAAAACAAGGGCTATATCTCAAAAAATATTACCTTTGCATGAACAGCTGGTGAAGTGTTTAGCAACTCTAAATTGCTCATCGTACAGTCCCATTGCTAGAAATAATGAATGAAGACAAGAAAAGGATATTCTGACTGAATTCTGAAGTGAAAACTTCAACATTAAATAAACAAAACTGCACCACCTTATGGTGAAATAGGGTGGATATAGGGTGAATGTTCCACCACTTCATAACTTCAAAATGTGTATCTTTCATTATGTATTTACAAAGTCGTTTACCTTCATTTTTATCTTTTATTTTTCTATTAAAATGTTCATTCTTTGTCTCCTAAGTCCTCCTCACTAGACCATTCAACTTTTTAGTTGCCCATACGCAAGTGTAGCCTAACCAGTTCCATTGGCAGTGAATATATTCCAGTATTTACTATCTCATGTAGAAAGTGTTGTTTCCTTACACATTTGTTTCAGACAGGATATTTGACTAAATGGATATTCCATACCATATGACATTATGCTCAGTAATAAAATCTGAGGGAGGAAGGAGAAAGGGGTGACATTCAGAGTGATGGTGTTTGAGTTCCCAAGTCACCGTTACACATGATAGAGCCCTGCTTTCCTGAGGATGTCCGAACACTTGTCTGCTAATGGAAAGTGGTGAACAAATTCCTTGCTTTCCTTTGCTTGCACATGCAGCTTTTGCTTTACCTATTAAATTGTCCTCAGCTCAACCCATGACTTTTCTTACCTTTCTACTTGTCTCCCCATCTCACTGTGGGGAAGTGAGTGAGCAGCTCTGTGGGTCTGACATACCCACCACTGAACTAATTGCAACAGCATTTCTTATGTAAGGAGAAGTGGGAAGGAGGCAATCATTGTTCGATTAATCAATGTTTGTAGGATGAGTCTCCAATAAGTCTACAAACTTAAAATCACTGTATAGTGAAAAATATTAAAAAAAAAACCTAGCTCCAATTTTAGAAATGCCACTCCAGTTTTAGAGCTACTCTGTGTTCTGTTGTAACTCATTTTGTAGAGAGAAGCAAATAACTTTGATAAAGCAAGTAACAGTTTTAGAAACAATAAACCTGTGTGGAACGGTCTTCAGCAGAAATTGGACTTTGCAGTGTTTCTCCTTCTATGAGAGCTATGTTGATTTATACTAGTTAAGATTATCAAATTCTTGATCATGGTGGTGCATCTAAGCTACCTTTGAGTTATTTTCAATATACGTATTATATATGATGGGAAAATTTCAGACACCTAATAAGAGATTAATTCTTAACAAGAAAAGAATAAATGTTTCATGGAACCAATTTTTTTCATAAATAATTCATATAATCTATTAATTACTTCTTCCTGGTGTGGTGGCTTGACCCTGGCTGGACACCAGCTGCCCACCAAAACTGCTCTATCATTCCCCTCCTCAGGTGGACAGGAGAGAGAAAAATATAACAAAAGGCTGATGAGTCAAAATAAGGACAGGGAGAGATCACTCACCAATTATTGTAACAGGCAAAACAGACTTGGGGAAATTAGTTTTATTTATTACCAATAAAATTCGAGTAGGATAATGACAAATAAAAGCAAATGTTAAAAAACACCTTCCTTCACCCCTCCCTTCTTCCTAGGCTCAACTTCACTCACAATTTTCTCTACCTCTTTCCCCCCCAGAGGCTCAGGTGCATGGGAACAGGGGTTGCAGTCAGTTCATCACACATTGTCTCTACTGCTCCTTCCTCCTCAATGGGAGGACTCCTCACACTCTTCCTCTGCTCTAGCATGAGGTTCTTCCCACGTGAGACAGTCCTCTACTAACTTCCCCAGCATGTATCCCTTCCACAGGTGCAGTCCTTCAGTCACAGGCTGCTCCAGCATGACACCCCCATGGGGTCAGAAGTCCTGCAGCAAACCTGCTCCAGCATGGGCTTCTTTCTCCACAGGACCACAGGTCTTGCCAGGAGCCTGCTCCAGTGTCAGCTTCCCATGCGGTCACAGCTTCCTCCAGGACACATCTCCCTGCTCCACTGGGCTGCAGAGGCGTAGCCTGACTCACTATGGTTTGCATCATGGCCTGCAGGGGACTCTTGGCACCTGGAGCACCTCTTCTGAACTGACCTTGGTGTCTGCAGAGTCGTTTCTCTCACAGATTCTTACTCCACTGCAAGTGCTCCTGTGCAGTAACATTTTCCTCTTCTTAAATACATTATCACAGAGGCATAATCACCGTTGCTGATGAGCTCGGCATTCACTACATACCTTTTATTTAGAAAATGAGTAAAGAAATAATTATAGTTTACAATTCCTCTTGATGTTATATCCAGTAGTATATGAGGATTCATCTTGTAGCAGTATGGTTATCAAAACCAGGGAATAAGCATTTAGCTGTGTGGGTTGATTTTCAAGGGCTCTAATAGAAGGATTATTTTAATAGGATGACCATAATTTTCTATTTAAGCAAACAAACCAACCCCCAAATCCTTAGATTATTCTCATAAAGGTAATACTTAATTTTGAATACTTGCATAATCTGTGACCTATTCAAAGCTTTTTAGTGTTTGTTACACTGTGAATATTATAAATATTCTGGATTTGGTAAAGATAACACCATTGTAGAATGGATGAGACCACACTTGCCCAAATGTCAAAAGACTTTTTTCCTATATTAATATTTTGGATGACCTACTTCATTTTAGGACTTTGCATTTCAAAAGAATGTGTTTGCAGATGGGTTTATTCTACTCACACACAGAAACTCACTGTATTCCAATAGTTCACTAATTGTACTGCATATATTCTCAAGTTTATTTTTCACTTGCAGGAAATTTGCTCTTTGGTGTTCAGCCACCCTCAAATATTCTGGCTACAGTTTTGCAGGACTTCGATCAGCAAAATGAAGTTTTCTCAAACATTGCATGGTGAACTGAATTTAAATTCCAGGACTCAGAATATCATTTAAACCCGACATATGTCCTCCAGAAAGGTTTAAACCAAATGCATCATCATTAAATTCAAATGAAGAGATAAATGACAGGGACTTTAATTGTCTTTGCTTCAAAAAAATGGAAGAATTCTCTCTACTGTAAATATTAATTGCCTCACTCTTAATTCATTTGCGTTTCTCATTACCTACCTACATTTTCTGTCACAGCACTAAAAGCACTGTGACTCTTCTTGCTAGCCTTTGTGGTTACAGAATTCTGTTTCAAAGGGTCTGAGGGGGAATTTTGGGGTCAAATTAGCATTGTAAGTTCAGAAAAGATAAGAATACTGTTGGTTTTGCAAAGGGTGCTATCTGGAAAACAACCTGCCCTTGTGTGCCATTTATGTACTCTGTAATACCCATGCTGGGATCTCTGAAGAATTTTCTCTTCTATTTTTTTTCCCCATATGCAGAAAAAATGAGAAGGAAATAAAGCAGAAAGAAAACCTTCAGGTCTTTCACTCCTTCAATTAAATGTGAGGCAAGGAAGCCTCATTTGGGTAATGAACAGATTTTTATATTACCTGTTGTTTTTCTTCATTCCGTAGTCTACCAAACAGATTTTTAAAAAGTTTGCACTTTGTGTGACAGCATTTGCTATAAATCCTTTTTGCAAATTAACCTTTAAGTAGGTTAGTGCAACAAAAGTAGTGGGGTCGATGTTCATCTGTCAGGAATATCATCATCAATTGACATAATATGAGACCTGTAACTGTACAGCAAACTTTATGCTTTTAAAAGCAGAGGTGTGTTAATCATACTTGAAAATCTTTTCTATTAGGCTTTCTCTAAATATCATGAATGATTCTGATTATCTATGTAAAGTGGCCTGGAATGAGAATAAAAGCAGGATCACTCATCCACACTCTGGATTTGATCAAATTAATTGGTCAACCAATGTGGTAGATTTAAGAATATTATGTTTTAAACAAAAAGTGATGCAACATTTTTAAATGCTAAACTACACTCTACTGAATATAGTGTCTGACACTTATTTACATGAACAGATGGCAGGCTGACAGGAGGAACATCTTCTATTAGAAATCAAATATTTTCCAAATATTCTAGAAGATCCAAACCACTGTATTCAAATCTTCAGGACAGATAGAACTCTAAGAACTCTTTTTCTTGCATTTCTGGCAAATTCAGTCTCCTTGGAACTGTTCTTTATAGCTGAACTGGAACATTCCAATTCTATCTGAATCATTAAATTAGCATGCTACTCTCTCAAGCAACTCTCCTAGGTTCAGCAGTAGCAGTCATTTTTCTCCTTCTCGGTAGCTGGTGCAGGGCTGTGGTTTTGACTTTCAGCCTGCAAACAGGGCCGATAACACTGATGTTTTTAGTTGTGGCTCAGTAATGTTTAGTCTGACCAAGGATCTTCTGAGTCTCATGCTCTGCTAGGGAGGAGGGGAAGCCGGGAGGAAGCAGAGACAGGACATTTGACTCAAACTAATCAAAGAGGTAATCCATACCACAGCACGTCATGCCCACTATATAAACTGTAGGCAGTTATCCAGAAGGGCTAGATCACTGCTGGGGTCGGGATGGGTATGAGTCGACAGGTGGTGAGTGGTTGTATTCTCTTCCCTTGTTATTTCCCTTATCATTATTATTATTGGTGGTAGCAGCAATGGTTTGTGTTATACCTGAGTTACTGGACTGCTCTTATCTCAACCTGTGGGAGTTACATTCTTTCGATTCTTCTCTCCATCCCTCCGGGAGCAGGGGGAGTAAGGAGAGAGAGTGAACAGCTGTGTGGAACTGACTTACTGGCTGAGCTTAAACCATCACAGCAACACTAAAGTAACTTTCTACATTAATGTATCCAGATCTTACTTCAAACTATTTAGGTATTTTCTTCATTTTTTTTTTTAATTTATTCTTCAACTTAGGACCATCTTCTAACGCCATATAAGTTTATCCATGACCAGTTTCTAACACTTTGTTCTTTGGACAGATATTCAAGTGTCATACCCCTCAGATGTGCTACATGTCAGACAGCAGCACATCTCAACTTTCACTTTGATGGATTCCAAAAGCAAACTATATGTTGTTTCTTCTTTCTCCCCATCACTATGATAGCTGTTCTCTAAATGCATATGCAGTTTGAATTTACCTTTTCTCATTATAAGGATATAAAGAAGTAAGCATGATTAGGTCCTTTAAATATCAATTCTAAAACCTTTTCATTTTAGTACACTAGTGTCCTGGGTTCAGCAGTAGCAGTCATTTTTCTCCTTCTTGGTAGCTGGTGTAGTGCAGTGTTTTGACTTTCAGCTCGGGAACAGAGCTGATAACAATGATGTTTTGGTTTGGCCAAGGACTTTGTGAGCCTCATGCTGTGCCAGGGAGGAGGGGAAGCCAGGAGGAAGCAGAGACAGGACACCTGACCCAAACTGACCAAAGAGGTATTCCATACCACAGCACATCATGCCCAGGATGTAACTGGGAGTTAGCCAGAAGGGCTGGGAGACTGCAGGGTTGGAGGAGGTATCTGTCGGAGCTTGGTCCGGCTTCGGGGGCGAGTTATTGGTCAGCTGGTGCTGAGGTGTTGTATTCTCTTCCCTTGTTATTTCCTTTATCATTATTATCATTGGTGGTAGCAGTAGTGATCTCTGTTATACCTTAGTTACTAAACTGTTCTTATCTCAACCCGTGGGAGATGCATTCTTTTCGATTCTCCTCTCCGTCCCTCTGGGAGTAGGGGGAGGGAAAGAAGGGGGGGGAGTGAGTGAACGAGTTACCTGACTGGGTTTAAACCACGACAACTAGCAATTTTTATTCCAAAATAAAAACATGGGACAAAATATCCTTGAAATCAATTTTTAAAAAAATTTACGAGTAACTATCCTTAAACTTAGTGTCTTGCCTTCCTTTTCTAAACTATAAGCTTTTTACCAAATATCTCACAATTTTTTAATAATTTTATTAAACGTTGACATCTCCAATTTCATGTGTCATTATACTGAGCAATGTACTGAAAGTTAAATAGAAAAACTCTGTCCTGGGTTCAGCAGTAGCAGTCATTTTTCTCCTTCTTGGTAGCTGGTGCAGCGCTGTGTTTTGAATTTCAGCCCGGAAACAGAGCTGATAACAATGATGTTTTGGTCTGGCCAAGGACTTTGTGAGGCTCATGCTCTGCCAGGGAGGAGGGGAAGACAGGAGGAAGCAGAGACAGGACACCTGACCCAAACTGACCAAAGAGGTATTCCGTACCACAGCACATCATGCCCAGGAAGTAATGGAGAGTTACCCAGAAGGGCTGGTAGACTGTGGGGCTGGACGAGGTATCAGACAGTGCTTGGTCGGGCTGGGGGGGCGAGTTATTGTTTGGCTGGTGCTGAGGTGTGGTATTCTCTTGAATTGCTGAGGTCAGTAGCTTGAGAGAGGACGCCTTCAACACCGGAGCGGGGGGGGGGGGGGGGGATCAGCGCCCAGGAGCCTCAACTCAGAGCGACAAGAGCCTCCCACCGAGGGAGCCTCAAGTCCTCGACAGGACCTGCCCATGAGCCGGCAGCTCAGCTGACGAGAGCGAGCAGCTGACTCACAGGGGGCGGAGCCAGGAGCAGCGGCGCCAGCCCTCACTGGTTAAAAACCTGCCCCCGGGAGCGCGAGGGACCAGGAGTGGGTCGAGGCAGTTTGTGTGGGCAGGCGAGCGGGATGGTGAGCACTCGCTGTATGACCAGGGCCTGGTCCGGGAGCTCGGCTCTGGCTGCCCCGGCGGTGGCCAGCGTAGGCACCCAGACAGAGCCGGTGAGAGGGGAGGCTGCAGTGCAGAGCTCAGGGTGTAGAGAGGAGAGTGCCTGCACTGGTCTGGTGAGGGGAGGGTGCACAATGGGCAGGGCTGCACTCGGTGCTCCCTGGTGGAGGTCCTCCTGCAGCAGGGGCTGAGCTGCGGGATGCTGTTAATAGACTGCGAGATGTCAGGGAAGCTGAGAGGAAGCAAGAATGCTTGCTCCAGGCCCAAACTGTGCAGGGGCCTCGAGCTTCACCTCTCCCTCATGAAGGAAAGAAGGAGGCAGTTAACCCGGGAAGCTGGGAATTAGTGACAAAAAAAAAAAAAACAACAAAAAAAAAGAAGGAAAAGGACAACCAAAAGCAAGGGGCTTCCTCCTAAATCTGTTGTCCTCATGCAGAACCGCTTTGCTGTCCTGCAGGGGGCTAATGAGGAAACTCACTCGAGCTAGAAACAACCGGCTGATGCACTACTAAAGAAGATCTCTACTGGTGCTGCCAGCAAAAAGCGGCGGGGTGTAGTAGTAGGGGACTCTACTTTGAAAGGGACAGAAGCACTCATCTGTTGGCCTGACCCCATCTCAAGGGAGGTGTGTTGCCTACTGGGGGCACGGATCAGGGATGTGGCAGAGAGGCTGCCTGCTCTAGTAAATCCCACAGATTATTACCCACTCCTGGTGATACATGTGGGTGCTAGGGATATAGATAGTAGTAGCCTGGGGAACATAAAGAAGGACTACAAAGCCCTGGGAGAGGTGGTTAGGGGCTCTGGAGCTCAGATAGTCTTTTTGTCAATTCTCCCGGATACAGGGGAGGACCTAAAAAAAGCTAGGAGGATCAACCAGGTTAATAACTGGTTAAAAGGGTGGTGTCATAGTCAGGGGTTTGGGTGTCTTGAACACGGGAATAAAGTTTGTAGGCCAGGTCTAGAGGGGGCTGGTGGAGCTGGTCTAGTGAAAAAGAAGGGAAAGAGCAGTTTTGGTAGGAGGCTTGCCAGACTGGTCAAGGAGGCTTTAAACTAGATGTGTTGGGGTAGGGGGGCATCATTCCATTCCAACACACCCAGTCAGTTGCCAGCACCTACAATAAATGCTTGGAGCAATGTAGAGATATCCCAGCTGCTCCAGCCAATGAGCCGGCTTCAGTTGGAGCTCAGCTCAGATGCCTCTATACTAATGCCGTAGCATGGGGAACAAACAAGAGGAATCGGAGATGTGTGCACATCTATGGGGGTATGATATAACAGGCATCACAGAAACATGGTGGGATGGTTCCTATGACTGGAGTGTTGAAATGGAATGTTACAGGCTTTTTAGAAAAGACAGGCCTGGCAGGTGGGGAGGGGGAGTTGCCCTTTATGTTAGGGATAGGCTGGAGAGTATGGAACTCTGTCTGGGGACAGGTGAGCAGTCCACAGAGAGTTTGTGAGTCAGGGTTAAAGGGAATATAGCTATGGGAGACATTACTGTAGGGATCTGTTACAGACCGCCTGATCAAGGAGAACCTGCAGATGAAGCACTCTATAGACAGGTAGGAAAAGTCTCACGCTCGCAGGCCCTTGTTCTCATGGGTGACTTCAACCACCCTGACATCTGTTGGAAGGACAGTACGGCCCGGCACAAGCAATCCAGGAGGTTCCTTGATTGAGTGGAAGACAACTTCCTTCTGCAAGTAATAGAAGAGCCGACAAGGAGAGGTGCCATGTTTGACCTCGTGCTCACCAACAGGGAAGGCTGGTTGGAAATGTGATGCTCCAGGGCAGCCTTGGTTGCAGCAATCATGAGATGGTTGAACTTGAGATCCTCAGGACAGTGAGAAGAGTGCGCAGCAAGCTCACTGCCCTGGACTTCAAAAGAGCAGACTTAGGCCTCTTCAGGAACCTGCTTAGTAAGGTTCCATGGGATACAGCCCTAGAGGGCAGGGGGGCCCAAGACTCTTGGTTGCTATTCAAGGATCATCTGCTACAAGCTCAGGAGTGTTGCATCCCAACCAGAAGGAAGTGCAGCAGGAGGGCCAGGAGACCTCCTTGGATAGATAAGGAGCTGCTGAGGAAAATTCAAATGAAAAGAGAGGCTTATAATAAGTGGAAGCAAGGACAGGCAGCTTGGGAAGAGTACAGGGATGTTGTCCGGGAAGCTAGGGACCACGTTAGGAAAGCTAAGGCCCAGTTAGAATTAAACTTGGCTAGGGATGTGAAAGATAACAGCAAGGGATTCTATAGGTACATTGTGAGTAAAAGACAGACTAGGGACAATGTGGGCCCTCTCTGGAAGCTATCAGGAGAACTATCTACCCTGGATTTGGAGAAAGGTGAGGTTCTGAATGACTTCTTTGCCTCGGTCTTCACTGGCAAAGTCTCTGACCGCACCACCCAAGTCTTGGAAGGCAGATGCAGGGACTGTGAGAATGAAGACCCCAGGCCCACTGTAGGAGAGGATCTGGTCTGAGACCATCTTAAGAACCTGCATGTAAACAACTCCAGGGACCCTGATGAAATCCATCCGCGGGTCCTGAAGGAGCTGGCAAATGAAGTTGCTAAGCCTCTGGTCATCATATTTGAGAAATCATGGCAGTCAGGTGAAGTTCCCAACAACTGGAAAAAGGGAAATATAACCCCCATTTTCAAGAAGGGGAAAACGGATGACCTGGGGAATTACAGACCAGTCAGTCTCACCTCTGTGCCTGGCAAAATCTTGGAGCACATTCTCCTGGAAGGCATGCTAAGGCACATGAAAATCAACAAGGTACTTGGTGACAGCCAGCATGCCTTCACTAAGGGGAAATCCTGCCTGACCAATTTGGTGGCCTTCTATGATGGGGCTACAGAACTGATGGACAAGTGTAGAGCAGTTGATGTCATCTACCTGGACTTGTGTAAAGGGTTTGACACTGTCCCACACGACATCTTTTTCTCTAAATTGGAGAGTTGTGGTCAATGGCTCAATGTCCAGCTGGAGACCAGTAACAAGTGGTGTCCCTCAGGGATTGGTGTTGGGAACGGTCTTGTTGAACATCTTTGTTGGTGACATGGACAGTGGGATTGAGTGCACCGTCATCAAGTTTGCCGATGACACCAAGCTGTGTGGTTCAGTTGATACCCTGGAGGGAAGGAATGCCATCCAGAGGGACCTTGACACGCTTGTGAGGTGGGCAGATGCCAACCTTGTGAAGCTTAACCATGACAAGTGCAAGGTCCTACACCTGGGTCGGAGCAATCCCAGGCACAGCTACAGGTTGGGCAGGGAAGAGATTCAGAGCAGCCCTACCGAGAAAGACTTGGGGGTGTTGGTTGATGAGAAAATGAACATGAGCAGGCAGTGTGCGCTTGCAGCCCAGAAAGCCAACCGTATCCTAGGCTGCATCAAAAGGAGCATGACCAGCCGGTCGAAGGAGGTCATCCTGACCCTCTACTCTGCTCCTGGGAGACCTCACCTGGAGTATTGTGTGCAGTTCTGGTGTCCTCAACATAAAAAGGACATGGAACTGTTGGAACAAGTCCAGAGGTGGGCCATGAGGATGATCAGGGGACTGGAGCACCTCCCGTATGAAGACAGGCTGAGGAAGTTGGGGCTGTTCAGCCTGGAGAAGAGAAGGCTGTGTGGAGACCTCCTAGCAGCCTTCCAGTATCTGAAGGGGCCTATAGGGATGCTGGGGAGGGACTGATCATTAGGGACTGTAGTGATAGGACAAGGGGTAATGGGTTAAAACTTAAACAGGGGAAGTTTAGCTTGGATATAAGGAGGAAATTCTTTCCTGTTAGGGTGGTGAGGCACTGGAATATGTTGCCCAGGGAGGTTGTGAATGTTCCATCCCTGGCAGTGTTCAAGACCAGGTTGGACGAGGCCTTGGGTGAGATGTTTTAATGTGAGGTGTCCCTGCCCATGGCAGGGGGGTTGGAACTAGATGATCTTAAGGTCCTTTCCAACCCTAACTATGATTCTCTTGTTCTATGATTCTCTTAGCTTGTTATTTCCTTTATTATTATTGGTGGTATCAGTAGTGATTTGTGTTATACCTTAGTTAGTGAACTGTTCTTATCTCAACCCGTGGGAGTTGCATCCTCTTCGATTCTCCTCTCCATCCCTCTGGGAGTAGGGGGAGGGCAAGAAGCGGGGGAGTGAGTGAACGAGCTGGCTGGCTGGGTTTAAACCATGACAAACTGAAAAATTCTTTTCTTTGTAAAGAATAAGCTATTCCCAGACTGCGTAACATTGCAAACATCCATACTATTAGCTGTTTTAATGTTTATCCTGAAAGCACTTTGTGTATTTGTTTTTTCTCACACATGTTTAGACAAGCTGCTCTCGTTAGTTGATTTCCTCTGGCTTTATGTAACCCATGTTTAGGTGGTCATATATATCAGACTTCAGTTGACCATTCTTGCCATATTAAATGTGGTCAGTATTCTGGGCACAGGTAGGTAGCTATTATTATATTATTAGTGTATATAAATATATAAAGGGGGAGTGTCATGAGGATGGAGCCAGGCTCTACTCAGTGGCAAACAATGATAGGACAAGGGGTAATGGGTACAAACTGGAACACAAGAGGTTCCACTTAAACTTGAGAAGAAACTTCTTCTCAGTGAGGGTGACGGAACACTGAAACAGGCTGCCCAGGGAGGTTGTGGAGTCTCCTTCCCTGGAGACATTCAGAACCCGTCTGGACACATTCCTGTGTAACATTATCTAGGTGTTCCTGCTCCGGCAGGGGAATTGGACTAGATGATCTTTCGAGGTCCCTTCCAATCTCTAGCATACTGTGACTGTGACTGCGACTGTGACTGTGACTATTATACCATCCTTAGAAGAGGCTATAATTACTACTACATTTTTATAACCTGATTATAAGAGACAGGCAGCCAATATAAGCTGAAGAAAAACACCCAAATCATCATGCTTCCAGAATCATCCCCTTAAGTATGAAAATGCCTAGATCAGTGAACTCGGTTTCACTTTTTTTTTTTTAACTTTATCTGTAGTATGTATCACAATAACCCCTACTGAATAACATGGCTGCACACTTGTATACTGTACACTTCCAGACCCCCAAGTTTTTTTACTACCAATAAGGTACTTCAGAGATTTAAATGAGATAGGTTTAAATTCTTGCTGTTCTTTTCATGGGAAATATCCCTTTTCTGACTTCAGTTGTCATTGGTCTTAATACTTTCTTTTCCTCAGTTCATCCTTTCACTTACCTATAATCATTTAAGCACTGATTTATCTTAATATGTCCCTTAATTCGTTTGAGATCAACATGGGTTTTCCAAAAGGGCTTATAAAATTGAAGAGAAAGTTACATACTTTTTTACATACATTTTGAAGAAAATCACAGAATTATAAAGCAGTAGCAATCAGTTAGATGCAGACATGAAAAGTGTTTTTAACAAATTAATATTTTTTAGGACAACAGGGTAAAAATAATTTCTTATGTAATATGATAGGAACAGCAAAGGTTATAGCAGAGCTATGAAACTCGTCAAGGAAGATGTTTGATTCTTTGAGGACTGTTTAATTGGATGGCACTTCAAATTTCCCATAGTGAAAGGAAAAACTATAGACTTCTAGTAAAAACTACGTCACATTCACAAAGATTATACCTACATATATACCTATGCAAGCTAGACTTACATATTCTTTATCAGAGGAGAGCTGCTGTGAATTGACTTCTAGATGAACATAACTTTGCTCCCCTCCTGTAAAGTAGATTAGCCTCTTTAGGCCTTTTCCGATTTCTCTGTCCTTTCCTGTATTCCTATTTATCAGAAGAGAAATGGAGACGATTGATTCATCAGTATTATTAAAGAGCTCCTTTCTGCTTACACAGACTAATAATTAAACCAGTGCCTAGTTACTCTCTGATAGTTTATTTTTTCTTTTTCTTTTGAATAATATTTTAAGAATGGCATTTAAATAAAGACTATAACTGGGATATGAGTAAAAAATAGTCTTACTCTTTCAAAGTATAACACAACACTACAATCTCTGAAATGTATGTGAAACAAACACAGAATCACTTCTATTGTTTCCCAGTCATACAAGAGATAGCTTTTGAAATTACCATTGAGAGATTTCAAAAGTATTTGATATTGACTATGCTTAGAAACATGACACATGGTTCTAGTAGTGTTTTATTGTTTAAAATTATATAGAAATGCTTACTACTGAAGTATGCTAATATAACATATATAGAAGCTTAAGGTTACCAAAAATACCCTGATTTCACAGGTGTGTTACAGAACTTAAATTACAACATAGACTTAGCTTTATTCTGAAATACATGTTTTCCCATGCAAACTATGTTGAGATCACAAATAAACACTTTTTTTACATTTCATCCAGAAGTTATGTCACTTTGAGAATTTTCTTCACAGCATTCTTATTTTGCTGAGGTCTTGATTTTTCCTGTAGAAATGCTATTTTTAATAGAATATGTGTGGCTTTCACTCAGAATCTTCAAGTCATAAAAGAAAGAGTGATGAATAAAGCAGAGATGCAGCTCTGCCTTGACTTGCCAATATTTGACTGACTTAAGGCTGAGCTTTAATTTACTCAAATGATGGGCCTTACAAATACAGACAGGGAATGTAGAACATATCTGTAATTTTTAATTAGTTTGAAAAATAATGAAATGTGGTTACAGATCTCTGTATGGAACTAAGTATGGTGTCCCACTAATACTGCATTTGGCAAATTCCAGTAATGAATGTGAATACAGAAGTGATTTCAGTGACATTCCTAGTTTCATTTCGACCCTTCTAAAGGATGCTGAAATGCAGTTAAGGGCTCAGAGAAGAGCTACACTAATGATTCAAGATTACAATATTATTTTAATAGAGTTTAAGAGGGGATTTGATTACAATTTTAGTCTTATATAGAGGAACATGACCTCTATCAATAAGCAAGACTTTAAGCAAAGGAATAACTTAACTTTTGATTTATGAAACTTTAAGAAAAAAAAAGAAGTTGGAAGACAGATCAGTATTTGATTTGAGCAGTGGTTAATTGTAAAAATAACAAATCAAGAGCTTTGAAAGTTCATTATAATTTAAATTATTGAAATAGTAAATAAATATTTTCTAAAAGACATGTTTTAGTTTCAGCATAAGTTGCTAATCATATGAGTAAAAAAAGGGACAGTTTATTCCATGAGGAAGAATTACCAGCTGAAATTAAAAGATTATACTAAATAATATGTTAAATTAAATTTAATACTTAAATTTCATACCTATGTCTATTGAAAGAGTTGTGCTGTTTTATTTATTTCTGCTATTTATGGTTTCCTTCAAATTATTTCCCTATGTTTAAATTATTTACACGACTTTAAAATATTTGTTTTAATTCTACTACAGTTTTCTTTCAGTCTGCTTGCTTGAAAAATAGCTGTGAGTAGTTTAGAACAGATTTCAGAATAGACTTTTTAAAATTTGTCTCAAAACATTCAACTGCTTCTTCACCTTCAAATCAAGTTAAACAACTTTGCCTAGTTACAGTAATTGAATTTCTCCCCCTGTAGCTCATAACTCAGTATTGGAATTCATCATTTACATGGAAGCTATGGACAGCAGTCTTCATTGACTGAGCATATTACTTGTTTATCTGAGGAATGTGGTGAAGATATCCAAAACAGTGAACATTCAGTTGTGTTTTGAATAAAGTTATTATACACTGACATTTCCTACTTTATCAATGAAGTTTCAAAAAATGTAAACATACAGATTTATTTGAAATAATTTTCAATTTTTCTGTGTATTTATGTTAGTAAGTGTGAATGTTTGTTATTGTAGCTTGAATTATGACTGCACTTCACTTGCAGGTGTAGGTATTGTGTTATCTTTGAAGTGTAAGTATACTTCATGAGTTATGTCTGATTCCATATTAAAATATTACATCAAGCTGTGCATGGTACATCCCAAAACATCATCAGAAATACCTGATCTCTTAATTTATTGTAGGTTAATTTTTTTATTAGTATACAGCTATTCCCAAACTGACTCTAGATGTTTCAAAGACCATCCCATACATCCTTGAGCTGTGCCCCTGCCTCACCACTGCAGGATGGGATTTTCCTGCAGAGAACAGAAGCAAGAGGACAGAGGGGGCTTGCCTGTCTGAAAGGTGGCACAGAGGCAATGCTCAGATCTCGTGACAGCAGTGGCATGTTTGTGACCAGACAAATATATCTGAGAACCTGGGTCTGGGAGTTCTTTGACACAGTTCTAATTTTTTACAGGGGAGGTACCTTCGTGCAAATACAAAATACAGTGAAAAGAAACACTGTCTGAGAGCAAAAGGGGACATCTGTCTGTAGGACTATATTATTTAAATCTCTTCAAGGCATTTGACATGGTGGATGATCTTTTTCATGTAGTATATATTTAAATAAACAAATAAGTATTAGGTATTCAATATATCAACCCAGCTGCAAGGAATACCATGTAAAAAGTGAGGTTTGTGTATTTAAGTGAGCGAGAGAGTTGATAACGTATCAGAGTAAGACATGAATCTGATGCTCAAGAAAAAGACCTGAAAGTATACAGAGACCCTCATGGGAGAAACTGCCAAACAGTGCTTTTACTTGATTCACTAACAGAAGGCAGTGAGCAATTCAACAGCTATAGCCTTCCTTAACAGAAAGGATATATCCATATATGCTCACCCTTTGCAACAGATCATCTTTGTCACTTCTCAAGCAAGAATTCAGAACTTTCATGTTGCTTCTGTTATATGTTTGCAGTATTTCCAATGTACTCCTAATAAGCATGGAGAGGGACTGCAGTGCAACAAATGTCTGTGTAGAAGACCTCCAAATTCATGCTTCAAAACACCAAAAGCTAGCCAGGGAAAAACTGTGCATCACTGTAGTTTGTTGATTTTGTTGTTGCTTTCTCTCTGTCTTCTCTCTGTTATTTCTCTTTTCATTATTATTATTATTATACCTTATTTTAATTATTAAACTGTTCTTATTTCAACCTGCAGTTTTTACTCTGTCAGATTTCTGCTCCTTGTTCCACTTGTGGGGGGAGAATGAGGAGTGAGTGGATGTGTGGTACTTAGTTGTCAACTGGGATTAAAAAACAACATTGTTAATACTTCAGTTTTCTAATTATTGCCTTAGATTTAAGGCATTACATCTTGCTGAATAGAGTTTGAGACAGACCAGTGTCTTCGTGCTGAGAGAACTTTAGAGCCTTTTTACGTTACCATTTCTGTAGAAAATATAAAGCTATTGATACAGATAGTACTCCTGCTGGTAAAGTAAAAAAAAAATCCTCAAATATATCAAGGTGCCTAACGTGTTTCCTTTTTACTAAACTTCTCATTTCCACATCACTCAGTCATCTCTAATTTAGCTCTACAGAAGCATAGCCACTTTGCCCCCCTAAGCAAAGCCTAGCGTGTTTTGCAACCTAAACCAAGTCAACATTTGGGATCACTTATTTTCCAGGTAGGACCTACTGCCTCAGAGACTTGGAACAGGGATTTCAGTTAAAAATGAATTATCAGTGTCTTTTCTATGGAATTTATTGCTAGAATTTTTACAGGATTTTACATCATCCTAGGGAGTTGTGGAATATCTGAAAACATATATAGATGTGCTTCCTCTTCTGCAGGGATCTTTCAAAGTAATCCAACAATGATGTCATTAACAGATTTGGAACAGTGCATAATAGTGCAATTCTCCTTGTGATGATTTCTAGTATTCAGTTAGAAGAAAGAGGTATAAAGCTTATCTATTTGATTCCTATTAGGTGAATGTATGACAAGCAAATCATGACAAACTTTATCTCCACCACTCATATATATATATATATATTTCTATATATCTATATATCGTCTCTATATCATCTATATATCTATATACCTACATATCTGTATATCTACATATCTATACAAATATATAGATAGATGCTGTATAAAAGTACAGAAGTGATGATAATGGTTTTCTCTTGGCATTAAATATTTTCAAGTACTATAATGTGGTAAGCATCTATTATACGATGATGAAAAACTGGTCATAGTCATAAAATTTGAATGAGCTCTTATGGGTACAATTCAGAGCAATAAATTTATTTTTCACCAATAAATAAATAAAACAGGTTTTCCACAAAGTACCTGTGACTTTGCAGATCATCTTGAATAACATATTATTTAAGTTAAACAAATTTGAAGACTTACGATACAATTTTTTTCCTGTAACTGAAAAGTTTTATTCATAAATAGAGCACCATGTGCTTTCTGATATAAAGGGAGCTTCTTCTATCTAAAATTGACATAACATGGGATTTTTTAATGTAAATACTTTGAATTGCCTTCCAGCTTCTCAGATGGTTTAGATAAGAAATTCAATTACAAACCCACAAGTTTATAAAAAGTCCAATGAAGTTTTTATTTTATTGTCAGGAAGCAGGATTATTTTCACAAAAAGTAATCTGGAATTCTGCTTTAATAACTATAAACAAAAGGCATTGCATTATTAAAATCAATGAAACTCCTTGTATCTTTTATATGTGCTAAATCAAACCTTTAGGACTAGATCCATTGGTCCAAGAAACCAAAGTAGTTAAAATACGTACTCCTTCAGATTTCTGTTTAAGTGATGGCCATTTTAATTAATTCAACTACATGGTCATATTATTAACACTACCATAACATTTCTTGCCAAGAAAAAAATCTCCAGTGTCCAAACTTTTTCTTTAATGCCCTAAGCTGCCAATATCTCCTGAATTGTCGGTAGCATCTCTGTAAGCTGAATAACCCGAATCAGTACTGACTAGGTCATGCTTGACCTTGCTGTCCTTTATTTTCCTGGAAGTCTCAAACCCCAAATGAATTACTGTTTAATTCTGACCAAATCTGAATGAAGCCCACACAGAAGTATATCTTTTGCAAAACAAAAGAGAATATCAAATGGTTATTAAGGTGTCTTTGATAAGAATAGTGGTAGGAAAACCTGAAACAGGATAGATGGAAGACAATTTGAGTCAGAGGTTTTAAGAACAGAATATCATTGTTTGAGACAGGTACATTACTCTTGGTGACCCTTTGAGACTTTTTGAGACTTTGTACAGTTCTTCCAGACAAATGAAGTCCATGATACATTTCATTTCTGTGATTTGAGTCTGTGATTTAAATCAGTGATTTGAAAGAGTAAATGATAATGGGTGTACTTCTTTTTGTTTGTCAGTGGGTGCTTAATACAGAAGAATTTTGAAGGGAAAACTATAAAGAGATAAACCTTATCATTCCAAGTCAAAGACAGGATGAGAGGATATGAATGCTCCATCCCTGGAGGTGTTCAAGTCCAGGTTGGACAGAGCCTTGGGTGACACGGTTTAGTGTGAGGTATCTCTGCCCATGGCAGGGGGGTTGGAACTAGATGATCTTAAGGTCCTTTCCAACCCTAACTATTCTACGATTCTATGATTCTATTGTACCAGGACTCTTATAAAACAAGGCTATGGAGTAGTGAGGTGCGTGAGGATCTGACCTAGACCATGGCTGGAATATATATACCAGTTCTGGAACTCTGAAACATCAATTTAGATGCTTCTATTCTTTCTTAAAATTTATCATACATGCAGAAATTGTGGTATTTTTAATCTCCTCATACCCTTTCACGTGTGAGCCCATTTTTCCCTTTTTTTTTCACTCCTATCCACCAACTGAGTGTCAGCAGCAAAAAAAGGTCCAAAATGCATATATTCTTTCTATTTCGGTGGTATGGTAATCACTATTTGTTTGGATATGATTTCTTGGTTTATGTTATAGTATCCCAGAATTCCTTGATGATTGCTTATTATATACTGGTCATACCTGTAGCTTCCAAACTCCACATGATCAGTTTGATATAACATAGTTTGGCAGTATAGAAAACAAGTCTTCCCTTTTGTTGCAGTCATTAGAAAAAAAAGGTTGTCTTTGGTAAAGAAATGGAGTACTTAGCTTTGCAATGACAGCAGTGAACTTATGTAAGAATAAAACTAAGCATCTTTCTGTCTTTCTGACATACAATATGGGCTCATAGAGCTGTTTTTCACTTATCTCATTAGTTTCTCATGCTTTAACTTTCATGCTGTCCTGCAATTATCACTATGTTCTGATCAGATTAATGAACTATTTTTTTGCAAAGAAAAAGCCCAACCAAAGCCATATGCATCTCATTGGAAGATAAGGGAAGCAAAGAACACCTATTCAGAGTCATAGACTGAGTAGTGGTATATCTTTCAAATTGTTAGATGTTTTTATCTTCCAATCTTCTGTTTATATGCATATGGTTTCTAGTAAACAATAAGCATTTTCAATATGCTCCTGAGGAAGTAGAGGGGGATTTGTGTGTGTATTTTATTATTTATTTATTTACCATTTGAAAGCAAGGTTTGCTTTTTATAAAACATGATCCATGCCAGTTGAAAATTGTCACCACTTTGAGGAATGCAAACTGTCCAACTACTACTTTGGTAAAATTAAAAGCCATGAGTAATGCCAGCAGTTATCCTCCTTTATTAATAGTTATAAAGGGCCTATTTGTTTCCATGTTGGTGCTTATCAAATTGATCACTGTTTTAGTGATTGCTGAAGTGCAGATTTATTAGTGTTTCAGTATTGGAGAAGGAGAGAACAGCAGGGCCAGCTTTGCTCAGAGAAAAGTTAAATTGAGTTTTTTTGTAACTATAAATTTATCACGAAGAACTGACCTCGGGAGTCTGCAATGAGGACTGCTGAGAGCCTCGTCACTGCAATAATGAGATCAGAGCATAACATCATTGGTACAAGACCATCTCCTTAATGCTGACACTACCTGAAGATTAAACCAAAGGACACCACACATGAAGCTGCGCAACGTAGACATTTAATGTTTTATGGACTGAGAGTTGCATGAATTGAACAAGAGCCATGTAAAAGGGAGAGACCAATAATGACACTGTAGTTGCAACCATGTCTCTCATTTAGCTCTAATGTCACACACAAGGCAAATCCTTCTTTCATTTAAAATTCAGATTTCAATAGAAACATTAGGAAGGCACTGTAGTAATATCAAAGTAATAAAGAAGATGTTAATAAGTTCACTTTAATTTTTGGCTCATGGTAGAGCTGAGTACTACTATAGCCAACTTTTACTTTGAGAAGGTTTAGTTATCATAAGTAATTTTAATTTTGCATGGATTAATGTGCCTCAAAGGAATACGTTAAGGTACCATTCTTAAGGTCCAGACCTTATATGCAAATAAACCAGATGATACATTTAAATGCTTTCTGATTGTACTTCTTGTTGTAATATTTCAGATGAAGTCTTGAAAGCAAATCTAACCAGTCATAGATTTCAATCTGACCTGACAGAATGCTTGCGTACTTTTAAAAAGAAAATAATGTATTTAGCTAAAAGTATAAACTACAGCAAAGTCTTTTTTATACTTCAGATATCTAAACATATTTTCAACATGAGTATATGTTTTGTTATGAATACTAATATTTTATATTACTGCTTAAAGGCCTAACTGGAACCCTTGTAATATTGCATACAATACAGCCCTGGCCATGAAAAGGCACATAAAGAATATGAGTAATACCAATTTATATTCAGCACAAAAAGGTACACAGATTTCCGTTAGGTCTTATGGGGGACTCAGAAAAATTCCAGTCAGCTGCACAGCTTCAGGGTCCTGTAAGGTCATCCTTGAACTCAAATTTCTGGTTGTTTTCCAAAATATCCATACTCTTAAAACATAGATCTATTTCTGGTATTCACAGTGCATATTGCACAGCATTTGACTACTTCCTGCCACATCTTTATGCACTCTTTTAGGAAGTGGAGCTAAGGACATCTCACAGTTGAGTAACTTGTTGCCACCAGTATACGAGAATAAATAAAAAAAACATTTTAAGCATTAGCATACATGAAACCACTAGCATTTCAGATTTGCAAAGATATTTGTACTCCTGAAAAAGGAGAAAAAGACCCGCTGGGGTTAGCAAGAGTGCTTAGATGCCTAACTTCAGTTTCTGCAAGTTAAATCATAGAACAGTATTATAGAATCAGATAATAGTTTTGCTTGGAAAAGACCTTAAAGAAAGATCATCAAATCCAACCATTTAACTTAACACTGTCAAGTCCATGACTAAACCATGACCCTAAGTACCAAATCTACACATCTTTTAAGTACCTCCAGGCAGAGTGACTTAATCATGTCCCTGGGCAGCCTGTTTCAGTGCTTGACAACCCTTTCAGTTAAGAAGCTTTTTCTAATACCCAATCCAAACCTCCCCTGACACAACTCGAGGCCATTTTCTCTCATCCTGTCACTTGTTATATGGAAGAAGAGACTGACACCAACTTCATTACAACCTCCTTTCAGGTAGTAGTAGAAAGTTATAAAGCCTCCTCTGAGCTTCCTTTTCTCCAAAATAGACAACCCCAGTTACCTCAGTTGCACCTCAGAAGACTTGTGATCTACACCCTTCAACAGCTTCCTTGCCATTCTTTGAACACCCTCCAGCACCTCAATGTCTTTCTTGTAGCAAGGGGCCTTAAACTGAGAAGTGCTTGAGGTGCAGCCTCATCAGTGCCAAGTGCAGAGGGAAAATAACTTCTCCAGCTGTTAAACAACACCCCCAGATCCTTTTCCGCCAGGCAGCTTTCTAGTCACCCTTCCCTAAGCCTGCAGCATTGCATGGGGTTGTGTGACCCAGGTGCAGGACCCGGCAGTGAGCATGATTGCACCTCTTACAATTGTCCTTGGCCTGCCAATCCAGCCAGATCCCTCTGTAGAGCCTTCCTACTCAATAGAACCTTCTTACTCTATAGAGCTCTCCTACACTCAAGCAGATCAACACTCTCACCCAAATTGGCATTGTCTGCAAACTTACTCAGGGTACACTTGATAAAGATATTAAACAGCACTGGCCCCAGTTCTGAGCCCTGGGGAACACCACTTGTGACTGCCACAAACTGAATTTAACTCCATTCATCACCACTATTTGGGCTCAGCCATCTAGCCAGTGTTTTAGCCAGCAAAAAATACAACCATCTATGCCATGAGCAGCCAGTTTCACCAGGAGAATGCAGCTGGAAATGGTGTCAGAGGCTTTGCTAATGTCTATGTAGACAGCATTCAAAACTAAGCAGATCATCTTGTCATAGAATGAGGTCAGGTTAATCAAGAAAGACCTGACTTTCATAAATCGATGCTGGCTGGACCTGATCACCTGGTTGCCCTGTATGTGTCACAAGATGAAGCTCAAGTCGATCTGCTCCATAACCTTCCCCGGCGCTGAGGTCGACTGACAGGCCTGTAGCTCCCCAGATACTTCTTCCATCCCTTCCTGTAGGCACTACATTTGCTAACCTTCAGTTAAAGGGGACCTCCCTGATTGGTCAGGACTGCTGATACATAATTGAATGCGTTTTGGTGAGGACTTCTGCCAGCTCCTTTATTACTCCAGGATGGATCCCATATGGTCCCATAGACTTTTATTTACTTAAGTAGTGTAGCAGGTCACTAACTATTTTCCATTGGATTATGAGGGCTTCATTCTGTCCCCCATCTCTCATTTGCAGGTCAGGGGAATGGGTACCCAGACAGCAACTGGTCTTACCAGTAAAGACTGAGGCAAAGAAGGCATTGAGTACTGCAGCCTTTTCCTCAGCCTTTGATACTATGTTTACCCCTGCATCCAAGAAAGGATGGAGATTCTCCTTAGCCCTCCTTTTGTTGCTAATGTATATATAGAAACATTTTTTACTGTTTCACAGCAGTAGTCAGATTAAGTTATAGTTAGGTTTTGGCTCTTTCTCCGTGCATAACCTCACAAGATCTTCATAGTCCTCCTAAGCTGCCTTCTGACAGAAGTCATAAACTCTTTTTTTCCCCACAAGTTGCAACCGAAGATCTTTGTTCAGCAGGCCAGTTTTCTTCCCTGCTAGCTCATCTTTTGGCACAGAAGGACAGCCTGCTCCTGTGCCTTCAGTATTTCTTCCTCAAAGAATGTCCAGCCTTCCTGGACTCCTTTTCCCTTCAGGGCTGCTTTCAAGGAACTCTGTTAACCAGTCCCTAAACAAGACAAAGTCTACCCTATGGAAGTCCAAGGTGGCAGTTCTGTGAACCCTCCTCCTTACTTCTCTGAGAATCGAAAATGCTATCACTCCATGGTCACTATACCTAAGATGGCCTCCAACCATCACGTCACCCACAAGACCTTCTCTCTGCTCACAAACAGGTCCAGTAGGGTGCCTTTCCTAGTGGCTCACTCACAGCTATGTCAAGAATATCTTCCACACACTCCAGGAACCTTCTGGACTTGAAACAGTCTTTCTTCCTCTCTGATGTATTTTCAGCAGTCATCTGGTAAGTTGAAGTCTTTCATGAGAACAAGGTCTAGCAATTATGAGACTTCTTACAGTTCCTCATAGAATATTTCTTCTCCCTCTTCCTCCTGATTGGGTCGCCTATAACAGACTCCTACCATAATATCTGCCTTGTTAGCCTTCCCCGTGACTCTAACCCATAATCACTAACCCTCTCATCACCATCATTAAGCTACAGACAATCAAAGCACTCCCTAACATACACGGCTACCCCACAGCCTCTCTTTCTTCACTTATGCCTTCTGAAGGGTTTATAGCCATCAGCAGCAATCCAGTTGTGTCACTCACCCTATTTCCATGATGGCAACTATGTCATAGTTTTGCTTCTGCACAAGGGCTTCCAGCTCCTCCTGTTTGTTGCCCACGATGCATGTATTGGTGTAGATGCACTTCAGTTAGGCTGGAAGTCAATTTTAAATGAACGCAAATATCTCAATGTTGTTCAGCCTAAAAAAGATGTTTCTAGTTTAAAGCAGAGAAGGTTTCTTCTGCAACCTCTCTGAAGTAAAGACTACTAAAATATTAGGTTAGGTTCCGAATATTTTCTTCCTGTTTATTAAAACTTGGTAACATGAGAATATGCTACTTCATTTAAATTTTACTGTACTTCCATTTCTTTCTCTTTTATTTTCACAAAAGAAAAATTATAATGAAGCTGAAACTTTGTCAATGCATATCAACTCTAAGACTGTTTAGAAAGCATTCTGAAAATACTTGTAAAATGGCACATGAAGGTCATATTGAGCTTCTGCACACCTCAGTCTATTCAATTGTATTAGGGAAACAGTTACTGGATCTCAGTTTGCACAAACAACTTAGGGCAGACATAGTTTTAAAAAGAAAAAAAGAAAATAGAAGTTGCTACTACAAATTCTGATAAGAGCAGTCAGTACTTGTTATTATTAATACTTCAGGTTTGAGCTATGGAGATCTTATCAAGATAAACAGACACTGTTAATAAAATTGAAACTTACAGTGCTGTCATCTGGAGAACCATTCATAGAATAGAAAGATTTACTTTAATCTAATCAGTGAACACATGGAAAAAATACAAACTGTTTCATAACATTGAGTTATTTGAATGCTTTACTCCCAGATGGTACTCATATATTCAGGTTCTCCATTCCTTCCAAGGTGAAAAACAAGAGCAAACATAGAAAAAAATTAGTTGTTTTTTCTTACTGAGACCATTTTGAATACTTTAAATATAATCTCTTCAAACCATAATCTTCCTCTTACTAAAAATCATTTTGTAATCACAAGAAATAACTTTCTTTTTCCTCTTTTTTCTTTTCTCTTTTCTTTTTTTCTTTTCTTTTCTCTTTTCTCTTTTCTTTTCTTCTTTTCTCTTTTCTTTTCTCTTTTCTTTTTTCTTTTCTCTTTTCTTATCTTTTTTCTCTTTTCCTTTTTCTTTTCTTTTTTTTCTTCCTTTCCTTTCCTTTCTCTTCCTTTCCTTTTTCTTTTCCTTCCTTTTTCACTTTTCTTTTTCCCCCAGGAAAACTACCCTGTCTTCCCATTTATCCACAACAGTAAATCAAGTCAGTGAAGTTGCAGTTTCCATGCTACTGAAAGTAAATAGGAAAATATTTCATAAGAAATATTCATTAACTTTTATATGAGGAAACATGGAACTGAATAGCTTCGGTGACTCAAAGACATTTTGCTACTATTTCAGATGCTTAAATAGGTCCGAAACAAGCAATAGCTTTAATGTGTGCGCTCAGTAACTAATATAAAACTGAAGTCTGTGCTGAATCTAAACCAATTTTTTCAATGGTTTCTCATAAACAATAATTTTGGCAGAAATTCTTCAGGTTCAACGCTCTGCATGGCATGGCTACTGCAAGGTATAATTTGCAATCCTTCTTAGCCAAACTAAACCAGAAAACCAAAATACATAGACAGTGGAGGAAGGGATACTGCTATGGCTTAGCCTGGCAGGCAGCTTAGCACCACACAGCCATTTTCTCCCCCGATCCCTCCCCCTCCGGAATGGGATGGGAGAGAGAATTATAAGAAAGGTAAAACTCATTGGTTGAGATAAAGACATTTTAGTAGGTGTCGTGGTTTAAACCCAGTCAGGTAACTCGTTCACTCACCTCCCCCCCTTCTTTCCCTCCCCCTACTCCCGGAGGGACGGAGAGGAGAACTGAAAAGAATGCAACTCCCACAGGTTGAGATAAGAACAGTTTAGTAACTAAGGTATAACACAAATCACTACTGCTACCACCAATAATAACAATGATAAAGGAAATAACAAGGGAAGAGAATACATCATCTCACCACCAGCCAACCGATAACTTGCTCCTCCAACCCTGCAGTCCCCCAGCCCTTCCGGCTAACTCCCAGTTACCTCCTGGGCATGACATGCTGTGGTATGGAATACCTCTTTGGTCAGTTTGGGTCAGGTGTCCTGTCTCTGCTTCCTCCTGGCTTCCCCTCCTCCCCGGCAGAGCATGGGGCTCACAAAGTCCTTGGCCAAACCAAAACATCATTGCTATCAGCTCTGTTCCCGAGCTGAAAGTCAAAACACTGCACTGCACCAGCTACCAAGAAGGAGAAACATGACTGCTACTGCTGAACCCAGGACAGTAGGACATGGAAAAGAAGGGCCTACCTGGGGCTCAGATTAGAGATGTTAAAAGGAAACTCTCTGATCTGGTGCAGCCCTCTGACTACTATCCACTGCTGGTTTTTCAGGTTGGCAGTGATGAAATTATTACAAGGAGGGCAAGGGCAATGAAGAGAGACTTCAGGGTCCTGGGACGGCTGGTTAGAGGGTCTGGAGCGCAAGTGGTGTTTGCCTCCATACCTGTTACAAGCAAGGGTGAAGAGATAAATAGGAAGAGTCTGCAGATTAATGTATGGCTACGTGACTGGTGCCAAGGGCAGGGTTTTGGGTTTTTCAATCATGGGCTGCTATATAAGACACCTGGTTTGCTGGTGGCAGGTGGGATACATCAGTCCCAGAGGGGGAAAAGGTTTTTGGCACAGGAGTTAGCAGGGCTCATTGACAGGGATTTAAACTAGATATGAAGGGGGAAGGGGAGATAACTGGGCCTGTTAGGGACAAGCCCAAGAGAAACATGCTAGGACTTGAAGGATGGCGGACTAGTGAGGACTCTCAATCTATTGTTTCATTTGAGGGAAAGGATAGTTGTTTAGACCCTGTCCTGCAGGGGAAAAAGGGTACCTGGGCAAGAGTTAGTAGAGCTCACTCACAGAGCTTTAGGTTAGATTCGAAGTGCGAGGGGGTTGTAGCTGGGTTTTAATTAGTGGGGCATTGTTCTAGTATTAATGAAGACCAGAGGGCCTCCCGCCTCCCAAGGGTGCCACTAGCGTGCTCTGCTTGCTCCCTGAAATGGCTGTACACCAATGCACGCAGCATGGGGAATAAACAGGAGGAGTTAGAAGTCTGTGTGCGGTCTAAAGGTTATGACCTGGTGGCAATTACAGAGACATGGTAGGACAGCTCACATGACTGGAATGTGGTCATGGATGGCTATGTCCTTTTTAGGAAAGATAGGTCAGCAAAGTGAGGTGGTGGAGTTGATCTTTATGTGAGAGAGAGACTAGAATATATTGAGTTCTGTCCAGGGACAGATGAAGACCAAGTGGAAAGTCTGTGGGTGCGAATTAAGGGACAGGCTGGTACAGGTGATACAGTTGTGGGGGTCTATTACAGACCTCCTGATCAGGACGAAGGAGTTGATAAGGCTTTCTACAGGCAATTGAAAGCAGCCTCACGACTACATGCCTTGGTCCTCATGGGGGATTTTGACTACCCCAATATTTGCTGGAAGACTTACACAGCCAATCATTCACAGTCTAGGAGGTTCCTCCAACGCACTGATGATAAATAACTTCTTAATGCAAATGGTGGACAAACCAAGTAGGAGAAGAACTCTGCTGGATCTAGTTCTCACCAACAAGGAGGGTCTGGTTGAAGCGGTGATGGTCAATGGCAGCCTTGGCTGCAGTGACCAGGAGATGGTGGAGTTTAGGATCTTGTGTGAGAGGAATAGAATACCTAGCAAGGCCACAATTCTGGATTTCCGAAGGGCCAACTTTGGCCTCTTCAATCAATTGCTAACAGAAGTCTCATGGGAAAGGGTACTAGGTGGTAAAGGGGCTCAAGTTAGTTGGTCAGCATTCAACGACCACTTCTTCTAAGCTCAGGATCAGGGTATCCCAATGGGTAGGAAGTCAAGTAGGGGAGCCAGGAGACCAGCATGGTTAAACAAGGAACTGCTGGGCAAACTCATACGGAAAAAGAGAATCTATGGATTATGGAAGGAGGGGCTGGCCACTTGGGAGGAATATAGGACAGTTGTTAGAGGATGTAGGGAGGCAACTAGGACAGCTAAGGCCTCCTTGGAACTTAATCTTGCAAGTCGGATTAAGGACAATAGAAAGGGCTTCTTCAAATACATAGTGAATAAAACTAACACAAGAAGCAGTATAGGCCCACTGCTGAACAAGGTGGGTGCCCTGGAGACAGAGGATATAAAGAAGGCAGAGGTGCTGAATGCCTTCTTTGCCTCTGTCTTTACTCCTGCAGACTCTCCCCGGGGGACCCAGATTCCTATAGCCCCAGAAGGAGTCAGGATAAAGGAGGAGTTTGCTTTGGTGGATGAGGATTGGGTTAGGGATCAGTTACGCAATCTGGACATCTATAAATCGATGGGTCCAGATGGAATACATCGGCAGGTGCTAAGGGAGCTGGCGGAGGTCATTGCTGAGGCACTCTCCATCATCTTTGGTAAGTCGTGGGAAACAGGTGAGGTGCCTGAGGATTGGAGGATGGCAAATGTCACTCCAGTCTATAAGAAGGGCAAGAAGGAGGACCCGGGTAATTATAGACCAGTCAGCCTTACCTCCATCCCTGGAAAGGTGATGGAACAACTTATTCTTGACACCATCTCTAGGCATATCAAGGATGAGGGGGTCATTAAGAGCAGCCAACATGGCTTTACCAAGGGGAAGTCATGTTTGACCAACCTTATAGCCTTCAATGAGCAAGTAACTAGGTGGATGGATGATGGTAGAGCGGTAGATGTGGTTTTTCTTGATTTCAGTAAGGCATTTGATACTGTCTCCCACAGCATCCTCATAGATAAGCTAAGGAAGTGTGGGCTTGATGATCAGGTAGTGAGGTGGATCAAGAACTGGTTGAAAGGAAGAAGGCAGAGAGTTGTAGTCAGTGGGGCAGAATCTAGCTGGAGGTCTGTGACTAGTGGAGTCCCTCAGGGGTTGGTGCTGGGACCAGTGCTGTTTAATATTTTCATCAACGACCTGGATGAGGGAACTGAATGTACCCTCAGCAAGTTCGCTGATGATACTAAACTGGGAGGAGTGGCTGACACACCAGAAGGCTGTGTTGCCATTCAGCGAGACCTGGACAGGCTGGAGAGTTGGGTGAGGAGAAACTTGGTGAAATTCAACAAGGGCAAGTGTAGAGTCTTGCATCTGGGGAAGAACAAGCCCATGTACCAGTACAGGTTGGGGTTGACCTGCTGGACAGTAGTGAAGGGGAAAGGGACCTGGGGGTCCTGGTGGATAGGAAGATGACCATGAGCCAGCAATGGGCCCTTGGGGCCAAGAAGGCCAATGGCATTCTAGGGTGCATTAGAAAGGGTGTGGTTAGTAGGTCAAGACAGGTTCTCCTCCCCCTCTACTCTGCCTTGGTGAGGCCACATCTGGAATATTGTGTCCAGTTCTGGGCCCCACAGTTCAAGAAGGACAGGGAATTGCTTGAAAGAGTCCAGCACAGAGCTACAAAGATGATTAAGGGAGTGGAACATCTCCTTTATGAGGAGAGGCTGAGGGGGCTGGGTGTCTTTAGCTTGGAGAAGAGGAGACTGAGGGGGGACCTCATTGATGTTTACAAATATGTAAAGGGTGAGTGTCAGGATGATGGAGCTAGATTTTTTTCAGTGATGTCCAGTGATAGGACAAGGGGCAATGGGTGTAAACTGGAGCACAGGATGTTCCATGTGAACATCAGGAAAATGTCTTTACTGTGAGAGTGACAGAGCACTGGAACGGGTTGCCCAGGGGGGTTGTGGAGTCTCCTACATTGGAGATATTCAAGGCCTGCCTGGACAAGTTCCTGTGTGATGTACTCTAGATTACCCTGCTCTTGCAGGGGGGTTGGACTAGATCTTTTGAGGTCCCTTCCAAGCCTTGGGATTCTGTGATTCTGTAAAAATAATAATAATGATATACAATGATGCAATTGCTCAGGCCATCACCCCTGGCCAATGTCCCCCCCCCCCCGTTTCATTGTTCGTCATGACATCATATGGTATGGAATATCCCTTTGGCCAATTTAGGTCAGCTGTCCTGGCTGTGTCCCCTCAGCTTGCTGTGCAACCCAGCCTCCTCATTGGCAGGGCAGTATGAGAAGCTGAAAAGTCCTTGACTTACTGTAATAATCCTTATGTTGCCAGTCCATGTCCACTGGAACATGATCTGAAATCCATTTAAGGGACATTGAGGTACCTACATGCATGAATCCAAAGAGTGTGCCAGTGGAATGTCTTTCTTGATCTTCAGTAGTCCAGACTATATTTTTTTCCCCTCTCACCATCTCTTTTGCTGGAATCACACCTATTCAGAGACACTGGGTAGACCATGGTATTAGTAAGCTGTTAACTGGGAGATGCATTGTTGTATTTTCATTTCTGCTTTGAACTTCTTATTGGCCAAATGGTTTGTCAAATGCTTGGATGACTGTATATATTACCCATATTAATTTTTCAGTTAATAAATGATTAGTACTGCACAGATTATGGGCATTCATTATTAACCAATTAAAGAAAAAGAAAATAAATTTAGGAGCAAAATGTAAGGACTTTGTGTTCCTCTTTTGTGAGGAATAAGGGATACAAATCCTTATGCTTATGACACAAAAAACATTCTACTTTTTGATTTTACAAACAGAAGAGAAATACTTTAAATTTGAGGGTAACATTGTATTGAATAACTCTGTGTGGTCCATAGAGATACAGTGTTCTATAAAGGGGAAATGAATAACATTACAATAAAAGACAAATAAAAGATAATTACTTCATTTATTTTTGGCAGAGTAAGATCTGTATTTTTAGTAGAGTCCACAATAGGTGCTAAAGACTTTTTGCTTTACAAAAATTCTAGTTTGTCATAACACTTCTTGAGTCAAAACCTAGAAAAGACAATTTCTCACATCTTTCTTAAATTTTATATATTTATATATACATATTTATTTATATGTATTTTACTTTTGTAGAGAGTTAGAACTTTTCTTATTGTTATATCACCATATCTTAAGGATTAAAAAGAAAGGCATATTTTACAAGGTACCACATTTCATTTGGACTTCCAAACCAGCATATTCACTGAGGTACACCATATAGTGCTTCTTTTTCTTATTGTTTGACACACAAAGTATTTTGAGAATCCTTATATATAATGGAAGTTATTGATCTCTGTGGAACAATGACTTTTTTATTTTCTGACAATATAATATGTATAAAGTATTTGGAATTCTCCTTCTGACTTTACTAATATGACTTGAAAAGTCATCCAAAAGAGGTATATACTTGAATAATATTTGAATAAATAATAAAGTTGAATAATAATATTTGAATAAATTATATTTAAAAATGTAAAAAATATATAATACACTGCAGATTAATTTAAAACCTTTAAAAATCCAAGAAGATTTGCAGTTGATTTTTCTTTGCATCAGCTTCTTGAATAGACAAAACACTGAATAGACAAAACAAATAATAAAATGTATTGTGATTAATCTTTCCTACACAAAATTTCTAATTGCATCTTGTACTTTAAATATGGTGCCTGTCTGGATTTTTGTTTATCCTTCTGTCTTTGGAAAGATTCAGGAGTACATTAAAACATACATACTAAATACCCCACTGAAATAATGAGATTAAACATGGTCACAAACAGAAACTTCTTTTTCTTAGTCAAAGACTTAAATGGTAACAATTACAAATATATGTTATTTTGTCCTGCATATTGCATTGCTTTCATAAGTGATGGTAATTGTATGATTTTATAAAGATCAATTACACATGTATAATCAACATGCACTGCTCTTCTTATGAAGGCAACCTTGTCCAATGCACACACTTTTGGTTTCATATTAAAAATAACAGCACAGATTTTAGCACATTTAGCAAGTTTTTATTTGCTGGGAAAGATCTACTTTTGATTGAGGATATGCAGACAAAACCAGTGAATGTGGGAAGTCAGGAATGATGAGCAAGAAGTTGTGTTTCTTGTTGACAACTTATGCTCAGCATAGCTACATGTATGAAAATTCCTGAGCACAGATCTTGCTGTCTGCCTCAGAAAGTCTGGCAGCTGTTATGAATGGATTTGCAATTTTGGCCAAAAATTTCCTCACAGAACCATTTTCTTCTGATTCACAGGAGCAACATTTCAAATATTTTCAAATGGAAGTCTGAAAACATTAAATTCCAGCAAATGTCAAAATGTTTTATTTCACCCTCGAAATATTTCAGTAGGATTTGGAGGATTTTTTTTTTTTTTTCTTTTTGAATGTCATGAAAGATTCCAAGATTTTGACTCTTCAGTTGGCATCAGAAATTAAAGGCTGAAATCTTCACTGTAGTTCCTTAATTTCAACTACATCTAGCTGCAAATCAGTGGGTGTTGTTTTACACTTATAGAGTCAAATAGTGGAAGTTAACAGAGAGATAATCAAAGAGGTATAATTCTACATATTTGAGTACACTTTTCAGTTTTTAAGAGGACTGAGATCACAACGGTTGCATATCAGCAGGTAGGAAATGTTATTCAAATACAAAAATTAATTCAGAATATAAGTTCCCATCCTTAAAACATATTCTTTGTAGCTCAACTACACCACAAAAATCTCCTTCAAAATTTATAATTTACTTGCACAGTACAAAGCAAATAGAAAATGTGAGGGCTTTTGGTTTACTGGGCTTTTTAATCTCAAGATTTAAAAAAACAAACTCATGACTTCAAAGGAATGTATCATGATTTCTGAATGCTTAGAGTCAGATATTAACAGAATTTATCAAATATAGTTGGCTTCATAATATTGAATAAAAGACTGAGTGAAACCTTCTACTTATATTGTTGTAGTATACCTGGGTGAAGAAAGGTCGATTTATTATCTTGCTTACTTGCTGATTTACAGACTGCAGAGAAGTGGCCTGAGAAACCAGGGTAAGAGCAATTTATGCACTGATAATTTATGTATGGTTTTGGTTTCCATACTCCTTTCTTTATTCAATAAAAATGCATAGTTGCCATAGAAACTGCTACAACATAGGATTTGGATTACTGTGAAGAGACGGAGCATTTTTATAAACAAATAAACAGAAGACACATAAATCAAATGCTAATCAGCATCATGCATGTTCTTAAAACAATAGAGTTTGACTTTTTCCACTTTTGTTGAAAATGCAATGTTCAGACCACAGGCTCGATCTCTGCACTGTCATCCTTACAAGTAATATTCAAAGGTATGTTGAAGTTGTTATTTTCCAGTCCTAGTGACTGCATTTCTGAATAACTGTGTTCAGGAGGGTTTTTTTTGTAAGCACAAATAGATACCCAAACAAGTGTTTTTATTCTCTAGGCACTTACTAAAACTCATGGCCTACTTATTACCAGCCATATGAAAGGTATGACTGTCTTCTAAGAAGAAGATACTGAAAGAATTAGAACTTCATGAAATCTATAGCAGAGAAGAAATCTGTGTTAACTGCATGCATAGGACAGAAAGGACAAATGAGTTTTATCTACTACTCTCATTTTCAGTTCTTTTTATATCTCGCTTGTCTATTTTTTCCTCTTTTTGAAAATTCTTGGCTTTTCATTCTGAATTAAAAATAATTGCAGTTCTCCCCCAACATGCACACACACCCCCATCTACTTCATAATCATGTCTATTAAAATACATCTCTGTTGCTATGTGAATTCCACACACTTCTACTTTTCTCTGCTTCTTTTTGCTGATTGACTTGCACAGCGCAAAATGAA
Source organism: Pezoporus wallicus (assembly GCF_028554395.1). NCBI lineage: Eukaryota > Metazoa > Chordata > Aves > Psittaciformes > Psittacidae > Pezoporus > Pezoporus wallicus. The sequence goes on from NW_026641006.1 coordinate 638,108, forward strand.
ATATACAGGAAATAAAATTGGCAGTTAATAAGAATCCTGAGACCAGTTTAAATCTAATCAATCCTGAACAATGGCAGTTTTTTTGGGGTTTTTGGTTTTGGGCTTTTCTTTTCAGAAATGGTTTTGGTTAGAAGGGACCTTTAGAGGTTATCTAGTCCAACTCCACATGCAATGAGCAAGGACATCATCTAGATCAGGTTGCTCAGAACAACCTGACCTTGACTGTTTCCAGAGACAGGGCACTACCACCTCTCTGGGCAATATGTTCATGTTTCATCACCCCTACTGTAAAAAAAATTCTTCCTTATATCTCATATAAATCTCACAGAACTATAGAACAGTTTGGGTTGGAAGAGACCTTAAAGCTCATCCAGTCCTAACTCCCTGCCATAGGTAGGGACACCTCCCACTGGACCAGGTTGCTCAAAGCCCCATCCAATCTGGCCTTGAAAACTTCCAAGGATGGAGTATCCACAGCTTCTCAGGGTGCCCTGTTCCAGTGTCTCATCACCCTCATCATTACCTCTTTCCCTGTCACTACATTCCCTGATGAATTGTCCCTCCCTATCTTCCCTGTAGGCTGCTTTCAGATACTGGAAGGCCTTCCTGGAGACTTCTCTCTAAGCTAAACAACCCCAACTCTCAACCTATCCTTATAGGGCAGGTGCTCCAACCCTCTGATCTTTTTTTTGGCCCTTCTCTGGTTCTTCTCGAGCAGGTCCATGTCTTTCTTATTGTCCTGGTTTCAGCTGGGATAGAGTTAATATTCTTCCTAGTAGCTGGTACAGTGCTGTGTTTTGGCTTTAGTCTGAGAATAATGCTGATAACACACCAATGTTTTTCTTTATTGCTAAAGTAGTGCTTATCCTGATCAAGGACTTCTAAGTCTCTCATGCTCTGCCAGTGAGGAGGGCACAAGAAGTTGGGAAGAAGCAGAGATAGGACACCTGACCCAAACTAGCCAAAGGGGTATTCCATACCACAGCATGTCATGCCCAGTAGAGAAATTCATGCCACACTGAGACAATTTTTGAGCAGAGTTAACCAGGGTGCTAGTTCAGTTGCTGATGACACCCTGCAGTTCTCCGTCATCTTACTACTCTGCACACAAGGCCTCAGCTCAGTACAGTCTCACTGCTTGTCATTTCTCCTTGTGCTACTGTAGGCTGCTAATTAGGCATAGCTGTCCCTAGCTTGTTTCTTAAACACTAGCTTAAATGCTTTCCCCGCCTACATCATTTTGACAGACCAGGTTAGGAGAACCACAAATGTAGATACACTGATGGGTGTAGAAACAGACTTGTTTCTACAAGTTTCTAGTTGTTTCTACTTGTTCTACTTGTTTGATATGAGGCAACAGCAGCAATCTCATAGTCTTCAACCACCACCACTGCAGTAAAACCACAAGAGTGAAATAGTGCTTTATGTGATACCTTTGTGGCTAAGGAATGAAAGACTTTATTAAGTGCTGAAGGAAGAATGGAAAGACCATCTGCGGGTTTTTTTTGGTCTTCAGAAACTCATAGTTTTGGCTACTTGGCAAATGCTCTATTCTCTCTTATAGGAAAAAAAAGTTCCTTTTCATTGCCTACTTAGATATGTACCACACCTTACATTTTTAGGTATCCGATCACATAGATCAACAAGACAGCAAGAATATGCAAATTAATTACTGTTTTATAGAATTTATACCCCTAAACATAGTTACCCACTGCAGTTAAGGGTCCAAATCTAATAAATTGCATCATGTCCTCTAGAACTACCATCTAATTAGTGTCAAATATTTACTATAATTAAATTATAGATGTCACGTGGAAAAAAAAGAAGATTATGTGACTCTGCTTTGCAACTAAATTAAATAGTTTACATGGAAAAAATCACTAAGAGCCTGCTGTAACTAGAAACTTACGGTAGGTCTTTCAGTGAAAGCCTCACCAATATTCAAGAAATTTGAATGTTGTTGGAAAATAGGGCTCCCTCCAATTCCTTGTGAACACTGAGCAAACAAGCATCTCCAAGGCTAAAAATATAGTAATCTCTTTGCTTAGGTCACTAATACCATCATGGCAATGTTTAAAGCAGTAATGCTTTTCATATGGATGTCATTTACAATGTCATGGATACTAAATTTTTTTCGTGTGCATCTTTCTAATAGGAAGAATTGCACAAGGCCAGAAAGCTACTGCAAACACACAGAAAATTTTGATCGATTTATAATCAAATCATGTTAAATTAGAGCACTTGTCCAGAATGATTTGCATATGAAAGACAGCAAAGAGCTTTATGTAAATGCAAAGTATGGTATTAAAAAAAAAAAAACAACCTGAAAAAAAAACAAACCCTGCTTTGGGATCACTATTACAGTTGTTCCTATGGTAACTGGTTATTTGTGCTGCATGCATCATCATATATATTTCAGGAACTTGAGTGCTGGAAAAAGGGGAGGGAAAAAGAACACGTGTTACCATAAATTCATTCCAAGGACAAGCCCATATTAAAATACTTGACCCTTTGAGTAAAAAGGAAAACACCTCTATGAGATTTCACCCACTTGACACTTGAAAGTGTGGTTCTCAGAAAAGGGGCTATGAAAAATCTGCATACATTTACTCATCTGCTTCTCATTTTCTTCTGAATAATATCTCTAATTCATTGCTAAATAGCAATTCTAGTCTTGTCTGATCTCCACAACCAGGGCACTGAAGGGCAAAAGCTTTTGATTGCCTTTAAGACCACATTCTCCACAGTATTGCACACAGTGGCAAAACACTGATAACTATTTGATGTGGCTGGTTATTACAAAAAAGGTCAAAAGAGAAGAGCAAGTTACACTACCAAAATTCATTTGGGAGACAAGATTGACCAGCTTCAATAGTGTTCAGCCTTTTGGGACAGTTAAATTGTGTTCCTTTCCAAGATTTCTTTTGCTAATGCCATCAGGCTTTGCCGTGAGGTATCCAAATGCCAAACACCTTAGTAATGTGCAGGAAGATTCAGCTGTTTCTCAGAGCCAGGACTGAATAAACAAAGCTAGCAGCTATTAAAACATGCTTTCTACTGTAATCTGAAAACAACAGATCCTGTATCAGTAAGAGAATTTAAACTTGAAACTTTTCAAAGGTTAGTAGTTTGTTACAAAGAAACACTGTTATTTCCACTTCTATGCTACAGAGGACACAAGGACCAAATCCACACTTTTGGGTGCTATGACCCTATATATATATATATATACCACAGTTCCAATAGAAATCAAGTGGAAATCAGATTCCCAGAGAGATATTATACTCCTAAATATCTTTGCACATGTGTTCTTTTACTTATGTAAACCAAGAATTAAATGGAATTTAGCAGACAACAGTCAAAAGTCCATAAGGTAGTACTTTATATTTCTCTTAACATCTTGAGTTTTGCCTCTGTGCCAATGCATAAGTACTGAAAAGGTCAATTTATATTTCCCATATAGGTTTGGTGTGAGTTTGAAAATTTGGCATTCTTAAGCTGAAGCATCTTGAGAAGCCCAACCTGGTGAGCTGTGAGACTATTGAACACATTCAGGCCTGCTATAAAATGCAGCTGTGGTTGCTATTTTTTTAATACAAGGGTGTCATAGAGTCACCATCTATCTTTTATGTAATACCTTAGAGAATTTGTCTAGGAGTAGGAGTTCAATTCAATCAAAAATCTAACAGGAATCCAGCCCACGTTTCTCTCAAAAGCACCCTATCGTCAATGTATAGAGTGTCCTAAAGTTCTCCAAGCTATGTTAACTGTGCAAGAACAAATCTGATGTTACAAAGTATACAGAGACAGAGGTGAAATATGACTTTTTGAATGTCTTCTCTATGAGAAGGAAGTTCTAGTCCTTTTTTCTAAAGCTGTATCTATATTTAAATTATTCAGTCTCTGAGTAAAATGCAACCCTGTGAACAGAAACTTCAGATAAATGCCCCCCTCACAGCTGAGTGTCTTCAGTACTAGACTAAGAAATCATGCTCTTTTCTTTCTCAGTAAATCTTGAATGATTTTTAGCACGATGTTATGGGATCATATCAACACGGAAACTTGCTCCCTCTACATTCCACCAAGATAATGTGTAGCCAGATTTTTTTCAGCTTTTGGTAAAAAGCAAAGCATAGTCTTGAATAAGGAAAGAAAATGGGTGTCTCGCTTCCTAAGGAAATTCTCTGAAATGTGAGGGTTTGAATTCTCTACCCTGTCCACACATCCCCTCTAAACCAGTATAGTTGGACACATGAAATATGAAACTGAGGAACTGGGAGAGGACTTGAAGTTAGAAAAGCAGTTTGAGGTGTTCATACAGCAGAAACATGAGGAAAGGGAAAAGCACAAGTTTAGGATCCTATTTTGTAGGGCTAAGACATCTAATTTGAGGAAGACAGAAAATGAACCTCCTCTGTGCCTACATATGACTCGGCGTGGAGTTATAGCTCCTGCTACCTTATCAGATTTCTCATTAATTGCCACTGCTGTTGGACGTACCAGTAACTCCTACTGCATTGCAACTCTTACTACGTGTTATGTCTGACTACCCTGAATTTGAAAACCTGGGCCTTAATTTTGCCTGATGGGCACCATCATTACTGCTCTTCTTGGCACAGTTTAAAAAGAGCTGTTGAAGATCTTTTACAAGAAGATCATTCTTGCCCTTCTTCTGTGAAAACTGGCATCATCTCTGAACTGGACTTACATGAGCTATCTCCAGCCAAACTTCAAATTTCTCCAGATCTTTGTGCTCAGGAAGAAAAATCACAAGAAAAACTATTCCTAATTCAATTTTTTATTTATTGTGTAACTAGCTGTTCTGAAAAATCATATATCAAATTTCTTTGGTCTGTAACTCTGTATAATAAATATTATCTTTTCAAATTACTTTGACTTGATGTTGTTAGTATACCTCATTCCATATGTTCTGTATGGAAACCTATGAACCAGCGGTTTTTATTCTTGAAACAATCTTAAGATTCCACTCACTATTCTGTATATTCTATGCATGAAAAATAATGAATTATTGGCAATAACCGGAAAATATTGAAAATATCTTGTGAAGCTAAAATACTCAAGGAATGTGAATATTATAACATTATTGTTACTTTTAGTAGGGGTCAGAAGAGTTGTGAAGGATTAATTTAATTCTGGGTTTTACAATCTTTTCAATATGTTTTCCTCTTCTGCATGTTCTAAAATTCCTTCCTGAATTCTTGTATATTAAAAATCAGACATGGAAATTAATGGGTTTTCTGACTAATTTCAGTCTCATATATAGAATTTTTGACTTTTTTTCCTCTACTTTCTGTTAGGTTTTTTTTATATATATTTATATTTAATCCCCTAAAGGCAGTTTAAAAACAGTATTCTGACAATAGTTCCTGTTATTCTCATTTTGAACTTGTGTGATATTCTTTCTGGAAGTAGGCACACTCCTCAAGTTCTAGGAAAATGATGAAAAAAGTAAAACTATATAGTGATTTGAAGCTAAATATTTCAAGAGTTCTCAAAGAGTAATCTGATTTTTTTTATGAAGTTGTTTCTGATGTTGCTGTATTTGGAACACATTGGAAGAATTATGTTACACTTACAACAGACAAGTGTCTAGGATTTTGTTGGAAAAAGAGGAGTAATGTAACTGTGGAACAGGTAGCTCTACAGAAGTCATTCCATTAGAAAAGACATTGCCTGTTTTTCATGTCCAAATGAGATTGTCCATTCAACTAGTTTTTTGTATCCATGTGAACATTTTCAGATAATACTGAATCCTTTTCACGTTCTTGTGTTGAAATACCACTTCACAAAGGTGACAGTTCCGTAATTTCTGCTCTTCACAGAAATCACAAGGTTTATGTTCTTTCAATTCTCCTCCCAATCCTGCCCCAGAATTGAAAGGGGGCTGAACGAGCAGCTGTGTGATGCCTGTTACTGGTTGGGTTTAAACCACACCAACACAGCATGTCATACTCAGTATATAAACTGAGAGGGCTATCGGTCAGCAGGTGGTGAGCAATTGTATTGTGCATCACTTGTGTTTATTGCTTGTTTTTCCTTTCCATCTTAAGTTTTGTATTCTCTCCCCCTGTTATTTATTTCCCTTATCATTATTATTATTATGAGTAGTGGTATATTGTACTTAAAAGTTATTAGACTATTCTTATCTCAATCTGTGCTGTTTACATTCTTTTGATTCTCTTCTCCATCCCACCCATAGAGGGGGAAACTGGGGTATGACTGAGCAGCTCTATGGTACTTCAGTTGCTGGGTTTAAACCACAACAGCCTGTAGCTAATTTAAAAACCAATTGCCTCTGGGTCAAGACGTGCAAAAATTATCTCACTTCTCCAGCTACACAAGTAACAAGAATATTTATAAACATGTTTGTATTATGATTTTCTTATATAATATGAATAGAACAACATATAATGATGTCAGCTGTTTTCTAGTATAGTGAACTTTTTTAGACTTTGAAACACAGTTTTCCATACAGAAGAAGAAAATATCTTTCATCTTTAGAAGTACTTAACACTTTTCTGTGTCAGTCTAGCCAAAATCAAATTTTGTTTTGCTTCGGCAGTTCTAATGAATAGTACACCTACATATACCAAGGGAAATCATATACTTAAGCTATTAAAATTGATGTTCCATTAAAAAATAACAAAATTTAAAACATACTAAAAGCCTATACTAAAATCAGTTTGTTTCCAATCGTGATTTAATAATTCAAAATCTAGATGAAGCCACTTAAAATATACAAGTGCAGTTTTTACACCTTTCAAAAAAGGAGTACTGTAGATTTTGTGTCACAATGCTGGAATTAACCCTGAAGCAGTGTGAGGATAATGTGAGGAAGCAACTGTACTGTGCTTTAAGGTTGAAGCATTTTTGTTTGTTGTCTTCATGTTTCAGCTTATTGCTTAAATGAGCTTTAAAATCTCTTGTTGTTTGCTTTGATGCTTAACAGTTTTTAAGCTATTTTTGAAAATTGTTCTTTTTCTCACTACCATGTTGCAATTTACAGTTCACCCTACAGCTCAAGCTGCTGCTTTGTTTATACCTCATCAAATGTGTTTTTTTTTATTCTCTTCATCTCCTTTCTGCTGATAAAGTCATCTGTCTTATTCCCCACTGACTTGAAAACCACTCAATGGAAAGCAGTACATCTTTTGCATAAGTTAATAATAAGAGTAAAATGATTTCATAATTTGATGTTTGGCATCATGGCAAATAAAAGGTCTTCCAGCAGAGCTCTATCTAACCTTGCTTCCTCTTTATAAAGAGATTTGCCTCAAATACTGATGTTAGAAATCTTGTTATTACGGCTGTTCTAATAGTGATACGGCAAAGCAGGATTCTCATTACTACCATTATATTAAAAGGAAATTTAAATTTATTTCAGCTCACAAAGAAAAACCCTAATCACTCCAGAAAGTTTGTTAGGCAAAGGTATTATAAAAATACCTTTCTGGATAAGCTCGTTTGTGAATGAGAAAACAATAGTTCTGATAAGTGAAAGACTACCTAACTCTGCTGTAGGTAACAGAAATAATCCAGATGAGATCAGTGCAAAGTGAATCAGTCTATAAATATATATTTTAATGTCAGAACAGCAATATTGCAAGCCTTTTGAAATTCTCAGTGGATTTAACTTTGGTTTGAAGATATTTCTTCTGCTTATACAGGGAAGCCCTGTTTATGCCATAAGGAATCCTTGGCTCCTTTTAACCGGAATATCACTACTGTCTGGAAGGGCAGCAATGCAATCTCTAATGGGTAACATATGTTCTCATTTTCTTACGGTATGCTCTTTTGAAAGTATGTGGCTGGGTAGCAGTGGCTGAGGCTGCTCACTGCCCTAGCCTGATTGCTTCTTGCAGGAGGTGGTGGCACCCTCTAGAAACATGAGCATACCCTGAGGGGAAGCTGAGTATATGCTGGATCTGAAAGTTTTGAGAGGGCAGAGATGGAAAAGAGAGAGCAACAGGGGTCTGAACATACAAGCAGTTGCTTGCCATAAACCTGGAGCCTAATGAGGAGGGAAGACTTCGGATAGAAGGAAGATCTTCCAACAGTCTTAGCCAGGCCTCTGAGTTCTTCCTTTAAAGAAATCAGAATGGACTCTAATTCTATGGAGTTAGAATTTCTTTTGTATCTTATCTACTTATTTGTCTTTATATTTCTCTTTTTTTTTTTTTTAAGGATAATCTTAACACCACCACCCCCCCCCTTGTGTCCATTCAAATAAAAAACATTTATGACCTTAAATCCTTGATGATGATTTTGCTCTGCTCAGTATAAGAAGCTGTCTACAGCCATTGACCTCAAAGCTCACAGGAGCTTCAGGGTCCTATCACACAATGAATAAAATGAATATAAATACACTAGAACTAGATTAATTTTTACCAAAGTAGAGAGGATTGTTTTACTTATTGCTGCTGATCTTTAATTCAGTTGTGCTGGTCACAGAGACAAAATTTACTACATTTTGTTCTGTAAGGTGGGTCAAATTGTTGGCTCAGACGTATCAGTCATCAGCAAAACTCAAAGTATTTTGGGCAGCAATTGGCTAGCTTTCAGAATTGTTATTGCTATTGTATGACTCTAGGAAAAAAAACTACATTAAAAAAAGTAACTGTGAACTGGGAGCACCAGTTCTGTTTTCTGAAAGGAACTGAAACAAAGTCTACAATGTTTTTTTCCCTTATCTATAAAACAATCTATAAGTGATGTATGAAATTACAACTATATACTATGCAGTTGAATCCTCATATCAAATGCATAACAGGTCACTGCAAGCTCAAACATACAGACTCAACAGTTGATATTTGAGTCTGTGCTTTACTTCTAATGACTTTACCAGAAACAAGAATGTCCAAAGATAAAAATAACCAGGTACATGGAATAAACAAAAAGGTTTATCAAGATTCAGAGTAGAATTAGACAGTTACATGGGTATTAAGTGTATCTATACTTACATTAGGTAGGATTTTATATTTAAGTCACTTGTAATAGCATTCTTTGGGGCATGAGCCAGCTACTAACTGCCAATGTTTGAAGAAGGTATTTTGCCATGTGACTAGGTGTTCCATGACTATCATGGACAAGCAGAAGATAAAAAGGTTCTCTGGGGGTGGAAAGACATTTTTTGTCCTCTCCTCCACCCATTGTCCTGACAAATTGCAATCCTGATATGGCAGCGGCATATGTTTTTTAAGTGCTTTTATTTTCATCACTGCCTTTTACACTTTAGTATTTCTCAGTAATATTCTATGTAATTTAGTTGCATATGAATTATAAGCTCATATAGTCAGAGCAATTGGTTAACTGATTGGTAAAAGCCACTGTTCCCTTGATACTTCTTTAATTTCCCTGAGTTTTAAATTTGCTCATTACATAGGATCCTCACTAATCCGATAGAGCTAAATTGATCCCTTTTGGGATTGGGAGGAGAATTGGAAAAAAAGGTAAAACCTCATGGGTTGAGATAAGAACAGCTTAATTATTGAAATAAAAGTAAATAGTTATAACAGTAACAATAACAACAGCAACAACAGAGAGAGAGAAAGGAATAAAGCCTGCCCTACCCCCAAAATCCAAGACATGCACAGTAAAAATGCTCACTACCAATGACTAATTCACAGCCCATCCCCACACACCAACTGACGGCTTTCAGCCAGCTTCACCCAGTTTATATTCTGAACATTGCATTCTATGGTATGGAATATCCTTTTAGCTAGTTTGGGTCAGGTGTCCTGGCTGTGCTCTCTCCCAGCTTCTTGTGCCCCCTTCACTGTCAGAATGTGGAACAGTGAAAAGTCCTTGATCGGGTTAAGCACTACTTAGCTATTAAAACATTAGTGGTTTATCAACATTATTCTCAGACTAAAGTCGAAACACAGCACTGCACCAGCTGGTAGGAAAAAAAATAATTCTGTCCCAGCTGAAACCAGGACAATCAGAAAGGCTTCCAAATTGATAGAGAAGAAATTTGTCCTCATACTAATATACATACAAATTCATAATTACACAGCCTTAAAGGGCATTTTTAAACTCTGCTCAGAAATGACCACTGAATTTGTCTTATTTCTGATGCACTTACAAAACTTCTTTGTAGGTGTTTTTTATGTCTCTTGCTAGTTTCAAGTAACTTTGCCCCCTACTCTTTCTAATTTTATCTCTAGAAATTTGTTCTATTCTTTTTCAGAATTATTCTTAGACATGTGCCAGTTTCCAGTATTTCTGTAATTGCTCTTTGCTGTAGGAGTCTTTCTTAGTGTTGTTACTTTTCTTTGATACCAGTCTAGCTTAGTGTTGTGCTTTTCACAGCCTGTTTAGATATTAATTCATATTAAATATGAACATTGCATTATGTTCCTTAGATTACATTATAACCTGAATTTCCTGAAACCTGCATTTCAAAAGCCCAGTTTCCTCATAATGGTTCTTTCACACTTTTCCCTTCTTCGAAATGTGTTTTCTGATATTTTATGACTTTCACTCAAACTACTTTTCACACTTAAGTCTCAGGCAGCTCTTTCCTATTAGCTGGATTAAAATCTAAAAATAGCTGCTTCCCTAGTTTTCTTTCTCTGAAACAAAGCATTGAATCAAGTATAGTAATGTTTCCCTCTGCTCATTTTTTTTTTTTTTTAAGCATTTGTTATATCAAAACAGACAAAACTATGAAAAGAACACAGGCAGTTCTAAAATCAAAGAAAGAAAAACTGTAGCTCCAATACCTCCAAATGTAACAGTCTGCAATGCACTTAGATTCAATTAAAATAAAATAACCTCTATGTATTTTCATAACTTATTATGGCTAGCATGCATAGATTTTTTTTTTTCTTGTGAAACGTACAGACCTACACATTGTTGAAATCAAACATGGCTTCACTATGGGCAAATAATGCCTGAACAAATTTGGTAGCCTTCTATGGTGCAGTTATAGTGTTGGTGGATAAAGGAAGATCGAATAATCTCATGTACTTGGTCTTGTGCAAAGCATTTGACATTTTCCTGCGCAACATCTTTATCTCTAAATTAAAAAGGCATGCATTTGACAGATGGACCACTTGGTGGGTAAGGAATTGGCTGGATTGTTACTCTCAAAGAGATGTGGTCAGTGGCTTGATGTCCAAGCTGACACCAGTGATGAATGGCATTCCTCAGGAGTAGGCACTGAGACTGGTGATCTTCAACATCTTACTGGTGACATGGACAGTGGGATGGAGTGCACCCTCAGCAGGTTTGCTGATGACATCAAGCTGTGTGGAACAGTCAACATGCTGGAGGGAAGGGATCCAATCCAGAGGGACCCTGACAGGCTTGAGAGGTGGACCAATGACAACCTCATGAAGTTCAACAAAGCCAAGTGCAAAGTCCTGCACCTGGTTTGGGGCAATTCTAAGCACTGCTACAGGCTGGGAGAGACTGGACTGAGAGCAGCCCTGAGGAGAAAGTCTTAGAGGTGTTGACTGACGAGAAGCTCAGCATGACCCAGCAGTGTGCACTTGCAGCACAGAAAGCCAAATCTATGCTGGGCTGCACCAAACAGAGCATGGCTAACAGGTTGAAAGAGGTGATTCTGCCCCTTTTCTCTCATGAGTCCCAACTCAGAGTATTGTGTTCAGCTCTGGAGCTCCAAAGAAAAGAAGAATATGGGCCTGCTGGAGCAAGTTCAGAGGAGTGCCACGAAGATGATCAGAGGGCTGGAGCACCTCTCCTATGAGGACAGGCTGAGTGATCTGGGGTTGTTTAGCCTAGAGAAGAGAAGGTTTAGTGAAACCTTATAGCAGCGTTGCAGTACATAAAAGGGTCTACAGGAAACATGGGAAGGGACTCTTTATGAGTGAGTGCAGTGACAGGACAAGAGGTAAGAGTTTCAGATTAGACATTGGGTAGAAATTCTTTACTGTTAGGGTGGCGAGGCTCTGGCAAAGATTGCCCAGAGAAGCTGTGGCTGCCCCATCCATGGAACTGTTCAAGGCCAGGTTGGATGAGGTTTTGACCAACCTGGTCTAGCAGGAGATGTCCCTGTCCATGGCAGGGGAGGTGAAACTAGAAAACCTTTAAGATGCCTTCCAGCCCAAACCATTCTATGTTTCTATGATCTTATGGTTCTATTAAGTTTAGGATTCTATTTCATTCCATATTCTGAGTCTGTTAGGTTTACAAGAACATGCTCAGTATTACAGTATAAATAATCTGCAGCATGGTGGCATATTTTGAATAGTATAATATATCCTCCTTTATTACTTGATTGTATAACTGTTAAATTTAAAATACATTAAAATATCATTTAAGTGCAAAGGGAGGGAAGGTGCATTTCCAGTATTAAAAAAAACCAAGTCTTGTTATAAGGATGTGCGTCTTTGGTGTCCAAAAAGAACCACAATATGGTGAATACTGCTGCATAGTCAAATAAAGAAATAGTAATTAGTACTGTTGTCAGTAATCAGAACAGTGGTGCTGTCTTGCACATTTTTGGTACAGTATAATAGTAAGAGTGAGAAAAGATGATATGCAACTGACACAGAACACCTTAAACTAGAAATAATTGTGCTTCTCTGAAAAATATAATGCATCCTTTATTACTAATGTACTAAATGTCCTCACCTTTTCTTAGGAATAAAATATTTTCTTTTTAGTTTTATTCCCAAATTTGCTGCAGAGCTTGTTTGAACAGCTCACCTAAGTGAGACTGAGAATCCCCAAGGACTGTAAATGATGAGAGCATCTTGCCCTTTACTCTGCAGTTATTCCTTCACAGTTTTTGAGATATTCATCCTCACTTCTGTGAAAAACATTCCTGTTTTGTTAGATCAAAACCATCCATTTCTCTTATTCAGAACACTAAATTGTCTCAAGACATACAGGGAAAAAATCTGGTTCTTTTAGTCTGGTGTAACTTGACTTAGAAAGAAACTAAAGTGCAAAGCATACTCTAAGTAAACCATTAGCTAAACATGATTTTTTTTTTTACGATTAATCTTTTTATCACCACATATGAAGTCATAATGATAATTTTGGAAAAAAGAAACAACCCACAAAGAAACAGACAGAAATTAAGAGAAGGTGCTAAAATGCATTTGAAGAATGCAAACAATATGTAGACAATGATTACGCAGTTTCCACTAAGAAAGTGAAGCCATTCACCATAAACTTTAACAGGCAATCATATGGTTCTGTTTCCTACCAGTTATATATTACAATAACATTCCCAAATGAGGATCAAAATTCAAACATATCTAATTTATTTATTCTTTTGTTTTGTGGACAGTATGTTACAGAAAACACCTTTCACAACCAGCATTTTTTCAGCTTCCTGGTTTATTTCTGCTTGATGGATTATCTGATAAAATGTTTTTCCTCAAGGCAAATTTGAAATTTAAATGATATCTTCTGCTGAAAGATCATTACAGAAGAAAGTTTTGAGCACTCTCTACTTACAGGCTAATTATATATTGTAACATAATTGCACGTGGCCTTTCAGATAGTGCTTGCATTGCTGTCAGGATTCTGAGTGCCATTGCATGTTTTGAACATCTTAAATTATCTATAAGAGTAAATCTGTAATGATCATTCAGAATTTATTACAGACACTTAGACTGTGGGCCAAGTAATTTCTTTCTTTCATAGTAGATCTACATAGATCTTTCTTTCTACTTAGATCTTAGTAGATTTAAGTAGATCTTTCTTTAGTAGATCTCTCTACTAAATTAATTTTATATATGGAACTCCATATTTCTTATTTTCATTTATAGACTTTATGAGAAAGTAGAATAACAAAAGTTCCAAGATTTCCATTTCTTTCTACCACCTAAAAAAGCACTGCTCTCTACCTCCAGCACATCAATATAACTATCTGTTTCAAATCAGTGCCTATGTATATTAAGATATAAAAGTTCATGATCTTCTCAGAGGAAACTGGCTCCTTGCAACAAGTCATAATCATCAACACAAGTATTGCCATTGATGGCTCTATTCATCAAATTTAAAGAATAAGACTGGGAAACTCTACCCAAAAAATCACAAAATAAGCCATGATATTACAAGAGAGCAAGAGAGAGAGCAGAAAAGAGCAGAAACCAGAGAGAAGGCTGAAACAGCGTTAAGTTGCTTAATTTGCGCTATTAGATATATAAAATGTGTAAGAGCTAAAGCAGAATCTGTGGGCAGTCTCCTTACATGAAATACATCGCTAATATTGCAATTGGAGATAATGCCAACTTCTAATATTATAGGTGGAGATGATGCCAGTGAGTGATTTGCTATATGCATAAATAAAAGTTCTGGAGGCTTCGGTGTGAAAGATTTGTCTATTATCAAGCTACAAACTCTAGTTTCTGTTACAGGTTAAATATATGTCTCTGTCTCTGGGTTTTTTCTTTTTTTCTTTTTTTTTCCCACTGGCAGCCTATTCTACTGCATTCAAGACATCTGCCTCACCCAGAAAAGATGTTCATAGTATCACTGAGACTATGAGGCCAACAAACTGCAGTCTAAAGCTGCTGATTTTATTTCTCTTCTTTTTCTGTTGGAACAGTGATTTAGAAAAAAAAGCCAAGACCCTGCAAATGACACAGGCGCATGACAGAGTGTGAAGAAAAAAGAGAAAAGAACAGAAGCAGAACACAGAAAAAAGGCAGAACACAGAAAAAAGGTCTTATTTAATAAGAGGGTTCTGCTTATATTGTTTCTGTGCTTGCATGGACCCCCAAGCAGTCTGAAGAACTTACTGATAGATTCACAAGCTGAGACAGGCAAAGAGAGTATCCAGTTCAGAGTATCCAGAGTATCTGTTTCATGTATATGTTCATATGTTTATATACATGTGTGTGTGTATATATATCCACAGCTACTCAAAAGGAGGGCTAAGAGAGTCTGGAACCACACTGTTCAGAGATACATAATGAAAGGACTAAAAGCAACAGACGTAAGTTGAAATTTGGGAAAATATTTCCTGATATAGGGAAGAAATTTTTCCATTCTGTAGGTTGTCAGACACTGGAAAAGGTATTCAGAGAGGCCAGGTATGTTCCGCCCTGACTATTCAAAACTTGACCGGACACTGACCTGAGCACCCTGCTCTATAGGCTTGCTTTGAACAGGAGGTTGAACCTGTCAAGGGGTCTTGTGACTCTATACATGTTTTGAGTTATTTGAGAGAAACATTTCTGGGGTTAAGAATTAATTTACTAAATCCAGCTTCTATAGTTTCCTTTTTCATTGTCTAGAAAAAGATTAGGCTTTGGTGGTTTATGGAGTGTTTGGATTTTTCTACTTACAGAGTCTGAAATCAGTGATGGCTTAGCACAACTACTTCACATCCCACTTTAATGCTAAGCACTTTCACATTATACATTTGTAATTTTGGGCCTCTGTGTTGTACAATCAGGGAGATGCCAGAGATTAAGTCCACACAAAGTGATGGCACAGTGTTGTGGTTTAAGCCCAGCCAGCAACCCAGAACCATGCAGCTACTTGCTCACTCCCCTGACTTCCTCCCCTGGCTCCCAGAGGGATGGGGAAAAGAATCGAAAGAATGTAAGTCCCACGGGCTGAGATAAGAACAGTCCAGTAACTAAGGTATAACACAAAACCAGTACTGCTACCAATAATAATAATGACGAGGTAAATAAGGGAAGAGAATACAACCGCTCATCACCCGCAGACTGATACCCAGCCCGACCTGAGCAGTGATCTAGCCCTTCCAGGTAATTGCCCCCAGTTTATATCTAGCATTGTTCCCAGGCTGAAAGTCAAAAACACAGCACTGCACCAGGAGAAAAATGACTGCTACTGCTGAACCCAGGACAGTATCCATGCCTTATTCCATACCATTCATGTCATGCTCAGATCCCACATTTTTCAATATACCATCACTCTTGTCTCATATACATATATATATATATATATATATATATATATATACATACACACACACACACAAAGAGAGAGAGAGATCATTCCTTAGTGCATGGACCAATGCTTATAAAGCTGCTGAGTTCATCTCGTCCATGATGTCAGGCTCTATCTCTTGCAACAATCCTTCAGAGCAGGAGAGACTGTGTGCAGTGTTGGATTGTTGCCTCCTGATGACACAGCAGAACTCATCTGGTTCTATCAAAGTTCATTCTTTGTTGGGATGATGGTTGAAGTCAGGGCTAGTCGCTGGTGACCTGAAGACGTCTAGTTGGTGGGCTATAAAAGTTCTACATAACAGGCAACAGCATACAGTTGAGTTCATTGGCTGTTTTCCCCTATAATGAAATCCCCTTGAGGTACACATTGGACTTCCCCATCTTCCCGCATTACCCATCATGTATATCCATGTCCCTGAGCAAAAGCAATCCCACAAGTGGGTTTGCCTTTACCTGAAGCAGGAATAACCCAGACTGTATTCCCCAGCAAATTCTTTATGTGCACCACAAGAACTTTGTCCCCCTCTACAGTATGTAAAAGTTCTGACTGAGCTGGGCCACACTGGGAACGCAAGCCAGATCAGTTTCATGATCAGTGAGTCTATTGTATTATAAGTCATTACCATAAGGTACAGTGAAACAAGAACCTTAGCCCAAGCCCTCCAGCTGATAAACACTAAAACAGCAAATACTGGCTGTAAGTAAGGTACGACATGCTGAAACTCCGAGATCAAGAGCAACAACTTTGAGAGCCAATAAATCAGAATTGTGATGAGTGACATCAATCTGAAACAATAAATGCTTATCACAGATACAATTAGACACACTCTGGTCAGATCTGTCGTTACCTCAACCCTTCTTGCCCCACACTGGGCGCCACAAAGAATTGTCATGGTTTAAGTCCAGCCAGCAAACCAGAACCACGCAGCTGATCTCTCACTCCTCCCCTTCCTCACCCCCCTGCCGGGGGGATGGGGAAAAGAATCAAAAGAATGTAAATCTCAGGGGCTGAGATAAGAACAGTCCAGTGACTAAGGTATAACACAAACCACTACTGCTACCACCATTAATAATAATGATAAAGGAAATAACAAGGGAAGAGAATACGACCGCTCACCACCTGCCGACCGATACCCAGCCTGACTGAGCAGTGATCTAGCCTTCCCGGGTAATACTTCCAGTTCTACATCCTGGGCATGACATGCTGTGGTATGGAATACCTCTTTGGCTAGTTTGGGTTAGGTGTCCTGTCTCTGCTTCCTCCCGGCTTCTTCTCCTCCCTGGCAGAGCATGAGACTCACGAAGTCCTTGGTCAGAGTAAAAGTTACTGAGCAACAACTAAAAACATCGGTGTTATCAACGCTGTTCCCATGCTGTAAGTCAAAAACACAACACTGCACCAGCTACTAAGGAGAAAAATGACTGCTACTGCTGAACTCAGGGCAGTCTCCCCACCGACCTTGTTCAAATACTCATTTCAAATTCATTTAGGTGTGTTGTACTTCTAGTGGTCAGACTATCTCAAACATGAATATCCCAATAATTTGCACTACTGCCCACTTCATATAAAATACCATACAAGGATATCATGAAATCCTTCAGAACATTACCTTATGGGCCCATCACAGTTGCTTCTTAGTATGGTTTATGCAACCATTGTGGATTTCTAATGCTATTCACATTGAATTCTAAGCATAGTTAGGTTTCATACAATTTATGGGTGGTTTGGCATCTCTGTTTAATATCCGGAAAGTTACATTAACTTGATACATTATTAATTTCAAAGTTACGAGTGAATCTTTTTCTTCCTGTCTATAAAGCATATAGATAAGATCAGTTTTCTGTCCACCTCCCTTCTTGGATTAACGTCAAGAGTTTTAGTTTCTCATTAGTATGTAATATTCATTATTTAAGCTCTCCCCTAAAGTTCAAAGTAGTCATACATGCTATGGCACAAGAATGTGGTATGATTTTGTCTTTTTTTTTTTTATAGCTAAGCATAAAAAAAAAAGCATATTAATATCTTCTATTGCCAATAGATGGATTAATGCCACATCAGTCTTTTTGACTTTGGATAGGGTAGGAAACACAAGAATGTTTAATTAGTTTTTCAGGTGTTCACAAATTTTGATAGCACAACTCTCACACCTTTGTTTATAACTTTAAATGATCAACCATCATGACTGGACAGAAGAGAATTAACTGGCAATTCAGTTGGAAGCACAGACTTTATCTGGTCTCCAGAACTCTGACATAATGCATATTGGCAAGTGGATTCAAACCCATAAAATCTTTTCTGGGTCCTTTAAAGCTGCACTGTGTTCAAAAGAGTGTCAAAAGGTTTTGATTTATGTGAGACTGAGTGATTTTGCAGAGTAGGCTGAAACAAGTGCTGCTGAGTCATTATCCTGGGATCCCTGACAGCACACACAGATTGTAACCCTCAGAATCAAAAGCACCCCTAAGAGCACATGCTGCAAACAGCATGCTTCCCCTATTTTTCAGCTTCTCAGTCCATACAGTGGGTACCAAATACTCATATTTTTGTTTATCAGCCTATATAACTGTCAGCTGGCCATGAGTCTTATCCTTCAATGTGTAATACGCTGCCTCATCATTAACAGGTGCTTTTCAGGGCTAATTTTGAGATGTATTTTTAGCATAAATTTGTATTTTATATGAATTTATATGAATTAATTTGTCCTTTATTTCTCATTATACCTAGAAAGCAGAACCTAAAGAAATGTACCTTTCACAACATTAGATACAGATAGTTAAAAAAAAAAAGAAAAACAAAAAGAAATTTGTGCTTTTGTGTAACACTGAAAGTAATGTAGGGTGACTACTCATTAGCCACTAGAACTGTCTCACTGACATTTCAGAAGAATATAAAGATTTCGTACAAATCTGCTCCTGCAAGTAGATAAACACATTCACAAGTGTTAGCTGCAACTTAAGAATAAAAGCTACAACTTAATAAAATATTCTCCTCAGTAGAGGGCAACTAAACCTTACTTTGGTTTCAGTAAACTGGAATTTCCTTTT